>NC_137335.1:83745491-84945491 GCF_965287045.1 Carcharhinus amblyrhynchos
AAGAGTTTTCAAACGGGTAAACCGAGGTTTTGAATGGGCTCAGTTTTATCCACATTACTCCCACGCAAATCTCAGCCCCGTTGTGGATTCAAAAAGCAAAACTGAAGTTGTGTGTGTGTGCGTGAAGGACAAGTGAAGCAGTGGTCACAAGCAAGTCCTTTACAATCCAAGCAAATATACTTCTAGTCCAGAAATATTAACACATAGACATTGTCAAAGCACAATCTGTTATTTCAGAGAATCCCTACAGTGCAGAAGGAGACTATTCAGCCCATTGATCCTGCACCGACAACAATCCCACCCAAGTCCTACCCCTGTGGTACTAAAGGGCAATTTACTTTGGCCAATCCACCTAACCTACATATCTTTGGACAATATGGGGCAATTTAGCATGGCCAATCCACCTAACTTGCACATTTTTGGACAATAAGAGGCAATTTAGCGTGGCCAATCCACCTAACTTGCACATTTTTGGGCGATAAGAGGCAATTTAGCATGGCCAACCCACCTAACCTGCACATTTTTGGGCGATAAGAGGCAATTTAGCATGGCCAACCCACCTAACTTACACATTTTTGGGTGATAAGAGGCAATTTAGCATGGCCAACCCACCTAACCTGCACATTTTTGGGCGATAAGAGGCAATTTAGCATGGCCAACCCACCTAACCTGCACATTTTTGGGCGATAAGAGGCAATTTAGCATGGCCAATCCACCTAACTTACACATTTTTGGACGATAAGAGGCAATTTAGCATGGCCAACCCACCTAACCTGCACATTTTTGGACCATGGGAGTAAACTGGAGCACCTCGAGGAAACTCATGCAGACACGGGGAGAATGTGCAGACTCCGCACAGACGGTGACCCAAGGCTGGAATCGAACCCAGGTCTCTGAGGCAGTAATGCTGACCACTGTGCCATGGTGCCTTACCTATTTCTTATGTCTGTGAAATAGCAGATTTCCACTTGCTGGTATTTTTCAATCTGATTAAAGTTGAAAATGAAATCCCTGCGCTCACTGCAATTTTCTGGGCGATGTGTTTTCTTTCCCGCACTAATTGAAGTGTAGCCAGTGTGTGAATCCTGATGTTTTTCTTCTTGATCAAGGCGTCCTATCTGCCCCTGAGCTGAGCTTGAGACCCCACATCCAAAACTTACGTCCACCCCATTCATTTCCTTCAGCTGGCGGCCAACTCTTCTTTCAGGTTTCCTGCTTTGGTCTCCAGTCCTGACCACCCCTCTGTTCAAAGCTACGCGCCCCCCGGTATTCACTAAAATCCCTTTCACTTCCATAAACATCGCTCCCTTTTACTGCGGCAGAGAGCTCCACACTTCAAAAGTACTTCACGGTCTGAGAGACACACAGGGACATCCAAGGGTCATGAAAAGTGCGAATATAAATACAAATTCCACTCTTATGTTGGGCAATTTTCTCTCTCTCCCTCACTTTCCCTCACCCGCAATCTTGAAAACTGATCTTCCAAAGCCTCTTATTCTTTTCCAAAATAAACAAGTTCAACTTCCTCAACCGTTCCTCACCACTTGGATTCCAAACATCTGGAATCACCTACCGTGCCCGTGGCCTCTGGACCCTCTCAGAGGGCAGCAGTGTCCCTTCTACCAGTCCAGCTGGCTGGCACTGCTCGCTGGGGGCTCCGGGTGAGATGCTTACTCAGCACTTTCTTTTAGGAATGCTTTCATTGAGGGAAAATCTAATGCCTCCCAAAGCTTGGCCCATACATCCTGTGAGTCACTGGGATTTGCTGGTGTGGGTCTAAATATAGAAGGTTATGAAGTAGAGATCAGTGTTGTTTGTCACTGCTGGTAAACCAAGTAATCCTGGGACAGGCCTCAGGTGATGATATTTCCCACCTCTGCACCAACACTGACAAAAAGCTCCCCACAAAGAGAAGTCTCAAAGCAACCAGGAAGCACTGGGAACATTTGTCTGCAGAGGGGTGAACAAGGGTACATCCTCTGACAGAACTAGGAGGGGGCGCAGACAAATAGCATTTTTTTCAAAAAGAAAACAAAAAGATCGGAACAAGAGTCACTGACCCGAGACGTAAACTCGGTTTTTCTCTCTCCACAGATGCTTCCTGGCCTGCTGCGTAGCCCCAGCGTTTTCTGTTTCTAATAACAGAACCGTGGGAGCAGAGTGGGAAAGAGCCCACACACACGCGCACACGCACACGCTCACACACTCTCTCACACACACACACTCTCACACTCTCTCTCACACACACACACTCTCACACACTCTCTCACACACTCTCTCTCACACACACACACTCTCACTCTCTCACACACTCTCTCTCACACACACACTCTCTCACACTCTCTCTCACACACTCTCTCTCACACACACACTCTCACACACACACTCTCTCTCACACACTCTCTCTCTCACACACACACGCACACGCTCACACACACTCTCACACACACACACACTCTCACACTCTCTCTCACACACTCTCTCTCACACACACACTCTCTCTCACACACTCTCTCTCTCACACACTCTCTCTCTCACACACACACGCACACGCTCACACACACTCTCACACACACACACACTCTCACACTCTCTCTCACACACTCTCTCTCACACACACACTCTCTCTCACACACTCTCTCTCTCACACACACTCCCTCTCTCACACACACACAGTCACTCTCTCTCACACACACTCTCTCTCTCACACACACTCCCTCTCTCACACACACACAGTCACTCTCTCTCACACACACTCCCTCTCTCACACACACACAGTCACTCTCTCTCACACACACTCCCTCTCTCACACACACACACAGTCACTCTCTCTCACACACACTCTCTCTCTCACACACACACACTCTCTCTCTCACACACACACACTAACACACACACACACTCACATACACACACACACACAAACACTCTCACACAAGTGTGTAAGTGTGAAATGGGATGAAGCAGTCTGTAAAATGTTGAAGTGGAGGAAATAGCAAGGCAGCAGAATTTGAGGCTAAAACATTAACAACAACAACTTGTAGCTCCGTTTAACAAAATAAAATATCCTGTTGCTCTTCATCAGCAATGTTATTAAACCAGTTACATCCGACATTGGTCCAGAAAAGGAAATATTAGAAGGAGGAAAGTTTTAAGGAGCATCTTAAAGAAAAAGAGACATTTTTGATCACCTGTCCTCAGGTCTTTTTAAGCAGCTGAATGCGAAATTGTGTGTGATTTGCACTTTTTTAAATTAATTCATGGGACATGGGCGTCGCTGGCTGGGCCAGCATTTATTACCCATCCCTAATTGCCCTTAGAGGGCAGTTGAGAGTCAACCACATTGCTGTGGCTCTGGAGTCACATGTAGGCCAGATCAGATAAGGAGGGCAGATTTCCTTCCCTAAAGGACATTCGTGAACCAGATGGGTTTTTCCAGCAATTGACTATGGTTTCATGGTCATCAGTAGATTCTTAGCTCCAAATTTTTTTAATAGAATTCAAATCCTGCCACGGCAGGATTGGAACCCGGATCCCAGAACAGTAGCTGAAGTTTCCGGATTAGTTGTCGAGTGATAATACCGCGAGGCCATCGCTTCCCCTAGGGATGTGTTACTACAATAAAAAAGAGCGACAGAAATGCAAGCTGTTGTTGTCTAACAAAATAAATCAGCTTGCCAAAAAAAAGCATTGCCACCACTTGCAGCGCATCTGGAACAGCACCGATTTAACATAGAATCCCTACAGTACAGAAGGAGGCCACTCAGCCCATTGAGTCTGTACTGACCGCAATCCTATCCAGGCTCCACCTCCGTCAGCCCACACATTTACTCTGCTAGTTCCCCTGACACTAGGGTCAATTTAGCACGGCCAATCAACCTACCTTCACATCTTTGGACTGTGGGAGGGAGCCAGAGCGCCTGGACGAAACCCGCGCAGACACGGGGAGAACGTGCAAACTCCGCACAGATAGTGACCCGACTCCGGAATCGAACGCAGGTCCCTGGCGTTGTGAGGCAGCAGTGCTAACCACTGTTACCACCCACAAAAAATTTACTATCTGCCGTGGTGGGATTTGAAGCCGAGAGCATTATCCACAGTCTCTGGATCGCCAGTCTAGTGACAATGCCGCGACGCCACCGACTCCCAGTGGTGCCAGTGTGACACAATGTCTTCAGAGTGGCTGTCGGTTTGTTGTGGTGGTGGGACCCATCGGACGTGCAGACCCGAGAGACCCATTCAGTTCTCAATCTGTACAGGGGCTCAACTGGGTGGGGCGATGGGTACAAATTGTTTTAGTTACTGGGGCAGTCAAAGGCAGGGGTTGGGGGGGGTGGGTGCGGAGGGGCTGGTGGGCAGGGAGCAGGAGAAGGAGCTGGAGGAAGGTCAGACTGATGGCTTTTCCTTCCCTTTTGTTATCCATTGAGTCTCAGAAAATGATATTATTTGTGGTTGTGAGTGGGGGGAGGAGGGTTGGGGGGGGGGGGAGGTGGGGGGGTTTGGTGGGGGGGTTGCATCCTGACACCTGGACAGTGATGCTGTCGCTGGACTAGTAATCCACAGGCTCAGGGTGAAATCTGGGGATCCATCGAGAGCTTCAAGTTTTAAGCTGTCCAGATCACTAACAATGTGCCCTCGGTCCCCCCCCCCATGCCAACACCATAGTTAAGAAATCCCATCAATACCTCTATTTTCTCAGAAGATTATGGAAATTTGGCCTCTCGGCTACGTCTCTCGCCAACTTTTACAGATGCACCATAGAAAGCATTCTTTCTGGTTGTATCACAGCTTGGTATGGGCTCCTGCTCTGCCCAAGACCTCAAGGAACTACAAAAGGTCGTGAATATATCCCAGTCCGCCCCATAAACCAGCCTCCCATGCATTGACTCTGACGACGCTGACCACTGCCTTGGCAAAGTAGCCAGCATAATTAAGGACCCCATGCACCCTGGACATTCTCTTATCAATCTGTCAGGAAGAAGATACAAAAGTCTGAGGTCACGTACCGACTGACTCAAAAACAGCTTCTTCCCTGCTGCTGTCAGATCTACCTCGCATTAAGTTGATTTTTCTCTACACCCCAGCTATGACTGTAATTGTCTCACTTCCTTCTCTATGAACAGTATGCTTTGTCTGTATAGTGTGCAAGAAGCAACACTTTTCATTGTATATTAAACACATGTGACAATAATAAAGCAAATCAAAGGATCCAGGTTCGAATCCCACCATGGCAGATGGTGGAGTTTGGATTCAATAAAAAATCTGGAAGTAAGAGTTCAAGAAGGCCATGGAACCATAGTGGATTGTTGTAAAAATCCATCTGGTTCACTAATGTCCTTTGGGGAAGGAAATCTGCCATCCTTACCTGGTCTGCTCTATGTGTGACTCTAGATCCACAGCAATGTGGTTTACTCTTAAATTCTTCAGGGGTGGGCAATAACTTCTGGCCCAGCCTGTGACACCCACACCCCATGAATGAATAAAAAAATTGGAGGTGGCCATTCAGTCCTCTGAATCTGTTCCTCACAGGCTAGCATTTCCTTTGGAAAGTAGATGATAAAAGGGAGGAGATGAACATATGATCAAAGCAAAATACTGAGGATGCTGGAAATCTGGAATAAGACACAAAATGTTGGAAAAACTCTGCAAGTCAGGCAGAATCGGCAGAGAGACTATCCCCACAGCACTACATATTCACTCAGTTAATTCCCCCTATCCCTCACATCTTTGGATACTAAGGAGCAATTTATCATGGCCAATCCCTCTAACATGTACATCTTTGGACACTAAGGGCCAGTTTAGCATGGCCAATCCCCCTAACCTACACATCTTTGGACATTAAGGAGAAATTTACCATGGCCAATCCCTCTAACATGTACATCTTTGGATATTAAAAGGCTATTTACCAGGGCCAATCCCTCTAACATGTACATCTTTGGATATTACAAGGCTATTTACCAGGGCCAATCCCTCTAACATGTACATCTTTGGATATTAAAAGGCTATTTACCAGGGCCAATCCCTCTAACATGTACATCTTTGGACACTAAGGGTCAATTTAGCATGACCAATCCCCCTAACCTACACATCTTTGGACACTAAAGGCCAATTTAGCATGGCCAATCCCACCTAATCTGCACATTACACCATGACTAAATCTGCTGTTTAAGGTGGATGTAAATGATCCCAATGTCAAAGAGGAACAGAAGGGTTATCCCTGATGTCTTAGGCAATATTTATCTCTCATTAAAAATCGTCACGTTATTATTTTTTTCATTGACTTTGCTGCCGGATGCAGATGGAGATCTTTATACCCTTTACACATAAAATACTACAGGTGCAGTGTAGCAATTCAATCACTGGCAATTCTCATAAATGTATGCAGCAAGATCTGAAAGTTACACCTGTCAGACCCTGCTGGTAAACAGAGAAAGCAGCGTTCGCTGTTCTCGAGTCTCAGAGCAGTGGGACAATGATATGGGCGGTACGCTTTTGTAAAATTGGTACAGACTTCTTGTATTACTCATTCACAATAGATATGCTGGGGCCAACTTCTGTATTAAATTTAACTCAAATAGTTATCGCACCTTAGGTGCAAGACACTTAGTCACGATGAGAACAAAAAAAGAAGTTCTGTCCCAGACAACGCCGGAGTTCGAAAAATAAACAAATTGAGGTGAGTAAGTTTTCAATTTGGCCAATTTCTCGGTCAGTCCTATCTCCTTAGTTCCGAGCAGACTGCAGTATTTCTCCAATGGCTTCCTGTTGCAAAATAGCAACTGAAAGTTCTTAAACTTGTAAAACTTAAAGCCCTCCCAGAAAGGACTGTAGACTTGGACATTTCAGATCTGTGGGTTGTCGGGTTTGGGTGGATGAGGCCAAGTTGTTGTTAAAAAAATGACATGACCAAGTGTTTCGGGAGGAAGGGAATGAATAGGTCGATAGGTCTGGACCCAACCTTGAGATTCTTTGGATTTACAGGAACAAATAAAGCCAGAAAGACTGAGCAATGCAAATTTCAGGAGATAACAAAGAACAACAGGCATTTGTTGTACTTATTCCATCACCTTTGTGCTTCAGTATCACGATGGAATTCTCCTGGACTGCGGGGCATGGCAGTGGTTATGTTAATGAACCAGTCATCCAAAAGCCTGAACTGACGATTTAGAAACAACAGCAGCTAGATTTATTTACAAATTAAGTAATTCGTAAATAAATCTGAGGTAAACAAGCTAGCATCAGTAATTGTGACTGTGAAACGGTAATTGTTGGTAAAAACCCATCTGGTTCACTAATTCTCGGAGGGGAAGGCAAACTTCTGAACTTACCCATTGTGGCTTCATAGAATCGCGACAGTGCAGAAGAAGGCCATTTGACTCATCAAGTCTGCACCGACCACAATCCCACCCAAGCCTTATCCCCCTAACACTGCATTTACCCTAACGAGTCCCCCTAACACAAAAGGGGCACTTTTAGCATGGCCAATTAGCCTTACCCGCATATCTTTCAGACTGCGGGAGGAAACTGGAGCACCCGGAGTAAACACACGCAGACACGGGAAGAACATGCAAACTTCACGCAGACGGTGACCCAAGGCTGGAATTGAACCCGGGTCCCTGGCGCTGTGAGGCTAACCCACCGTGCCACCCCTAGTGACACCACAGCAATCTGATTGACTCTTCACCGCTCTCTGAGACGCCCCAGGCAACTCAGTTGATAATAGTTCGTTAGGGAAAGGTAATAAATGCTGACCTTGCCAGCGATGTAAGACATAGGATTTAGGAGCAGGAGTAGCCATTCGACCCATCACGTCTATTCCACCATTCAATAAGATCACAGTTGATCGAGCTGTTGTCTCGGTCACATTTCTCTGTCTATGTCCCATAACCTTTGACTCTCTTGAATAACCACATCCTTCCAATGAACTATTTTAAAAAATTAGCTTTAAGTACTGCTGACCTACTCAAAACTCAATTGTTCCAAGAAATATGAGGACACAGAAGCTGTTCCCCTGCTAAGCTTTCCCAGGCTTGTAAAGCATATGCATGGTGCAATGCAACCACTACTCCTTTACCTGCTCTTCCCTGCTGCCACCTGAGAAACGACAAAGCATTGTGAATGAAGCCCAGTCCATCAAACAGCCTCCCGTCCATTGCTACCTCAAAAGCAGCCAGCATAATTAAGAACCCCACGCACCCCGGACATTCTCTCTTCCACCTTCTTCCATCAGGAAAAAGATACAAAAGTCTGAGGTCACGTATCAACCGGCTCAAGAACAGCTTCTTCCCTGAATGGACCTACCTTGCATTAAGTTGATCTTTCTCTACACCCCTAGCTATGACTGTAACACTACATTCTGCACGCTCTCCTTTCCTTCTCTATGAATGGTATGCTTTGTCTGTATAGCACGCAAAAATACAATACTTTCCACTGCATGTGACAATAATAAATCCAATCAAATCAAGATCGAACCTGAGGGACATGGGCCTTTAATCATCTTCCTCAATAAGCAAATAAATGCAACTGCAAGAGACTGAGTCCCCTGGTTGCGGGGTCAATAGTTGGGTCAGTGCCTCAGGAGAAAGGGCCAATTATCTCAGGCTGAGATATGGAGCAGCCTTGTCAGTTGTGATTGTACTGAAATTTGCTACCTCGGTGAGCGTTCAGGAATTGAGTATATTCAAGACCAAAGTCAATGGACATAAAGTTTATTTATTAGTCACAAGTAAGGCTTACATTAACACTGCAATGAAGTTATTGTGAAATTCCCCTAGTCGCCACAGTCTAGCACCTGTTCGGGTCAATGCACCTAACCTGCACACCTTTCAGAATGCGGGAGGAAACCAGAACACCCGGAGGAAACCCACGCAGGCACGGGGAGAACATGCAGACTCCACACAGTTAGTGACCCAAGCCAGGAATCGAACCTGGCGCGGTGAAGCAGCAATGCTAATCACTGTGCTACCGTACCGGCTGGTTTCTAAGGGGGCCAAGAAACATGGGCAGGAAAGTAGAGTTGTGGGAGTAGCTCAGAAGCAATAAGCAATGATTGATGTCCTTGCCCCCAACGCCCACGCCCCAAGGCAATGAATGTCTATTTTTAAATGTTGCTAAAGACTTTGAACAAAACATCAGAGTTACCTCAGTGGCTATCATGATAATATCAGTCAGAGGAAGATGGTGGTGTTGTGATAATAGAACTGGACTGGTAATCCAGAGGCCCAGGCTAAAGTACTGGTGATGTGGGTCCAAATCCCACAACAGAAAATTCAAGTGATAAATTTGGAATTGAAAACTGGTCTCAGTAATGGTGACTGCAATGACTCAGGAAGCCTGATTGGAAAGGAAGGTAGTTAATTACAGAATGGCGTACATGCACTACTCCCTGCCTGGGACTACTGTTCAGCAGGCCCAGTCCTGGGCCTGCCTTATATAGGGCTCGGGTATTGAGTTGCAGCTGGACAGGCCACTGTCTGTTCCCTGGGGAACTCATATTCAATGAGACCCTCATGGACCTCGTGGGTCTTATCACAGTCACCATAAAACTATCACCAATAATTGGGGAAAAAATACCATCTGGCTCACTAATGCCCTTCAGGGAAGGAAATCTGCCATCCTTACCCGGTCTGACCTATAGGCGGCCCCAGAAGCACAGCAGCAATATTAAAAGCCCTCTGAAATAGTGTGGCAGTCACTTGGTTCGAGGGCAATTAGGGATGGGTAATAAATGCTGGCCCTGACGGTGAGGCCCACAACTCATGAAAGAATACTTTGGCACAAAAAGAAACTTTGTCATGGCTTGGAGAATTGGTGCACACAACAAAACAGCAAGAAAATTAAAGGTATGTTTGAAGAGATGAATTCAGGCAGATCACCTGAATACAATACTGTAGCAACTCAACGTTGGGTATAGCGATGTGAAGGTTGTGCAAGGCAGTCTGTAACATTTCTGCATGTGCAGCTCTGTAAAGCACTGAGTTCAAGCTAATAACCCAGCAACTTAGTTGCCAGGAGATAGTTGGATTCATCATTCATAGAGCTCCGTCGGAGGTATTGGTGGAGAACTAAAAGTGTCACGCTCAGGGCGAACACATGATTCGCTTGATTATTCTGAAACTGACACATAAATAGGGCGGGATTCTCTGGCCTCGTCTGTGGCAGGATCTGTTGCAAGCCAGAATGGAAAATTTTGGAGTTCCAGCCAAAATTCCCTTTACATTCCACAGAAACTCCCAGCCGGGAATGAGGACTGGTGATTTCGGCCAATAAATGTCAACGTAAAGGCATTTGGTATCTCTCCCTTTTTTTTGAAAAGAAGCTTACAACACAGGGCAGGCTGAAAGAACAGCATGACGTTCTCACTTTTCACTAAAGTAAACATCCTTGTCGAAAGAGCTCATCAAAAACTGAGAACATACTTCACCTCATCCATGGTTCAATTACCCACCAGCCAAATCACAAGTGGGAATGTACTTAAAATGGAAAATCACTCTGAGGAAAGCAAGAATAAACTACAGTTCTTATGGGTGGAACGGCCGGTTGATGCTCTGATTTTGGAGAGACTGTTGAAGGATTCACTGGTTCCATTGAATGTACACCACAATCACCATATTTGCCATTTCCCAGTGCTGACATGCTTCACTTAAGCAGGAGTTCTTACGCCAACAGTCATTAAACAACTAGACAAGAGTGCTCGCAATCAATCACTGTGGAGCGTTGCCAATGCCGTCTCAACCCTCACCACTCCTACAAAGGTTTACTTGTTAATTGGAGGTACAGTGCTGGCTCCTGCAGGAATCTCCCAGGGGTATGACTCTCGTTACAGCAAAGCTGATTTATCTCCAGCACACTGCACGAGGTTAGCTTTATTAAAGTAATGGTGCATTACAACATTGCCGCTATTAAGCTGCACTCACATATCATCAGGTGACACTTGTGTGTGATTTAGGATTATAAAGGCACATGTGTGCATTTTTCTCAACTGCCTTTTCATGAAAAAGAAATATCTTTGCTACTCCTGACCAAGGGGATTTCCTGGTTCACACCCCTGCTGTTTAAGTTGGCTCACCTCAGCCAACATGGCAGTGGGCAGGGTGTCACAACAGGCATCAATAACAAGATTTCCATTTGTATAGTGCCTTTCATGATCCTAGGATGCTTCAAATTGCCAGTTAAAACATTGAAATATACATCAAAAATAGAACTGGAGGAGGCCATTTGGCCCTTCGAGCCTGTTCTGCCATTCATTTTGATCACAGCCGATCATTAAATTCAATTTCCTCATCCCGCCTTCCCCCATTTCCTATAATTCTTTTAGCCTCAAGAGCTATATCTAACTCCGTCTCGAAATCACCATGTTTTGGCCTCAACTACATTCTGTGGTCGTCAATTTAACACATTCACCACTCTCTGGATGAAAAAATTTCTCCTTGCCTCAGTTGGAAAAGGTTTAACCCTTATCCTCGAACCGTGACCCCCCCTAGTTCTGGACTCTCCCACCATCGGGAATATTCTTTCTGAATCAGCCCTGTCTAACCCTGTTAGAATTTTAGAAGTTTCTATGAGACCCCCCTCTCACTCTTCTATAATCCTAACCGACTTAGTCGCTCCTCATACAACAGACCTGCCATCCCAGGAATCAGCTCGGTAAATCTTCGCTGCACTCGCTCTATAGCAAAAATATCCTTCCTCAGATTAGAACACCAAAACTGCATCCAATATTCCAGGTGCAGCCTCACCAACACCCCATACATTTGTAATAAAACATCCCTGTCCTTATACACAAACCCTCACACTATGGGGAATATTAAGGGGTGATTAGAGGTGAGGCAACATAGAATCCCTACAGCGCAGGAAGAGGCCATTTGGCCCATCAAGTCTGCACCAACAACAATCCTACCGAGACCCTATCCCCATAACTCCACATATTTACCCTGCTAATCCCGCTAACCTGAGCATTCTGGGACACTAAGGGGCAATTTGGCACCTAACCCGCACATCTTTGGACGGTGGGAGGAAACCGGACCACCCGAAGGAAACCCACGCAGACATGGGGAGAACATGCCCCGCACAGGCAGTGGCCCAAGCCAGGAATCAAAACCATGTCCCTGGCGCTGCGAGGCAACAGTGCTAACCACTATGCCACCATGTTGCCCAGAGGGAGATCATTACGTTTTAGTAATAAAACCTACATTAACAAAGAGCTCGTTTTGCGAAATGTTCTTTCCAGGCACACAATCGAGAAATGGCTTTGCCCATCGAGGGATCATTGGAGGAGAGATCGTCAGCTGGATGGGTTTTAAGTGGGGTCTTAAGAGGGGATAAAGAAAGGGGGTTTTAGGCAAGTAAATTCCTTTTTTATCCAGTATCCCTTTTTCCGATGAAAAATTAAGTTACAGAATGTGATCCCAAAACACCAGAATATCATACGATAAAAACAGGCTTCAAACCGCTGGATCCCATGAGCTAGTGGCCTTGACAGTCATCAGTCTGGCTGCTGAGATGTTGAACCTAACCTTTGGTTCACCCCCAGGTTACGGACAGGGACTGCCAAGTGCATCAACAAGTGAAAAGAAATTGTCCGGTTGCATTTTTGACATTGGTACATTACGTAAAGAAAGAACATCTGACGTATATTTGAAATGTCATGGAGGTTGGGGGCGCTGTGTTGTGAAGGGGGTGGCTGTGGGAGAGAAGAGAACTTCCTTTCTCTGAGAGACTAGCCGGGCTTGCCAATCTGACAATCAGCCAAGGAACTGCAGGATGTGGTGGGAAGTGCTGGTGGCCTGCCTCGAGAGGGGGAAGGTTCAGGACATCAAGGGATGTTTTCAACATGAGACTGCGCCGTGAATATTTTCTGCAATTAAAAATCAGTCACAGCAGGCAAGGCAGCAGCCTTCTCTCGAGCCAGCTCACTCCGTACATAAATAAAAATGCATTCTATAAATAAAATGCGTCCAGTCTCAATAGTGAAGTTGGCTTTGGGAGGCCCTGAAAGCATGTGTTGTCTGATAAACTGCTTTCCAGCAATTTTTCACACTAACTTCACAGTAGATCAAGGAGATGACCTCTACTGTGTGGCTATAACGAGCTCTCACACACACTATTATATATTACGCTGATTTTTCTCTATATATAACTGTAACATTCTGCACCCTCTCCTTTCTTTCTCCTCAATGGTCGGTATGTTTTGTCTGCACAGCGCGCAAGAAACAATGGGTGGGATTTTCCATCTGCGCTTGCCCCGAAACTGGAAAATCCCACCCAAAGGACAACGGAACTTCCCACGTTCCGCCCTTCATCCACTCCGATTCCCATGGCAGACAGGACAGGAAAATGCACCCCAATTCCTTTCGCTGTATCCCAATGCATGTGACAATAACAAATCAAATCAAATATTGCACACACAAGTACACATATCTCGCCGTGTAACATGATCCAGTATAGAAAAATACAGTGTAATAGCTTTTAGTCAGGGAGATTCCTGATCGATTGAAAAGTTGACCCTTCAACCCGAGAGAAATCCCAGTGATAAAGACAGATCGACACACCCAGTACAATGTAGTCAGGGAGTTAGATAGTAAGGAAGAGTGAAGTGTGCTATGAAAGGTGTGACACTAGAAAGTTCTGAAGAACAAAGGGACCTTGGCATGTGTGTCCATAGACCTCTGAAGGTGGAAATGAAGGTTAACAGGGTGGTGAAGAAGGCACATAGCACACTCACCTTTATCAATCGGGGCATAGATTACAAAAGCAGAGAGGTCATGATGGAGTGGTATAGGACTTTATAGGAAGGACGTGAAAGCACTGGAGGAGATTGACCAGGATGCTGCCTGGGATGGAACATTACATTTATAAAGGGGGGTTGGATAGGCTTGGCTTGTTTTATCTGGAGCAGAGAAGATTGAAGGGGTGACCTGATCGAGGTGTTCCAGATTATGAGAGGCATGGACAGGGTGGACAGGGAACAGCTGAGTTGAAGAGTCAGTTAGGAGAGGGCGCAAGTTAAAAGTGAGGGGTGGGAGGTTTAAGGGGAGACATGAGGAAAAGCATTTTTGCCCCAGAGGGTGGTGACTGGAACACATTAGGAGAGTGGTGGAGGTGGGGATGCCTCACATCCTTTAAAAAGTACCTGGAGAAGCACTTGGCACAGCACAACATTCCAGGCTATGGGCAAAGTGCTGGCAAGTGGGACGAGATGGGCAGGTGAGGGCTTTTCATGCACCAGTGCAGACTCGATGGGCCGAAAGGCCTCTTCTGCCCTGGCGTGTTCTGTGACCCTGTGAAGAGGTCCTTCGGCCCGTCGACGAAGAAGTGCACTACATTCTGCAGTAATCCCACTTTACAGCACTGCCGTTGCAATTGAGCTGTTTTAACCTCGGAAAGCCCAACTGCTGTCTACAAGTCTCAGCAAACCGTCCAAACTCGCTGCTATTTAAAAGTAAACCATCCAAACTTTCCTCTGCAGAGAGGCAGCCCTGACTTGCAGCTGGCAGCAACGGAAACGTTATCGCCCTCATGTATTTCCTTGTTGGGTAGAAGAGCTCAGTAAATGTGTGTGTGTGTGAGTATATGTGTGTATGTGTCAGTGAAAGCGGGCAGTAGCAGTGCCAGACACAGAGAGGAGACTCAAGAGTCTCTCCCCTCTCTCTGCAATGTTAACAGCCTTGGGTGAGATTCCCACTCTCACCCACACAGGCAGGCTGCAGAGGGTGGGGTAGGGGGGGAGTCACTGGGCTGACTTCCCTCCCCTCCAGCCTCCTTTCCTGACACGTCATGGAACATTCCAAATTCCACCCACCAACTTCCACCTCTCCCCCCCCCCCCCCCCCACCACCCCAACACCATTCCCCAAAAAAAAACACCGGGAATTGGGCCAGGAACTTCGAATCAGGAGCGGGACTCAAGCCAGGAGTTCACCCCAGCACCAAGGGCTGGAAATGGGGAGTGGAGAGGGGAAACACAGATCCAGGTCCTGGGTTAGAAACAGGATCAGAGAGGGGGGGAAAGAAGCTCATTCAGGAACAGGTCTGGGTCTGGGACAGCGGGAGGACAAATGTCACTCACTGGGAGTGAAATCCATTTTCCAAACCCAGTGCATTTTGAAACTGTAAGCGGACACTTCAAGGTTAAAATGTAACAATCGCGGGGACACACATTGTATGAGATTGTAAACAGCTGATAAAGAGGTCTCTCTCTCTCTCTCACATACTGTTGTTGTCCCGGGGACTGAAGGGGGTATTCCCCCGTGTCCCCTCCCCCTGGGGACAGCCCAGGTTTCCTGTTCGAAGTAAACAAGAGAACTCCTCAAGTCACTTCTTTCACCCTATCCCACTCTGCACAGAGTCCAGAGCTCCTTTGCAAAATAAAAACCCTCCCAACCTGACATCACCAGTCAACGACCATTAACTAAGAAATCGCCCCCAAAGCAAACATATTTTGTTTTAGACAGAGAATCTTGTCGCATGGGGTTGGGGGGGGGCGGGAGGGGAGAGTCTTTCCCTTATCTCCCCCTCCACAAATTATTAGACAATTAAGAAATCCCCCCATCCACAAATTATTACAGATAATTTAAAAAAAAATCCCCCTCCCCTCATCCACAAATTATTACAGATAATTTAAAAAAAATCCCCCTCCCCTCATCCACAAATTATTACAGATAATTAAGAAATCCCCTCATCCACAAATTATTAGATAATTTAAAAAAAAATCCCCCCTCCCCTCATCCACAAATTATTACTGATAATTTTTTAAAAATCCCCCTTCCTCTCACCCACAAATTATTACAGATGATTAAGAAACCCCCTCTCCCCCAGCACACACACACACACACACACACAAGAATGATTGTAAGGGTCTCACTGTTAGGGGCTCCGTTGGAAGTACACTCTGCTGGTTCTATGTGTGTATGTCTGCTTGGTCTGGAGCGTTTAGTTAACTCGGATCTGCTTAGAGTCGCTGCTTGCATTGCCCCTGTAGTCTTCTCTTTGACGCTTCAGTATGTGTGTGTGTGTGTGTGTGTGTGTGGTGTTGGCTGACGGGGTTATTCCTGGCACTAATTCCCAGAATAGCAATTGTTGAGAGAGAGAAAAAAAATTGCAGTGACGTTGTTGGATCCCCCAATGAGTCCTTGTAGCCTTTTTGCCTCGCAGGCGATGCAAACCCCCCCACCCGCCCACCCCCAACCCAATCACAGAGGTCATATTACAACGCACTCCAATCTTGATCAGATCAAAGCTTGGTTTCATTATTTCAGGGAGAGAGAAAAACACCTTATCAGGAAATGAATTGCACTGTGAGTGCAGTAAAATACACTCTGCACCTGATTGGGGAGTTTGGTCTGGCCGGGGAGGGAGGGAGGTAGGTGGGGGGTCGCTCTTGTTATGTGTGTGTGTGGAAATACCTTCAGGGTTGCCTCGTTGCAAAATCACACACACACACACACACACACATTCGACCTTCACTGGCTCCCCTGAGCCAGTTCCGAATGGCATTGTGACAGGGATACCGTCATCTGCAGCGGGGGAGCAGCACTGTGTGTATGTGCTCTCTCTCTCTCCCTCCTCATCTTAACCCCTAGAGTGCTGGCAATCCACAAAGCCCAGCTATTTCACCACCGGAAGGGTTTAGTCATTTTCCAACAAAAATAAGCAGAGTCATGATGAAGCAACCCTGCAATTTTATACCTGGCTGTGTGCCAGCCATTGAATGGTTCAGAACAATTAGATGAAGGGTTTCGATCTGTGAACTTCCTCCTAAATTCAAGGATTATTCCACGGTCGGCCTCATTCTCATTCATCAGAGATCCCTGGACAGCATTTTCCAAACCCACTTCCATCTCCAGGAACAAGGAGTGGCCGACACCTGAGAACACCACCGCCTGCAAGTTCTCCTCCAAACCACTCACCATCCTGATTGGGAAATATATCGCCGTTCCTTTGCAGCCTCTGGGTCAAAATCCTGGAATTCCCTCCCTTACGGCATTGTGGGTCAACCCACAGCACAGGGACTGCTGTGATTCCAGGAGGCAGCTCACCAACACCTGGTGCTAACAACTGTGGGTGGCACAGTAGCACAGTGGTTAGCACTGCTGCTTTGCAGCTCCAGGGTCCTGGGTTCAATTCCTGGCTCAGGTCACTGTCTGTGTGGAGTTTGCACGTTCTCCTTGTGTCTGCGTGGGTTTCCTCCCACAGTCCAAAGATATACAGGTTAGGTTGATTGGCCATGCTAAGAAATTGCCCCTTAGTGTCCAGGGATGCGTAGGCTTGAGGGATTAGGGGGTATAATATGAAGGGATCGCGGGGTAGGGCCTGGGTGGGATTGTGTTTGGTACAGACTCAATGGGCCGAAGGGCCTCTTTCTGCACTGTAGGGTTCTAATGAGTTGTTAAATAGTTTCAAGAATGCGATAAGACATATTTCTGATAAAAGAAAGGGGCTAAAGAGATAGAGGGAAAGGTGCAGAGGTGGAAGAGATCAGCCATGATCTGTTTGAAGGGTGCACTGGGCTCAAAAGACTTACCTACTTTTTGATTTATTATTGTCACGTGTATTAGCGTACAGTGAAAAGTGTTGTTTCTTGCGCGCTATACAGACAAAACATACTGTTCATAGAAAAAGAAACGAGACAGTGCAGGATGTAGTGTTACAGCCATAGCTGGGGTGCAGAGAAAGATCAACTTAATGCAAGGTAAGTCCACTTAAAAGCCTGACAGCAGCAGGGAAGAAGCTATTCTTGAGTCGGTTGGTACGTGACCTCAGATTTTGTATCTTCTTCCCGAAGGAAGAAGGTGGAAGAGAGAAGGTCTGGGATGTGTGGGGTCCTTAATTATCCTGGCTGCTTTGCCGAGGCAGCGGGAAGTGTAGACAGAGTCAATGGATAGGAGGCTGGTCTGCGTGATGGATTGGGCTACATTCATGACCTTTTGTAGTTCCTTGTGGTCTTGGCAGAGCAGGAGCCCATACCAAGCTGTGATACAACCAGAAAGAATGCTTTCTATGGTACATCTATAAAAATTAATGAGAGTCGTAGCTGACATGCCAAATTTCCTTAGTCTTCTGAGAAAGCAGCGGTGTTCTGCTCCTAATTCCTATGTTCCTATATTCTCAAGGGCAACAAGGGATGGGCAATAAATGCTGGCCAGCCAGCAACACCTATGTCCCTTGAATGAATAGAAAAAACATGAATCCCATTTTAAAAATAGCATTATGATGAAAGTGGATAGAATGGACAGTGAGCAAGGGGATTTGAGCATCCGATTCTAGCTTTGCGTGGATCTCTGCACCCTGCTTACTCATGGCAAACGGTCCCTCCATCGTTTGAGTTTTAGTTTATTTAATAGTGTCACAAGGCTTACATTAACACTGCAATGAAGTTACTGCGGAAATCCCCCAGCCGTCATACTCTGGCGCCTGTTTGGATACACTGAGGGAGAATTCAGCATGGCCAATGCACCTAAATAGCCCGTCTTTTGGAACGCGGGAGGACACTGGAACATCCGGAGGAAAGCTACACAGACACGGGGAGAGCATGCAGAGTCCTCACAGACAGTGACCCAAGCTGGGAACCAGGCCCGGGTCCCTGGTGCTGTGCAGCAGCAGTGCCAACCGCTGTGCCACCGTGCCGCCCAGTCTGTGAACTGCATGTATCATTACCACATTTGGACTTCAATGGGGTTGATGCTGTGCAGATTTGGAGCAGTGAATTGTTTGTGTAATATAAACAGCAAATGCTGGAGAAGTTCAACAGGTCTGGAGGCACAGATGGAGAGAGAAGCAGAGTTAATGTTTCAAGTGCAGTGTGGTTTCTTCGGAACACAAATGAATTATGATAGTTACTTTCCTGACTATCCAGTATTTTTCTTCCCCACCCACGCCCACAGCAACTTCCATTTATAAAGTGCTTTTTTTCATTAATGGGATATGTGCATTTCTGGCTGGCCAGCATTTATTGCCCTTCCCTCGAGAGAATAGCTGAGAATATAGGAATTAGAGTATTCAGTCTTTTGAGCCCACTCCACCTTTCAATCAGATCATGGCTGATCTTTCTCTGGTCTCAAATCCACCTCCTCTACCCCTTTAACCCCATTTTGTTATTAGAAATATATCCTATCTCATTCTTGAAACATAGAACGTAGAAAAAACTACAGCACAAACAGGCCCTTCGGCCCACAAGTTGCGCCGATCATATCCCTACCCACTAGGCTTACCTATAACCCTCAATCCTATTAAGTCCCATGTACTCATCCAGAAGACCTTATTGAATTTACCTCCACCACCACCAACGGCAGCTGATTCCACTCAGCCAGCACCCTCATTAAATTAAAAACCTCATTAAAAACCATTTAATGATTCATTAGAAAGTGACGTTGAGTGGGTCTGGCGTCACTTGTAGGCCAGACTGGGTAAGTACGGCAGATTTCCTTCCCTAAAGGGATATTAGTGAACCAGATGGGTTTTTCCAACAATGGTGTCACGATCATCAGTAGATTCTTAATTCCAGATTTTTAAAAAAAATTTAATTCAAATTCAGTGGCGGGATTTGAAACCAGGTCCCAAGAACATTAGCTGAACTTCTGGATTAATAGTCTAGGATAATACCACTGGGCCATCACCTTCCCTTTAGTGCTGTGAGTCATCCCAAGGCACTTCCACAACAGGGTGTTCCCAAACAGAATCTCATGATAGGGCAAAGAACCAATAGTTTGGTCAGAGAGATGAGGGAAGGTGGTGGGGCAGGTGGGGAGGGGGCGGTGGGGTGTGTGTCAGGGGAGAAGGGGGGAGCAGGGGTGTTTTAAGAAGCATCTTAAAGGTGGTGGCAGGAGGGGGAAGATAGTGAGGCAAAGAGATTTACATCAACAACTTGCATATATAGGGTAATTTTAACACAGTAAAATATCCAAAGGTAAAACAAAATGCTACGGATGCTAGAATCGGAAACGGAAACAAAAAATGTTGGAGAAACCTCAGCAGACCTGACAGCATCTGTGGAGAAATATTAGAGCCAATGTTTCAAGTCTGGGCTCAAAATGTTGGCTCTATTCTCTCTCCAAAGATCCAAAGGTACTTGTTTGAGGGAAAGAATTCCAAAATTATGGTCAAGGCAACAGAAACTGTAACCACCAATGAAACCGAGAAGAAGACCACTCGAGAGCACCTATCTCTATTTGGAGAGGCAAAGCTTGATCAGGGGTAGTCAGCATGGCTTTGTCTGCACATGGAGAGAGTGCAGAGGAGATTTACCAGGGTCATGCCTCACAAGTTTGATTTAATCTTTTGTGGAGGTGACCAGATGTGTAGATGAGGGTAGTGTAGTTGATGTAGTTTGTATGGATTTCAGCAAAGCCTTTGGCAAGTTCCCACATGGCAGACTTGTAAAGCAGGTAAATTCACATGGGATACAGAGAAATTTGATAAAGCGGATTCAAAATTGGCTCGGTTGTAAGAGACAGAGGGCGATGGCAGAAGTTGCTTTAGTGACTGGAAGCCAGTGTCCAATGGCATTCCACAGGGAGCTGTGTTGGGCCCCCTATTATTCATCATTTATATAAATGACATTGATGACTTTGTGGGAGTTAGGATTAGTAAGTTTGTGGATGACACAAAGATTGGACAGGTGGTTAACAGTGAGGCAGAGTGTCTTGGGCCCACAACAACATGTAGACGGAGTGATCAAATGGGCAAAAAAGTGACAAATGGAATTTAGCCCTGAAAAGTGTGAGGCGATACACTTTGGAAGGAGTAATTTGACAAGAAAGTATTCAATGAATGGTAGGACACAAGGAAGTTCTGTGGAACAAATGAACCTTGTTGTGTTTGTCCACAGATCTCTGAAGGTAGAAGGGTGTGTTAGTAGGGTGGTGAAAAAGGAATATGGGATACTTGCCTTTACCAATCGAGGCACAGATTACAAAAGCAGGGAAGTCATGTTGGAGTTGATGAGGCCACAGCTGGAGTACTGTGTGCAGTTCTGGTCACCACATTATCGGAAGGATGTGATTGCACTGGAGGGGGTGCAGAGGAGATTTACCAGGATGCTGCCGGGGATGGAACATTTAATTTATGAAGAGTGGTTGCGTAGACTTGGGTTGTTTTTGTTGGAGCAGAGAAGACAGAGAGGTGACCTGACTGAGGTGTACAAGATTATGAGGGACATGGACAGAGTGGATAAAGAGCAGCTGTTCCCCTTCATTGAAGGGTTAGTCACAAGGGGACACTTGTTCAACGTGAGGAGCAGGAGGTTTAGGGGGGATGTGAGGAAAAGTTTTTTTACCCAGAGGGTGGTGATGGTCTGGAATGTGCTGCCTGGGAGGGTGGTGAAGGCGGGATGCCTCACATCCTTTAAAAAGTACCTGGATGAGCACTTGGCACAGTATAACATTCAGGGCTATGGGCCAAGTGCTGGCAGATAGTTGGGAGTTCAGGTGTTTCTAGTGCAGACTCGATGGGATGAAGAAGCACTTCTGCACTGTATGATTCTATGATCCTGTGATTCATTCATCATGTCTATCCAAAAAAGCTACCCAGCCAAGTCCTAACTTCCAGCTCTTCTCCAATAGCCCTGAGTCCCAGTGCCTCAATTACATAACCAAACATTGTTTTCTCTGAGAGAAGCATTTCAGCCTCAAATACCAGTGAGCTCCAAACCCTCACTCCAGCTTGGAAGCCCGCCCTCTGTTGCTTCTACCAGTTTCTGTAAATCCATGTCTTCTGACTATTGACCTCTCTATAAACAGGAAATGTTCTATCCACTGTATCGAGGTCTCAGAGGCCATTCAGCCCATCGAATCTGCACCGACTCTCTGACAGCATATCTTACACAGACCCTCTCTCCCACCCTATCCCGGTCACCCCACACATTTGCCATGGCCAATTTCCCTAGGGTATACATTCCCGAAAACCAAGGGTCAATTTAGCATGGCCAATCCACCTATCCGGCAAATCTTCGGAGTGTGGGAGGAAACCAGAGCACCAGGAGGAAACCTATGCAGACACGGGGGAAACACGGACACCCAAGACCGAAAAGTAACCTGGGTCGTTGGTGCTGTGGGGCAGCAGTGCTAACCACTGCGTCACTTATTTGACTCTCTGCCGGAACATTTAAATTTCTGCATAGCCATTGTTGCAATTTGGCATGAATAGTCATGAAAAATTATCTTAATGACTTCAAGGAGCTTGGTAGAGACACCAAGATCATACACACGAATAATATTTTCAATACTTTTCACTATATCCTAATACATGTGACAATAATAAATCAAATCAATTCTATGAAAGCTCCATATTTTCATCCATCGCTTGTTCAATTAGCTGACCCCAGGTATGATGACAAATCTCTATGCTGGGAAGGGGAAGGCAATAAGGAATCCCATACCGGATAGTGTTCCAATCAGGAATCCTGTACCGGACAATGTTCCAATGGCCTCTGCTAAAAAAGTACCACACACGTTTGGAAGCCAAATGAAGGAGGTTCAATTCCAAACCACCACAGTTGCTGCTCTTATTGTACAAACACATCTCACAGGGGAAGACCCTGAGTACAAGTTTCAGTCCTGAGATTTGAGCACATAGTCCAGGCTGACATTCTGAGCGCAGCACAGACAGATAGCTGCATTGTCAGCGATGCCACCTTTCGGATGACATGTTAAACCCAGGTTAACATGTCCTCTCGGATGAACATAAAAGATCTCGCGGCACAACTTGAAAGAAGGGCTAGGGAAATTCTCCCTAATGCCCTGGCCAATACTTATCCCTCAACTAACATCACCGAAAGTAGACCATCTAGATGCCACATCCTTGAATTTTCATTTGTTTTAATTTATTCTTGTCACATGTATTAGCATACAGTGAAAAATATTGTTTCTTGCGCGCTTTACAGACAAAGCACACTGTTCATAGAGAACGAAATGGGAGTGTGCAGAATGTAGTGTTACAGTCATAGCTAGGGTATAGAGAAAGATCAACTTAATGCAAGGTAAGTCCATTCAAAAGTCTGACAGCAGCAGGAAAGAAGCTGTTCTTGAGTCAATTGATATGTGAGCTTGGACTTTTGTATCTTTTTCCCAATGGAAGAAGGTGGAAGAGAAAATGTCCGAGGTGCATGGGATCCTTAATTATACTGGCTCCTTTGCTGAGGCAGCAGGAAGTGTAAACAGAGTCAATGGGTGGGAGGCTGGTTTGCTTGATGGATTGGGCTACATTCACGATCTTTTGTAGTTTGTATACAGTGAAAAGTATTGTATCTTGTGCACTATACAAACAAAGCATACCATTCATAGAGTACATGGGGAGCAGGAAATGCAGAGTGTAGTGTTGCATTCATAGCTAGAATACAGAGAGAGATCAACGTAATATAAAATAGATTCATTCAAAAGTCTGATGGCAGCAGGGAAGAAGCAGTTTTTGAGTTAGTTGGTACGTGAGCTCAGACTTTTGTATCTTTTTCCCAACGAAAGAAGGTGGAAGAGAGATTGTCCAAGGTGCGTGGGGTCCTTAATTATGCTGGCTGCTTTTCCAAGGCAGTGGGAAGCGTAGACAGTGTCAATGGATGGGAGGCTGGTTTGCGTGATGGACTGGGCTTCATTCGACAGAATAGGAGCAGGGTTCGGAGTCGCTCCCCACTTTTGGGGAACAAGCAGCCCAACCCCACTGGAGTGAAGGGGGGGGTATCCCAAGAGGATCGGGTGGCAAGGGGGGCGTCACCTGGACATTGGCAGCCTGCGTCCCTTGGCAGTGCCCAAGGGGGCACTGATATCGGCACTGATGGATCAGCACATGCGCAGTGGCTCACACAGCGTGCTGATATCAGCCTCTCAGCCCCACCCCCTAAAATTTAATGATATCCACACTGGTGACTTCTGCAGTGCACAGAATGTGGGAGATTTTTCTCCGACTCTTACTAAAAAACCTAACATGAATTACTCCAGCTTTCACGCAAATTCGATACTTAGAATTTCTTTGGGAGTATTCCGCCTGCCGTCTTTGGAGCCAAGAAGATTAAGGGGCAGTGTAATAGTTCAACATCATGAGGGGTGGCACAGTGGTCAGCACTGCTGCCTCACAGCACCAGGGGCCCGGGTTCGATTCCCGGCTTGGGTCACTGTCTGTGCGGACTTAGTTTATTCTCCCCATGTCTGCGTAGGTTTCCTCCCACATTCTGAAAGACGCACTGATTAGGTGCATTGACCCAAACAGGCGCCGGAGTGCGGTGACTAGGGGAATGTCACAGTAACTTCATTGCAGTGTTAATGTAAACCTTGCTTGTGAGTAATAAATAAACTTTAAAAAAAAGCTTTACTTTTGAACAGGGGAAAAAGATCTGTTTCCATTGGCAGAAGAATCAGGGACCAAAGGAGAAAAATATTAAATAAATGATGGAAGGGGCAGAAATGAGTTATTATGATCTGGAATGTGCTGCCTTGAAGCACAGTGGAAGCAGATTTAATTGTAACTTTCAACAAGGAGTGTTTAAAAAAATTATTTTCTGCGATGTGGGTGTTTCTGGCAAGGGAGAAGGTGGAAGAGACAATGTCCGTGGTGCGTGGGGTCGTTGATTATGCTGGCTGCTTTTCCTGAGGCACAGGGAAGTGGAGAGTGGCGAGGCCAGCATTTATTGCCCATTGGATAAAGACTTGAAAAGGAAATGGTTGCAAAGTTATGGGGGATAAGGAGGGCGATGGGGCAAATTGGATAGATCTCCCAATGAGCCAGCATAGACACAATGGGCTGAATGGCCTCCGTCTGCATGGTATGATTTTAACTCTTCAGTGGGTTTGAACGATTGTACACCATATAGGTGTTGTGCAGGGTGGAAAACCGGTTTTCCACACACACACACACACACACACCCGTGGGGTCTCCACCTGGGGAGCTAAGTTAACATGATCCCCTACGATGCTATGATCTGGTCATGAACTCACTGCTGTTTGTGGGATCTTGCCATGCGCAAATTAGCTGTGAGGTTTGCAGCGTTACCGACACGCGGCTACACTTCAAAGAAGTGCTTCGAAAAAGGGCGTGAAACATTCCGAGTCAGGCTCAATATAAAAGCCAAGTCCTCCTTCAAACAGTTATCTTTGGCTGTGGGCTGCTGTTCGATGGGTGAAACCAGTCGTACTGTGACTGCGACGATGCGTGAATTACTGACTGCAGAAGTAGGAAGAGAAATTCACCAGAGGACCATCCTGGGCTCCACAGCCACTCTGAGCTGGAACCCAGCCACTATAAATGCTCGGGTGATCCAGCAGTGAAACAGCCAGCCTGGAAATCATGCTTCCGACATGCTTACAACACGGGATACGGAAGGAGTAAAGTGACACATGTTTTCAATCAGAATGGCAGCATGGTACATTGCCATTTCTTACGCTTGGACAGCAAAACAGTCCACAGCTCCTATTTCCCTCTCAACAGTGCCGGTAACTTAGGTTCTTGGAACTGATATTAGCTAAAGCATAATAGATACCATTAAGTACATTACCAGCTGCAACCCACTCGAGAGGTTCTGCTCTACAGTGGCATTCTGAGCCTGTAATCCAATCAGATAGTTCATAAATGGACTGAGACACATTCTGGAATGTTACAAAAGAGAAAGAAATCAAAGGTTTGACAGTAACATCTGTATCGTACATCAAATTTACTTTTATAAATCTCTGTTGTTTCATTTGTCTGTCCTCAGGGGTGGTGAATGACATTGAACTCCTGACTCCCATGATTATTATGTGAAACAGAAATCATATTTGGCGGCAGTATCAGGATTTGTTACATTTCGCATTACGCAAGCACTTCACAGTTTGTCTACATCAACAGGTATTGAATAATGGATACCTGGGAGTGAGATACAGACTGGAATCGAATCGAGGAACCCTACAGAATCACAGAACCCTACAGTGCAGAAAGAGGCCCTTCAGCCCATTGTGTCTGCACTGAGCACAGTCCCACCCAGGCCCCACCCCCATATCCCCATACCCCTACATATTATACCCACTAATCCCTCTATCCCTGGACACTAAGGGACAACTTCTTAGCATGGCCAATCAACCCAACCCGCACATCTTTGGACTGTGGGAGGAAACCAAAGTACCTGGAGGAAACCCACGCAGACACGAGGAGAATGTGCAAACTCCACACAGACAGTGACCCGAGCCAGGACTCGAACCCAGGACCCTGGAGCTGTGAAGCTGCAGTGCTAACCATTGTGGTACTATGCCACCCATTCGGGGTGGTTTATATATAGAATAATGGATACCCAGGAATGAGTTACAGACAGGAATCTAATCAGAATGAATGGCTTGTATATAGAATAATAGATACCTCAGAGTGAATCAGGTGTTGGAATCTAATTGAGGGCTTCACATGATTTGTATAGAATAATGGATACCTGGGAGCGAGTTTCAGACTGGATCTAATTGAAGGGTTTGTGTTGTTTATTTATAGAATTTTGGATAACTGGGAATGAGATATGGACTGGAATCGAATCAGGCGTTCGATAGTTTGGAAAGAACAATGGATACCTGGGAGTAAGTCACAGATTGGAATCTAGTCAAAGGGTTTCGATGATTTGTACCTGGAATAACAGATACCTGGGTGTGAGTTACAGGCTGGAATCTAATCAAGGGATTCATGTGATTTATGGTTATATATGAGGCTGAGTAACACATCGAGTGGCTTTACATTCACACTCAACAGAATGTTGACACTGCTTTATGACATTATTGGCTTTTCTTGTCATATTGTGGCATATTATTCATGGTTCAAGGGTTATCTATGGGTGTACCTCTGCACCAAAATGATGCTGAAAGTTCAAGCAATTCAGGACTGCCTCTGCAACATGGAACTGCTGTTGCGTTCAGATCAAGGCTGGAATGACTTGTGTGTTTGCTTGCTTTACTTTGTGGAAGTGGATGCCCCCAGGAGAAAGGCTGGGATAGAGAATCTATGTAAAAATAGCCATGGTTGGCCACCTGAGCTCTCTGCTTTAACTTTTGGCGTTAATTGTTTGAATGTGAGCATAGTTGGCAAGGACAAAATTTATTTCCCTCCCCTAATTGCCTTGGGAAACTGCTGCTAACAGTGATGGGCATTAAGAAATGGCGGGTACAGGTTTGATGCAATGGAATAGCTTATGGGACATAGGCATTGCTGGCTAGGCAGCATTTATTGCCCATCCCTAGTTGCCCTTAGAGGCAGCTGAGAGTCAACCACATTGCTATGGCTCTAGAATCATACGTAGGCCAGACCAGGTAAGGATGACAGATTCCCTTCCCTAAAGGGCATTAGGAAATCAGATGGGTTTTTCCAACAATCATTTCATGGTCATCAATAGATTCTTAATTCCAGATTTTTTTTTATTGAATGCAGATACCACCTTCTGCTGTGATAGGATTCGAACCTGGGTCTCCAGAACGTTAGCCGAGTTTCTAGCGATAATACCACCAGGCCATCGCTTCTCCCCCCTTCTGAGGGGAGCTAGGAGTCAGCAAGGGGTTGAACCACACCTCAGCTGGACCAGATCAGCTTTCTTTCTCTGAAGTGGAGTGCGCTTCAGCAGTACAATTCATTGGTTGTTAAGTGTTGGAACATCCCCATGGTTAAAATTCGCCACATTATTTTTTTTCCCAATGTCCCTGATGAGTAAGTCATTCTCCCTCTGTCTCACTAGGAAAGTCTGAAGCATCATAAATCTATACTTACTACTGTACTCTAACCAGGTTATTAAAAGATCACTTTAATCATATACAAATATGTTATCAGCTGAACAATAAAATTGTAGATATTCCAGCTGAGGTTTGACACTGTGCCAGTCGGGTGCTATAAGCGGCTCATCAGAAGCCTTTAGGAACCAGCTATTTAACAAGCACTGTTTGTATCCAGCAGTGAATTTGTAGTGCAGTTACTGGGAGATCATCGTCCTGGGATCTTCCTTGTTCACTTAGCTCCATTGCTAAGCTCAGGAACGAGAAATCTCAGGAAGCGAATTTCCCAGTTTCCCCGCAGGGCTGGATCAAACAGTCTAATATAACCTCAGGGCTCCCATAAAGCTGATAGCAGCCTTTGTTCCACATGGTGCAGCACTGTTGTTATCTCTCAACAAGCATGAGATAAATAGCCGGACATCAAAGAACAGATGGCAATCGAGGACGCTGTCAAAGTGCATCTATTTTTGAGTGGAGCTCCTGCAATTGGTTCAAAAGCTGCCGAAGCCCCGCCTTCATTCAGATTGAGGTGAGCAAAATGAGTCCCTGTGATAACGCTAAACTATCTCCTGCGGTTGGGGGACCCCAGGACAAGGCGGCGCAATCTTAAAATTGCAGCCGTAACTTTAACAGCCAGGCCATTTGGGGGCTGGTGGCTGGAAACACCTCTGAGTACAAAGGGTATTGGAAATCTGGAACTCTCTGTCCCCATCTGAGACTGGGGGGGGGTCAGCTAAAACCTTCACAGCTGAGATTGACAGATTTTTGTTAGGCAACGGTGCAAGTAATTAGGATACAGATTTACCGTGATCTAATGACAGAACAGTATTGAGGGGCCGAATGGTTGCTTCCTGTTCCTCTGTTTGTTTGTTGATTCCTAAAACTGCCTGCAAAAAGCTTCATTTGTACCAAAACCTATCTCCCTTTTCCTCTCTTGTCCTCTTTGTAGCTATCCTTACCGTCACCCGCAACTGTTTATCTTACACCACCCTCACACATCCGAGGTATAGATCGGGTGGATTCTCAGAGGCTTTTTCCCAGGGTTGGAATGGCTGCCAGAAGAGGACACAGGTTTAGGAAGCTAGGGAGTAGGTACAGAGGAGATGTCAGGGGTAAGTTTTTCACTCAGAGGGTGGGTGAGTGGAATCGGCTGCCGTCGGTGGTGGTGGAGGCAAATTCGATAGGGTCTTTTAAGAGACTTCTGGATGAGTACATGGGATTTAGTAGGATTGAGGGTTATAGGTAAGCCTAGTAGGTAGAGATGTTATCGGCGCAACAGAGGGCCTGTTTGTGCTGTAGTTTTTCTATGTTCTATGTTCAATCCACTGTAGGGCTACAACCGCTCTGCAATTCCATCACCCAACTCTGCCTAGGCTGACCCCTCTCCCTGCTGTCCTCCGCTTTGGCCTCCAGGAGCGATCTCTGGAACTTTTCACCTCTGATCAATTGGCTGAAATACCAACATTGACATCACTTTTTGCAGTCCTTTCTGCTCTTGTCATTTCAAGCACTTCTTCATTTGTCTTATGCTCTGCAGGTTTTAAACATGCACCAGCCTGTCTACACTCTGTCTACCACTCTGTCTACACTTCCCGCTGCCTTGGCAAAGCAAGCCAGCATAATTAAGGACCCAGGACGTTCTCTTTCCACCTCCTTCCATCAGGAAAAAGATACTCAAGTCTGAGGTCATGTTGTTGTTGTTCCATCGTTGTCAATGAGGACCTCGATACCATTAGTCATTTTGAGGCTGAATGGGGTGTGTCCAAAGATGACTGATCAGGACCAATTCGGGCACGAAATGTCCTGGCACATATTGGACAGACTTACTGTAGTTGTTGCACTGGTGGCTCTGGACTTGCACAGCTCGCATTTAAGTTGGGCTTCAGCAATGCATCTTGCTTTGTAAGCTTGACAGTCTTTGTGGATGAGGCAGCGCCAGGTAGGGCGGTTTTGTGCTAGCGTTTCCCACGTGGTCGTGTCAATGTCAAGCGACTTCAGGGAGGCCTTGAGTGTGTCTTTGTAACATTTCTTCTGCCCTCCATGCAAGCATCTTCCAGCAGAGAGTTCCCCAAAAAGGAACTGCTTAGGTATGCCCTTGTCTGACATACGGATGACATGACCTGCCCACCGGGTCTGCGCTCTCATCAGCAGTGTGTGGACTGATGATAGACTTGCTCTGGAGAGAACTTCAGTGTCTGGTGCTTTGTCTTGTCATCTGATGTGTAATATTCTGCGAAGACAACTCATGTGGAAATGATTGAGCTGTCTTGCATGCCTTCAATACACAGTCCTCGTTTCACAGACATACAGGAGGGTAGTGAGTACCGTGGCACTGTTCAATTTTGTTGCTGGGCTGATTCCTCAACATTCCCATATAGTGGAGCACTGTCTACTGAAAGCAGAACTTGCCTTTGCAAGGATAGTAAAGACAAGTTCTGCTTTCGATAGACTGCGCTCCACTGTATGGGAACTGTCAAGGAATGAGGTCATGTACCAACTGACTCAAGAACACCTTCTTCCCTGCTGCTGTCAGACTTTTGAATGGACCTGCCTCGTATTAAGTTGATCTTTCTCTACACCCCAGCTATGACTGTAACACTACATTCTGCACTCTCTTATTTCCTTCTCAGTGAACGGTATGCTTTGTCTATACAATGTGCAAGAAACAATATTTTTCACTGTATGTTAATACCTGTGACAATAATAAATCAAACCAAAACAAACACTTCAAAGACCTTGATTTTTTTCCTCTTAACTGTCTACTAAGCCTAAACCTTTCCAAAGCTTAAACATGTTTCTCATGATTCATGAGACCCTGGCGCCGTGTTTTTCTCACCCCTCCACAGGCTAGGAGACATTGCCTATCATCACCCAGTTAAAGCCACTCTTACCTCGAAACTTCAGCCTCTAACTCTCTGTCGCAGCCACTCTTGTCCGTCTCTATTTTATGGCATGGTTAGAATGAGTGTTCCTCCGATGTTTTCTGTTTCCTTGCTCCTCCACCACACAACGTTACCTCCTTCTGGGGACATCCCGGTTCTGGATCAAGCAAGACAATTTCCTCCAGTGGCTTATCCTTTCCCAGGACCTTCTGACTGCCTTCCTCGGAAAACTTGTAAAGGCTTGTAACAACAACAACTTGTACTGATATAAGATGCCCAATCTGCTAGATTAGTTACTCCAACATTGGAGCTATGTTTTCCCCTGTCTGGTCCATAACTGATGGAATTGTGCACCACTCACCCAGACTGAAACTCTTCACTCCTCCACCCTGCTCTTCTTCATTCTTAAAGCCTCCTGCTTTGGCCAAACACTTGGCCACCTTCCCTAACATCTCCTTATGTAACTTGCATTGGCAGGCGGCATGGTTAGCACTGCTGCCTCATAGCACCAGGGACCCGGGGTTTGATTCCTGGCTTGGGTCACTGTCTGTGTGGAGTTTGCATGAACCCTCAATATCTGCGTGTGTTTCCTCCGGGTGTTGCGGTTTCCTCCCACTGTATGAAAGACGCACTGGTTAGGTTCATTGGCCGTGCTAAATTCTCCCTTAGTGTACCTGAGCAGACGCCAGAGTGTGGCAACTAGGGGATTTTCACAGTAACTTCATTGCAGTGTTAATGTAAGACTTACTTGTGACTAATGAGTAAAGTTTAACTTTAATTGCTGTCAAGTGTTGCGTGATAATGTCCTAGTGAAGAACCTGGGGTGGGGATGGGGAGTGAAGCACTTAGATGAATAGACAATGCTGTTCTTTGTTATTCACACCTATACCCTTAACGGTAAGATACCTATGCCTTTGACCAAGCTTTGAGTCACCTGCTCTAATCGTTCTTTCCGTGGTTCAATGTCATTTTTCCTTCAATAACATCCCTGTGGATTACTCCCTTTCACTCCATTTAAGGTGTTACAGAGTTAGAAATCGTTGTTGAAGGGACGAGGGAATGGCTGAAGAGAAATAAGGAGGAGTAAAAGGAAAGTGTCTCATTTCAATGGGTGGCATGGTGGCACAGTGGTTGGCACCGCTGCCTCGCAGCACCAGGGGTTCAAATTCGACTTTGGCCTTGGGTGACTGTCTCTGTGCAGAGTCTGCACGTTCTCCTCGTGTCTGCGTGGGTTTCCTCCGGGCGCTCCGGTTTCCTCCTACACCCAAAAGATATGCGGGTTAGATTGATTGGCCGTGCTAAATTGCTCCTTAGGATGGGATTTTCGGACCATTCTCGCCCCCATGGCTGGAAAGTCCCACCCAAGCTCAACGGAACTTTCCCACAGTCCACATCCCGTGTCCCATTTCCCATGGGAATCATAGCGGGCGGGACCAGAAAACTCCGGTTTTAGCGTCGGGGGATTAGCAGAGTAAAAATGTGGGGTTGCAGGCGTAGGGTCTGGATGGGATTGTGGTTGGTGCAAGCTCGATGGGCCAAATGGCCTCCTTCTGCACTGTGGGGATTCTATGGTGCGAATCAAACACTTTGTGGCGATAAAGCAGAACATAAATACAGTCAGGTGCTGCCTTGTTTACACGTGGTAACTGTGTGTCTGGAATATGTACCTAACCAAACGGTGTGGATTTACACAGCAAATCTCCAGGAAATATATTCAAGCTACAAAGAAACAGGATTGCAACTTGATTTTCAAAGCTTGTTTTCCCCCTAAGAGGGTGGGGGACATAATAACTTACTTTTCCAATGGTAGAATCTCACTAATTTAGAAGAGTCACGCTGTGGGTTCAGTTTTTCTAACTATGGTGGCAAGTTTTCCACTGCTGAAGGAATGAACAAGGATATGTTGTTATTGCCAATTACACCCGCATTTCACTCTATTTTTCCCATGAGTATCTGATTTTGATTTGATTTATTATTGTCACCTGTATTAGCATATAGTGAAAAGTATTGTTTCTTGCAGACAAAGCATACCCTTCATAGAGAAGGAAACACAGAGTGCAGAATGTAGTGTTACAATCATAGCTAGGGATGTACAGAAAGATCAACTTAGTGCGAGGTAGGTCCATTCAAAAGTCTGACAGCAGCAGGGAAGAAGCTGTTCTTGAGTCATAACGCAGCCAAACAGATTTGAGTGCCAACCTGCAAATCTTTCCAAACATGGAGGGTGGCGAGAACGGGAGGGGCCCCGGGATGGGATTTTTCAGCCGCGCTCACCCCAAAATCCCACCCGAGATCAACGGGCCTGTGCAATATCCTCCCCCACCCTGTCTGCTATGATTTCCGTGGCTGGTAGGATGGAAAAACTCCATCCCTCCCCCACCCTGGCACTCTGGCCAGCCATGCTTGATGTAGAGTGGGTGCCCCTCCAGCTCTAAGTCTCTCACGACAGACTGGCGACCTGAATGGAAACAGACAAATGTCTGCCTTAGTGCACCATTAGGAGCCGGGAGAGAGCTGGAATGGATTGCTACCCCTGGTAGGACATATTTGTAGAGGTTTCATCACATGACCTCTAACCCCACGCTCCCACTATTGGTCACCTGACACATCCATTGCCGTGGCAACTGCCTCCCCAGCACCAATTGGAAAGTGAGCAAACTCTTCATTGTCCAATTGGATGGTCCTTTACTCTCATTCATTTCCCATCTCTTCTATTGATCGTGGGAGATGCACAGAATTCACTCTAATGTCCCAATTAATCTGCCCAAAGACTTTTCTCCTGGCTTGCTCCCAGTGATTTCAACTCGAGGAGATATTGGAACATGGGTAATATTCAGCTAGGGTTCCTGTTCCTCAGCACAGTTCAAGCTCTTTAACACTAACTGATGTCAGGAGGTGGCTGGACTGGATTCAACTGCGATGCCCGCTGTTGCCAAATTGCCTGCAAACACTGGCGACAATGACTTACATTCGTATAAAGCCGTTAACACAATAAAAAGTCCCAAGACACCTCACGGGAGCATTGTAAAGCAAAGTACGACTGCAAACCGCGTGAGGTGTCAGGTCAGATGGTCACAGGTTCGGACAGTGCGATAGATTTTAAGAAGTGCCTTCAAGGAGGAAAGTGAGGTGGATGAGTGGAAAGGTTTGGGGAATGAATTCCAGAGCTTGGGATCCGGGCAACTGAGGGCATGGTTGCTAATTGCTTGAATGGGAGGCTATGTAGGTCCATCTAGGAGTAACAGGGGAAGGGGGCTTGCTGTGAATTAAGACACGGGGAGCAGGGTTTTAAATGTTTGTGGAATACAGGAAGTGGGAGACCAGCCATGAATAGTTGAGTCATAGAATCACTGGATCTGCATCGACCCTCCAGCAGAGCATACCCCGCTAACCCTCCTAACCTATACATCTTGGCATACCAAGAGGCAATTTTGCATGGCCAATCAGGGTAGCCCGCACCTCTTTGGGGGGAAACTGGAGCACCCGGAGGAAACCCGCACAGACACAGGGAGAATGTGCAAACTCCACGTGCAAACAGTCACCCGAATTAAACCCAGGTTCCTGGAGCTGCGAGGCAGTTGTGCTAACCATCGTGACACCGTGTAGCCCCATTGAGTGAAGAATGAATAAAGGCGGGCATGAAGTTTTCAACAGCAGATGAGTTGACTCAGGTTGAGCACTATTACAGATATCAGTGGAGGCATAACCTGGAAAGGAAGATTATGTGGGGGTGATCTGGTGTCAGAGGAGCTGTAATGGAAGGAAGATTCAAGGGGAAGCAGAGAGAGGGGTACATTGACAGTGAAAAGGCGATATTGGATAAGAGAGGATTCCAATCACTGACTCCATGGCTTACTTACTCATATTTTACTTTTGACATTGTCCAGGATGTCCTTTATTGCATGAGATTAAACTCGCCAAAGCAAATACAGGATATTAGAACTGGCTGATTCACAGCACACACAACAAACATGGTAAAACTAACAAAGTAGAAGGTATTAAAATATGTTTTTAACGAATTCTTGGGATGCAGGTGTCATTGGAGAGAACGGCATTCACTGGGCCCGATTTTACCAAAAATTCGCGCCCATTTTTGGGCATGGAATTGTGGTAAATTCGGGCATCGGGCCTATAATTAACATGCATTTAAATCGACTTAATGAACTGTGCCCAACTCTCCCGCTAAACCCCACTTTACCATCTTCGGATCCGTTTCGGATCCGAGCTGTTACCAGCCATGGTAGAGGGTCATTAGATTGGTTCCACTGGTCGGCGCAACATCGCGGGCCGAAGGGCCTGTACTGCGCTGTAATGTTCTATGTTCCAACCTGCAGAATAGAAATCCGAAGCGGATTCCTGTTCTGCACGGGAACCTCCGAAGCCCATCCTCCTCGAACACCCTTCGCAGATCCCCCCACTAACCACTCCGACAGATCCCCCCCACCCTCGGGAGGCAGGCCCCCCCTCGGCAGAGCTCACACCCCCAACCTACCTGGTTTGCCGCTATTCCGCCACCATCCTTCTGACCTGCACTCGTTGATGTGGAGATGCCGACGTTGGACTGGGGTGAACACAGCACAAAGTCTCACAATGTCAGCTTAAAGCCCTGTTGGAAGGGTGTTGTGAGACTTCTTCCTGCAGTCGTTGGACAGCCTGCAGCACCTTCCTGGCCTTGCGCTGGTGTCTGCCCAAGGAGGGGGGCGCAGGGTCAGATGGATCTCTGGCTGGGGGACATGGTGGAGATTCTCCCAAGTCCACCCTCCTACCATCCTCCACCCCCCCCCGACTCCCCAACCAGACATCCACCTGAGCCCGACCCCCCCTCCTCTGGCAGATACCAGCGGAAGGCCAGGGAGGTGCTGCAGGCTGTCCAACGAGCGCAGGTCAGACGTCTCACAACACCATTCCAACAGGACTTTAAGCTGGCGTTGTGAGACTCCTTACTGTGTTCACCCCAGTCCATCGTTGGCATCTCTACATCAACGAGTGCAGGTCAGAAGGATGGTGGAGGGAGATCAGCAATCCAGGTAGGTTGGGGGTGTGTGCTCTGCCGAGGTGGGGGGGGTCTGCCTCCCGGGGTTCCGATCATGGGGGGGAGGTGGGAGGCTGCATCCCAGGGGGCTCTGATTGAGGGGGGTGTGCTCCCAGGGGGGTTCTGATCGGGGTTAAGCTGCCTTCCGGGGGAGGGGGGTGGGGCTCTGATTGGGGGGCCATCTGCTGGGGGGTGGGGGCCTGCCTCCCGGGGGTCCGGTCACGGCTCATTCCCCCACCCCAGCTCTCTCTCTCTCTCTGTTTTTGTTTTTCACGCCCCGGGCGCGCTGTTTCAGATTTTTTTTCGAATTGCGCGTGCGCCGTTCAGAGCTCCGATCGTTCCGGTAGCATTAAGCCCCACCCACAGTGTGGACCGGACCGGAGTCGGCAAAAAACGTATGGGCGTGCTGGAACGAGGATTCCGGGTTCGGATCCGTTTTATGTCCGAATCCGGCCCTTAGCCTCCGATTGGTAAAATCTGGCCCATTGTCCGTTCCCAATTGCCCGGGGTTGATACGGCGGAATGGGTTGCTTGCAAAAGGCAACTAAGAGTCAACGATGCCAATATAGGATTGAAATTGTGGATAGATCCGATTGGGTTGACAGGTTTTATAGAGTTTCATCGCGTTTCATAGAATCTCCACAACGCAGTAAGAGACCATTTGACCCATTGAATCTGCCCCAAACACACTCCCACCCAACCCTATTCTGTAACCCCTCATATTTACCCTGCTAATTCCCCTGACGTTAGGGTCAATTTAGCCCGGCCAATCAACCTCACCCGCACATCTTTGGACTGTGGGAGGAAACCCACGCAGACACGGGGAGAATGTGCAACCTCCACCCGCTGAGTGAAGAAATTTCTCCTCGTCTCAGCCGTAAGTTGTCAAACCCGTAAACTGAGACTGTGTCCCATTAGTCTAGCCTCCTCCCCCCCCCACCCCCACCTCCCCCACCCCCGGTACAAGGAACCAACCGCCCTGTATCCAGCCTGTCCAACCCGATCAGATTTCAATGAGGTTCCCTCTCGCTCTTGTAAACTACAGTGAACGCAGGCCTTGTCGACCCAATCTCTCCTCCGACAACAACCCTGCCATCCCCGCAATCAGTCTGTGAACCTTTGCTGCGCTCCTTCGATGACAAGTACATAAGAACATAAGAACATAAGAAATAGGAGCAGGAGTAGGCCATCTAGCCCTTCGAGCCTGCCCCGCCATTCAATAAGATCATGGCTGATCTGTTGTGGCTCAGTTCCACTTTCCCGCCCTCTCCCCATAACCCTTAATCCCCTCTCTTATCAAGAACCCATCAACCCGCTTCTTAAAAATATTTAGCGAGGCAGCCTCCACCACTTCAACGGGCAGAGAATTCCAGAGATTCACCACCCTTTGAGTGAAGAAGTTCCTCCTCAACTCCGTTCTAAACCGCCTCCCCTTTATCTTGAGGCTGTGCCCCCTAGTCCTACTGTCTTTTTTGAGCGGGAAGAGTCTCTCCACCTCTATCCTATCCATCCCATTCATCATCTTATACGTCTCAATGAGATCTCCCCTCATTCTTCTAAACTCTAACGAGTACAAGCACACAAGTACACCCTTTCTTAAGTAAGGAGACTAAAACCAGTATGCAATACTCTACGATTATTTGCCCAGGCTGCAAGATTACTTCCCCACTCTCTCCACTGCCCCATCCCAAAGGGAGTAACTCTCTGCCTGCCTGACAGCAGCTCACACAGTGAAAGCTGCCAGGCCTCATTCAGGCCTCCACCACCAACCTCCCCCTCTACCAACCTCCACATCACCACCCCCCCCACCCTGACTCTTCACCCTCACCCCTCCCACCGCATGGAAAATAGTGGCAGGAGTGGAATGAGGTCCTTTAGTGACCACAATTTGGCTGGTGCCTAAGTGTAGGTAGTTTGCCTAATGCATTGCCCACCCAACTTAATACGGGAGGCAGGCCAGAGGTGGGAGGGAAAGCCACTGGAATGGTACTTCGCCCCACCTTCAAACATACTGGTGGTGGCAGAGGGAAGGACATACAACCCAATGCAATGTGTACAAATCAGGTGCTGCTTAACATAGATCAAAATTTGTCTCGGATTAAACCTCACTGAATTCCAGTTATTTAAACACCACTGCCTCGCAACACCAGCGACCTGGGTTCGATTCCCGGCTTGGGTCACTGGTTGTGCAGAGTCTGCATGTTCTCCTCGTGTCTGCATGGGTTTCCTCTGGGGTGCACCAGTTTACTCCCACAGTCCGAAAGATGTGCTGGTTAGGTGCATTGGCTGTGTTAAATTCTCCCTCAGTGTACCCAAACAGGCGCCAGAGCGCAGCGACTAGGGGATTTTCACAATAACTTCATTGCAGTGTTAATGTAAGCCTACTTGTGATAGTAATAATAAATTGTTTAAATCAATGAAGTGTAAGATGTAAAATCTTACTGGAAAGCAAGCCTGGCTGTAACCTTTATCCATGTAGACAGTAAGAAGTCTCACACTTTGCCCACGTATAGGTTACCCGTCTGTCATTTTGTGCTAAATTTTAATTTGTCTGCCACCACAACTTTTGTCTCTAGTCTTTTCAGATAAGAACATTTGAATTTGAATTGAAGCAGTTGCCAGGGTTACAGCCGACAGGTCATTATCAATGAGCAGATTAAAAATCTTCAGAAAGAGAGCAAAGCCGGCAAGCTTGATACAACCATCAATTTCTGACCAAACTCAACTAGCTTCACACATTTCACTGGAATCACCTCTCTTCTGATTCATAAACACCTCCTAGACCAGAAAGTCTTCACTTCAGTCGCCATGGTAACTAAGCTACAATTTCTTTACCATTCAAATGGTAAAGAGGTCAAGAAGGCAAACAGCATGCTTGCCTTCATCAATCAGGGCATTGGCATGCCATACTTCCTTGTTGTATTTGCCCTCTGAGAGCCCATGTTTTCCCATTTTCCGACATCCTCTTATCCTTCAACCATCCAGATGTTGTCATGGTCGCCTTTCCATTGGTCAACTCTTCATGTATCAAAACGAGGATCTCTCACACGCCATCCTGATTTGGAACGCTGCCTTTTATAGCAGCGCAGTGGTTAGCACTGCAGCCTCACAGCACCGGGGACCCAGATTCGATTCCGGGCTTGGGTCACTGCTTGGGCAGAGTCCGCATGTTCTCCCGGTGTCTGCGTGGGTTTCCTCCAGGTGCTCCGGTTTCCTCCCGCAGTCTGAAAGACGCGCTGGTTAGGCGCATTGACCGTGCTAAATTCTCCCTCAGTGTACCTGAAGGGGCGCCGGAGTGTGGCAACTAGGGGATTTTCACAGTAACTTCATTGCAGTGTTAATATAAGCCTACTTGTGACACAAATAAACTAACTTTAAACTTTTTGTGGGGCTTTTAGCTATTTCAGTTGGCTAGCTCTTTGTGTTTTGGAGTTAAACACCACCTCCCAGCAGCAAGACAACATTGGAGAACAATCTTGATGTGGGTCCCTGTTATTTACCAGTTAGATCTTGCCTCTCAGTGTGAGTGTGATGGTCTGAGAAATCCCAGTCCAATGAATTTCTCTTGAAGTGCACTCAGCACTGTTGCGAAATGTTAATTTGTTTTGGCAAGGGTAATAAGGGTACGTAATGCAAGCGGGCAGAAGGAGTTGAGATTGAGATTGGACAGGATCTAACTGGAGCAGGCTTGAGGGCCTGGGCCCAAACTGTAGCTGCAGTTCCTGCTGTGGGATTAAAATCCTCCCTGCGCAGAGGCAGCAGTGTTACCAGTTAGGTCAGGCTGTCGACAGGACAATTCACATTTATATAGCTCCTTTACAGTCATAAAACATTACAAGGTATTTCACAGTAGTGTTATCCGCAGATAACATAGTGAGGCAGTGGCCAGTGGTGTTATCGCTAGATTTTATACAGTAAATGGGAGAACCCTTAGGAATATTGACAGGCAGAGAGAGATGGGCTTACCTGTCCCCCGATCACTGAAAGTGGCAACGCAGATGGATAAGGTAGTCAAGAAGGCATATGGCATGCTTGCCTTCATTGGCCGTAACATTGAGTATAAAATTTGGCAGGTCATGCTACAGCTGTACAGAAGCTTAGTTGGGCCTCATTTGGAATATTGTGTACAATTCTGGTCGCCACACTACCAGAAGGATGTGCAGGTTTTGGAGAGGGTACAGAAGAGGTTTATCAGGATGTTGCCTGGCCTGGAGGGTGTTAGCTATGAGGAGAGTTGGATAAACTAGGTTTGTTCTCACTGGAATGGTGGAAGTTGAGGGGTGACCTGATAGAGGTTTACAAGATTATGAGACAGAGTGGATAGTCAGACGCTCTTTCCTAGGGTAGAAAAGTCAAGTACTAGGGGACACAGGTTTAAGGTGCATGGGGAAAAGTTTGGAGGAGATGCGTGAGGCGAGTTTTTTACACTGAGGGTAGTGAATATCTAGAACGTACTGCCCGGGGAGGTAGGTACAATAGCGACGTTTAAGGGGTAATCAGACAAATGCGTGACTAGAATGAAAATGGAAGGATACGGAATCCATAAGTGCAAACGGTTTTAGTTTAGACAGGCATCATGATCAGTGCAGGCTTGGAGGGCCGAAGTGTCTATTTCTGTGCTGTACTTTTCTTTGTTCTTTGTAGATTATTAATCCAGAAACTCAGCTAATGCTCTGGGAACCTGGATCCGAATCCCACCATGGCAGATGGTGGAATTTGAATTCAGTTAAACAAAAATCTGGAATTAAGAATCTACTGATGACCATGAAACCATTGCCGATTGTTGGAAAAACCCATCTTGTTCCTTTAGGGAAGGAAATCTGCCATCCTTATATGGTCTGGCCTACATGTGACTCCAGAGCCAATGCGATTGACCCTGAGGCAGTTAGGGATGGGCAATAAGTGCTGGCCAGCCAACGATGCCCATATCCCATGAACGAATTTAAATAAGTGCAGAAGTGCACTGACTATTCGATCCATCGAGTCTGCACCAAATCTCTGACAGAGCATCTTACTCAGGCCCAGCTCTATCCCTGCCCTATCCCCAAAACCCCACCCATCTACCATGGCTAATTCATTCACACATCTAGAGATCAGGGTCAATGGAATATGGCCAATCAGCCTAGCCTGGATATCTTTGGAGGAAACTGGAGCATCCGGAGAAAACCCACGCAGACACGGGGCAGAACTCCCACACCCCAAAGATGTGCTCTTAGGCTGATTGGTGTAACAAATTGTCCCTAAATTAGCCTCCCCTCAATCTGGTTTCCAATGTGGAGTGCCATAAGCGTAGACAAGGGTCATGGGTGGAAGAGGGGACCCACAATGTTGAAATGGCGTCACGGGCTCGTTGGGCCGAAGGGCCTGTCTCCCGTGCTGTGTTGTTCCTTGTTCTTTGTCGAACATGCAAACTCCACGCAGAAAGACCAGAATCGAACCTGGGGCCTTGGCGCTGTGCCACAGTGCCACCCTGAAGCCTCACGGGACCAAAAATTTGTCAAAGAGGAGCTTCTCCAGAGAGGAGGGGGAGAGAGAGAGAAACAAAGGGAACTCTTCAACTTAGGGCTTAGGTATCATTGGTGGCTTAGTTAAAGTGTGAGATTGGGAAGGAGGTCAGAATATGACTGGAGCAGAAGTGTGGATATTGTATGTGGGATACGGTAATATTTTGGGGAAGTGGGTGGAGAGGGTTGTAAAATGGGAGACTAGTTTGAAACCAAGCCTTTTCCACCCATTGAAAAATTCCAGCCTCCATCACCATTCTCTGGGCAAAATTACTCTTCACAAGCCTGATATTAGACATCACAGTTGGAGTCCAACCAACAGCCGAAAACTTCTTCAGACCAAAAATCTATTGGGACCAATCGATTCCTTTGTCAGAAATGTAACTTGAGATTTTTGCGTGAGGACAGAAAGCCTGGAACACAAAAATAAATCCAGTACGTGATTCTTTTCCTGCTTCAGTTCCACATTCTCCAAAGGTTTTGTGATGTGGGATCATTCATGGGGAGGTTATTAAATCATCAAATGAAAAGCTCACTGATTGTGGGGCTGCGCACAAAATAAACTGGAGCATTCACTGTGGGTTACTGAAATCAGCAAATTAAACTGAATGGAGTTGTGTGAACTCTGGACTGTGTGTGTGTAGGCGGGAGAGACACGTGGGAGGCAAAATCTGAGAATGCAATGCAGCCTATGAGTGAAACTGTGAGCTGTGACAGCTTGGAACAGGTGTTGAAATGAATAGGAGCAAGGGAGACTGGTACAGACTCACAAACACGCACAGAGTCAGACACAGACAGAGAGAGGGAAAAACAAAGAAAGAGAGAGACAGACAGACAACACTCACGCACACTACACAGATACATTCACACATCAAACACGCATATCACACTTGGGCATACACACACACACAGAACTCACACAGACATGTGCACACACACATGCACATATACACAACAAGCACACACGTGCCACATACACATGTGTGCACATACACACACACACCACAGCCACACACACACGCTACACACATGCCATACACATATGCAAACTCACGCATGCCACACAAACATATCGCACGCACACACCATCCACACACGCACACACACACACATGTGCCATATGCACACACACATTCGCATGGACACACAATTAAACTCACAGACACACGCCACAAGCGTGCGTGCACACGCACAGAGGTGCGCATGCATGCATGAACACACACACACACACTCACGCACAGACATATGCGCACTCACACATTTACACACACATACACACACACACACACACACACACTCACACACTCATATACTCACGTGTGCACATACACTCAAACACACACACACTTACACACACATGCACACACATACCCACACACTCACACACACACACACACACACTTGTGCACACACAGACGTACACACGCTCAGGCACACACTCACACTCGCACTCACACACACACACAGAGCAGTGGCTCCCAGTGGGGTGCAGTTGCTGGGACTCCAAAGCACCCGACCAACCAGTCTAACAGACACCTCTCGAAGGCCGGTTTCCCCCTTGAGAAGGAGCGGGAAGTGTCACCGTGAAGTGATGAGCGTCACCACGGGGCAGCTGTCGGGATGGCCATAGACTCCCAACCTTCTGGCCAATGGCATTGAGACAATCTTTTGGCTCAGACCCAGTGTCAGATCAAACCCAAGATGGAGTGCAATGCCTTATCTTGTCAGCTCAGATCTGGTTTGTCTTTCTTGTGGGGGCCACGGATTAGATTCTGAATTTGGTTTTTGGGGCAAGCAAGGAATAGGTTTGGGTTTGCTCAAACGAAATGGGATGGGAACAAGAATGCCCCATAAATTCCTGCCCAAGCTGTCTGAGAGCGTCATATCCACTGAGTTACAGTGAACACCATTACAAATCTGAATTTAGGATAGAAACAAGACCTGTGGAGTGGTGTCACAGTCCAAACTTTGTTTAGAAACAGATTTGAAAGAACTACATTTATATTGTACCATTGATAGCCTTCGGATGTCTCAGAGCACTTGACAGTCAATGAAATCCTCTTGGTATTTGTTTAGTTGACATCATCTCGACTCTTCATTAGAAGGTTGTCGGTTCAAGTCTCACTCCAAAACCACAGCATACAAATCAGGCCTGACCCTCCATTGCCGAACTGAGGATGTGCTACACTGTCAGGACGAGAAACTGAACTAGGTAACGTCTGTTCAGGTGGATGTAAAGGGGCCCATAACCTTATCCTTTTATAATGTTTGTTTATCAGTCGGCTTACATTAACATTGCAATGAAGTTACTGTGAAAATCCCCTAGTCGCCGCACTCCAGGGCCTGTTGGGTACACTGACGGAGAATTTAGTGTGGCCAATGCATCTAACCAGCATGTCTTTCAGACTGTGGAAGGATTGTGTCGGATTCATTGAAGTTTAGAAGTGTGAGAGTGGATCTCATAGAAACTTATAAAATTCTAACAGGGTTACACAGGGTAGATTCAGAAAGAATGTTCCCAATGGTGGAGGAGTCCAGAAGGGTCATAAACCTTTTAGAACTGAGGTGAGGAGAAATGTTTTCACCCAGATGAATTCACTGTGGAATTCACTCCCACAGAATGCAGTTGAGGCCAAAATGCTTGATTTCAAGAATAAATTAGATATATCTCTTGGGGCCAAAGGGATCAGGGGATGTGGGGAGGAAGGGGAGATCAGGATATTGAATCAGATGATCAACCATGATCAAACTGAATGACGGAGCAGGTTCGAAGGGCCAAATGGCCTACTCCTACTTCTAGTTTCTATGTCAATATTGTGAATGGAGGAGGATCGTACAGAACTGCGAAAGGACAGAGACAAGTTGGTGGGATGGGTGGGTAAGTGGCAAATTCAGTTCAATGCAGGGAAATGTGAAGTGATTCATTTTGGCTGGAAGAACAAAACATAAGGGTAAAATTCTCAAAGCATGCAGGAACAGAGGGACATAAATTATTGAAGGAGTTGAGACAGGTTGAGAGCGGCGTTAATTATAATCTCGGTAATCAGGCATTTAATAGAGAGTATGGGAACAAGGAGTTCACGTTAAACTTGTATAAAGCATTGGTTTGGCCTCAACTAGGGAATTATGTCCCTAGTGCCACACAGTTTCAGAAATTTGAGCAGGCATTAGAGAGGGTGTAGAAAGAATCACAAGAGGTGTGGAGGGTTCAACGTCAAGAGGGCACATTAATTGGCAAAAGAAGAAATGGAGAAATGAGGAGAAACTTTTCCACGTAGCGAGTGGTTCGACTCTGGAATACGCTGCCTGAGAGGGTGGTGGAGGCAGATTCAATCCAGGCATTCAAGAGGGAATTAGATTAATATCTGGAAAGGAAGAATGTGCAAGGCTATAGAAGAAGGTGGGAATGGCACGAGATGCACTACTCTCATTCGAAGAGCAAGTCCACTCTATCCAGGCCTCAAAGTATCCTGTAAGTTTCAATCAGATTCCCCCCTCATCCTTCTAAACTCCAACGAGTACAGACCCAGAGTCCTCAGCTGTTCCTCATATGACAAGCCCTTAATTCCAGGGATCATTCTTGTGAACCTCCAGTGGACCCTTTCCAAGGCCAGCGCATCGTTCCTCAGATACGGGGACCAAAACTGCTCACAATACTCCAAGTACTTGAAACTCCAAACGCAGATTAAGACAACACATTAGGATGGATGGAATTTGAACTCACATTCATTTGATTAAAGACTGGAGTACTGCCACTGAACCTGATTTTGATTTGATTTGATTTATTATTGTCACATGTATTAGTATACAGTGAAAAGTATTGTTTCTTGCATGCTATACAGACAAAGCATACTGTTCATAGAGAAGGTAAGCAAAGTGTGCAGAGTGTAGAGTTACAGTCTACAGCAAGAAGTTTCTTTTCCCTATTTAATGAATTATTGTTATATTTGCATTGTTCTTATCCCTTGTGTGATATCATGGTCATTCAGAATAATTTGCTCATCTATCTTCGCCTTTGTTATTGCCTTCTCTTCCGAATCTACCTCAAATTAACCCTAATTACTGTTTTCAAATATAGAGGCAATTATATAGCTTCTTTCCTAATAATTACCTTTATTTGACTTGATTTGATTTATTATTGTCACATGTATTAGTATATAGGGAAAGGTATTGTTTCTCGCGCACTATACCGACAAAGCATGCCATTCATAGAGAAGGAAAGGAAAGAGTGCAGAATGTACTGTTACAGTCATAACTAGGGTGTCGAGAAAGACCAACTTAATACAATGTTGACCCATTCAAAAGTGTGATGGCAGCAGGGAAGAAGCTGTTCTTGAGTCAGTTGATATCCGATCTCAGATTTTTGTATCTTTTCCCCAACGGAAGAAGGTGGAAGAGAGAATGTCCGGGGTGTGTGGGACCCTTAATTATGTTGGCTGCTTTTCCGAGGCATGGGGAAGTATAGACAGAGTCAGTGGATGGGAGGCTAGAACCCAGTCCTCCTCTCTTTAGGGGGCTCGCTATGAAGACCCTTCCTTCTCTGTATCGCGGATTTGCGACATTTTTTGTGTGCAACAGGAAAAGGTTCTCGTGCAGTGGAACAGAACTGTCAGTCGCAAACACTGGGAGAGGAAACTCCACGATTCTTAAACAGAGAAGTCAATGGGCACTCAATGAGGAGTTTACTGCTGTTACTGTAAAATATGGAAGAGACACACACTCAACGGGTGTGCTGGCAATGTTGTGTTCTGGTGTTACGGCAACTTGATGGAGTGGCATCACAAGTGTAGCCACTTGCTGTGCTGATAAATGCGTTTCACCGTGCGACGGTTCAAACAGCTCAGACTGAACTCCTGACCACAAGGACAACACTCCAGTGGCTGCGGGCAATGAAAACTGCCCGCACTTTGCGTGGTGTGATTGTCACTTTCCAGTCCACTGCTGCGATGTTTTTGAAGGAATTCTGAAGGGAATGTTGCAAGGGGAATGAAATAATTGCATTTACCTGGCACCTTTCAGCATTTCAGGGATTCTCAAAACGCTTGGCAGGCAATTATGCACTCATTGAAACGTTCCTCTAACACCTCCGTGTTGAAGGAAACATGCCAGGAAATTTCTGTCCAGCAAGATTCCACAAAAAGGTAGTGTGATAATGGTGAGATAATCTGTAAAGTGATGTTGGCTAAGGGGTAAATAAATATAGGCTCGGACTCTGCGGAGAACTCTCCTATTCTTCTTTGTAGTAGTTTATTGGGATCTTCTGCTTGTACATATGGGGTGGCACTGCTGCCTCACAGCGCCAGGGACGGGGTTCGATTCCCAGCTTGAGTCACTGTCTGTGTAGAGTCTGCACATTCTCCCCATGCCTACGTGGGTTTCCTCCGCGTGCTCCACTTTCTTCCCACAGTCTGAAAGGCATGCTGGTTAGGTGCCAAAACAGGCGCCAGAGTGTGGCAACTGGGGGAATTTCACAGTAATTTCACTGCAGTGTTAATGTAAGCCTTATTTGTAACTAATAATGTGGAGATGCTGGCGTTGGTTTAGGGTGGGCAGAGCAAAAAGTCTCACAACACAAGGTTAAAGTCCAACACATTTATTTGGTATCACAAACTTTCAGAGCTCCGAGAGCTTGTGATACCAAATAAACCTGTTGGACTTTAACCTGGCGTTGTGAGACTTCTTACTGTGACTGATAAATAAACTTCATATGTTGTCTCATCTGAAAGATAAATGGGGGAATTCTCCTACCCTGCCCAGTACGATTGGGCGGGGTGGGGGAGCTGGGGCAAAGGTCCATTGATTGAGGGCGGGATTCTCTGGTTTTGGGGTGAGTGTGGCCGGAGAATCCTATCCAACATTTCGAATGGCACAGCACTCACTCAGTACTGCAGTGAAGAGTCAGCTGAGATCTTATACTCTAGTGTGCGGAATGAGCCTTGAACTCACAACTTCCTGACACCAATCTGAGAAGGATGCACTGATCCACAGTGACAAATGATACTTTTATCAACAAAAGGAATTATGATTTGTCATGGCCTTGCCTTCTAGTCCAACCAGCTCTGGAGATATTTATCAATGAGTGAGTGTAATATCTTTGGCTCCATATTGCTCATTTCTATTCCCATTCATTCTGTGATGGTTCTTTCTCAATTACAACCAGCCTTTCCTAACTCTTGCATCAATGATACATTGAACCGACCTATACTGGGAGAATTAGTTTCAATTCTAGGGCTATCTTACAACCCTACCTATATCTCTTTTGTACCTTTTATTAACTTCTAAAGATGGCTAATACCAGAATGCTACTTGTCTATCTCTGGGTATAGAAGCATAGAATCCCTACAGCACAGCAGGAGGCCATTCAGCCCATCGAGTCTGCACCAATCACAATCTCACCCAGACTCTATTTCCATAACCCTACATATTTACCCTGCTAAGCCCCCTGGCACTAGGATCAATTTAGTAGGGCCAGTCCTCTAAACCTGCACATCTTTGGACTGTGGGAGGAAACCGGAGCACCCGGAGGAAGCCCACGCAGACACAGGGAGAATGTGCAAACTCCACACAGACAGTGACCCAAGCCAGGAACCGAACCAGGGCTCCTGGTGCTGTGAGGCAGCAGTGCTAACAACTGTGCCACCGTGTTTCCCTCACTAACCAAAGCTTCCTATCATGCCTGGATATAACTGTGAGGCAAGGTGAGGGGGCATGCCGTACAAACTACCTGGGTTATTAGAGGGGTTGAACCCATCATTTTGGCATTATTTTGTGCCACACACCAGCCATCCAGCTAGCTAAACCGGCCAGATCCCAATCCTCTCCTATCAACTCCTTTTCTATCAAGAGGACATTGGCAACCATGAACTTCCACTGGATTGATCCATGGTTGTATCTGGTGAAATATTGCAATGGTTTACTGCTGTCTTCTGCAGCCTGGTTGACTGAGAACCTTCCCACTCTTACCACCCTGCTGATAGACGCATGGGAAAGATTTAAAGGCTGATAATCAGCCTGTTTGACCACGTTATAAACACAACTTCCACGGCCATCAACTCCTGGAGTGGGACTTGAACCCACACCCTCCAGCCTAGAGGTAGGGACACTGCATAGGAACATAAGAATAAGGAGCAGGAGTGGGCAATCCAGCACTTCGAGCCCATTCTGCCATTTAACACGATCATAGCTGATGTTATCCTGATCTCACCTCCACTTTCCTGCCTGGTCTCCATTACCCTTTCTCCCACTTTTTTCATCAGAAATATGTCCATCTCTTTCTTGAATCTGTTGATTGAATCTTTACCCCACTGCGCTGTGAGTTCCACAGATTCACATCCTTCTGGCAAGAGTAGTTTCTCTTCATCTCGGTGCTGAACCTATCTCCTCTCACTCTGACATCTTGTTCTGGACTGGCCCACGAAGGGGAACATCTACCCACTGCACCATAGGGTTGCGTTGCCTCAGAACCACGTAAGCACATCCCTTGACACCAGTGCAAGAAGGAAGAAAAATCTTTTGACCTTCTCTCATATTTTTCCTAAAGTAGACAGAGTTACAATAAAAGCTTCTTTCCTCACCTATGTTCAAAGTGAAGCCCTGGCAATGCATTATCTGTGGAGATGAGGCCAGGAGGATTGATTTGAAAAATAAACGGAATAAATGCGTTTTGCTCCAGATGGTAATTAAGTTATACATAGGCCAGGTACTAACTGGTATTAACAGGGCGATATGGTGGCATAGCACTGCTGCCTTATAGTGCCAGGTACCTGGGTTCGATTTCCGGCTTGGCTGATTGTCTGTGTGGAGTTTGCACATTCTCCCCATGTCTGCGTGGATTTCCTCTGGGTGCTCCAGTTTCCTTCTACAGTCTGAAAGACGTGCTGGTCAGGTGCATTGGCCATGCTAAATTCTCTCTCAGTGTACCCAAACAGGCACCGGAGTGTGGCAACAAGGGGATTTTCACAGTAACTTCATTGCAGTATTAATGTAAGCCTACTTGTGATTAATAAATAAACACTAAACTTTAACATTGACAGTGCCAACACTGTGTATGTGGTATTTAAGGGGAGGTGATGGCTTTGTGCTATTATCGCTAGATTATTAATCCAGAAACTCATTTCTGGGGACCCAGGTTCGAATCCCGTCACAGCAAATGGTGGAATTTGAATTCAATATAAATTATCTGGAATTAAGAATCTACTGATGGCCTTGAAATCATTGGCAGTTGTTGGAAAAATCCATCTGGTTCACTAATGTCCTTTAGGGAAGGAAATCTGCTGTCCTTATCTGGTCTGGCCCACATGTGCCTTCAGAGCCACAACAATGTTATTGACTCGCAACTGCCCTCTGAACAAGGGCAACTAGGGACGGGCAATAAATGCTAGCTGGCCGACGACACCCATGTCCCAGGAATGAATAAAATAAAGCGTGGACATTCAGAAAGACACTTTAAATTAAGGGGGGGTAGCTACAGGACGGATGTCAGGGGTAGGTTCTTTACCCAGCGGGTGGTGAGGGATTGGAATGCCCTGCCTGCTGCGGTTGTAAATGCGTCTAGTTTGGGGGCGTTTAAGAGATCTCTGGATAGGTTTATGGACGAAAAGGGATTGGTATAGGCTAGTGGGTCATTGTTTTTGTAACTGGTCGGCGCAACATCGTGGGCCGAAGGGCCTGTTCTGCGCTGTAATGTTCTATGTTCTATGACACAGAATCATAGAATCTTATAGTGCAGAAGGAGGCAATTTGGCCCATCGAGTCTGCACCGAACACAATCCCACCCAGGGCCTATCCCCGTAACTCCATGCATTTATCCTAGCTCGTCTCCCTGACACTAAGGAGCAATTTAGCATGGCCAATCCACTTAGCCCTTTGGACTGTGGGAGGCAACCACAGCACCCGGGGGAAACCCACGCAGACACGGGGAGAATGTGCAAACTCCACACAGACAGTGTCCTCAGGTGCCAGGTAAAAGGGTCGTGACGCGGCTGGGGCACGTGGAGACAGGAGTCAGTGAAGGTTATGAATGGAAAGCAGAGAGTGAGAGTAGAAAGAGTTTATTGGACTGGTAGAAGGGATGAGGTGCTATCTTGTTCGAGTTCCATTGACATCCAGCATACATAAACAATTAGGACATAAACATAAGCTCTGTCAAAGTTAGCAGATGATGTCAAATTTGCTTGCATAGCTAATAATGTGGATGACTGCATCAGTATGTAGGAAGGTATAAACAAGCCTGCAGAGTGGGTGGATAAAAGGGAAATAGAATTCAAGGCAGCAGGAGATGCGATGTTTCATTTCCGTCAGAGGAATAAAAAGGCTGTCTTCTCCCATTATAAAATGAGACCGAGATTACAGAGAGAGCAGGGGACACAGATCGATAAGTCACAGAAAGAGGCAAAGTTGATGAGGGCTACAGGGAAGCACATAACTGGGGTGCAGTTCTGGAGGAATAGAATACAAAAGCAGGAAGATAATATAGACTAGAACCCAGGTCAGGCCAAACGTGGAGGGAACGGCACAGTGGTTAGCACTGCTGCCTGACAGCACCAGGGACCCGTGTTTGATCCCCGGCTCAGGTCACTGTCTTTCCGGAGTTCACACGTTCTCCCCATGGTCTGTGTGGGTTTCCTCCGGGTGCCCAGGTTTCCTCCCACAGTCCAAAGATGTGCTGGTTAGGTGGATTTGCTATGCTAAATATCCTCTTAGTGTGGAGTTATGGGGATAGGGCCTGGGTGGGACTGTGGTTGGTGCAGACTCGATGGGCCGAAGGGCCCCCTGGTGCACTGGAGGGATCCTATGACTGTATGGAGTGCTCGGGACAGCTGAGGTCTTCACCTTCCTGAAGGGAAATTGAAGAATTGGTGCAAGTACAGAAAAACTAGCAAAGATTTAGCAGAATTGCCCAGGAACATGTTTATATCGCACCTCCAGCCCCAGAGTGTTTCACAGGAACACGGTAAAATAAAACTTTGAATGCAGATGTCAGGGAAGGTGGTGCTGGCCGTGACTCTTTCAACAGGAAACAGAAGATTAAGAATGAATCTGACTGAGGTTTTTAAGGGTAATGGGTGGGTTGGATAATGTGGATAGGAAGAAATTGTTTCCATTTAAGAGCGAGTTGAGAATACGGGAGCATAAATAGAAGATAGTCACCTAACGCAAGAATTTAATGAGTGCTGGGTATATGGAACTTGCTGCCACAGTGCTTACAGCAGATCAGACTGATGCAGTTGAGGGAGGTTGATATATGCATGAGGGAGAAAGGAATAGCGAGATACTGAGGGATAGGGTGGGAAGGGATAATTAGAGTGGGAGGTGGTTTGTACTTACAGCATAATAGAAATGGGTTGTTTCTCTGCTGTGGATTTGACTGTATTTTCTTGAGGATTTTTTTAACTATTGTGCCTTCAGTATATTGCTGCACCTCCGGCCTTCTCATAAGGACATAAGAAATAGGAGCAGGAGTAGGCCGTCTAGCCCTTCGAGCCTGCCCCGCCATTCAATAAGATCACAGCTGATCTGAAGTGGGTCAGTTCCACTTTCCCGCTTTCTTCCCATAACCCTTAATTCCCCTGTCCATCAGAAACCTATCTACCCGTGACTTAAATATATTCAGCGAGGTAGCCTCCACCACTTCAACGGGCAGAGAATTCCAGAGATTCACCACCCTTTGAGTGAAGAAGTTCCTCCTCAACTCTGATCTAAACTGCCCCCTTCTTATTTTGAGGTTGTGCCCTCTGGTTCTGGATTCCTTTCTAAGCGAGAAGAATCTCTCTACCTCTCCCCTATCTAGCACCTTCGTTATCTTGTCACAATAATTAGCTGGGAAACTATTAGCTTTGGCCTGCAGGTTCTAACCAGACGGCACTTTCTGAATGAGTCAAGGGGACGTAGTGACAATTCCACACCATCTCCTGTTCTCAATGCAACAATCTGGGAACAATTGCTAACCCTGTGCCTGCCCTGCCTGATACAACGGCCAGAACTCTATCACATCGCCCGTCACGGAATCAGAGTGGGCGGGGATCGGAAATCCCCGTAACTTTGGGTGGGAATTTCTGGTCTCGCCCGAGCAAATCCTGCCCACCATGTATGAAGGTTCAATGTCTGGTTTAGAGTGTGCCAACTGACCTACATTGCTGCTTGAGTTGGCTTGATTTTAAAATTCTCATCCTTGCTTTCAAATCCCTCCCCCTCTTTCTTTGTAATCTCTTCCAACCTGTAACCCTCTGAAATGTCCACCCTCCTCCAATTCAGGCCTCCTGTGCACCCCCCCCCCACTCCTGGTTTTAATCACTCCACCTTTGGTGGCCTTGCCTTCAGTGCCGAAGCCCTAAGCTCTGGAATCTCCTCCCTAAATCTCCCTGCTTCTCTATCTCTCGCTCTCCTCTGTTAGTTAACTTAAGTTACTTAAGTTTATTTATTATTACAGGTTTATATTAACACTGCAATGAAATTACTGTGAAAATCCCCTCGTCGCCACATTCCAGCACCTGTTCAGGTAAAATAGTCCGTAAAACCTACCCCTTTGAATAAGCTTTCTTATCAGTAGTCTTGATACTTTATTATTTGGCTTGATGTTAAATTTGTTTGATTACACTCCAGTATAGCACCTTGAGATGGTTTACTATCTTAAAGGTGTAAATAAATGCAAATTGTCACCTTCAGAAACCACCATAAGCTTAAATCAGATGTTCATTAACAAACAGCAAGAAGTTTCTTATCCCTATTTAATAAATTGTTGTTATATTTGCATTATTTACTATCCCTTGTACAATAACATGGTCATTCAGAATAATTTGCTCATCTATCTTAGCTTGTGTTATTGCCTTCTCTTCCAAATCTATCTCAAATTAATCCTAATTACTGCTTTTAAAAATAGTGGCAATTACATAGCTTCTTTCCTAATAATTACTTGATTTGATTTGATTTGATTTATTATTGTCACATGTATTAGTATACAGTGAAAAGTATTGTTTCTTGCGCGCTATACAGACAGAGTATACCATTCATAGAGAAGGAAATGAGAGTGTAGTGTTACAGTCATAGCTAGGGATGTAGAGGAAGATCAACTTAATGCGAGGCAGGTCCATTCAAAAGTCTGACAGCAGCAGGGAAGAAGCTGTTCTTGAGTCTGTTGGTACGTGACCTCAGGTTTTCTTTTGTGATGGAAGAAGGTGGAAGAGAGTTGCAGGAACCTTACCGCCTCGCTCACTCGAGGCTGGTAAGATCCCACTCGAGGCTAACGAAGAATGCCATCCTGCAAGCCTCTCCCGCTCTGATTCTGGGGCAGATGTGCCAGTAAAATTCTGGCTAGTATGTCCAGGGCGCCTGGGGTCCTTGATTACGCTGGCTGCTTTTCTGAGGCAGCAGGAAGTATAGACAGAGCCAATGGATGGGAGGCTGGTTTGTATGATGGACCAGGTCCTATCCCTGTAATCTTACATATTTAGCCTGCTAACCGCCTGACTCGAGGGTCAATTCACGACCCTTTGCAATTATTCCTTCTTGAAGCCATTCCTGTTTTACAGAGAAGGCTCCCAAATGATGCACAAAGTCATATTATTGAATAATAATGAAATGCAAAGAGAGACTAACGTTCCAAATACAGACTCATTGAATGAGTCGAATGTGGTTTCATCAGTTGTACTCTCAAATTGCCCTGGAGTGACTGGGGTTCAGGTTCACTGCATTAGTCCAGGCCTCTGCATCACTATCATATTATCGATTGCAGGAGTGCCGTGGTTATGTTGGAGCAGATGAGTTTGAATTCCATTGGGACGCCTTGAGAATTTCAAGTCCCATGAAGGGAAAATCCGCAGTGTCGATAAAAGTGGTTTGTTGAGTGGTTCATTAGTGTTCTTTAAGGAGGGAAATTGGCCATTCTGAGACAGTCCTAGTTTATTGGTGGTGTCAGTCTCTGAACTGGACCGGCACGCTGTTCAGTCAAGGCAGCAAGGGATGGATAAGTGCTAACCTTGTCAGCAATGCCCCACTCCCACTGTTCCCCGTCCCCCCTACACCCCACCCAGCCTCATGCAACTAGACTCACAATATCTCTCATTATCCAAGGTTCCCAAAACTTGCTATACTTATCCTTCATCCTTACAGGAATGTGTCAGTCCTGAATCCCTATCAACTTACACTTGAAAGCCTCCCACGTGCCAGATGTTTATTTGCCCTCAAACATCTGCCTTTAATCCACATTCTTCAGTTGCTGCCTAATATTGTTGTAATTAGCCTTCCTCCAGTTTAGCACCTTAACTTGAGGACTACACTTATCTTTATCCATCAGTACCTTGAAGCTTACTGAACTGTGGTCACTGTTCCCAAACTTCTCCCTTACTGAAACATTGACTACCTGGCTGGGCTCATTCCCCAGTCCCAGGTCCAGTGTGGTCCCTTCCCTAGTTGGACTATCGACATACTGTTTCAAGAAGCCCTCCTGGATGCTCCTTACAAACTCTGCCCCATCCATGTCCCTAGCACTAAGTGAGTCCCAACCACTTTAGGAGAAGTTAAAATCTCTGACCACAACTACTCTGTTACTTGTACACCTAGCCAAAATCTGCCTACATATCAATTCCTCTATCTCCTGCTGGCAGTTGGGTGGCCTGTAGTAAACCCCAACATTGTGCCTACACCTTTCCTATTCCTGAGCTCTACCCATATTGCCTCCCTGTATAAGTCCTCCGAGGCGTCCTCTCAGAGTACAGGTGTGATATTCTCCTTAACAAGTAGTGCAACTCCCCCACCCCTTTTACATCCCCCTCTATCCTGCCTGAAACATCTGTATCCTGGAATGTTAAGCTGCCAATCCAGTCCTTCCCTTAACCAAGTCTCTGTAATGGCAACAAAACCATAATTTCTAGTACTAATCCAAGCTCTAAGTTCATCTGCCTTACCTGTTACACTTCTCGCATTGAAGCAGATGCACTTCAGTCCATCAGACCCTCTTTGATTAACAATCCCAACCTGCCTGCTCTTTCTCTGGGTCTTAATGGCCCTAGTCTCTGGTTCCCCTTCAGCTCATTCACTCTGCTTTGGTTCCCAACCCCTTGCCAAACTAGTTTAAATCCTCCCGTGTAACACTAGCAAACCTCCTCGCCAGAATATTTATGCCCTTCCATTTTCGATGCAACCCGTCCTTCTTGTACAGCTCCCATCTGACCCGGAAGAGAGTCCAATGGTTCAGATTTCCGAAACCCTCCCTCCTACACCAGCTGTTTGACACTGGGCGGGATTTCCTGACCTTGGGGCAGAAGATCCCGCCTAACATTCCAGTTCAACAATTTTTATCAGGTCAGTGAGTGCAGAATAAAATTGACCTATTTATAAACTCAGTGACACAAGCAATGATGCACCATGTAATATTTTTAAGGTCTGTTTTTTAACCTACAGTTGCTCATCAAGCATAGTTCCATCCAGTCAAACTCTACTCTACAAGAACAGGATTTTGATTTCTATTTGGACCTGTTCTGCACTTTACCGTACATTGTTGATTTAATAACATGTAGTTTATTTGCTGAATACCAGGAAAACAAAAGAGATTTCATTTTGAGTAGCTGACATTTCCTTTCATCACATTCGGGAGATGTGGGCATTTCTGGCTAAGAAATTCACCATTCATTGCCCATCCGTAATTGCCCCTTGAGAAGGTGCTGGTGAGCTGCCTTCTTGAAGGTCATGTGTGTAGGTACATCCACAGTGCCGTTAGGGGTCAAAGGGTGGTGAATCTCTGGGATTCTCTGCCCGTTGAAGTGGTGGAGGCTACCTCGCTAAATATATTTAACTCACGAGTAGATAGGTTTTTGGTAGACAAGGGAATTAAGGGTTATGAGGAGAGAGCAGGAAAGTGGAACTGATCCACTTCAGATCAGCCATGATCTTATTGAATGGCGGGGCAGGCTCGAAGGGCCAGATGGCCTACTCCTGCTCCTATTTCTTACGTTCTTGTGTTAGGAAGGGAGTTTTGGGAGTTTGACACAGGCAACAATGAAGGAACAGTGGTGTGTGACTTGGGGACAACTTGCAGATAGTGGCATTCCCAAGCATCTTTATTTATTCATCACAAACCAACTTACATTCAAACTGTAATGAAGTTACTGTGAAAATCCCCCAGTCACCACATTTCGGCGCCTGTTCAGGTACACTGAGGGAGAATTTAGCTTGGTCAATGCACCTTTCCTGCACATCTTTGGACTATGGGAGGATGCCAGAGCACCATGCAGACACGGGGAGAATGTGCAAACTCCACACAGACAGTGGCCCGAGGCCGGAATTGAACCCAAGTTCCTGGAGCAGTGAGGCAGCGGTGCTAACCACTGTGCTACCGTGACGCCCCACGTTCTTTTTAGGTGGCAGTGGTTGTTGGATGTTGAAGGCGCTGACAATATTAATTTGCTACAGTGCACCTTGTAGATGCTACACACTGCTCCCCACTGTGAGCTGGCAGTGAATGCTTATGGTGGTGTGTGTAACGCAGATCAATGCTTTATCTAGGATGGAGCTAAGATTCTTGGAGTGTTGTCGGAACTGCGCTCATCCAGGCAAGTGAAGAATATTCATCACTTGTGCCTTACAGACAATGGATGTGGAAAGTTAAGACAGAAGAATGTTAATATTTTTAGAAGTCTGCCACAGGAAAGTGAAAGACAGTGATGTTCTTTTTGGGAGAAAATATAAATTCAGCGAGAAAATTAATCTAGTCATTAACATTTAGCATTATTAGCCTCTTCAGTCTGTGTAGCCGCGTGCGTATGTGTGTGCAAAGCTGTTAAAATATTATCTTCCAGCTGTAAAAGAGAGGACATGAATATGAATAACGAGTGGGTGGGAGTGATTACATGGACACAATCTCATTGAGGCCTTTGAATGACGTTATAACCACAAGATGTGATTTTTTACTGTAAGCATTCCTGCTTAATTTTTTTGAAAGAACTGTTATTTATAAAATGTACTCTGTGATCAAATAAATATAATCCACAGGAGGAAAAAGAACACTGCTCTGTGAATATTCTAATGAGCCACATTATACCAATGCCAGTCCTCAAGGGCAGATAGACAATATCCAGGTATTCGATTACATCCCTGGTCAACAAGAGACTCACAGTTTTTAAAAAAAAGATAAACAATTGTGGTAATTTACTGCCTTTTATTTGTGAAGATAAGTAAGCATTTATCCAGCAATGGAGTCATTGATACCTGGCGACATATATATCTGTAACCCCTGCGGGAAAATTAAAATAGCATAGGAAATAAGTCCATTGCATAGTACAAATATATATGTGTCTTCATGAATAAACACACATAGATAAATGGATAGCTACATAGATAGATTGATTGATACATTGATAAATAGATTGATACATGGGTAAATAGATGTAGACAGATAGATAGACAGACAGGCAAATAGCTAGGCAGACAGCCAGATAGATAGATAGATAGATAGATAGCGATAGACTAGGCAGACAGATACATAGATTTTGATAGCTAGATAGATAGATAAATAGAAGATAGATAGATACATAGATAAATAGATAGATAGATAGATAGCGATAGACTAGGTAGATAGATACATAGATTTTGATAGCTAGCTAGCTAGATAGATAGATAGATAGATAGATAGATAGATAGATAGATAGATAGAAGATAGATAGATAGATAGATAGATAGATAGATAGATAGATAGATCGACAGATAGAAAGAAAAAACAGACAGACTAGACAAGCAAATAGATAGCCAGATAGATAGATAGATAGATAGATAGATAGATAGATAGATAGATAGATAGAAAAAACAGACAGACTAGACAAGCAGATAGATAGCCAGATAGATACATAGATAGTTAGATAGATAGATAGATAGATAGATAGATAGATAGATAGATAGATAGATAGAAAAAACAGAAAGACTAGACAAGCAGATAGACAGCCAGACAGATAGATAGATAGATTATCGGGTCATGATAGATAATTTGTGAATAAATATACAAATAGATAAATAAAAACTGTTGGATATTAAAGATAGAGAAGTAAGTATGATTGATACATAGATCAATATAGATAATAGCAAATTGATTTGATATATGGAACATGTTCCCTTTTTTAACAGGAAGAAAGATTAATATTTATCCATTAGCATTTGTGAATACATTGCATTACAGCTCTATGACAGTGTATTCATTAAAACATCCATTTTTCATATCCAGTCTGGGTTATATTTTGTATGCTTGAAGAATAATAGATTCATTTGTGTGTATTTTTGCTCTTTCTGTCCTGAAGGCCTATGTGATCCTGTGCCTAGCTGCAGCCTGCCAGCCCAGGTTTCCATGGTAACAGGCTCCCTCTGGCTCTGGGCAGTTACTAGGCAGCAGAGGAGAGGAGCAGCATCAGCAGCGGCAACATGGCTCTCATCCCCTCCCAGGTCCTGCGGGTCGCCATCCTGCTCTCCTACCTCTCCATCCTCTGCAATTTCAAAGCCCTCGACATCCCAGCTCACCAAACATACGGCGGAAGCTGGAAGTTCCTCACATTCATAGACCTGGTAAGTCATGGAGAGAGTAAACTCCGGATGATTCTTCTTATGGCGTCGCTGCTGCTATTGCTTTCTTCTTCTTGCTAAATGCATCCCCACCTCCCCTCCCTGCCCCCCCTCCCCACTCTCTCCGCCTCCCACCCCCATGCACACACAGGCAGACACAGAAGATGCCTTACTCAATGAATATTATTTGGTGTTTAATGGAGGTGTTTCTCCTCTCCATCACCTTCCCCTCTCCTGATACAAAACAACATCTTCATCTATCAACCATCATCACTGACAAAAGACTGAAAAACATTTTCCCTTTTTGACATGTTTACGTCTAATTTTATGAATTTTAACCTTTGCATTTTGAGGCAGTTTTAACACTTTAAATTCCTCTCCCCTCAAATCTCATGCTTCGGATAGGAAGGCCCCGCTTGGAGAAGATAAATATCCATCAGTTTGCAAAATTAAAGGTGAAGGGGGTTTGATTTAGAAAGAAAATTCTGCAATCTTAGTTTATATTTCCTCAGTTACTTTCATTTTTTTTCCCCCTAAGAGGCCAGTGATATGATATGCCTTTGTGAAGTGTTTGCAAGAGGATTTATCAATATAAATATTGATATTGTTGGACAGGAAAGATGTGGTCATGCTCCAGGACCAGGTTGCTGAGTGCCTGGCCTGTCCCTACATGGATGTCACAGGGTCAGAATGAGACTGTTGTACCTGGGTTGCACCCCTTGTTGTTCCCCCTTGTGTCCACCTTCCTATTCTGGTGATGTGCTCTGCTATTTGTAACGAGGGGTGATCTTGGTTAATACACACCGAGGAAGGAGGAAATCCAAAGTGCGTGGTCCTTATTCTGTCTGCACTTCATGGTGAGAGGTGATTGAAGGTAAATATGTGAAGATCTGTCGTCATTGATAGAATGCGTGCAGGCTTTAGCGCCAAACAGCATCTGCAGTCTGCGTGTTCTCTGTGCAATAGGGGATATATATAAATGACAAATGGGGAAAGGGGACCCTTGAAGGAGAGCATTACCATTACAAGAACAGTCCACTGCATCTCAATGATGCTGCATCCTCAATTAAGATTGTCATTAAAACGTTAGCCATTAACTAAGGACAATGTCCCAGAGGATGCCGGGTTGAGACCGACGCATTCAGCAAAACGCTGGGACAATCATGCCATTCATATAGGAACGATTTCAGTGTTCTGCTTCTCAATGACGTTAAAGTTGCATTGTAAATACGGAATGAGGCCTGTTCTGATTCTGGAATGAAGTGATATAGAGCCCCCTGGAGGTCAGCACAAAAAGTATGGCCCCAATTCAGTGTCAGGCTTGAGTTTGGAAAGTACCTTTTGGAAATGATTTGGTGGAGTGTGGGTGTCACTGGCAAGGCCATTCCTAATTGCCCTCGAACTGAATGGCACGTGATGTCATTTCGGGGGACAGTTGAGAATGAATCGTTGCTGTGGTTCTGGAGTCACGTACAGACCAGACTGGGTAAGGACGGTGATAACCGTGATGCGGATATCACATGACTACCCTCACCTAATGAAAGGGCAGTGCTCCGAAAGCTTGTGCGAACAAATAAGCCTGTTGAATTTGACCTGTTGTTGTGGGAGTTCCTGCTGGGTAAAGATGGCAGACTCCCCTCCCTGGATGGATCAAGTGAGTTTGTAATAATTAGTTGTCATTGTCACAGTCACTTTGAATTCTGGATTTGCCAGTAGTTGCCACTGATCCAGGGCATTAGATTGGGTCATTAGTCTAGTGACCACACCATTACAACACCATTGCGCACTATACCTGACATGGGTGACAAGGTGGCATTATGAGCGGCACGGTGGCACAGTGGTTCGCACTGCTGCCTCACAGTGCCAGGGACCCGGGTTCAATTCTTGGCTTGGGTCACTGTGTGGAGTGTCTAACTGGGTTTCCCTGGGTGCTCCGGTTTCCTCCCACACTCCAAAGATGTGCAGCTTTGGTGGATTGGCCAAGTTAAATTTTACCCTTAGTGTCAGTGGGCACTAGCTAGGGTAAATACGTAGGGTTATGGGGATAGGGTCAGGTTGGGATTGTGGGCGGTGCAGACTCGATGGGCCGAATGGCCTCCTTCTGCACTGTAGGATCCTACAGACCATCTAGAGTTGCTAGGCACTTTATAAACTTCCCCATGGTTAATTTAACCATTGAGAGAGCTCCGAACTGAACGCTTATGCTAAGAGCTGGGATAGGACTGATCAACATGCAGTTAAGCACAGCTGGAAATTGGAGTTTGGGGGCAGTGGAACAGGCATCATCAGACCAGTAGCTGTGAGATACATCGATAAGCACTGTGAAAGCAATCTAGCGTTGATTGAATGCATGTTTCAGGTGCAAATTACGGTATTTTACAATATTTTTATTTGTTTCATGCTATGGCAGATCTTTGATTTTGTCCAAAGATGTGCAGGTTAGGTGGGTTGGCCATGCTAAATTGCCTCTTGGTGTCAGAGGCTTAGCAGGGTAAATGCATGGGGCTATGGGGATAGAACATAGAACATTACAGCGCAGTACAGGCCCTTCGGCCCTCGATGTTGCGCCGACCAGTGGAACCAATCTAATGACCCTCGAACCTAAACTATTCCAATGTTATCCATACGCCTATCCAGTGACCATTTGAACGTCCTTAAAGTTGGCGAGTCCACAACTGCTGCAGGCAGGGCATTCCACGCCCTTACTACCCTCTCAGTAAAGAACCTACCTCTGACATCCGTCCTATAATTATCACCCCTTAATTTAGAGCTATGTCCCCTCGTGTTAGCCATCACCATCCGAGGAGAAAGGCTCTCACTGTCCCTATCTAATCCTCAATTAGGGATCGTGGTCAGTGCAGACTCGATGGGCCAAATGGTCTCTTTCTGCCTGTAGGGATTCTATGAGTTCAAAGTCCTTGCTCTACTTATGTTAAACCTTCACAATGATGTCAGAAGCCACTTGCCTGCTTCAACTCTAGTTCATAGGTTTCTGAAGGTCCCACAGCACTGCAGTGAGCTGGCCCCTGACTAATTACAGAGAGGCTATTCCGAGGGCTGAAATGGTCGCTACGAGAGGACACAGGTTTAAGGTGCTGGGGAGCAGGTACAGAGGAGATGTTAGGGGTAAGTTTTTCACTCAGGGGGTGGTGAGTGGAATCGGCTGCCGTCAGTGGTGGTGGAGGCGAACTCATTGGGGTCTTTTAAGAGACTTCTGGATGAGTACATGGGATTTAATGGGATTGAGGTTATAGATAGGCCTGGTAGGTAGGGATATGATTGGTGCAACTTGTGGGCCGAAGGGCCTGTTTGTGCTGTAGTTTTCTATGTTCTATCCTGATCGAGCTAAAAAATTTAACATCGTGGAGAATGAGTCCCTAACATCAGTCCCGAACCTGCCTTTTGCCCGTTTGTATCAATTTCACTACAGCATTGTGCTTTATCATTAAACCATGGTTAGGATTTGTCAGTTCTATTCCAATTAGATTCTTATGTATCTTATAAACATCTCTATTTTGTCAATTACTAAGGGGGCACGGGGTTAAGGTGCGAGGGGCAAGGTTTAAAGGAGATGTACGAGGCAAGTGTTTTACACAGTGGGCAGTGGGTACCTGAAACTCACTAAGTGGGAAGGTAGTGGAAGCAGATACGATAGTGACTTTTAAAGGGTGCCTTGACAAATACATGAATCGGATGGGAATAGAGGGATAAAGTCCCCGGAAGGGTAGGGGGATTTAGTTCTGTCGGGCAGTGTGGTCGGTCCAGGATTGGAGGGCCGAAGGGCCTGTTTCTGTGCTGTAATTTTCTTTTCTCTTTGATCGAAGAACCCCTCTTATTCACTCCCTCCTACCATTAACTCAACAACACCAACTCGCAATTTGAGAGCACCTCTAATGGAGCAAAACACCACAAGGCACTTCACAAGAGCATTATTCAATCCAAACCTGACAGGGAAGGAGATAGCAGGCGACCAAAAGCTTGGTCAAAGAGGGGGTTTTTAAGGAGAGACATCAAGGGGCTAAAGTAGAAACGCTGAAACATCGCAGGGAGTAAATCCAGGACTTTGGATCTCAGCAGTTGAAAGCACAGACCCCAAATCAGTACTCCGAAACTACTCCAGTGCTGATCTGAAACTACTCCAGTGCTGATCTGAAACTACTCCAGTGCTGCTCCGAAACTACTCCAGTGCTGATCTGAAACTACTCCAGTGCTGCTCTGAAACTACTCCAGTGCTGCTCTGAAACTACTCCAGTGCTGATCTGAAACTACTCCAGTGCTGCTCCGAAACTACTCCAGTGCTGCTCTGAAACTACTCCAGTGTTGATCTGAAACTACTCCAGTGCTGCTCTGAAACTACTCCAGTGCTGCTCTGAAACTACTCCAGTGCTGCTCCGAAACTACTCCAGTGCTGCTCTGAAACTACTCCAGTGCTGCTCTGAAACTACTCCAGTGCTGCTCTGAAACTACTCCAGTGCTGCTCTGAAACTACTCCAGTGCTGCTCTGAAACTACTCCAGTGTTGATCTGAAACTGCTCCAGTGCTGCTCTGAAACTACTCCAGTGCTGCTCCGAAACTACTCCAGTGCTGATCTGAAACTACTCCAGTGCTGCTCTGAAACTACTCCAGTGCTGCTCTGAAATTACTCCAGTGCTGCTCTGAGACTACTCCAGTGCTGATCTGAAACTACTCCAGTGCTGCTCTGAAACTACTCCAGTGCTGCTCTGAAACTACTCCAGTGCTGATCTGAAACTACTCCAGTGCTGCTCTGAAACTACTCCAGTGCTGCTCCGAAACTACTCCAGTGCTGATCTGAATCTACTCCAGTGCTGCTCTGAAACTACTCCAATGCTGATCTGAAACTACTCCAGTGCTGCTCTGAAACTACTCCAGTGCTGCTCCAAAACTACTCCAGTGCTGATCTGAATCTACTCCAGTGCTGCTCTGAAACTACTCCAGTGCTGCTCTGAAACTACTCCAGTGCTGCTCCGAAACTACTCCAGTGCTGATCTGAAACTACTCCAGTGCTGCTCTGAAACTACTCCAGTGTTGATCTGAAACTACTCCAGTGCTGCTCTGAAACTACTCCAGTGCTGCTCTGAAACAACTCCAGTGCTGCTCCGAAACTACTCCAGTGCTGCTCCGAAACTACTCCAGTGCTGCTCTGAAACTACTCCAGTGCTGCTCTGAAACTACTCCAGTGCTGATCTGAAACTACTCCAGTGCTGCTCTGAATCTACTCCAGTGCTGATCTGAAACTACTCCAGTGCTGCTCTGAAACTACTCCAGTGCTGCTCTGAAACTACTCCAGTGCTGTTCTGAAACTACTCCAGTGCTGCTCTGAAACTACTCCAGTGCTGCTCTGAAACTACTCCAGTGCTGACCTGAATCTACTCCAGTGCTGCTCTGAAACTACTCCAGTGCTGACCTGAATCTACTCCAGTGCTGCTCTGAAAATACTCCAGTGCTGACCTGAATCTACTCCAGTGCTGCTCTGAAACTACTCCAGTGCTGATTCGAATCTACTCCAGTGCTGATATGAAACTACTCCAGTGCTGCTCTGAAACTACTCCAGTGCTGATCTGAAACTACTCCAGTGCTGCTCTGAATCTACTCCAGTGCTGATCTGAAACTACTCCAGTGCTGATCTGAAACTACTCCAGTGCTGCTCTGAAACTACTCCAGTGCTGCTCTGAAACTACTCCAGTGCTGCTCTGAAACTACTCCAGTGCTGTTCTGAAACTACTCCAGTGCTGCTCTGAAACTACTCCAGTGCTGCTCTGAAACTACTCCAGTGCTGACCTGAATCTACTCCAGTGCTGCTCTGAAACTACTCCAGTGCTGACCTGCATCTACTCCAGTGCTGCTCTGAAAATACTCCAGTGCTGACCTGAATCTACTCCAGTGCTGCTCTGAAACTACTCCAGTGCTGATTCGAATCTACTCCAGTGCTGATATGAAACTACTCCAGTGCTGCTCTGAAACTGCTCCAGTGCTGCTCTGAAACTACTCCAGTGCTGCTCTGAAACTACTCCAGTGCTGCTCTGAAACTACTCCAGTGCTGCTATGAAACTACTCCAGTGCTGATCTGAAACTACTCCAGTGCTGCTCTGAATCTACTCCAGTGCTGCTATGAAACTACTCCAGTGCTGATCTGAAACTACTCCAGTGCTGCTCTGAAACTACTCCAGTGCTGCTCTGAAACTACTCCAGTGCTGCTCCGAAACTACTCCAGTGCTGATCTGAATCTACTCCAGTGCTGCTCTGAAACTACTCCAGTGCTGCTCTGAAACTACTCCAGTGCTGACCTGAAACTACTCCAGTGCTGCTCTGAAACTACTCCAGTGCTGCTCTGAATCTACTCCAGTGCTGCTCTGAAACTACTCCAGTGCTGATCTGAAACTACTCCAGTGCTGCTCTGAAACTACTCCAGTGCTGCTCTGAAACTACTCCAGTGCTGATCTGAAACTACTCCAGTGCTGCTCTGAATCTACTCTAGTGCTGATCTGAAACTACTCCAGTGCTGCTCTGAAACTACTCCAATGCTGATCTGAAACTACTCCAGTGCTGCTCTGAAACTACTCCAGTGCTGCTCTGAAACTACTCCAGTGCTGACCTGAATCTACTCCAGTGCTGCTCTGAAACTACTCCAGTGCTGACCTGAATCTACTCCAGTGCTGCTCTGAAAATACTCCAGTGCTGACCTGAATCTACTCCAGTGCTGCTCTGAAACTACTCCAGTGCTGATTCGAATCTACTCCAGTGCTGATATGAAACTACTCCAGTGCTGCTCTGAAACTGCTCCAGTGCTGCTCTGAAACTACTCCAGTGCTGCTCTGAAACTACTCCAGTGCTGCTCTGAAACTACTCCAGTGCTGCTATGAAACTACTCCAGTGCTGATCTGAAACTACTCCAGTGCTGCTCTGAATCTACTCCAGTGCTGCTATGAAACTACTCCAGTGCTGATCTGAAACTACTCCAGTGCTGCTCTGAATCTACTCCAGTGCTGATCTGAAACTACTCCAGTGCTGCTCAGAAACTACTCCAGTGCTGCTCTGAATCTACTCCAGTGTTGATCTAAAACTGCTCCAGTGCTGCTCTGAAACTACTCCAGTGCTGATCTGAAACTACTCCAGTGCTGCTCTGAATCTACTCCAGTGCTGTTCTGAAACTACTCCAGTGCTGCTCTGAAACTACTCCAGTGCTGCTCTGAATCTACTCCAGTGCTGATCTGAAACTACTCCAGTGCTGATCTGAAACTACTCCAGTGCTGCTCCGAAACTACTCCAGTGCTGATCTGAAACTACTCCAGTGCTGCTCTGAATCTACTCTAGTGCTGCTCTGAAACTACTCCAGTGCTGCTCTGAAACTCCTCCAGTGCTGATCTGAAACTACTCCAGTGCTGATCTGAAACTACTCCAGTGCTGCTCTGAAACGACTCCAGTGCTGCTCTGAAACTACTCCAGTGCTTTCTGTCCAATGTTTCCAAGATGCTTCCCTTGTGCCTTGGAGACCAGATTTTAAGGTGTGTCACAACAGACTCATGACAACATTTCAATATGGTAATCTCAGGCTTACAGTCTCCTGTTTTCATAATGTAACTCAAAGGAGTCAGATTGCCTCTCTGCTGTTCACAACACCAGGCTAATGTCCAACAGATTTACTTGGAATGACGAGCTTTCTGAGCACTGCTCCTTCTTCAGGTGAAGGAACGGTGCTCCGAAAGCCTGAAATTCCAAATAACCCTGTTGGACTTTAACCTGTGCTGTGAGATTTCTTACCCCAGTCCAACGCGAGCATCTCCACATCATGTTTGCTGTTCAGCAATGGCTGGACCCATTGAGTGTTGAGTCTGTTTTCACTCCCACTTCTCTTTCAACTTCCCTTCTTATCACATCATTTTCCCTTCCTATATGTCACACCATTCGCTTAGTCAAACTTTACCGGCCACTTTTTGACACTTTGCATCATTTGGCAGAGACCTTTTGTATTTTATTGGTTGCTTTGTCGCTGTGGTTTAGTTGTGTCGTCGTCAGTGAATTTATTTTACCTTTTGAACCCGGTTCAGGTGTGTATTTGGAGAATGGTAGGGGCTCTTGAACCAATCTCTGCAGCCCCCTACTCAGCAAATCTCTCAAATTCCAAGAATCCCTATAGTGCAGGAGGAGGCCATTTGGCCCATCCAGTCTGGACCAACCACAATTCCACCCAGACCCTATTCCCGTTACATATTAACCCTGCCAATCCCCCTGACACTAGGGTCAAGTTAGCATGGCCAATCCACCTAACCCGCACATCTTTGGACTATGGGAGGAAAGTGGAACACCCGGAGGAAACCCACGCAGACACGGGAGAATGTGCAAATGCTACACAGTCAGTGACCCGAGGCTGGAATTGAACCCGGGTCCCTGGTGCTGTGAGGCAGCAGTGCCAACCACTGTGTCATTCTTGCCATCCCTCTTTATCATTCCCCTCACTGCTGCTAAACCGCTTCCTCATTTCGACCTCTAGTTCCGGATTCTACCTCTGATAGCTAATGCTTTAACCTGGTGCAGTAGTTTTTCATGGAGAACTGTGGCAGGGGCTCAGTTGGTAACACTTTGAGTCAAAAGGTTTTGGGTCCATAGAATCTTTACAGTGCAAAGGAAGCCATTTGTCCCATCAGGTCTGCATCAAGTCTCAGAGTATCTTAGCCAGACCCTCTCCCCCACCTTGTCCCCATAACCCCACATATTTACATAAGAACATAAGAAATAGGGGCAGGAGTTGGCTATCTAGCCCTTCGAGCCTGCCCCGCCATTCAATAAGATCATGGCTGATCTGAAGTGGATCAGTTCCACTTTCCCGCTTTCTCCCCATAACCCTTAATTCCCTAGTCTATCAGAAATCTAATCCATCAGATCCAGCATATTTACCATGGCTAATCCATCTAACCTACACATCTTGGGACACGGAGATGCAATTTAGCACGGCCAATCCATCTAACCTGCAGATCTTTGGACTGCGGGAGGAAACCACAGCACCCAGAGGCAACACACGCAGGCACGTGGAGAACGTGTAGACTCTACACAGATAGTGACCCAAGGCGGGAATCGAACCCGGGTCCCTGGCACTGTGAGGCAGCAGTGTTAACCACTGTGCCACCCAAGTCCCTTTCCAGTGACCGGAGCATGGGAATCTGGGTTGGTACTCCATTGTGGTATTGAGGGTGTGCTGAATGGGAACTTGAGTGGAGACCCTGTCTGCTCTCTCAGTTGGATGTAAGAGATCTTATGACATTATTTTGAAGGCTAGCAGGAAGATAATCCCTGACTTTCTGGTCAATGTTTATCCCTCTAACAATATTACTAGAAAACAGATTATCAGACCATTTCACCTTTCATAAGTCTGTGGAAACTTGCTGTGCACAAACTGACTGCTGTTTGTGACTCTATTTCACACAAGTACCTCATTGGCTGTAAAGCACTTTGGGATAGCCGGTGGTCATAAAAATTTCAATGGAAATGCAATTTTATTGCTTGTTTTAGCAACGCTTGTCACAGCGTCAGTGAAGTGACTCACCTTCCAAGAACTAAAGTAACTGATTATACTGTGACTGACACTACCACCTGATCATTGGCAAGAATGAAAGGCTTTCTAGCAAGATCTTGTTGCGTAATAGTTCATTGGAACTGTCGACAGTGTTAGAATGTAACCAGTGACAACTTTATATTGGATGACCAAGGGCAACAAGATGTAAGGGTCAGCTGACCCAGTGAACCATGGAACCAATTGCAGAATGGTGTAATAGTCAGCTGACCAGTTGACCCACTATAAATAGGAACCTGTGTAGAATTGTGAGGAGCTTGGATTGGCCTAGGGCAAGGCCCCAAGTTTGGAGTAATGATGTTTCTTTATTAAACCCTTTCTTTGATCTCTAAGTTTTGTTCCATTTTTATTGTCTGCATTTGAAGAGTCACTTCTGGTGGAACAGACAGCTCTGCTCCACGTGTGATCCTTTTGATAGAAACATATCTTTGGCGTACCATCAAAAACATACCATTGTATGACCAGGGAGTTGCCTGGCACAGTGGGTGGTGTCCCTGCCTTGTGAGCCAGGGATTCCACCCCAGAACTTGATGGCAAAGGAAGCTGTGTATCTCAATCAAGCAGGTTAGGTAGCAACCTGCAAGTTCTTCCACCATATATCAGTGGCAGGCAGGAGGGACAGGAGAAGCCCCTGGTCAGCCATGGACTGTTGGTGTCTACACCAGCAATGTCTATCGCTCCAGGCTCCAACGTGTATGTATGTGCTAACGCATCAGCCCAGACTCCCTGAGTGAACTGAAATTTGCCGCAGATTAATATTACAGCGTCAGTATAATAATAAAGCTGATATGAAAGTTAATTGCAAAATTTGGAAGTTACTGTACTTCGGGGAGTCATTGTAACACACTGGAGAATGGATAACAGAGTTTAGGACAAACAGGAGTTGAAGCAATTTATTAGCAGCGTTGTAACCGCCACTTTAGTGGATGCAGGTTAATAAATCCATCATTCTACACAATGAATGGCCAATAATTCCATCAGAAGATCAGACTGTTCTTTTTTGACATTTACCTCCTTGTTTGGGCACTTGTACGGGGTTGGTAGATGTGGAAAGCGTTGCGGTGAGCAGCAATTCCTGTCGGATTTTCTCTATTAAAACTCGGGCAGCCAGCTGCTGCTGTTTTGAATGGCCTGGTGCGTGGGCAGCGAAATCGAGCCATCGAGACGTCACTGCAGGCACTAACTTTTCAGTCGCTCACGGCTCTGGTTTATTGCTGTGTGGCAGTCAGTGCAGTGGGAGGATAACTGAACTCGGTGGGGGGCAGAGAGATGCAACCTTTTTAAACAACCGGTTTGGATTAATCCCAGCAATGCCTGACAGGCGTGAATTTGGGGTTAGGGTGGGAGGGGCGTTTGTGAACACCCTCCCTCTGGTTACCTAGCCCAAGAGAAAGAGGATTTTCTCTCTCTATCCCCGCTTCTCCCGTTTTTCATTCTTTGCAAATGCCACAGTGCTGATAACTGGCTAGATGGGCTAAATGGCCTCCTCCACCCCCCCCACAACTGGACAATGTCCGGGTCTCTCGCTCCGGCCCAAACCTGAGTGTGGGGATTGAAATGCTGGGAAAGTATCAGCCTCCAAATAAATGTTTTGGAAAGACTGTTAATGGATTATTAAAAGTTAATTCTGATTAGCCTCTCAAAGAGCAGCTGCCTCTTTTACTATTCCGCCTGAGTGGTAGCTCAGTGTGTTGGTGGCTTTGGAGTTTAGTATTCAGATCGCATCTTGCCAGTGGGGGGAGGGTGGTTAGTGAGGTGAGGGGGTGCTGGTTGACTATAAAGCCATAAGACATAGGAGCAGAATTAGGCCATTTGGCCCATCGAGTCTGATCTTCTGATGGAATTATTGGCCGTTCATTGTGTAGAATGATGGATTTATTAACCTGCATCCACTAAAGTGGTGGTTACATTCAACCATGGCTGATATTTTTCTCATCCCCATTAGAACATAGAACATAGAACACTACAGCACAAACAGGGCCTTCGGCCCACAAGTTGCACCGATCATATCCCTACCTACCAGGCCTATCTATAACCCTCAATCCCATTAAATCCCATGTATTCATCCAGAAGTCTCTTAAAAGACCCCAGCGAGTTCGCCTCTACCACCACCGACGGCAGCCGATTCCACTCACTCACCACCCTCTGAGTGAAAAACTTACCCCTGACACTCCAGCCTTTTCCCCATAACCCTGTCCCCCTTATTAATCAAGAATCTATCTATCTCTGCCTTAAAACATAAGAACATAAGAAATAGGAGCAGGAGTAGGCCATCTGGCCCTTCGAGCCCGCCCCGCCATTCAATAAGATCATGGCTGATCTGTCGTGGCTCAGTTCCACATTCCCGCCCTCTCCCCATAACCCTTAATCCCCTCGCTTATCAAAAACCCATCAACCCGCGTCTTAAAAATATTTAGCGAGGCAGCCTCCACCACTTCAACAGGCAGAGAATTCCAGAGATTCACCACCCTTTGAGTGAAGAAGTTCCTCCTCAACTCCGTTCTAAACCGCCCCCCCTTTATCTTGAGGCTGTGCCCCCTAGTCCTACTGTCCTTTCTGAGCGGGAAGAGCCTCTCCACCTCTATCCTATCCATCCCATTCATCATCTTATACGTCTCAATGAGATCTCCCCTCATTCTTCTAAACTCTAACGAGTACAAGCCTAGTTTATTCAGCCTCTCCTCATAGCTCAACCCCCTCAACTCCGGTATCAGCCTAGTAAACCTCCTCTGCACTCCCTCCAAGGCCAAAATATCCTTGCGTAAGTGCGGCGCCCAAAACTGCACACAGTACTCCAGCTGCGGCCTCACCAATGCCCTATACAGCTGCAGCAAGACCTCCCTACTTTTATATTCAATCCCCCTCGCTATGAAGGCCAGCATCCCATTCGCCTTCCTGACCATCTGCTGCACCTGCAGGCTGGGTTTTTGTGACTCATGCACAAGGACTCCGAGGTCCCTCTGCACCGTCGCCTGCTGCAGTTTTTCGCCACGTAAGTAATAGTCCTTCCTACCATTCTTCCTACCAAAGTAGACCACCTCGCACTTGCCAACATTAAATTCCATTTGCCATTTCCTGGCCCATTCGCCCAGCCTATCTAGATCCTTCTGCAGACTCTCCACACCCTCCGCACAATTTGCTGTTCCACCAATCTTGGTGTCATCAGCAAATTTCGACACCCTACACTCGGTTCCCTCCTCCAGATCATCTATATAAGACACTCAATGACCCGGCCTCCGTAGCCCTCTGCAACAAAGAGTTCCACAGATTCACCACTCTCTGGCTGAAGGAATTCCTCCTCATCTCTGTTTTAGCCTGAGGTTGTGCCCTCCGGTTCTAGTTCCTCCTATTAGTGAAAACGCTCTCTCCAAGTCCACTCTATCCAGGCCTCTCAGTATCCTGGAAGTTTCAATAAGATCCCCCCCTCACCCTTCTAGATTCCAATGAGTACAGAACCAGAGTCCTCAACTGTTCCTCATACAACAAGCTCTTCATTCCAGGGATCATTCTTGGTGGTTGGTCTGGTCCCAGTATCTTGGGGGATGAGTTATTTTAGGTCAACATTTGCTGCTTGGATTTGTGAACTTTTGCATCCATTTGGTGTAGACGGTTCAATGCTGTATAGTGAAATACTTAATGTAACCCAGTACCAGTTTCAAGTAATTCCAGGTGTGGTATATAAGGACATAAGAACAATAAGCTGGAGTTGGCCATTCAGCCCTTCGAGCCTGTTTCAGCATTCAATCCAATCATGGCCTGTGTTCTATCTCTACTCCACCTTCCTGCTCTGTTTCCATATCCGCTAATTTTCTCAGTGCAAAAAAAACCCATTGACCTCAGTCTTGAATCTTCTCATTGTGATGATACTGTGTCTTTAAGAAATGTTATATCATGTTTCATGTGAGGGGTATGTTTAAAATTCAGCTCTGTTCACACGGTGCAGATTTGTCTGCAAAATAGGCAGAGCACATGCTGAGGATGTAGCCAATGACTGGTTTTAGCTCGGGATATTTTGTTTTAATCTGAGTTAATGCATTTTTGTTTATTTGGTTATTCCTCTGGGCTTTCAGAGAAGGGTTTTGATTAGATTGATTGACAGAGACAGTCATGTGTTTAAGGAGAGGAGCTAAGTTTACAAGGGAAAACAGGCAGTTACTGCTGGGTTCTGAAAGAAGCAAGAGGTCTCCCTGTCTCTCTCTGGAGGCTATTTTTTAGGACCTGCTAGGAGAAATAGGTCTCTTCTCTCTGCCTCTCCTCCCAGAAATGTTCTGGAGGCTCGAGGGCTGGCAGCCTAATTGCAAATATGTCAGCCTGTGTGTTGCTGACTGATTTAGAAGAGGAATTTAAGTCTATAAGAGGAATATTGCTTAAATTGGAACTAATTGAGATAGGTTAACCATTAAGAATTGCATCTTGTCATGTTTATTTATTTCAATTGGTAAAAAATAAACTAATTCATTCATTATAGTTAAACTGCATTGTTAAATAAAGTTTGTCTTGATAAATCATCCTAAGGGGTTAATAGTAGCTAACCAAAGTGAAATACCTTGTACTAATGCCAAAATAGAAAAACTGTTGGGGTTTAGTTGGGCTTCATAACATTCTTTCTGGTTTCTGCACCATTGAACCAGCATCCACGGCTGGCCACGGGTAGAAGTTCCACCCTCTTCCCTTGCGGCTGATGCTCCTTCCCTGTCTTCTCTGATGTCCACCTTGAAAATCACCTCCCACAATTCCTTACTTGTGTGCCTGGATCTATCCATGATCTGAGGCCTCGAGAGGATACATTACCCGCAGCAGCCACTGCTGCCCTCTCCCAGTGGCGCGAATGTCCGATAGAGCTGCCAATCTCCAACTGGCTGGCAGCACTTGGTAGATCCCAGTCAACACCCAACGCAGGCTGTCAAGTGTCTAATTGGTACTTAACTCAACAGGCCTTCTGGAAAAGAGACAAAGGTCCCACCAGCTCTCTAGCCAGTAGCTCGGACACCGTTAAATGCCACCCCACTATTGTAAGCTTTTCATTTTCCACACCACCCATCACAGTGACCTCTCTTGTACATTTGGTGATATCTACCAGATGTTGGGAATCATGTACCTCTAAAATGTTAGCACAAAACTAGTGATGGCAATGTTCCATCCAAAGAAGAACAAAGAACAGTACAGCACAGGAAGAGGCCCTTCAGCCCACCAAGCCTCTGCTGACACATGGTGCCTTTCTAAACTAAAGGCCTTTTGCCTCTATGTGTCCTCACTTCTCTATTCCCTGCCTATTCATGTAACTATCAAGCTGCCTCTTAAACGTTGCTACTGTATCTGCTCCTACCACCTCCTCTGTCATTCCAGGCACTTACCACCCCGCCTCTGTGTAAAAAAACTTGTTCAATTACCCAAGATGAATTTCACCTGCCCCAATGTAGGGTTCTTGTAGTTGGCAGAGATTTAATTTCAAGCTATCAATGGACTTGGACTTAATAACAAGAGTGCAGTGTGCGGAACCACAGGACTGTCCAATTCCATGGTAGACAGTATAGTGAATTTTCCGACACCCACGGGTGGGAACTCTCTGACGACTAATTATTTCCATTTCCACTGAGCAGAAGCCTGAATATGTTGACTGTTGAGTTGGACTGTTTTACTTTTTTAGTATTTGGCCCAGTATCACTTCTGCCTGGTGTGACTGTTTATTAAAAGGAAATGACTTAAAATCTAAAATTAAATGGTGCAAAACGTGTGCATTCGGTAGGAAGGTTGAGGAAAGGAAATATAAATTAAAGCATGCCATTCCAAAACTGATACAGGAGCTGAGGGGCATGTGTGCACAAATCATCAAAGCTGGCAAGGTATGTGGAGAAAGTGGTTAACACAGCACGCGCTTTTCAATAGGTGTATAGGCTGAAATCCTCTGCAGCTGAGATCCTCCAGTCCCGCTGCAGTGAATGAAGGTTTGGCTGAGCGCCAAATTCTCTGTTCTTGCTGGCAGTGGGGCATACAAAACCGGAGAATCCTGGCCACTGAGAACAAAAGTGAGGAGGTTATGGTGAACCTTTATAAAACACTGGTTCAGTCTCGGCAGGACTGTGGCATCCTGTCTGGGCACTGCACTTGAGAAGGGATGTGAGTGATTTAGAGAGAGAGAGAGAGAGAGCAGAGAATGGTTCCAGGGAGGCCAAGCTCCATAAAACGAGGATGGATTGATGATCCACCTGGGATCATTCTCTTTGGAGAGGAGATGGTTCAGAGGAGAGTTCACAGAATCATACAATCCCTACAGTGCAGAAGGAGGCCATTTGGCCCATCAAGACTTCACTGACAACAATCATACCCAGGCCCTGTCCCCATATCCCTGCTGATTAACCCTGCCAGTCCCCCTGACATTAAGGGGTAATTTAGCATGACTAATCCACCTAACCCGCACACCTTTGGACTGTGGGAGGAAACCGGAGCACCCGGAGGAAACCCACACAGACGCTGGGTGAATATGCAAGCTCCACACTGGTGTTCAAAATCGTGAGGTGTCTGGGCAAAGCGTATCGGGAGAAAACGCTGTGAATGTCAGCAGGGTTGAGAAGCAGAGGGCATCTATCCAAGGTAACTGGCAACAGAGCCAGAGGGGACATGAGGAAATTGTTTCCCACACTGAGTGATAAGGATCTGGAATGCACTGCCTGGCGGTGGTGTGGCAGCAGATTCAATCTTTTAGTTTTACAGGGATATTTTTGGTTATGATCCCAGTTAATGTTATAATTGGACAGGAAGATCCCAGCATGGAAGCTTGACTCAAAAGACTAACTTTTATTTTGTTAAGAAAATGTGGAGGAACAGAATCACAGGGCCACATATGAGTTTATAAAGGAGTATTGTAGCATAATCCAACTTTTCATGTTTAAGAATATTTTCTTGTTGTTAAAACTATTTGATTATGGTCACATGTATTAGTATATCGTGAGAAGTTTTGTTTGCTGGATACTAATACATGTGACAATAATAAATCAAATCAAACCAAGTAGTTTTAACAACAAGAAAAAGTTCTTAAACAAGATAAGTTGGATTATGTTACAATACTCCTTTATTCCCCCCAGTTTAACAAATTATAATAGATCCACGGAGGCAAAAGTCCTGTCACCAAGTTACTTTATTTATGCCATACATCTGTATACAGCCAGCTCTCCAGTTGCTTCCTGCTGAATGCAGGCAGAGAGTCTGACACACCTGCTTTAAATAGGGAGCATAACACTCTCCGATTTAACCATCAATTAGGACTCATCAGGTAGTTCTTTTAACGGCCCAACAAGTAAAACAAACTCAAATTAACTTAGGGACAAATTAAGAGGGGCAGCCCCCTAAAAAGGAAGGGAGGGATGGCCCAAACAGAAACCAAAGTCGAAAGGAAACTTAAAACATTAAGTCAAAAGGTGATTATCAGGGTTGAAAATACACCCCAGCCCCTGTGGTGCCCAGCGGGCATGGAAGGCATCAACTGCACTCGTGGACACCGCATGCTTCCTCTTCAGGAACATCTGGCCATAAATATAGCCACGGTAGATGGGCAAACGGTCAGGATGGATGACTCCGTCAATCGCTGCCTGGACCTATTGATGGCGCACCTTGCCAGGCCCAGGGATAGGTTCATGAGAAGGTTGCCATCCCGACCCGCCCTTCTCTGCACCAGGTGCCCGTAGATCAGGAGCATGGGACTGAAGTGCAAACAAGGACTCATCAGGTAGTTCACACTCTAGCAAACCAACCTCATTAACCTGGCTGAAGTCATCAACAAATACACACAGATTTTAAATTAATTCAGATTCATTACAATATTACATTTTAATATCAATGGCCTCATTAACAAAAAGTCCCTTTAAGCACACAGATTGACTGTGGTCAAATACACTCATTCTGCTCTGAACCCAAGGTAGTGTCTGTGGATGTCTCCTCAGAATTCCCCCAGATGATTGTCACATGAGAGTTTCCGAACTCTATTCCCAAATACATGCTTTAAAATCTTCCACAATAATGCTTTCCATTTGCGGTTTACATACCAGAATCTAGTCCAAGTTTTCCAAATGACTGCTTTAAACAAAGCTTCTGCTCCACATTTAACAGTGAACCCAGTATTCAGATTTGACGCCATCCCCTTTAGGATTCCTTTGTCTTGACTGTTGTATAATATATTCACAATTGCTTTAACTCACAATTCCCAGGTGCTATTAAAACAGCATCAAACTTCTGATTTATCTCTGATGTTTGCTTTCTAACTTTAAACCTGGTTACAGCAATTGCCTCTTTAACCCAGAACACTTCGTTTACTCTTTCTTGAATTCTTCTCAACATTGCTTTGGCCTCTGTTCTCTAAACTTCAGTCATCTTAAGATATTCTTTCTGTCCTAATTCCCTGGTTATCGGGACTGTATCTGGATTCTTGGGAAGTCTGCTTCTTTGAAGATCATCTGCTCCTCATAGAATTGAGAAATGTTCACTTCCTGGTGTCCTATCTCCCAATTGCCAACAAATTCAACAAAGACGAAGAACAAAGGAAATCCCTTCCCTCTGGAACGTGATCTCCTGTTATTCCGCAATGACTTAGCCTTCTTTATATTTTTATTTACTCATCAAGTTGCAACCCTCTCTAAGCACCATAGAATAACAATTGAAACTTTACCAACCCCACACATGCAAACGTCTTTGTCCAGCAGGAATCTAACTATAGGTGCAAACCTTCCTTCCACAGAAATTCTAAATTAAACCCATTCAAAACTATACCTTATTTCTTATGTTTACCAATGTTAATATTGAAATTACTTTTGTTTTCCTAACATGAAAGAGAGAAAATCTGAAGATTCACAGGAGAAAGGTTGGGGAATGGAACTAGCTGAGTGGTTCTTATAGAAGGAACAAATATATACATACATGGCCTCCTTCTGCACTGTAAGGATTCTATGAAATAAAATGTGTTTCTTGGAATGTTTTCAGCCAACACAATTTTCCAGGTTTACTGGACGGATTATGGAAGAAAAACTAATGACACAAGGGACTGAATCATCACAACCAAAATCACAAGGATATTAACCCTTCCCAAGAGTTCAGAATGGGAAGATTCTTAAATGATGGGATCTGCAGAGTGCCACGCACAAATGTCTATTGATATATCTCGGGGTCATAGCGCAGTTCCTTTCTGTCACCTTATTGATGGGGCAGCTCGGAAAGTGTGGCACGATATTTCATTCTTTAGGTGGTACATGGTAAAGTAGTGAGGGCTCTTAATGTTCGAGCAATCAATGGACTTGGATTGAAGCCCAGTCCTTCGTAATAAGAGTACACTGTGCTAAGCCACAGGACTACTCAGTTCCAATGGTAGACAGTGTGGTGGATTTTCCACTGGGTGATATTCTGACCACAGGTGGGATATTCCCATGGGAACTGTTTACCGACTAATCGTTTCCACTTCCTTTGAGCGAACGTCATTAACTACAGTATGTCTGCTGGCTCTGATATATTTGTCTGACGGGAAGTATCTCCATAGAGATGGGTCAGAGGGAGCCAGTTGATGAGCTCTGTCATCTGCTGCAATAATTCCTACAGTCACCCATTTGCCATGTCAAGTCTGTGTTTGCTCTGAGTAAGAGCTATTTATCTAGTCCCATTCTTCCGTCGTGTCCCAGCAGCCCAGTGATATTTTTGTGTCAGTACATTATGGACCTTCCAATCGAAACTTTATATTTTCAACAAAGTTTGCAAAAGGTGATCACCCAAGGGTCATCTGACTTCTTTTGTGAATTGAAACCAAACCCACGTCTCCAGACGGGTACAAGAGGAACCTTCCAGATCGATGTTGTACCAATGCTCTTTCCGGCAACTAATTCAAAAGTCTTATTTCAAACTGGATGGGTTTTTCAAACACAGAAGCACTGGCTGCCTCGAGGTGCCAAGTGACAATGTAGGGTGACTGGAATAAACAGCCTTTTGTTTAGAAAAAGGATGTTGAACTTGCAGAAATCACACGATGAGGGAACACATTTAGGTTCTCTGCTCTTATAACCTAAGAGGCTACTTCCAGTTGGAGAATTTACTGAAAGCCCATCGACTTTACCAGACTTTCAACTTTAAAGCATCACTTTCATCAAAGGAATTACAGGCCTGCCACAAATGAGACTGTGATAATTATAAGTTGCAACCATAATTTTTGACCTCCATTTGTACTTAATATTTGTGTGTGAATGTGTGTGAGTATGAGTGTGTGGCATGTGTGACTATAAGTGTGTGTGAGCAAGCATTTGTGTATGAGTGTAAGTGTGTGTGAGTGTGTGTGTGAGTGTGCGTGTAGTGTGTCAGTATCAGTGTGTGTGTGCGTGTGTGCGTGCGTGTGTGAGTATGAGTGGGTGTGTAAGTGTATGTGTGTGTGTGTATGAATGTGCATGTGTGTATGAGTGTGTGTGTGTACAAGTGTGTGTGTGTGTATGTGTGTGTGTAGGTGTATGTGAGTGCGTGCGTGAGTATGAGTGTGTTTGTGAATATGAGTGTGTGTGTGAATATGAGTCTTTGTCAGTGTGTGAGTATGAGTGTATGTGTGTGTGTGAGTGTGTGTGTGTGTATGACTATGAGTGTGTGTGTGAGTGAGTGAGTTTATCTGTGTGAGTATGAGTATGTGTGTGAGTATGTGTGTGTGTGTGTATGTGAGTGTGTGTATGTGGGTGTGCGTGTCTGAGTATGAGTATGTTTGTATGTGTGGGAGAGTGTGTGTGTGTGAGTGTGGGTGTGTGTGAGAGTATGTGTTTGCGTGCGAATGTGTGTGTATGTGTGTGTGTGTGTGAGTGCGCATGTGTGAGTATGAGTGTTTGTATGTGTGAGTATGAGTGTGTGTGTGTGTGAGTATGAGTGTGTATGTGTGTGTGTGAATATGAGTGTGTGTGTATATGAGTGTGTGTGTGAGTATGAGTGTGTGTGCGTGAGTATGAGCGTGTGTGTGTATGTGTGTGTGTGTGTGTGTGCGAGTACGTTTGTCTGTGTGTGTGAGTGTGAGTGTAAGTGTATGTGAGTGTGTTTGTGTGTGTGTGTTTGAGTATGAGTGTGTGTGAGTGTTTGTGTGAGTGTGTTTGTGTGTGTGAGTATGTGTGTGTGAGTGTGTTTGTGTGTGTGAGTGTGTTTGTGTGTGTGAGTATGTGTGTGTGAGTGTGTTTGTGTGTGTGAGTGTGAGTGTGTGTGTGAGTGTGAGTGTGTTTGTGTGTGTGTGTTTGTGTGTGTGAGTGTGAAGACTGAGTGAGATGTTGCATTTTGAAATCCAGGGTGTGATATGAAACAACTTTATTTGTTTTAAAATTCATAAAACACTTGCTGCTGGAATTATTTAATTGGGATGTTCATTCTGAGGATACAAAAACACAGATTAACGACATATTAATCATGGGAAATGAAAAGGAACATATAAAGTCTGTGATAGGTGCATATGGAATTCTCTTTGAAAGATATGATTGAATCTATAAACTCTCAAGCAGCACATTCCGTGTCCCACTGCGAAAGAACATTTTTCTCCCCACGTTGCCTTTGGTTCCTTTGCCATCCCCTCAAATCATTGTCCTTTGCTTCATGATTGATGGCAAAAGTCCCCTCTATGTAACTCTGTCCAGCCTCCTCAGAATTTTAAACATCTCTATTGAATCTTCTCTTAATCTCCTCTTCTCGAGGCAAAACATCCTCAGGTTCTCCGATAAACCCAAGTAATGTAAACAAGCCCCTTGTCTCTGGGATCATTCCCATCAAACATTTGTACGTCTCTCTAAAGCCTTCATATCCTTCCAAAAGTGCACTGCCCAGAATTGGGCACAGTACTCCAGTTAAGGCTGAATTAGTGTTTTATTAAGGTTCACACAGTTTTAATCTTGCTTTCAGTTAATTTTCTGTAGAGTTGGCATGCCCATCAACTATCCGCACTTTACATTTCAAAGTACTTGATAATATTCAGAATACTTTTACGTCTTGTCTCCCTTCCCTGTACTCATTGAAACACCACGCTGGTGTTACCTCCTCCAGCACTAACTATTTCCCCCATTTGTATGTGACATTGCCGGTGCTTTCAAATGTTGATGACATTGTGGGATGAGGTGAGGTGCTGCTGGCTCAATAACAATCCTTACAGGAGGGCAATGATCTCAAATTACTAATTTTACAACCCCTCTCTAAGAGGTTCCTTCCAACAAGTTGCTTACTGTGTTATGGTCTGTGTATGTGCGTATGTCCAATTGGGAGAGAGTCAGAAAGCGGATAAAGAACAAAGAACAACACAGCACGGGAAACAGGCCCTTCGGCCCAACGAGCCCACGCCGCCATCTTAACAATGTGTTTTTCCTCTTCCACCCTTGACCCATGTCTATGCTTATGGCACCCACATTGGAAACCAGATTGAGGGGAGGATAATTTAGGGACAATTTGTTCCACCAATCAGCCTAAGAGAACATCTTTGGGGTGTGGGAGGAAACCAGAGCACCCGGAGGAAACCCACGCAACCACAGGGAGAATGCGCAAACTCCCACAGATACTGGCCCAAATCCATGTATCTGCACAGCTAGCAGTGATAGTCACTGAGCTGTTGTGGTGCCCGTCTGCTGGTCCAGTTTAAGAGTACACAAACGACGCAAAGTACTAGGCTACTCTCAAAACGTAAGACATAACAAGTGAATCAAACTATCCCACAAGAGACATTGTGGCTTCACCTTCTCTTACTCTCTCAGTGACTGAAGCACAGGTCTCAAGGGCTTAGTGCTTTTGACCCTTCCTTCAGCCCAGCTCTCACTGCTGCCTTGGGGAGAGATAGAACATAGAACATAGAACATTACAGCGCAGAACAGGCCCTTCGGCCCACGATGTTGCGCCGACCAGTTACAAAAACAATGACCCACTAGCCTATACCAATCCCTTTTCGTCCATAAACCTATCCAGAGATCTCTTAAACGCCCCCAAACTAGACGCATTTACAACTGCAGCAGGCAGGGCATTCCAATCCCTCACCACCCGCTGGGTAAAGAACCTACCCCTGACATCCGTCCTGTAGCTACCCCCCCTTAATTTAAAGCCATGCCCCCTCGTGCTAGCTTTCTCCATCCGAGGAAAAAGGCTATCACTATCCACCCTATCTAAACCTCTAATCATCTTATATGTTTCAATAAGATCCCCTCTTAGCCGCCTTCTTTCCAACGAAAACAACCCTAAATCCCTCAGTCTCTCCTCATAGGACCTCCCCACCATACCAGGCAACATCCTAGTAAACCTCCTCTGCACCCTCTCCAACACCTCCACATCCTTCTTGTAATGCGGGGACCAGAACTGCACACAGTACTCCAAGTGCGGCCGCACTAGAGTAGTGTACAGTTGCAACATGACGCTGCGACTCCTAAATTCAATCCCCCTACCAATAAACGCCAAGACACCGTACGCCTTCTTAACAACCTTAAACCTTAGACCTTAACAACCTTAGATAGTGATGTAGTGGTCACTGGACTAACAGTCTAGAGGTCCAGACCCAATGTTTTGGGGCATTGGTACAAATCCCACCACAGCTGCTGGTCAAGAATATCAGCACACCCTGGATGCAATATTTCCCTCTTCTTCTAATATGTTGGGTGTATATCCTGGTTCCTTCTAGATTTTACATATTTAAGTAGTTGCATGATTGTTTTAAAAGGCTGTCACATTATTTGATGGTGGTGTCATTAGGGTGTTGCACACGCTGTTGATTTAGTTTCAGCTTGTACTCTGTACAGGAAACATCTCTTCCGATAAATCAGTTGTTGTTAGTTGGAATCTAGGTGTGCAAACCTTTTAGTTTTGCTTAAAACCCCCAATATAGTCAGGACATTACATAAACTCAGATTGAGAAGGCTATACCCTAACTCCATCTGCAAATACATTTCACTTAATCTGTAGGACACAGGGAGTTACATTTTTATTATTGTCAGCTGTATAGTGTGTTTCTTGAAAAGAAAACTCCACATGATCCCCACAGACTGCTTCCTCTCCATATATGGGTCTGGCAGATCACACTCACTGGTTAAATTCCAATAGCTGCTTTCATTCCAGCCAGGGGAAAATCCTGCACCAAACACGGACTTTCCCAGCAACGCTCTGCTGTCAATGAATTCAAGATGTTTAAAACAAGCAAAACAGTCCCTGCACTCACAGCCATTAGAGCCACCATAGAACTGTTTCTTCCCCTGCATGTGGAGGGACATTGGGAGGCAAAACTGGCTCTCCTCGGGAGGGCAGGACGGGTAATAGTCCAACAATCAGCCTGGTTTTCAATGGAAGGGATGGATCAGGATGTAAAGTGGGGGGGCTGCCTGTTTGCTGTTGAACATTTTGCACAACTTTTCAAAGATCAGTTTCTCCCCATTGACTTCTATGCGTAAGACTTCTTGAAAAAGGCACTAACTCACTTCACATCGGCTGTTATTTTCCAACCTGGTCCGGAATATAGAATTTTATTTTGCTCTGTAACTCTTCTTAATTGCTACTGTGCAGACCCTGCAACCTACTTACAAGGTTAAGTAAAAACGAATAAATGATTGCTCAAAATTTGAATTTAAATGAATACAGTCTTCCTGTTATCTAACCTGCAGTGCCTACATTAGATTTCTGACAGACAAGGGAATTAAGGGTTATGGGGAGAAAGCAGGAAAGTGGAACTGATCCACTTCAGATCAGCCATGATCTTATTGAATGGCGGGGCAGGCTCGAAGGGCTAGATGGCCTACTCCTGCTCCTATTTCTTATGTTCTTATTATTCCCAAAGGAAGATTAAACACAGAAATGTGATATAGGGACTTGTACTGGGGTGGGTCAGAATAGAAAAAGAATGCAAATATCAGATTTTTTAGTGATTATACCAGGTGGTACAATACATTTTTCTAACAGTCCCCAATCTCACTGGGAGGTCAGCACAAAGCCAAGCTAAGTGGGCTGTGAATGAAATTGGTCCTTTTTTAATTGGAAAGAAGGAGGTCTGGCCTTGGGGATTGAGTTATTAAATGGTCCCCTTTCGTGGAGATCCGTGATTCTCAAACTTGTTCATCCATTGGCTTCTTGGACAGGGCAAAAATCCACCAATAGGTTCTACCCCACCATTTTCACCTTCTACAGCTAAAACCTCATCTGACCCAATGGGAAGAAAGGCACCGCCTTTGAGATGCACCAAAGAGGTTATGTCTGGTTCCAAGTTTGAGAGCTTCAGTCTCATGTACACATGGCACCAGGGTATAGTGCTACAGGTTTATTTGCATTCACAAGCTCTTGGAGCCTAATGAAGGAGCAATGTTCCAAAAGCTCATGATTCCAAATAACCTGTTGGATTATAGCTTGGGGTCGTGTCACCTCTCATCTTGTCCACCCCAATCCAACCCCAGCATCTCCATGCCACAGGCTCCACATTCAGCCAGTTCTGCAACTGTTGAAAGTCCAATCCTGTGGTTGTAACAGGGAATAAATCTTGCCTAAGGAGCCACATTGCTGTTGATCACACCTGTGATGACTTGCACCACACACATGGGAGTTGCGTGACACCGTGCACGTGCGGTGCTCAATTGTTCTGTGTTGGATTACGTGAGTCTGATTTACTTTTGGCACTCACTGTGCTTGATGAGTTCAGACTGGGTGTGGACTCAGGGAAAAGTAAACAAACTGCAGAAAGCTGGAAACCGGAGTTAGAGGCGTGGAGCAGACATTTCAAAGCACTGTGAATAAAACCCATTACACTCAAAATCACCTCAGTCACTTCTGCGTAGCTTTGAGATGTAAAATATGCATCAGTGAGGGGGTTGAATGAGGATTCCAGCCTGTTTGCTTTCACAGACCGTACTTTGTGAATCACTTCTCATAAGGGAAATTTGATAAATAACTTTAAAATTACAAAAGTTTTCGACGGGATTGTTGCAGAGTAAATAGCCAAAATTTCCTGGCTTTCGTAACAATGGAGCCTTGGGTCCCGCGGACAATAAACCACCACCGTGGCTCCCCCAGCAGCACGGGGCCAGTCAGTGGGACATCCCATCCACAGGGGTGGGACCAGAAGATCCCGCCGTCAGCAAATGTTGCACCTCCTCCCACCCCGAGAGACACACGGCAGGGGGGCCAGAGAATCCCCCTCACCCCTCCCAGTTGTGTTCTGTGGGAATATTTTCTGGTCGTGCCCATCATGGAAAATGGGATGGAACATTTGACGGACCATTGACCTCAGGTGGGACTCTCCGTCTTTGGTTCAGGTGCGACTGGAATTCCACCCGAGTGAGCCCAGAACCAATCCATACAGCAGAATTTTCCCGTCTCGCCTGCCACAGAACCACAACGGGCAGGACACAGACCGTGCAACAGTCTTTTGTCGTCGAGCGTGATTTTCTGGCCTTGGGGCAAGAGCAGCCAAAAAATCGTGCCCCATTGTATCAAATGTTAGTGAATTCTTTTACACTCAGAAAATGGTGAGTGTGTAGAACTCATCACCAATTGGAGTGACTGAAGGAGTTACTTCAATCAAGAGGAAGTTTGATGCATAGGAGGAACTAAAGGAATATGGATGCAGGTTGGGAAGATATCATTATAGAATCCTACAGTGCAGGAGGCCATTCAGCCCATCAAGTCTGTACTGACCACAATCCCACCTAGGCCCGATCCCCATAATCCCATGCATTTACCCCAGCTAATCCCTCTGACACTAAGAGATAGCACACCTAACCCACACATTTTTGGACTGTGGGAGGAAATCGGAGCATCCGGGGGAAACCCATGCAGAAACAGGGAGAACGTGCAGACTCCACACGGACGGTTGCCCAAGTGGGGAATCGAACCTGGGACATTGATGCTGTGGGGCAGCAGTGCTGATCGCTGTGCCACCGCGCCGTCCCATGGAACATTAGCGGAAGAATGTTTGAGTGGAACATAATGGGGATAATTTCATGTTCTATCTGCCACAGGAATCGAGGTGGGAGGGACACGGGCCATACAAAGGTCTGTTGACCTCGAGCAGGATTTTCCAACCTTGGGGAAGCGTGGCTGGAAAATCCTGCCCCATATTGCCGTTCACAGGTAGGCTCACATGGGTCAAGTGGTCTGTTTCTGCGCTGACAATTCTACAGTTTATTGACAATTAGACTGGAGGGGGATCTATAAGCTGTTTAAGAGCATCCAGGACTATCAAGGGTGCGCAAATCAGCAGCAGTTTATGAAATACAATCTACGTCTAACTAATTTGTTGAAATTCTTTGCCTCTGTAACATAGTTAGTCGATGAAAATAATGTGGTTGACTTCAAGAAAACATCTGCTGTCGCTGACAAGAGATTTAGAACTGGAACAAAAGCTCCAGGGAGCCATGGTGAAGTAGTAAATTGGATTATGAATTTGCTGGATAATCGGAAACAGGCTAGTTATCTATAAATAAACAAATGCGTAGTTGTCTTTGGCAGCTGTGACCAGTGAAGTCTCCAGACTTGATTCTGGTTTCTCCTGCTCTTTGGAATACATATTAATCATCTTGCTGCAAGTTTATGCAGAATTAACCTTTCAGGTGATACAATGGAAAAGAAGGGTGGGTGTTACTGTGAGCAGTTCTGGGCACCGCGCCTCATGAAGGCTATATTGGCCTTGGTGAGAGTGCAGTGTAGGTTCACTAGAATGACACCTCTACTTTAAGCATAAGAGAATCCTAAGCTCTGTGTATCCAACCATTAAGAATGGCTGGTCACAGAGAAGACTTTCAGTTCAGTGGTGCATGTGGGCTGGATTGTAATTCAGGGCTGTTGTCCACGAAACATGATGAAGGCCTTCAAGTTTGGAAGCAGGCTGGGCAAAAGGTCTGCTTCTGTGCTCTGGCATTGTGCTTAACTTATTTTCAAACACCAAGCCCCATGTCCTTCCCATAACTTTTATGCTAACCCATGTCCCTCTAATCACCCCCATGGTCTCTCATAGCCTCTATGCCCTCCACCTCCCCCTGGTCCTTTATAGCCCTCATGCCAATTTAGTGCCAACTCAAGCCAACCCATACCCAATAAAAGACTTGAGAGATTTGAAATCTATGACAGTTCCTCGACAGTTTTGACAGTTGCTTGACAGCTTTGCACATTCTTTGACAGTTCCTTGACTCCTTTTACTTTTTACTTACTCTTCTGTTCCTTGACAGCTGGTGATTTAAATGGTCAGCTGCCTCCCTAAACTGTGTATGAGTGAACCTCAGCTTGACCCCAGCCTTGCCCATCTGCAAGTATGAAATGTCGTGTTGAGAGCTGGACTTAGAATTTCTGGGATTTTGTCATCACAGAGAGTGTCTCCATCATTGTGAAACTCTGGGGCCAGGGACTAAATTACAACCTGCTCCTGTGTTTTGTAGAAAATGCATTCCTGAAAATCTGCAAAAACTCCAATAACATGGAGGATGCAAAAAATAGGTAATTAATGTAACAAGCAGAGATTGGTTTCAGATATATTGATGAAGAGGGGGAGAAGGAGGGGGAGTGTGTGTGGAAGGAGCACTGAACACAGGTTAAAGAGATGTGTGTTGTCTCCAGACAGGACAGTAAGTGAGGTTTTGCAAACCCAAGCAAGTCACGGGGGTTACAGATAGTGCAACATGAACCCAAGATCTTGTTAGCCACTCACATTGTTGGCCACTTTAATACTTGAACAGCAGGTTAGGTGTAAAGATTTGCATTCTAATCAGTAATCTGTAAACTGTCTGTGCTTTATATGCTCTGTCTGAGGCCAGAACTCTCCATACACCTGACGAAGGGGCTAACCCCAAAAGCTTGTGAGTCTACTATCAAATAAATCGGTTGGACCTAAACCTGGTGTTGTCAGACTTCTTCTGCAGTGCAGAGATTCTACGATTCCTATGATTTTGCCACACCAGTCCTTCTAGATGGTGGTGCTTGTAGGTTTGGAAGGTGCTGCCTGAGGATCCTTGATGAGTTACTTTATTGCATCTCATGAATGGTACACAATGCTGCCGCTATTGGTCAGTAATGGACAGCGTCCAATGTTTGTGATGTCTGGAGTGAATCAAGTGTGCTGCTTTGTCTTGGATGATGTCAAGCTTCTTGAGTGCGGTTGGAGCTGTAACCATCTGGGCAAGGGGAGCGCATTTCATCATAATAAAAACAGAAAATGCTGGAAAAAGTCAGCCAGTCTTGCAGCGTCTGTAGAGAGAGAAGCAGAGTTAATGTTCCGAATCTGTATGACTCTTATCTTTGGTGGAGAAAACAATATTGGCTGGAAATTAAGAGAAAATGCCCCTGCATTTTCAAATAGTGCCGTAACTTCATTTGCACCTATTTGAGGGGGTGGACATGGCCTCACATTAAGATTTCATCCAACAAGCATCACCTCCAACAATACAGCATTCCCTTGGTGGTGCACTGTCAGCTGCGGAGGAAGGGTGGAGGTGGTGAGGGGGGTTTGGGATACAGAGAGGAAGTGCTTACATTTATTATGCAAAATTATAGACACATTTTAAATAAAATCCACATGTTAATAACTTATTTAAGAACATAAGAACATAAGAAATAGGAGCAGGAGTAGGCCATCTGGCCCTTCGAGCCTGCCCCGCCATTCAATAAGATCATGGCTGATCTGTCGTGGCTCAGTTCCACTTTCCCGCCCTCTCCCCATAACCCTTAATCCCCTCTCTTATCAAAAACCCATCAACCCGCTTCTTAAAAATATTTAGCGAGGCAGCCTCCACCACTTCAACGGGCAGAGAATTCCAGAGATTCACCACCCTTTGAGTGAAGAAGTTCCTCCTCAACTCCGTTCTGAACCGCCCCCCCTTTATATTTCCTTCTTTTGAAATCAAAGTTTTGGATTCTAATGCGCAAGTTTCGAATCGCAGCTCGGATTGTACATGGGAGTAAATCGGATTTTACAGCACCGTGACAGCCCATTCAGCAAACTGAGTCATGCCAGTGTTTATATTCCACACGGGATTTCTCCCACTCATGTATCAACGTGTCCTTCGATGCTTATCGATCTCTCCCTGAAATCCATTATACTCATGGCCTCAGCCACTGGTAGGGAGTCCCACATTCTCAACATTCTCTGAGTAAGGAAGTTTCTCCTGAACTATTTATTTAAATAATGAGCGTGTCTGCTATTTGCTCCCCAACTTATAAATTCCTAACATAAATCACTCAAAAAAAAAGACATGTTGTCGAAGCTTTGTGCCTCGCACTCATCAGGACAGTTTGAAAGAATCTCAACAGTACAAAGGGAACAAACAATTCCTACTGCATGGGAAGAGAGTGCTGATTGGTTGGTAAGCGAACTCTGATTGGTGGAGTTTTTGACATGGGAATGCACTAGGGCTGACAGGGTGCTTGCAACACTCGAAACATAGGGCGCCATCAAACTTGCCGTTCATGGCACACTCCTGCTGCAGTGAGGTCGGAGAATTTGGCGGTCAGTCAAATCCCCATTCAGTGCAGCCGGGTGGTAAAATCCTGCCAACGCGAACGGTGTGGTAAGATTCCAACCATAGCGTTGAACATGAGATGTGTTTCTGGAATTGGACAACACTTACTAATCAATCCTGACTCTACTAAGAACTACACTGACAGCCGATTTAAGATTATCAATCAGGTTTACAGTGTGCTCGAAACACTTACAAGTGCTAGAAACCATACACATAGGCCCTGTCGCTTGTATACAGAAAGAGCATAGCCACACATTGCACTTTGTTCAGTTTGGTGACCGCCATGACCTTGTTTATTCCCCGTGGCAACATACTGACCAATCTGAGTCAATCTGCCTGGTTTGAATTTGAACAGAAGCAGAGCAGTGTCAGGGATTCTGCTCTCATCCTCCTTACTGTGATTTTTCACACCAGGATGACAGGAACAAAAGTTATTATGTGAACAAGATTTGGTGCAACCTTAAACTCCTTGCTTTACTTAACCAATAAAAGCCTAATACAACCCCTTTATTTTTCACTCCATCCTTAAAGTTACAAAACCAATGCTCAGAGTCGACTGGACAAACCCAAATCCATTCCTTGCTTGCTCCAAAAACCAAATTCAAAATCCAATTGAACCCAATTCATGGTCCCAGCAAGAAGATCCAAGCTGACAGGATAAGGCGTTCCCTTTTCGAGCTTGATCTGATGTTTAATCTGAGCCAAAAGGACGATACAATCCCTTTATAATTTGACAGAAACTTAGTCACCCACCCAGCTGGTTGATTGTAGGCTTGGGACTGGGGTTAACTGGTTCCTGTCTTTCTTCACCTGTCTGCAGCACCCACGTTTCAACATTATACTTTTCTGCAGTGTCCCAGTCGCTCTATCACACACCTGGACCTCAGATTCCCCACCCCCCTACCCCACCCCTGTTGTTCACACAACAGAAGAGGTGGAATGGTCCTGAGCCACAGCAATGTGGTTGACTCTCAACTGCCCTCTGAAATGGCCACGCAAGTCACACAGTTGGAACAATCGCTACACAGTCTCAACAAAGAAATGAAACCGGGCAGACCACTTGGCATCGACCTTGGCACCAGAAAAGACAACGGCAAAACAAACAGCCCTGTTGACCCTGCAAAGTCCTCCTTACTAACATCTGGGGGTTAGTGCCAAAGCTGGGAGAGCTGTCTCACAGATTACTCAAGCAACAGCCTGACATAGTCATTCTCACAGAATACAGGTAACACTCCAGGCACAATCATCATCATCCCTGGATATGTCCTGTTTCACTGGCAGGACAGACCCAGCAGAACTTGGCAGCGTAGTGTATACAGTCAGGAGGGAGTTGCCCTGGGAGTTCTTAACATCGGCTCCAGACTCCATGAAAGTGTCATGGCTTCAGGTTAAACATGGGCAAGGAAACATCTTACTGGTTACCGCAGACCATTCCCCTCCAGCTGATGAATCAGTACTCCTCCCCGTTGAACAACACTTGGAGGAAGCGCTGAGGATGGCAAGGGAGCAAAATGTACTCTGGATGGGGATTTCAGTGTCCCTCACCAAGAATGGTTCAGCAGCAGCACTACTGATCAGACTGGTCAGGTCTGAAAGGATATAACTGCTCGACTGTGTCCGTAGTAAGTGGTGAAGGAACCTTCAAAAGGAATTAACATACTTGACCTTATCCTTACCAATCTGCTAGCTGCAGATACATCTGTCCATGATAGTATTGGTAAGAGTGACCACTGCACAGTCCTTGTGGAGACAAAGTCCCACCTTCACATTGAGAATAACCTTCGTCATATTGTGTGGCACTATCACCGTGCTAAATAGGACAAACTTCGAACTGATCTAGCAACTCCAGATTGGGCACAACAACAGTGGAACTGTCCTCCAAGACAACCTGCAGTCTCATGGCTCAGCATATCCCCCACTCAACCATTACCATCATGCCAGGGGGTCAACCCTGGTTCAATGGAGAGTGCAGGAGGGCATGCCAGGGGCAGCACCAGGCATACCGAAAAATGGGGGGGGTCAACCTGGTAAAGTTACCAAACAGGATGACTTGCATGCCAAACGGTAAAAACAGCAAGTGATAGAGTTAAGCGATCCCATAGCCAACAGATCAGATCTAAGATCTATAGCCTTTCCACACCCAGTCATGAATGGTGGTGGACACTTAAACAACTCACTGGAGGAAGGAGGCTCCATAAATGTCTCCACCCTAAATGATGGAGGAGCCCAGCACATCAGTGTGAAAGATAAGGCTGAAATATTCACAACAATCTTCCGCCAGAAGTGCCCAGTGGATGATCCATCTCGGCCTCCTCCAGTGGTCCCCAGCATCTCAGATGCCAGTCTCCAGTCAATTTGATTCACTCCACATGGTAGCAAGGAATGGTTGGAGGCGTTGGATACTGCAAAGGCAATGGGTCCTGATAGCATTCTGGCAATAGTACTGAAGACTTGTGCTCCAGAACTTGCCGCTCCCCTAGCCAAGCTCTTCCAGTACAGTTACAACACTGGCATCTACCCAACAATGTGGAAAATTGCCCAGGTATGTCCTAGACACAAAAAGCAGGACAAACCCAACCAGGCTAATTACTGCCCAATCAGTCTACTCTCGATCATCAGTAAAGTGATGGAAGGGGTCATCGACAGCAGCACCTGTTCAGCAATAGCCTGCTCAGCGACGCCCAGTTTGGGTTCCGCCAGGTTCACTCAGTTTATATCCTCATTACAGCCTTGGTTCAAACATGGACAAAACAGCTGAACTCCAGAGGTGAGGTGTGAGTGACAGCCCTTGGCATCAAGGCCACATCTGGCCGAGAATCAAGGAACCCCAGCAAAACTGGAATCAGTGGGTATCAGAGGGCAAATTCTCCGCTGGTTGGAGTCATACCTGGTACATAGGAAAATGGTTATGGTTGTGGAGGGTCAGTCATCTCAGCTCCAGGATATCTCTGCAGGAGTCCCCCAGGGTAGTGTCCGAGGCCCAACAATCTTCAACTGCTTCATCAATGGCCTTCCCTCCATCATAAGGTCAGAAGTGGGGATGTTCACCGATGATTGCACAATGTTCAGCATTATTCGCAACTCCTCAGATACTGAAGCAGTCCATGTTCCTATGTAACAAGATCTGGACAATATCCAGGCTTGGGCTGACAACTGGCAATTAACACTCACACCACACAAATGCCAGGCAATGACCATCACCAATAAGAGACACTCTAACCACCTTGACATTCAATGGTGTAACCATCACTGAATCTCCCACTGTTGACATTCTTGGAGTTATCATTGAGCAGAAACTCAACTGGACTCACCACATAAACACAATGGCAACAAGAGTAGGTCAGTACTGGGAAAACTGTGGCAAGTAACTCACCTCCTGACTCCCCAAAGCCGAGCCATCACCTACAAGGCACAGGGCAGGAGTGTGATGGAACACTCCCCACTTACCTGGATGGGTGCAACTCCAACAAGACTCTTGAAGCTTGACACCACCCAGGACAAAGCAGCCTGCTTGATTCTCACCACATCCACAAACAACTCCCTCCACCACCGATGCTCAGTAGCAGCAGTGTGTACTATAAACAAGATGCACTGCAGCAATTCAGCAAAGATCCTTATACAGCACCTTCCAAACCCACGACCACTTCCATCGAGAAGGATAAAGGCAGTAGGTACATGGGAACACCACCCACCACCTGCTAGTTCCCCTCCAAGCCACTCATCATTCTGTCTTGGAAATAAATCACCATACCTTTACAGTCATTCCCTGTTGTGGGTCAACAGACAGAATATGGACTGCAGTGATTCAAGAAGGCAGCTCACCACCACCTTCTCAAGGGCAACTAGGAATGGGCAATTAATGCTGGCCAGCCAGCGATGCCCATGTCCCACGAATGAACAAAAAAGAAGTGGTTAGCAATGCTGCCTTGCAGTTCCAGGGTCCCGGGTTCAATTCTGGCCTTGGTCCCTGTCTGTGGAGTCTGCATGTTCTCCCCATGTCTGTGTGGGTTTTGTCTGGGTGCCCTGGTTTCCTCCTACATTCCAAAGATAAAGATGTAGATTGATTGGCCGTGCTAAATTGTCCCGTGTGTTCAGGGGTACTAGCTAAGGTAAATGCATAGGGTTATGAGGATAGGGCTTGGGTGGGATTGTTGTTAGCGAGTCCTCGATGGGCCGAATGGCTCCCTTCTGCACTGTAAGGAATTCTGTGATTCTATGAGAAGTTAAGGTGACTTCCCTCACAGTGATGGGCACTCATTGCTCCAATGTTCATGCTTCTTTCATTGTTGCCAGGAGCTGATATCAATTTATAATTGCTGTTAACTTGTGGCATTTTGCAGCTGCTAACATTCTCCAAACCAATCACGATTAAGGTTTCAGTGCATCACGTCCTTCCGCATTTCACTGATGTATTTATCTCGGACTCCTCATGACATGCTAATATCGCCGCTCAATAAGATTGTGCATTGATTATGAATAATATTGAGGCACTCAACGATCTGTCACCCTTGTAGCAAAGAGGAGCAATAATCAATCCTGCCTTTGATTGGAAGGTCAATGCCCCCTGAACCTTGTAACTTGTTGTCTGATGGACAAAGGGTCATTAGCTGAGGTCAGTCAAGATCATTTGCTCCAATGTTAACAGCAGCTCCAGTATCAATTTAAGAAGTAGCATCAAAGCCTTGAACTTGGATAGGAACTAGCCAATAGTCTGGATTAAGATTTCCCTGCCTGAGGAAATGGTTTCTCTTTCTCTACACTATCAAACCCAATAATCGCTGAGTTATGGAGAAAGATTGGACAGGCTAGGACTTTTTTCTTTGGACCGTAGGAGACTGAGAGCTGGTCTTATAGAGGTGTATAAGATCATGAGTGGCATGGATAGGGTGAATGCATTCAATCTTTTTCCCAGGGTTGGGGAATCGAGAACTAGAAGGCACAGGTTTAAGTTCAGAGGGGAAAGAATTAATGGGAACCCGAGGAGCAACTTTTTTACACAGAGGGTGGTACGTATGTGGATTGAGCTGCCGGAGGAAGTGGTTGAGACAGGGACATTGACAACATTTAAAAGGCATTTGAGCAGATACATGGATAGGAAAGGTTTAGAAGGATATGGGCCAAATGCAGGCAAACGGGGTTAGCTTAGATGGGCATTTTGGCTGGCATGGAACTGTGGGGCCGAAGGGCCTGTCTCTGTGCCTGTCTATGGTTCTATGAAATGATGGCCTAGACAGGGATATCCACATCCCATGAACAAACAAGCACCTCAATTAGATCATGCTGAAGATTATATTCCAAGGGCTTAATGAACGCAAGACTTATCTTGCAATTCTTTTGTTTGACTGCGTGAGCAACCGGTTGAGCCAGACTCACATGGAAATACCCACCTTACATGTTGACAATGCTGGAACCACCATCTGTGTGGGAGGGACGGATAAACCTAGAGGAGTTAGATAACGTTGAGTGCTGGAATCCAGTGCAGAATAATCTGGTCAGAGTTGCCATGGTGAAATAACATTATCTAGCTGACAGCATATCCCAGACAGGCTTTCTATTGACCATGTTCTGACTCTGTAACAGAGCACCAATCAGCCAGGAATACTTCGATTAAATATTCGCACTGTTAACATTTCCGAATGTTTAACTGCATGTGCTGCACTTTCCACTGTTAAAACCTCTGGATGCTGTCGAACTATCGGCAAGGCGGACCAAGAGTTTATTTATCATAGAGTGCACAGTTTCCTGGAAAAGGTTAAGCTGTCGTGTTTAATGATAAGAATTCCTTTGGCCGAATAATGCACAGATAATTAATGCTTTGCAAGAATAAACAATTTGTGTTGCTATCAGGGCAATCTACGATGGTTCCAGGAATTAAACCTCAGGAATGCATGAATCATCTGAAGTCTTAGTATCTTCCGTTCCCTCCCATTAGAATTCTATACTCTGCCACAGGTTGGAGTGAATTTTCCAGATATCTATATACATCTATCCTCTAAGTGCTTCAGATAGCTTTAGTTAGATGGTGAATCCTGCATGGGTCTGGAGCATTCAACTGCACATTAGAGGTTAACGCTGGCATCTATCATCGTAGTAATTTAACTGGCTCCCCTGGTGGTCCCACTTGATTACCTGAGTCATACAGACCAGAAAGATTCCACGCTTGGTCACTAACTAGTGGATGAATTTGCTGTGTTGTGTTGTGCTGAACTTGGGTTACAGCAAACCAACTAGTGTAAGAACATAAGAACATAAGAAATAGGAGCAGGAGTAGGCCATCTAGCCCTTCGAGCCTGCCCCGCCATTCAATAAGATCATGGCTGATCTGAAGTGGCTCAGTTCCACTTTCCCGCTTTCTCCCCATAACCCTTAATCCCCTTGCCTACCAAAAACCTATCTACCTGTGTCTTAAATATATTTAGCGAGGTAGCCTCCACCACTTCAACAGGTAGAGAATTCCAGAGATTCACCACCCTTTGAGTGAAGAAGTTCCTCCTCAACTCTGTTCTAAACTGCCCCCATCCCCCCTTATCTTGAGGCTGTGCCCTCTAGTCCTGCTATCCTTTCTGAGCGGGAAGAACCTCTCCACCTCTACCCTATCCATCCCGTTCATCATCCTATACGTCTCAATAAGATCCCCCCTCATCCTTCTAAACTCTAACGAGTACAAGCCCAGTCTATTCAGCCTCTCTTCATAGCTCAACCTCCTCAACTCTGGTATCAGCCTAGTGAACCTCCTCTGCACTCCCTCCAAGGCCAAAATATCCTTGCGCAAGTGCGGCAACCAAAACTGCACACAGTACTCCAGCTGCGGCCTCACCAGTGCCCTGTACAGTTGCAGCAAGACCTCCCTACTTTTATATTCAATCTCCCTCGCTATGAAGGCCAGCATCCCATTTGCCTTCCTGACCACCTGCTGCACCTGCAGGCTGGGTTTTTGCGACTCATGCACAAGGACCCCCAGGTCCCTCTGCACCGTAGCATGCTGCAGCTTTTCGCCCTGTAAGTAGTAGTCCTTCCTACCATTATTCCTACCAAAGTGGATAACCTCACACTTGCCAACATTGTAACTATCAAGGAAATGAGATAGTGGCACCAAAGTTGCCCACCTCGGTTTTAATGGGCACGGCAAATGGAGAATTGTGCCCCCGAACACGGGAAACAAAGGATATATAGTACAGACTCAATTGACTGAATGGGCTCCTCTATACTGTATTGTCCTATGATTCAAAGTCCACACACCTTACCGACATATATTTGATTTGATTTGATTTATTATTGTCACATGCATTAACGTACAGTGAAAAGCATTGTTTCTTGCTTGCTATACAGACAAAACATACTATTCATAGAGAAGGAAATGAGAGAGTGCAGAATGTAATGTTATAGCTAGGGTGTAGAGAAAGATCAACATAATGCAAGGTAAGTCCATTCAAAAGTCTAACAGCAGCAGGGAAGAAGCTGTTCTTGAGTTGGTTGGTACGTGACCTCAGACTTTTCTATCTTTTTCCCGATGGAAGAAGGTGAAAGAGAGAATGTTCGGGGTGCGTGGGGTCCTTAATTATGCTGGCTGCTTTGCTGAGGTAGTGTGAAGTGTAGACAGAGTCAATGGATGGGAGACTGGACCATGTTAGACATGTATTACAGTTCCTTTACCGTCACTGAATCATACTCCTGAAACAGCTTCCCTTAGACTGCAGCACTTGGCAAGGTGCCTCTCCATCTTCTTCTTCTCAAGAGCTTTAGTGGATGGACAATAAATACTGTCTCTGTCACCAGCACCCATGTCCCAGGAATGGATCCCTGTGCCGTAATGCAGCAACATAAATGTATCCTGTTACATACGGAGCAGACTCGACTATAGAAAAAGATTCTGAAGCCATTTCAGCTATTAGCAGCATCTTAATAATGATGTTATTCCTTGTAACTGTTATGCTCAGTTCCTGCCATTCTTAAAATGACAATCTGTCTATTCCTAAAACTGTGCTCTGGACACTTTAGAATTATTTAGATTTTCTGACCTATTCATCTAATTTTATTTTTTGATATCCTCAATATGACACCACTGACATTTCCTCTGTCGGATTTGCCAAGCTGAATTTATTTTTTACATTCAGATAATTAATATATTTCAAATTGTAATTAAAATATTTTGTAAGGTTCACTCTGACATACCGTACTCAGTTTTTGCGCATTCTCACATAAAACTTTCAGTTTTCCAATTTGTATAAGACTGAAAAGTAGAGAAGTTCACAGAATCCCTACACTGCAGAAGGAGGACTTTCAGCCCATTGAGACTTCACCAACAACAATCTCACAATCCCACATATTTACCCTGCTAATCACCCTGACGCGAAGGAGCAAAATAGCATGGCCAATTCTAACCCACATATCTTGGAAACCATGCAGACATGGGGAGAATGTGCAAACTCCACACAGGCAGTTACCCAAGGCTGGAATTGAACCTAGGTCCCCAGCACTGTGAGGCAGCAGTGCTAACCACCCCGCCACCCCATTGTGTTAAACTTCTGGTTAGCAGATTATTAAAAGAACGTAGAGGCAATGGGGAATGTTTGGTAGTGAGTGAAATTAGAAATACAAGGGCATTTGTTTTAGTTGATTTGATTTATTATTGTCACATGTATTAACACAGTGAAAAGTATTGTTTCTTGCCCACTGTACAGACAAAGCATACTCTTCATAGAGAAGGAAACAAGAGACTGCAGAATGTAGTGTTACAGTCATAGTTAGGGTGTAGAGAAAGATCAACTTAATGCAAGGTAAGTCCATTCAAAAGTCTGATGGCAGCAGGGAAGAAGCTGTTCTTGAGTTGGTTGGTGCACAACCTCAGACTTTTGTATCTTTTTTCCCAACGGAAGAAGGAAGACACATATCGGGAAGGGGTTGACAAGCTGGGTCTCATTTCTCCTGATGTGGAGATGCCAGCATTGGGCTGGGGTGGGCACAGTCAGGAGTCTCACAACACCAGGTTATTAAAGTCCAACAGGTTTATTTGGTAGCATGCGCTTTCAGAGAACTGTTCCTTCGTCAGATGAGTGGAGAGGGAGGTTTCACAAACACGGCATGCATAAACAAAGACACAATTGCAAAATAATCACTGGAATATGGACAGGTATTCAAGTCTTTACAGGTACAGACAGTGTGAGTGGAAAGGGGGTTAATCATAGGTTAAAGAGGTGTGAATTGCCTCAAGCCAGGACATGTAGTAGGATTTTGTAAGCCCAGGCCAAATGGTGGGGTTTGCATGTAGTGTAACATGAACCCAAGATCGTCAAAAACTGGGAGGAGCACATCGCCAAAGCCAGGCAGAAACTGGGCTTGTGGGAGCAACGCTCCCTCTCCATGACAGGAAAAAACCTGGTGATCCGGTGCGAGATGCTGTCCAGGTTATTGGACGTGGCGCAGGTGTGGCCTATCCCCAAATCCTGCGCTGCAGCAGTGACGCGGGCCATCTTCAAGTTTATCTGGAGGTCAAAGATGGATCGCGTCCGGAGGGAAGCGATGTACAAATCTCCAGAGAACGGAGGGAAAAACGTTCCCAACGCCGCCCTCATCCTGATGGCTACCTTTGTGTGTGGCTGCATCAAGCTGTGCGTAGATCCTCGGCACACTAACAGCAAGTGCCATTTTGTTTTGAGGTTCTACCTGTCCCCAGTGTTGCGAAGGATGGGTCTGGCCACACTGCCGCGGAACGCTCCGAGTAGTTGGACCATACCGCAGCACCTGTCCTTCGTGGAGGAATTTTTCCGGGAACACTCCTTTGACCACACGGCGATTAAGCAGTGGTCAGCGCGTGACGTCCTTGGGGCCCTGAGAGAAAAGGAGATGGCGGATCCTGTCGGAAGGTTCCCCGAGCAGACTGTCAGTGTCATCTGGCAGAACGCCTCATCACCAGAACTGACAAACAAGCACCAAGATCTGGCTTGGCTGGTGGTGAGAAGGGCACTCCCCGTCAGATCCTTTATGCACACTCGAGGTCTCAACAGCACCGCACGCTGCCCTCGAAGCGGCTGCGGGGCTGATGAGACGGTCGCACACCTCCTTATGGAACGTGCCTTTGCAAAGAAGGTCTGGAGCGAGATGCAGTGGTATTTGTCGAGGTTCGTCCCAAGCAGCTCGGTGACGCAGGACTCTGTGCTCTACGGGCTGTTTCCGGGGACGCACACCGAGACAAACATCAGCTGCTGCTGGAAGGTCATCAACTCGGTGAAGGACGCACTTTGGTCCGCCCGAACCTTGCTGACCTTCCAGCAGAAAGAACTGTCCTCGACCGAGTGTTGCAGACTGGCACATTCCAAGGTCCAGGACTATGTGCTGAGGGACGCACTGAAGCTCGGGGCAGCCGCTGCAAAGGCACAGTGGGGAAAGGCCACACTGTAAGGCCTTTTAACAGAGGCAGACCGAGGACCCGGGAGCTGCAGATTACCCTCGACCTGCAGAGCTGTGTGCCAATCTGAGCACTAACGGCACACAGTAATTTATTGAGGCATGTAGAAAGGTTTAGGTATTGAAATGTAATCATTGTAATCAGAACAAATCTGTAAATATTGAGGCATGGATATGGTTTTTTTAAGTTTTGAAATGTAGTCATTGTAGGTTGTACGGATCTGTAAAAGTGTTTTAATTCCACGTTGTGTTTGCTGTTCAAAGCCCTGTATATTTGAAATAGATTAATCGAGTTTTTTTTATGAATAAAGTATATTTTTGGATAAAAAAAACATGAACCCAAGATCCTGGTTGAGGCCGCCCTCATGTGCGGAACTGAGACTCATTTCTCCTGTAAAGAGCAGGCTGAGGGGAGGGTGACCTAACAGAGGTCTTTAAAATTTCAAAAGGTTTTGACGGGATGGATGCAGAGAGAATGTTTCCTCTTATGGAGAACAGCATAATTAAAGGCCTTCTAAAGAAAATAGTTGCCAAGTAACCCAATTAAGGATTCAGAAGAAACACTTTTGCTCAGTGGGTGGTGAGAAGGTGGAACTCGCCACCACGGGGAGTGGTTGGAGGTGAATAGTTTAGGTGGGAGGCTGGTGAGGGAGTAAGGATTAGGATGGTTGCAATTCCGATGGGGAAAGATAGGAGGAGGCTCGAGTGGAGTATTAAAAACAGCATGGATCACTTGGGCCAAATGGCCTGTTCCTGTACTGTTTATCTTTTGCAAGAATTTTCCACAGAGGCGCACGGCATGTCTACGTAGAAAGATGAATGTTTCGGATTCACACAGAATGCTCCTACAGCCTGATGCCATCCTCCACCATCACAACCACCCCTCCAGCACCTCCCTCCGTCGCCCAGCCCCCACATTTCCTCCTTTGATTTCAAACTTTCTTGATGTTTGTGTGACTGGCCTGGTTGTTTTAACAGAGCAGCGACTCTCCCTCCTAAAAACCTTTGGCAGCCCCACAACATCGCTTGGGGCTTTGATTCAATTTTTGATTCATTTGAGTGTTCTGGACATACAAACAGAAGAAAAGAATGTGCCGATGTTATTCCTGAACTCAAAGAGACATTTCCGTACTCTTTCCTCGATGCACTCTGTTCCCAAAACCACAAATTGCAGAAAATTGTCAGCTTATGAGATACTCCTTTGGTTGGTTAAACCTGGAAACAAGAAGAAAAAAGCATAAGACCATAGGAGTAGAATTAGGCCACTCGGCCCATCGAGTCTGTTCCACCATTCAATCATGGCTGATATTTTTCTCATCCCCATTCTCCTGTCTTTTCCCCATAACCCCTGATCTTTTTATTAATCAAGAACCTATCTATATCTGTCTTAAAAACACTCAGTGACCCGGCCTCCTCTGCAGCAAACAGTTCCACAGATTCACCACTCTCTGGCTGAAGAAATTCCTCCTCATCTCTGTTTTAAAGGATCGTCCCTTTAGCCTGAGGTTGTGCCTTCTGGTTCTAGTTTTCCCTACTAGTGGAAGCATCCTCTTCATGTCCACTGTATCCAGGCCTCGCAGTATCCTGTAAGTTTCAATAAGATCCCCCCTCATCCTTCTAAACTCCAATGAGTACAGACCCAGAGTCCTCAACCGTTCCTCATACATAAGAACATAAGAACATAAGAAATAGGAGCAGGAGTAGGCCATCTAGCCCTTCGAGCCTGCCCCGCCATTCAATAAGATCATGGCTGATCTGTTGTGGCTCAGTTCCACTTTCCGGCCCTCTCCCCATAACCCTTAATCCCCTCTCTTATCAAGAACCCATCAACCCGCTTCTTAAAAATATTTAGCGAGGCAGCCTCCACCACTTCAACGGGCAGAGAATTCCAGAGATTCACCACCCTTTGAGTGAAGAAGTTCCTCCTCAACTCCGTTCTAAACCGCCTCCCCTTTATCTTGAGGCTGTGCCCCCTAGTCCTATTGTCTTTTTTGAGCGGGAAGAGTCTCTCCACCTCTATCCTATCCATCCCATTCATCATCTTATACGTCTCAATGAGATCTCCCCTCATTCTTCTAAACGCTAACGAGTACAAGCCTAGTTTATTCAGCCTCTCCTCATAGCTCAATCCCCTCAACTCCGGTATCAGCCTAGTAAACCTCCTCTGCACTCCCTCCAGGGCCAAAATATCCTTGCGCAGGTGCGGCGCCCAAAACTGCACACAGTACTCCAGCTGCGGCCTCACCAATGCCCTATACAGCTGCAGCAAGAGCTCCCTACTTTTATATTCAATCCCCCTCGCTATGAAGGCCAGCATCCCATTCGCCTTCCTGACCACCTGCTGCACCTGCAAGCAACCATACGACAAGCTCTTCATTCCAAGGATCATTTTTGTGAACCTCCTCTGGACCTTTCCCAAGGCCAGCACATCCTTCCTTAGATATGGGGTCCAAAACTGCTCACAATACTCCAAATGGGATCTGACCAGAGCCTTATACAGCCTCAGAAGTACATCCTTTGTCTTGTATTCTAGCCCTCTCCACACGAATGCTAACATTGCATTTGCCTTCCTAACTGCCGACTGAACCTGCACGTTGACCAACCTTGAACAATGACTCCCGAGTCCCTTAAATCAGGGATATTGCACACCTGGGAATGGGATACACATTTATTAATTTGTTAATGGGGGGAATAGACTGGCTCTGAAGTGGAAGGAGTGGTGATTTTTAAAAAATTTGTTCATGGCATGTGGGAGTTGCTGGCTGGGCCAGCATTTTTTGCCCATCCCTGAGGGTATTTAAGAGTCAACCACATTGCTATTGGTCTGGAGCCGCATGTAGGCCAAACCAGGTAAGGACAGCAGATTTCCTTCCCCAGAGGACATTATTGAACCAGATGGTTTTTACGACAATCGGTAACGGTTTTGTGGTCATCATTAGACTTTTAATTCCAGATTTTTATTGAATTCAATTTTCACCATCTGCCATGGTGGGATTTGAACCCGGGGTCCCCAGAGCATTACTCTACATTTCTGGATTACTAGTCCAGCGACAGCAAGGAGATATCCCAACTGTTGATCAAAAGCCCAGTCAAAAAGGTAAGTTTTAAAAACCGCCTTAAAGAAGGAACAGAGGGGAGAGGAGCAGAGAGGTTGAGGAGAATGGCAGAGCTTAGGACCACTAACCACAGCCTCTCCTATTGTTGATTGTCGAAGTCTAACTTCAGAAGAACAAGTAGTGAGTCATTTTTAAAACAGTTCTCCTCAATTTCCTTTCTATTCCTTCGACTTGCCTCCTTGCATTAAGGGTAGACTTGTGTCAATACTGCATTAAACTACCCACAGGAAAACAGTCTGATTGACTCTTTCCTTATCTCTTCTCCTGAAGTACAACCCTCCAAGACTATTTGCCTTTTCCAGTCTGGCTTCTTGCACATCTTTGCTCTCTCTTGGCCCTAAGCTCTGCCATACCCCTCAACCTCTCGAACTTCTGTTCCTTCTTTAAGACGGTTCTTAAAATTTACCCTTTTGACTAAGCTTTGATCAACCCCTGGAATATCTCCTTATGTAGCTCCGTGTCAAATTTTGTTTCACAACTCTCTTGTGAAGGACATTGGGATCTATTAATGTGCTGGAGATGGGAGGGGGTGCTATGTAAATGCAAGATTAGGTGACAGCAGATGTACCATCTACAAGATGACTGTAGTACCTCACCAAGAACACCTCCCTTCAATAGCATCTGCAACCTCCATCATCAAGAAGGCCAAAGGCATCAGATGCACACCACCACCTGCAGGTTCCCTTCCAAATCAATCAACATTCTGACTTGGAAATATATCACCATTCCTTCACTGTCACGGGGTCAAAATCTTGGAATTCCCTCCCTAACAGCATTGGGAGCATACCTGCACCTCATGGATCGCAGAGCTTCAAGAAGGTGACTCATCGCCACCTTGTCAAGAGCAATTAGGATTAATTCCTTCTTGGTGAATAAGTGAGATGTTGCCAGTTTTTCTTTGCAATCGATGACTGGCCAATGGATATTCATGTGCAGTTTCTGAGAATGAGCCATCAACTTTAGAGGAACTCTATACTTCTTCTGCATTTGATTAAAGCAAAGAGTTAGCCCCTTGCAATTGCTGCCACTCATTTCTTTATCACTTCATTCAAACATTAGTTTGCAGAATATGGGACAAAAACCCCAAACCCTTTGGTAAAATCTCCTTTCTGAGATGGGATTTGTTACGATATGCCTTTAAGGGATATCACCATAACATCACTGGAAGGGATTTGTGTCATGTGATGCAGTCGAGGTTTCACTTTTGCTTTGAGCGGTACACACTCACACAGCTCTGACACCTTTAAGCTTTGCACCTGCCTCTCCAAAGCTTGTCACTGTCTAGCGGATACAAATCAGAAATGTGATGGAATACTCTCCACTTGCCTGAATGATTGCAACTCCTACAGGAATCAAGAAGCTTGACACTCTCCAGGAAAAAGCAGCCCACTTGATCTGAAAACCATCCACCATCTCAAACATCCATTCCCTCCATCACTGACGCACAGAGACAGACAGCAGGGTGTACCATCTACAAGATGTACTGCAGGAACTCAGCAAGTGTCATTTGACAGCAGCCTCCAAGCTCATGATGGCTACCATCTAGGAGGACAAGCTGGCAGCAGATACATGGGACACACCACCACCTGAAAATTACCCTTCTGACTCACAGACCATCTTGAATTGAAATAGTATCGCTGTTCCTGAACTGACTGGGTCAAAATCCTGAACTCCCTACACCACAGGGACTGCTGCTGGTTTAGGAAGGCGGCTCACCACCATCTTCTCAAGGGTGATTATGGATGGGCAATAAATGCTGGCCTAGCCAACAACCCCCACATCCCATGGACAAATAAATATTTCAAAAACGTTTCATACAATTGCTCTTCTGATAGACCAATGAGTGTTTCACTCTGGGATTTATAATGTCCCAAACCAGGTTATCAGAGAAAATTGCATTTTTTTTTCTTACTGAAAGAGTGATGAAACCAATGAAGTGGAAAATTGGCCAAGTGTTTCCAGCAAGCGGAATGTATATGGTGATAAATAGGAATAAGGGAAATAAGTTGTACTGAATAGTTCCATTTCTCTGTGACTTGAGGCATGAGAGCAAACTTCAACACATTCTGCCTGTCAAATGGGAATGAGATTATGGAAGTCCTGAAAGCAGAGCGTGGGTTGTACTTACTACTCCACCTCCCAGCCCCCCTGACATGCCCTGTTCCCCCTCCAAACTTTGATGGTATTCTCTGCTAATTTGTCCAGGTCATTTGCAAGTAGGGAACCAACGTCCACCTGAACCATCACAGGAATCACACAAACTGTTGAAAACCTGGGTCCCATGACGGACATAGGACCTCAGTTGCAATTTCAAGTTTGAAATGACATGGGATGGGATTTCTCTCCCTCTGTGTGGTGTGTTTCACAGCAGTGGGAGGCAATGCACCGTTCATTGGCAGTGAGATCTTAATGTCCCGCCATTGCTAATGGGATTTTCCTTTCAGCGCACCCCTCACTGCTGGGAAATCCACGTGGGTGTGTGCTGTCGGCAGGACTGTAAGATCCCGTTGGTGTGAAAGGCAGCAAGATTCTGGTGATAGGATCGTTATGGGTTAGAAGGAAGCATTTGGCTGATTGAAATCATGTCAGCGGCTGCACTATACCGGACAACACAACCAAAGGGTGGGCGTCTGCTGGAGGCAGCTCACAAAACTATGCAAGAAGTATCAAATTGGGAAAGCATTGAGCTCAGAGTAAACCACAAGGTCAAAAGGTTTTGAATGAATGAAGTGTGTCTCTCTGTCCAATAGAAACAGCTACTTCTTTTCCCCATCTTTGGAAGAATTCACTTGTTACAAAGTCGGTCAGCGTCCAAAGAACTTCACAACTTTTTGCAACCTTTCCAAATTCGATCCACATGCTGTTTGTAGGTTTCACGTTACCACTGCAAAGGATTTGTCTGGGTCAGGTTAACTGTGTTGATAGTGCCTGACTTTCAAACAGACCTATCTGTTCTTCAACCTCGGCTTTTAAAGCTGTTTCCAGTGGTGAAGACTCATTTCTCACACAAACAAATATCTTTACTGCTAACAGTAAGCTGGGGCATGACAGGAACACTCTATTATCTGCAGCATTATTGAACCCTTCTTCTTCCCTTCTTAGACAGTCCTTTGGATATTGAGGGTGACTTGCTTCTACTCTTGTTCGTTAGGTTCTGGGAAGGTTGATAGCTCCCGTGCATGATCTGAGGACTCTGCCGTGTGTAGGGTAGGGAAAGGGTTGGGTAGATGAGTTGTTTGGAGGCTTGTGTACAAGCCCTCAATTTCAGAGTCCCTGCAGCACCTCAATTTCGCCCCTGCACATTCTCGGCAAAGTCTCTCGAGACAGTCTTTCCAGACAGGGTAGATGCAGGAAGGATGTTCCCGATGTGTGGGGGAGTCCAGAACCAAGGGTCACAGTCTGAGGATTCAGGGTAGGCCATTTAGGATGGAGATGAGGAGATATTTCTTCATCCAAAAGAGTGGTGAGCCTGTGGAATTCATTACCCCAGGAAGTAGTTGATGCAAAAACATTGAATGTATTCAAGAGGCAGCTGGATATAGCACTGGGGGCGAATGGGATCAAAGGTTATGGGGAAAACGCAGAATTAGGCTACTGAGTTGGATGATCAGCCATGATCATTCGGAATGGCGGAGCAGGTTTGAAGGGCCAAATGGCCTCCTCCTATCTTCAATGTTTCAATGACAGGTTCAGTGGTTTCTGAAATGAGCCGTCCTCCATTTTGGCTCACCACTCCGGTATACACGGTCTACCCTGAATCCTCAGACCGTGACCCCCTAGTTTTGGACCATTGGGAGCATCCTTCCTGCGTCCATCCTGTCTCGAGGGACTGTCTCGAGAGACTTTGCCGGGGATGTGCAGAGGCAAAGTTGAGGGGTTGCAGGGAGCGTACAAGCCTCCAAACAACTCATCCGCCCAACCCTTTCCCTGTCCTACACGCAGCAGAGTCCGCAGATCATACACTGGAGCTATCAACCTTCCCAGAACCCATCAGTCATAAAGCTGGGTGGTGGGGGTGATGGTGGAGTTGGGGGGGAGGGCGGGGGTGGTGGAATCCCACCAACATGACTGTTCAGAGAATTCCCACCAGGTCTCCCACGCATCAGTCCTTTGTCCTCTTCAGGGACACTTTGAGTATATCGTTTATTATTCTCTAGTGTACAGAACCAGGAGTGGCCAGTTAAAGGCACACGATCTGATATTTGAACTTGGTTCAGGTTTTCAGTGGAAGAACTGAATACTTTCAAGTGTAAATTACTGCAGGAGAAACCCAATAAACCATCGCTGTCTTTCTGGGGTAATTTTGGACCCAGCTCCATGCAGACGTGTTTAAGAACATAAGAAACGTAAGAACTAGGAGCAGGAGTAGGCCATCTAGCCCTTCGAGCCTGCCCCGCCATTCAATAAGATCATGGCTGATCTGTCGTGGCTCAGTTCCACATTCCCGCCCTCTCCCCATAACCCTTAATCCCCTCTCTTATCAAAAACCCATCAACCCGCGTCTTAAAAATATTTAGCGAGGCAGCCTCCACCACTTCAACGGGCAGAGAATTCCAGAGATTCATCACCCTTTGAGTGAAGAAGTTCCTCCTCAACTCCGTTCTAAACCGCCCCCCCTTTATCTTGAGGCTGTGCCCCCTAGCCCTACTGTCTTTTTTGAGCGGGAAGAGTCTCTCCACCTCTATCCTATCCATCCCATTCATCATCTTATACATCTCAATGAGATCTCCCCTCATTCTTCTAAACTCTAACGAGTACAAGCCTAGTTTATTCAGCCTCTCCTCATAGCTCAACCCCCTCAACTCCGGTATCAGCCTAGTAAACCTCCTCTGCACTCCCTCCAAGGCCAAAATATCTTTGCGCAGGTGCGGCGCCCAAAACTGCACACAGTACTCCAGCTGCGGCCTCACCAATGCCCTATACAGCTGCAGCAAGACCTCCCGACTTTTATATTCAATCCCCCGCGCTATGAAGGCCAGCATCCCATTCGCCTTCCTGACCACCTGCTGCACCTGCAGGGTGGGTTTTTGCGACTCATGCACAAGGACCCCGAGGTCCCTCTGCACCGTCGCCTGCTGCAGTCCTTTGTCCTCTTCAGGGACACTTTGAGTATATCGTTTATTATTCTCCAGTGTACAGAACCAGGAGTGGCCAGTTAAAGGCTGAGGAGTTAAAGGTTTGGAGCTGGGTGGCTGAGAACTTGGAAAGGTGTGATGAACAGTTCCTCGCATTTTCCCGGCACTTTCCCCTGGGGTAGACAGTGTACCTGGACAGCAACCCACACAGAGGTGGCAGCAAACAAATTAAGGACGTCATTGTGACAATTAACCAACATTTTCTGAGGACAGTATTTCTGGAGGTGCATTGATCCCCTGCTGTTTTTACAGCTACCTGGGTAGGTGCAGCTCCAACAACACTCAAAAAGCTCGACAACATTCAGGACCGAGCAGCCCGCTTGATTCACGCCCCATCGAATAATATTCACTTCCTCCACCATCGCAGCCTGTGGCATCAATCGCACTATCTACAAGATACAATTGACCAAGGTTCGTTCGACAGCACCTTTCAAATCCATGACCATCTCGCAGGTCAAGGGCAGCAGATACATGAGAACACCTGCAAATTTCCCTCCAGACCACTCCACGTCCTGACTTGGAAATGTATCGCTGTTTCTTCACAATTGTTGGGTCGAAAGCCTTTAAGACCCTTCCTAACAGCGCTGTGGGTGTACCTACGCCGCATGGGCTGCAGCGATTCAAGAAGGCGGCTCACCGCCACCTTCTCAAGGGCAATTAGGGGTGGGCAATAAATGTTGGGTCTAGCCAGCGACACCCACATCCTGTGAAGCCTTAAGAATAAGAGGTGAGAGTTTGGAGTGAGATGGACTGTATATGCAGAATGATCAGGTTTCATTCAGCACATCTGCAGCTTTCAAATGGAAACATTTTCCCTGTAGACGTAGGTGTTTTGATAGTTCTGGGCATTAAGATTTGTCTGTCCATTCATAACATGTCTCCATTGTGTGGGACCCTCTCCCTCTCTGTTCAGTTGAGCACCATTCTCATTGGCGCTGCCAGCTGCCCTGCACTTCAGCTGCTCTGTTTGGTTTCCCCATGCCTGGTGCCAGTCCACTGCCCCTATTTTGACAGAGGATACATAAGGGAGGTTGTGCTTACTGTCCCACCAATCTGTCTTCTGGATTCCTGGAATTGGTCTCAATGGCGGGATCAGCATGCCAGCAACAATGATCACCCCTCTATGTCTGTAAGGTTGATCTTTAAATTTAATTGTAAACCTCAGAAAGCTTTGGGAGAGTCGGTGAAGAGTGAGGGATACTGCAAAGTTCAATATAGTCAGTGAGAGAATGGCAGCTTCAAATGTCGAGTTCAAGTTTAATTCCCTGTGGCAAATTGCCAAGTAGGCGATTGAGATGTGATTCTGTGGCTGGAAAGTGGGAGAGATGAAGAGGAGGTAGCAACTTGTCCAATCTGTTATAACATCACAATTTCACAGAAGGAGATCATTCAACCCATCGTGTTTGTGCTGGCTCACTGTAAGTACCTTGTGCCACTTGCCTGCCTTCTCCTCGTAGATCTCCTTTGCAGATAACCATCTAATATCCTCCTGAATTCCTCGGTTAAATCCATTACACTCTCAGGCAATTCATTTTAAACCTAACCACTCACTGGGTGAAGGTGTTTTCTGCATGTTACCATTACTTCCACGGCCAATTACCTTAAATCTGTTTCCTCTGGTTCTTCATCCTTCCACCAGTGGGAACAGTTCCTCCCTATCTACAGTGGCACAGCAGTTAGTATTGCTGCCTTACAGCTTCAGGAACCCAGGTTCAATTCCAGCCTTTGGCAATTGTTTGTGTGGAATTTGTACATTCTCACCATATCTGCGTGGCTTTCCTCTGGGCATTCCAGTTTCCTTCCTCAGTCCAAAGATGTGCAGGTTAGGTGGATTAACCATGCTAAACTGCCCCTCAATGCCCACATGGTAAATGTGTCAGGCCACAGTAATAGGACTGAGGACAGGACCTGGGTACGGTGGTCTCAGTTAATGCAGATTCGATGGCCAAATAGCCTTTTTTGCATTGCAAAGATTCTATGGTTTTATGACCTACTTTGTCCAGACCCCTTATGATTTTGAGTACTTCAGTCACATCTCCTCTCAAACGTTTCTTTTCCAAGGAAAACAGTCCCAACTTCTCCAATCTGCCTTCATAAACAGCATTCCTCACCATTGGGAATCTTTTCTGACCCTCTCCAACACTTTCATTATTTTACTGAAGTGTGACACCCAGGAGTGGACACAATACTCCAGTTGAGGTTGAACCAGCATTCTGTAGAAGTTCAATATAACCACCCTAAACTTTATACTCAATATTGGCAGCACAGTGGCACAGTGGTTGGCGCTGCTGCCTCACAGTGCCAGGGGCTTGGGTTCATTTCCGGCCTCGGATGACTGTCTGTGTGGAGTTTGCACATTCTCCCCCCTGTCTGTGTGGTTTTCCATCGGGTGCTCCTGTTTCCTCCCACACTCCGAAGATGTGCGGTTAGGTGGATAGGCCGTGCTAAATTGACCCTAATGAGAGGGGGAATGGCAGGTAAATGTGTGGGGTTATGGGAATGGGGCGGGATTGTGGTCAGTACAGACTAGATGAGCCAAATGGCTTCCTTCTGCACTGTAGGGATTCTATGATTTTATAATAACCCATTAATAAAGTCCGGGATGTCGCGCGCTTTATTAACTGCTGTCTCAGCCAGTCTTGCCAGCTTCAGTACTTAAGCATGTAAACAACACCCAGGTTCCCAGCTCCTGCACCCCTTTTAGAATTGTACCAGCTATTTTATATTGTCTCTCCACCAGAATGAATCGCTTCACATTTCTCCGTATTAGATTTCACCTTTCACTTATCTGCCTGTTCCACCAACACGTTTATTTTCTTCTGTCAGTCTTAAACGTTGAGGCTATGTGATGGCAGAGAGATCTGGTCACAGAATTGGCTTCCACAGGGATATCATTTCTCCACTTGAATTCCCTGAGGGTGCATCGGTACAAATTACACATTTACAGCCTGGGGCAAGGTCTGTCTCTCTTCCCCATGAAGATACTTTGGTTTGAATTTTATTCACAGCTTGCATACTGTCCATTCGGCACTGATTGTTCATGTTTGACAGGTTGAAGTGACAAATAAACGTCAAAGTTACTGAAGCAGGACACTGTCAGGAGTAGGAAGGGTAAAAGTATCATTTTTCATGCTTCAAGTAGAAAGCACAAAAGGTAACCAGTTTGTTAGATCATTTCTGAGTCTCAGTGTGTGTCACATACACCTTGACTGTCCAGCATTGTACAACGTTATTGTTCTGACAGACAGTGATTTTGATATTAACCCCCATCCTGCCACAATGGATGAGAATGAGTTGAAGGGTGAGGATAAACAATGAAAGTAATGAGGCCCTTAGCCAACAGGCAGGGTATTGTCTGGATAACTGGATGTCATAGCAGGTCAAAGGCTGGGAATCTGGCAGTGAGTGACTCACCTCCTGACCCCCCAAGACCTGTCTACCATCTACAAGGCACAATTCAAGAGTGTGATGGAATACTTGCTTGGACAGTGCAACTTCAACTGGGAAAGGTCAATTAATTAACATATTTAAATTGGGCTTCCACCACCATGCAATTGTGAGCTTGATTTAAAATTAACTTTTGACGAGTTTAAAGTTTATTTATTTATTGTCACAACTAGGCTTACATTAACGCTGCAATGAAATTACTGCGAAAATCCCCGAGTTGCCATACCCTGGTGTCAATTCGGGTACCTTGAGGTGGGGTCCCTCGGCAGTGAGAGGGAGGTGGTAGCTGCCCACTCCACAAGAAAAGCTTTCACAGCACCCCTTGTGGGTCAAGAGGAGCAAGAGTGCTCTCCTTCTACCCCGTCCTCCACCACCCTCACCTCCCACCCCTCAAGGAAACCATAAGCTTCCTGAAGTATCTCCCCCAGACTTCACAACTGCAGGCTACTTCCCTCTCCTGCATCATGGACTGTGTCTTCTCCCCTCTCCATCTATCTACTCAGCAATAACCTGCTCACGGACACTCAGTTTGGGTTTTGCCAGGGTTGCTAAACTCCTGACCTTATTACACCCTGGGTTCAAACATGAACGAAGAGCTGTACTCCAGAGGTGAGCTGAGAGTGACTGCCCTAATATCAAGACAGCATTTGATTGAATGTGGCATCAAGGAACCCTAGCAAAACTGGAATCAATGGGAATTAGGAGAACCTTCCACCAGTTAGAGTCATACCTGGCACAAAGAAAGGTTTGAGGTCAATTATCTCAGCCTCAAAACATCTCTGCAAGAGTCCCTTAGAGTAGTGTCCTAGACCCAACCATCTTCAGCTACTTCATCAGTGACTTTCTTTCCATCATAAGATTAGAAGTGGGCATGTTCGCCGATGATTGCACAACGTTCAGCAACACTCGCAACTCCTCAGATACTGAAGCAGTCCGTATCCAAATGCAGCAAGACCTGGGCAATATCCAGGCTTGGGCCGACAAGTGGCAAATTACATTCCTGCCATCCAAGTGCCAGACAATGACCATCTCCAACAAGAGAGGACCTAACCATCGGCCCCTGACATTCAAGGGCATTACCATCGCTGAATCCCTCACTATCAACATCCCGAACAGTCACCACTGACCAGTAACTGAACTGGACTAGCCATAGAAATACAATGGTTCTCATTGCAGGTCAAAGGCTGGGAATCTGGCAGTGAGTAACTCACCTTCTGACTCCCCAAACCTGTCTAGCATCTTCAAGGCAGAATTCAAGAGTGTGATGGAACACTTGTCTGGATGATGACACTCTAATGACACTGAAAAATGTCAACACAGTTGAGGACAAAGCGGTGCCTCATGATCGCTTCCTCTTCCACAAATATTCACCCCCTCCACCACCAATGAACAGTGGCAGCAGTATCTACCATCTGCAAGATGCACTGCAGCAACTCACCAAGGTTTCTCAAACAGCACCTTCCAAACGCACAACCCTTACCATCTAATAGGACAACCACAGCAGATACCTGGGAAAACCACCACCTACAAGTTTCTCTCCAAGTCACTCAACATCCTGGTGTGGAAATATATCGTTGTTCCTTTGCTGTGGCTGGCTCAAAACAGTGGAATTCCCTCCCTAACAGCACTGTGGGTGTACCTACACCAAGGGACCGCAGCAGTTCAAGGAAGCAGCTCCACCTTCTCAAGGGTAACTAGGGGCAGGCAATAAATTTTGGGCTACCCAGCAATGCCCATACCCCATAAAATGAGACGATGGCCTCGTGATATTATTACTAGGCAATTAATCCAGAAACACAGTGAATGTTCTGGGGACCCGGGTTCGAATCCCACCACGGCAGATGGTGGAATTTGAATTCAATAAAAAAAAATCTGGAATTAAGAATCTACTGATGACCATGAAACCAATATCAATTGTTGGAAAATCCCACCTGGTTCACTCGTGTCCTTTAAGGAAGGAAATCTACTATCCTTACCTGGTCTGGCTGACATGTGACTCCAGAGCCACTGCAATGTGGTTGGCACTCCATTGCCCTCCAAGGGCAACTAGTGTTGGTCAAAAAATGCTGGCCCAGCCAAACGTAACCCAATGAATTAAAAAAAAATGCAGGCTCTCTCCCTCTCTCCACCTGCACCCCACCCCAATCCTGATCATCGACTTTCTCCCCTCTTCCGATCGAACAGGCTGCAGTTTAAGTTCATTTTCATGGCTTGTCCTCATTAGTGCCGAAAGGGTTAAAAAATATTCTCGATGCATTAGCGTTTGATGTGGTTGCTACATCAGCCTTTCAACTGGGGTGTGAAACTTTGCCTTGAGATGAATGTGAAAGTACAGTTGTACTCCCTGGAGGAGCCAATGTTCTCCACCAATTAGATAAAACATCACTAATATTTCTCTGCTTCCTGCATGAATTAAACAGCTATCCTGTTGTCCCATTGGGTTACGTGATTACTGATAACACAAGTGTTTTCTCTCTTCCATCGGAGGTTAATATTTATTTTTCAACCATTCCTAAACTTCTGAACAAAATAAAAATGATAAAGGAAGTGTGGTTTCTCTTAGCATGGTGCAAGGAAAGGAGGTCTCAGACAGACACGTGGTATAACTGTAGGAGTTCCTTGCCTTACACAAAGTGACACCAAATTACCTTGTGGGAAGGGTAAGTGGAGCAGATCTTGTTTGCTGTTTCTCTTCCTGCACCTAGTGGCGCACGAGACAGACTTTCATCTGTTTCCAAAGCTGCGTTTCTCCTGGTAGAACCCTTAATAGTATTAATAGGCAGAGGGATCTGGGTGTACAGGTACACAGGTCACTGAAAGTGGCAATGCAGGTGGAGAAGGTAGTCAAGAAGGCATATGGAATGCTTGCCTTCATCGGCTGTGGCATTGAGTTTCAAGATTGGCAAGTCATGCAGCAGCTTTATAGACCCTTAGTTAGGCTGCACTTAGAATATAGTGTTCAATTCTGGTCACCCCACTACAAGAAGGATGTGGAAGCTTTGGAGAGGGTATAGAAAACATTTACCAGGATTTTGATTGGTATGGAGGGCATTAGCTATGAGGAGATGTTGGAGAAACTTGGTTTGTTCTCACTGGAATGACAGAGGTTGAGGGGCAACTTGATAGAAATCTACAAGATTATGAGGGGATAGTCAGAAGCTTTTTCCCAGGGTGAAGAGTCAATTACTAGGGGACAGAGGTTTAAGGTGTGAGAGGCAAGGTTTAAAAGAGATGTAGGAGGCATGTTTTTTTACACAGAGGGTAGTGGGTGCCTGCAACTCACTGCTGGGGAAGGTGGTGACTTTTAAGGGGGGTCTTGACAAATACATGAATAGGATGGGAATAGAGGGATATGGTTTCCAGAAGAGTAGAGGGCTTTAGTTCACATGGGCAGCATGGTTGGTGCAGGCTTGGAGGGTCGAAAGACTTGCTTTTCTGCTGTGATTTCCTTTGTTCTTTTTCTTTGGAACTAGTTGCCGGTTTGTCGCCAGAGACTTATATCTTAAGGGGCGTTACTCCGCATCAAACATGGATGACCAGGAATTTCTCCCACTCTTACCGCCAGCCATTGCAGTGCAGGAAGGATTTTGCAGGTTGATATTGAATTTGATGGCCACATTGTGAATGCACTTTCCTTGGTCATCAAATCCTGAGGTGGGATATGCTCCTGGAGCTTCTGGTACAGAGGCAGGGGTCTATCCCACAGCACTAGAAGACCTCAGAATGTAACAATGGAGCGAGATTTAAACTAATAAGGCAGGGTGGTGGGGAGGGTGTGAGTGAGGCGGGGAGCAGGTCTGTGGTCTGAACACTCAGATGAATGGGTTTCTCAAACATCCTCCTGCTGCAGGAGACAGTTATGGAGTTGTACTGAGAGCGAGAGGTCCAGCGAGGGGCCTGGAAGGGATTGTGTGGTTGGACGTGGTGAGAAAGGAATCGGGGCTTTTGAAAAGGATAAGTAAATGGTTGTTGAGTGTGTTCCATCGACAGGATGCACTGAAGGAACTGACTGACTAAAGCTCCTTCACTATCACCCATGATCTCTACCACCCAGGAGATCAAGGGCAGCAGATACATTGAAACACCACCACCTGTAAGTTCCCCTCCAAGCTGCTCACCATCCAGACTTGGAAATGTATTGTCGTTCCTACACTGTTGCTGGGTAAAATCCTGGAACTCTCTCTCTAACAGCACCATGGGTGTACCTACTCCACCTGGACTGTGGCGGTTCGCCCCCTCTCAAAGGGCAATTAGGGGACGGGAGATAAATGCTGGTCTGGCCTGTTCCATGAATGGGAGAAAGGTGGTCTGATTATGAACGCAACATTGACATTTTAGCATGACAAACTACCCCAAATATTTTCAATACAGACAACGATTGCAAAGAGGACATAAAACAAATCGATGGAATAATCTGCGTGACTCTCACTATAGGAATCATGAGGATGATTCTCTTCCTGCCAGTTTGTTGCGAGGGGGGAAAGAGGAACAGACACGTTGTGGAGGAGTGGAAGATGCATTTACAGGGTGGCTTGTTCAGCCCTCATGAAAACACTCCTGGCGCTCCTGGCCCACAAGCAGTGCTGTAAAAGAACCCACCTCGTGGATTCCACACCTCCTGCCTTCCTTCAGCTGCTGAGGCTCAGGGAAAAACCCAACCCAACTATTGTTAACAAAATCAGAAAATGTTTGAGATACTCAGCGGGTCTGAGAGTGTCTGTGGAGGGAGAACAGAACCAGTGTTTCAAAATGTTGGGTCTATTCTCTCCCCACAGTTGCTGCCAGGCTTGCTGGCTGGACTTTAACTGGCACACTTGCCTGATGCTTGTACGATCGCGCCTGAGGCCAATGGAGAATGCCGCTCTCTGAGCCTCACCAACCCTAATTCTGGGGTGTTGGTAAAATCAGGACCAATGAGTTTCTCCAGCATTCCCAGTTTTTGTTTCAGATTCCAGCATTTTGCCTTTATCCAACTGTTGTTAAAACCAGAAGAACAGTTAAAAATTAAGACAAGCAGCCTTTTCTAAAATATTTAAACGACTAACCCGCCTCCTGTGAGCCTATTAGTCTCTCATCCCTAATCCCATCTCTGTTAAAATGGAGAGCACAGTAAGATGTCACCAGGTTAGCAGGGTAGGGTTACTGAAATAAGGCCTGGGTGGGATGTGGTCAGTACAGACTCAATGGGCCGAATGGCCTCCTTCTGTACTGCAGGGGTTCTATGAAATACATTACCCAATGTCCACCTACACAGTCTCACTCTGAAACCCTAAAAGCAGAACCTTTTTCCTAAAGTGCCTCACTCAGAGGGAAAAGAAAGTGCATGGAAGAGTTTATATTACTGTGATTAATGCCTTGCCAACTGTAATGTGATGCAAAAGTTTACACTCGACACCTTACTCAAGAGTTTCATGATGCAATGTAATTTTGTAATGGACTAATTGATGACGGAGGGGAGCTGCTGTTAAGATTTTTGGTTAGGAATCTATTATTCAAGCATTGAAACTTCATTGTGTAAACTATACCATAAACATATCGAAGACAATCCAGCGCATTTGCTTTTACTACTGTCTCACTCAGGTCATTTAGCAGCTTAATGTTCACCCTGTGTAACTTTCAGCATCTTTTGTAACTGTAATGAGTACAATTGCTTGGATAATGTCTCGCATGCCAATTTTCAAAGCAAAAATTTTCAGGCTGGACTCGAACCCGGGTCCCTGGCGCTGTGAAGCAGCAAAGCTAACCACCGTGCCACCCTGCATCGTTTGAGTGACATTGAACCAACTGCCTGTTAATCTCTCTCCATTTCCATTTATATTGGCTTCAACGGATCAGTTATTGTTTGTGTTACGCTATTGGTCAAAGTCAAAGTTACCCCGACTACAGATCAGCAAAAGCAAACCTCATGTGTCATTTGCCCGACAGGTGATACAGACTATTTTCTTTGGGATCTGCGTCCTGACTGATCTCTCCAGTCTACTCACTCAAGGCACTGACGACCAAGAACAACAGAGACAGCTCAGGAAACTGATTGCTCTGCGAGATTGGCTCATGGCTGTCTTGGCATTCCCAGTGGGGGTGGTAAGTAACCCCTTTCACGCTCTTTATCTCTTCACAGTCGAATGCGCGCGGCTTCAATTAATAGGAGTAGGAGATGTGGCGTGGTGGCAATGGAGTAGTAATTCAGAGACCCAGACTAATGCTCAGAGGGACATAAGAACATAAGAAATAGGAGCAGGAGTAGGCCATCCAGCCCTTTGAGCCTGCCCCGCCATTCAATAAGATCATGGCTGATCTGAAGTGGATCAGTTCCACTTTCCCGCTTTCTCCCCATAACCCTTAATTCCCTTGTCTATCAGAAACCTATCTACCCGTGACTTAAATATATTTAGCGAGGCAGCCTCCACCACTTCAACGGGCAGAGAATTCCAGAGATTCACCACCCTTTGAGTGAAGAAGTTCCTCCTCAACTCTGATCTAAACTGCCCCCCCCCCTTATCTTGAGGCTGTGCCCTCTAGTCCTGCTATCCTTTCTAAGCGGGAAGAATCTCTCTACCTCTACCCTATCCACCCCCTTCATTATCTTATACGTCTCTATAAGATCCCCCCTCACCCTCCTAAACTCCAACGAGTACAAGGGTTGTCATATGAGGAACAGTTGTGGACTCTGGGTCTGTACTCGTTGGAGTTTAGAAGGATAAGGGAGAATCTTATTGAAATTTACAGGATACTGCAAGGCCTGGTTAGAGCAGATGTGGAGAGGATGTTTCCACTAGTAGGAAAAACTAGAACCAGAGGGCACAACCTCAGGCTAAAGGGACGATCCTTTAAAACAGAGATGAGGGGGAATTTCTTCAGCTGGAGAGTGGTGAATCTGTGGAACGTTTTTCTGCAGGAGGCTATGGAGGCCAGGTCATTGAGTGTCTTTAATACAGAGAGAGGTAGATTCTTGATTAATAAGGGGATCAGAGGTTATGGAGAAAAGGCAAGAGAATGGGGATGAGAAAAATATCAGCCATGATTGAATGGTGGAGCAGACTCGATGGGCCGAGTGGCCTAATTCTGCTCCTTTGTCTTATGGTCTTAGGGGTTCAAATCCCACCATGGCAGCTGGTGGAATTTAAGTTAGATTAATAAATCTGGAATTGTTTCAATAATTGCGACTATGACAACTATCACTAATTATCATTAAAACTCACTAATGTTCTTCAGGGAAGGAAATGTGCCACCCTTACCTAGTCTGGCCAACATCTGACTCTAGATCCACAGCAACGTGTTGACTACTTACTGCTGTTACGGAAATGACCTAGTGAGCCACTCAGCTCAAGGACAATTAGGGATGGGCAACAAATGCTGGCCTCGCTGGTGATGTCCGCATCCCATCAAAGAATACATTTAAAAAGAATATATATTGTGAACTTGAGAGTGAGGATGTAATGGACTAAAATTCAAAAAGGCAATGAATTGGACACTCCAACTCTATGCCTGAATTCCAGCCAGGCACTCCTGGTGCACAGAGTTTTTACCAGCAATACAAAATTGGAACGTTCTTGGAGACTTCAATCAAGGCGCCCCCTTCATTTGATTTGATTTGATTTATTATTATCATATGTATCAGTACACAGTGAAAAGTATTGCTTCTGGCGCGCTATACAGACATACCATACATAGAGTAGGAAAGGAGAGAGTGAAGAATGTAGTGTTCCAGTCATAACTAGGGTGTAAAGAAAAATCAACTTAGTGCGAAGTAGGCCCATTCAAAAGTTTGGTGGCAGCAGGGAAGAAGCTGTTTTTGAGTTGGCTGGTCCATGATCTCAGACTTTTGTATCTTTTTCCGGATGGAAGAGGTAGAAGAGAGTATGTCTGGGTGCATGGGGTCCTTGATTATGCTGGCTGCTTTTCCGAGGCAATGGGAAGTGTGGACAGTGTCAATGAGTGGGAGACTGGTTTGAGTGATGGACTGGGCTACATTCACAACTCTTTGTAGTTTCTTGTAGTCTTGGGAAGAGCAGGAACCATACCAAGCTGTGGTACAACCAGAAAGAATGCTTTCTATGATGCATCTGTAGCAGTTTGTGAAAGTTGTAGTGGACATGCTGAATTTCCATCTATAGAGAGAAAATAGGTGTCATCTTCTTTCCAGACTAAGGAACATAATTTTATCGTATCTTGTCTTTACAGTTGTGGGGACACTCTACTCTTCTTTACAGGCAGTCAAATGCTATACAAAATATTTACTGCGCAGAAAAAGACTATTTGGTCCAACAAGTCCATGCCAGTGTTTATGGTCCATCCAAGTCTCCTCCTAATCTACCTCGCCTAATCTCTTCAAAATATTCTTCTATTGCTCTCTTCACTATGTGCTTATCCAGCTTCACCTTATATCTATCACTGCCATTCATCCCAACTACTTGTGGTAGCGCGTTCTCACCATTCAGTGGGTAAAAGCGTTTCTCCTGAATTTTGTGTTGGATTTATTAGTGACTATCTTGTATCGGTGAGCCTCAGTTTTGGTCTTGCCTGCAAGCGGAAGTATGTTTAACTGATCAAACCTTTTTATAGTCTCAAAGACTCATATCTCTCAGCTTTCTCTTTTCTAAAAACAGAAGGGTCCATCACTCAAATCTAACATTGAAACCCCTCTTAAAATTAAAATTATACACAGGACTGTCACTCCTGACCTGACCAATTGTCTGTCAGTGTAATCTTTGTGGACAAATGCTCCATTGGTCTGGCTATTGTCAGTGAACTTTAGCACAGAAGGAGGTTGTTTGGCCCATCGGGTTCATGCTAGCTCTCTGAGCAATCCAGACAATCCCATTCCCCTATTCTAACCCACAGCCCTGCAAGTTAAATTTCCCTCATGTGCTTATCTAAATTCCTTTTGAAATCATTGATTTGATTTGATTTATTCTTGTCATATGTATTGGCAGACGGTGAAAAGTATTGTATCTTGTGCGCTGTACAGACCGTTCGCAGAGTACGTGGTGGAGAAAGAATGCAGGATGTGGTGTTGCCGTCATAGCTAGAGTCGAGAAGAAGATCAACTTAATATATGGTGGGGTCATTCAAAAATTTGATAGCAGCAGGAAAGAAACTGTTCTTGATTCACCTTCCATCACCATGGGGGTCAGCGAGCCCCATCGTCCTTGTTCAGTGAAACTGAAGAATCTATTTGTGTTCCGGCTCCTTTTCTCTCTCCCACCCACACCCTCTCCACTTCTTCTCTTTTTCATTTTCAATCTATGATACTCATTATTTTAATCTATTATGCAGTGCATTTTTTTAGCATTAACTTTAATTTGTCATCTGTTTGTCTAATTGCTTAACCGATCTAAATCTTTCTGCAAGTCATTAACTGCACTCTGCTGCTTTTAGCACTGTCTCAGATGTAACATGTTTATTATTAACTCAGCAGCTAAGCACCATCAGAGGAGTACTTTAAACAGCTCATTTCTAAAATCCGACCATTCATAACCTCTTCTTCGTCTAAGAATAGCCTCAAAAAGACTTGGCGAAGAAGTTACATCAGGAATTTACTTTAATTCTTTCATGGGATGTATGTGTCGCTGACTTGGCCAGCATTTATTGCGCATCCCTTACTGACCTTGAGAAGCTGGTGGTAAGCCATCTTCTTGAACCTAGAATCAAAGAATAGAATCATCGACTGGAATTTGACCGCTCCATCCGCCACTGGAATGGGTGTGGGGGCAGGCAATGGGAAGGTCAACAGACCCTGGGTGGGATTTTGCGATTTTGGATGAGTGAGGCCATAAAATCTCGCCCACAACATCCCTACGGCCATTTGGCCCATTAAGTCTGCATCAACAACAATCCCACCCAAGCCCTAGCCCGTAACCCCATGTATTTACCCTGCTAATCCCTCTGACACTAAGGGGCAACTTAGCATGGCCAATCAACCTATCCGACACGTCTTTGGATTGTGAAACCGGAGGAAATCCATGCAGACACGGGGTGAATGTGCAAATTCCACACAGACAGTGACCCAACGGGAATCGAACCGGGTCCTTGGTGCTGTGAGGTGCAATGCTAACCACCTGTGCCACAGCGTCACTCCTCTGAGTGTATGTACACCCAGACTGCTGTTAGGAGGAGAGTTCCAGGATTTTGATCCAGTGACAGTGAAGGAACGGCTATATATTTCCAAGTCAGGATGTGACTTGGAGGGGAATGCATGTTGAAGTTGGTGGTTGGGGTCTTAATCAAGCATGTGTGACTTGGATGGGGTTTGCAGGTGGCTGTGTTCCCATGCATCTGCTGCCCTTGTGCTTCTAGTCGGTCATAGTCATAGATTTGGAAGAGGAACACCTTTGGTGAATTGTTGCAGTGCAACTTGTTGCCTCTATGCATCGGTGGTGGAGGAAATGACTGTTAAAGGTGGTGGACGTTGTGGCAATTAAGTGGACTGCATTGTCCTGGATGCTTTGTGAGTGTTGTCGGAGCTGCACTTAACTAGGCAAATGGAGAGTATTCCATCACACTCCTGACTTGAGCCTTGTAGATGGTGGATAGGCTCTGGGGAGTCAGGAGGCGAGTTACTCACTGCAGAGTTCCCAGCCTCTGACCTGCTCTAGTAGCCGCAGTATTTATATGGCTAATCCAATTCAGCTTCTGGTCAATAGTAACCACAAGGATGTTGATAGTGGGGGTTTGGCCATTGAATGTCAAGGGGAGATGATTTGATTCTCTTTTGTTAGAGATGCTGATCTGTTTGGCGCGAATGTTACTTGCCACTCAGCTGCCCAAGCCTGGATATTGCATATGGACTTGGAGGAGTCATGAATGGTGCTGAACATCGTGCAAATAACAACAACAAAAATCCCTTCTTCTGACCTTATGGATACAGGGAAGGTTATTGATGAAATTGCGAAAGATGGTTGGGCCTAGAACCCCACTCTGATCTGCTCCTACAATGATGTCCCAGGACTGCAATGATTGATGTTCAACAACCACAACTTTGTGGTTTGGCCTTTGTGCTGGGTATGGTTCCAACCAGCAGAGAGTTTCCCTCTGATTCTCATTGACTCCAGTTTTGTTAGAATTCCTTGATGCCATTCTCAGTCAAATTCTGCCTTGATGTGAAGGGCAGGCAGCCTCACCTCACCTCTGGCATTCAGGTCTTTTAACAATATTGACACTAAGGCTGTGCTGAAGTTTGGGGAAACCCAAATTGTGTATCAGTGAGCAAGTTATTGGTGTGTATACGCACCAACATTATCTATCCCTATGCTGGTGATCAAGAATAAACTGATGGAGCAGCAATGAGCTGGGTTGGATTTGTCCTGCTTTTGTGGACAGTACAGACCTGGGTGATTTTCTACATTGCCGGGTAGATCCCAGTGTCGTATGTACTGAAACATCAGCGGGTATGTCTAGTTCTGGAACAATTAAGGAATAAATAAGGAATATCTATCCTTGCAGTGACTGTTTGATTAAGGTGAGGCTAGAGGTTTTTTGTGGTACTTCAATGAGATTTTTTAAACTGGTATCTATTGAAAAATATTGCACAAGGGACATGGGAGCATCAACACCTGCAAGCTTCCCTTCAAATCACACACCATCCTGACTTGGAACTAGACCACATAGTGGTAAGCACTGCTGCCTCACAGTGCCAGGGACCTGGGTTCGATTCCCAGTTTGGGTCACTGTCTGTCTGGAGTTTGCATGTTCTGCCTGTGTCTGTGTGTGCCCCCACCTCCTGGGTGCTCCAGTTTCCTTCTACAGTCTGAAAGATACGCTGGTTAGTTGCATTGGTCATTCAAAATTCTCCCTCAGTGTACCCAAACAGGCGCTGGAATGTGGCGACGAGATTTTCGCAGAAACTCCATTGCAGTGTTAATGTAAGCCTACTTGTGACACCAATAAATAAACTTTAAACTTTTAAACCTTTGCCGTCACTGGGTCAGAATTCTGGAAGTACTTCCCTAACAGCACTGTGGGTATACCTGCACCACAAGAACTGCACCATTACATTCTCATGAGTAGTTACGGATTAGCAATAAATGCTGGTCTTGCCAGTTGATACCCACATCCTGAGATTGAACTAAAAAATCAGATTATTAGTCTGTGCCAATTGTTCAAACACAAACGTTAGGATTTTCCAGCTGCACTTGTCCCAAGGCTGGAAAATCCCACCGGGGGTCAACAGACCTTAGTATGGTCCATGTCCAACCGCTACAATTCCCATGGTGGGCCGGAAGGGTAAATTCAGCCCAGTTTCCATTTTTCTTCAGAGGAATCCATTTTTTAATCAGTTGTTTGACGAACTAAAGATTTCAAGATATTGATATGCAGAGACCCATTTAAGAAATGTTTCAAGAATATGAACACCTTCCCTCATTTGAAGCAATAGCTTCAAAAGTCTTGTGGATTATTTTTATTCTTAGGTTCCTCACCCAGATTTAATCTTTTCAAAGTTTATTTACTCATCACAAGTTAGGCATACATTAATTCCCCTAGTCGCCCCACTCCAGCATCTGTCCGGGTACACTAAGGGAGAATTTAGCACGCAACCTAACCCGCACATCTTTGGACTGTGGGAGGAAACCAGAGCTCTCGGAGGAAACCCACGCAGACATGGGGGAAATTGCAAACTCCACACAGACAGTGACCAAGCCAGGAATCGAACCCAGGTCCTTGGCACTGTGAGGCAGCAGTGTTTACCACTGTGCCACCATGCCGCTCTTCTGTCCTCTTTTGAAGATGTTGGTTTCTCACTTGGGATGATCCTTAGAAGCTGAATATTGTCGAAAGGAGAGACATGTTGCAAAGATTTTAGTCTTGCATTCGTCTGGACAAACACAAGAATGCCAAATTTCAAATAATAGCAACAATTTATACGGCAGGAGAAAAGGGTGCTGATTGGTTGGCAAGTTTACTCTGATTGGTCAAAATGTTACCATGGAGAAAGCAACAGGGAACTATACGCTTCCCAAGCTCTTGGATAATACAAAAAAGTTGCAAACTTGAACATATTCCTTTTGTTTGCAGAGAATAGAACCCCCCCCCATGTGAATGGGTGTAGCCACCAGCAAGTGTAAATAGGCCACACTATGAGCTCAATCCTTAGAACCCTTCAGTTAAGAAAATAGGCAAGGGTGCCACAGCCTAGTACCCCCTAGTAAAACTTATCAACAACAGATGGAGCCTGATATGCTGACGTCTTCCAACACCACGGAAATAAATGCTGCCTACTCCAACAGTGGAGCTGGCCAGGTCAGGAGTGTAGGGTACAGGCTCACTACTCTCACCTGTATCCCACCACAGCAAAAATTGGGACTGGGAATCAGATCCTGCTCAACATCTGGGTCTCAGCATAAACAGGAAATCTCCCCCCAACGCTCGCCCAAAAAAAAACCTTAATTGCTATTGCACATCTTAGACACTTAAGAATAATATTTTACGTTTTACATTTACACTTATATTTTATACTTCAGAATAAGTTTTGAAATATTATAGAATTTTTGAAATGTAATAGAATTTTAGTGGATAACTAATACTTGAAAATTTGTGAATGTTTTTACAGATTTGTATCAACCCCTTTTTCTTTGGTGCTGGTTTTTGATTAGCATTTAATACTTTGCAAAGAAACGAAGGTGTTCTAAAGTGTCATGCCTGGAACATCTCCAAATTGCTCTGTTATCTCCTGGTTGCTGCTGTGTGTACCTGCAGCAGTGAGTGTTGGTTTATTGTGTGGAATTGTAGCGAGCGTAATTTCAATTCACAAAGAAGAAAGAAAATTACAGCACAGGGAACAGCCGCTTCAGCCCCTTCCAAGCCTACACCCACCACGCTACCCGTCTGAACTAAAATCCCATACCCTTCCGGGCAGCATATCCCTCTATCCCCATCCTATTCATGTACTTGTCAAATCGCCCCTTAAAAATCATTACTGCATCTGCCTTCCCCGCAGCGACTTCCAGGCACTTACCTCGTACATCTCCTTTAAATCTGGGCCCTCGCACCTTAACCGTGTGCCCACGAGTAATTGACTCTTCCACCCTGGGGGGAAAAAAAGCCTCTCGTTAACACCTTTCTTTTATTTATTCCAATTTTATTCCTGTTTCTCATTTTAAAATGCTGCGCGCAGACATTTACATTGGATGCTGCGGTAAACTTGGAGAAACTCTAATTCAAAGCAGGTTTTTATGCTTAGTGGAAAAACTGAAAGGAAGCAGGTGAAGAATACAGAACCGGGGAGAGGCATTCAAATCTGCTCCATGTGTTCTTTAGATCGGGAAAGTTAATGCCACCAGAGAGAATACTGTTCTAATTTCACTAATAATTGGCTTAATTAATGTTTCACGAGCTGCAGACGGGTTTAATGGTCCATGGAAATTGCGGAGTCATGGTAATTCCTGTAAATTTTCCATTATTATTCCGAACAGCACTTTGCATCTTCAGTGTTGCACTCCAGGACACTTGCACACACAGAAATGCCTCTTTGAATCCAGTATCAGAGCCTGAGGTCTCACCCTATCTCCATCATTCAATATGGGATACATCGGAACACAGACTGGCCCAGATGATCTGACGTCCGGATCATTGGAGAGTACACACACTCCCAAGATGCACGCCTAGACCCCTGAGAGGGGCCAACGCACTGACTCCGTGGGAATTGCCTGGGCCGTTGAGCTATTCCCCTTGCTTCCATGGACCCCGACTGCACCCCCTCCCCACCTCCTTGCCCACCCTCTCTCCCACGCACTGAGACGCTCATAGCCAACACACAGGAGAGCTTGTTAAAAGTCTCAGTTGTAAAAAGGAGGATGGTTTGCCTTCCCCTTACGATGCAGCACCAAGAGGAAGCAGCTGGATGGAAGTTAGGCTCCGGATTTCCGGGATCGAAAAGCGTGCGGGGGCGCTGAGCTGTTGCGTGGTGCAGGAAAGCAGGAGCAGAGTGGCAATCCCTCGGAGATTGCCGGAAGAGCCGGGTCATTTAGACAAAACCAACGAACAGGAAGTGTTGGACAAACTCTGCAGCAAGGCAGGATCTGAGAGAGAAACGGAGCTAATGGGCGGGATTTTCCAACCTTGCTTAGCCCGAAACCGGAAAATCCCACTCGAGGTCAACAGATATTTCCATGGGTTCGCCCCTCGCCCCCATTCCCGTGGCGGGCGGGCAGTAATATTCAAGCCCAGTGTTTCAGGTCGACCTCTCGTCAGAACTGGAAAGAGGTCAACAGGTTTAAGCAAGTGGGTGAAGGAAGCGAGTGATGGAGGCGGGAGGCAGGAGAGGCTCAGCGTCAAAGAGGAAAATGGTGCAAAGCGAAAGGAGATGGCAGTAGGACAATAACAAAAAGGAAAACAACGCCAGCTTGCATGTTTATAGCACCTTTAATGTGATAAAGAAAGAGCTGGTCTCCAAAAAGCTGTAAATTATAAAAACAGCACCATTAGCAGTTCGCTACTGTCTGTAGAAACGTGAGCTGTGGTTATGGTCTGTAATTGTTCAGTGGTTGGGTCTGGAAGGCCTTCAGTTATAGGCCTGTTTGTGATGGCCAACACACCAGCCTGCTGTCCAGAGCTTCCTCTCAGTCCCTTCCAATAATTAAAGGTTTTTAAAGTTTATTTCTTAGCGTCACAAGTAGGCTTACGTCAACACTGCAATGAAGTTACTGTGAAAATCCCCTAGTCGCCATATTCCAGTGCCTGCTTGGGTACACTGAGGGAGAATTTAGCATGGCCAATGCACCTATCCAGCGCGTCTTTCAGGTTGTGGGAGGAAACTAGAAGAAACCAGAGAAATCCCACGCAGACACAGGGAGAATGTGCAAACTCCGCACAGACAGTGATCCAAGCCGGGAATCAAACCCAGGTCCCTGGCGCTGTGAGGCAGCAGTGTTAGCCACTGTGCCACCGTGCTGCCCAAAATTCACGGATTGTCGGCTCAACCTATTTGTAGTGTCCACCTCAGTGGCCTTCCTCAGTAACTAGAGGGTCTATTTTAACTTGGGGTGGGATTTGGAAAAGTTACGAGGAGTGGGGTTTGCAGGATCTCATTGGGAAGAACAGGAGAGGAAGCACAGCTGAGGGAGTCCTAAACGTATGTGATCCAGGAGAGTAATGCTGATCCCCCCAGGACCACCAGGACAGCTTACAAATTAAAACATCTACGTTGAAAGTTGCAGTCAGAACTTTCAGACCCCAATACCTAAAGAAGGATCCCACTAGATTTCAGGAAGTTATCCTTAGTGTCTTCACAGTGGAGTGAGTTATAATGGAAAATGGTGGGACCAATGTTTTCTGGATCATTCTAACTCCCGCCTTCCCAAAAGGATTGAAAACATTGCAGAGACCTGTTGAGTGAAAATGTCCTTCTCCTTACTCCTCACCAGCTCATTTTTAAACTTGGAGCTTGGCATCGGAACAGTATCCTTGGAACAACTTTGCTAATTACTTCAATAAAGGCAAGCCTATGCCTTCCTTATCTCTCTATCTACTCGTATGGCCACTTTCAGAGAGCTACAGGTTTGAATCTCAAGATCCCCCTGTACATCAGTGCTCTCCAGGGTCTTGCCATTAACTGCATTGTTACCCTTAACATTTGATCTCCCACCTCACACTTGCTCATGTTAAACTCTGCCATTTCTCTGTCCATATCTGCAGCTGATCTATATCCCGCTGTATCCTTTGACAACTTTCTACACTATCTACAACTCCACCTATCTTTGTGCCATCTGCAACTTACTAACCCATTCATCTATGTTTTCATCCAAGCCATTTATACACATCACAAATAGCAGGGATCCCAGTACGAATCCCTACGGAACACCACTAGTCACGGTCCTCCAGGCGGAAAAGCTCCCTTCCACCACTACTCTCTGGTTTCTATGAGCAAGCCAATTTTGAATCCAAGTGGCCAAGACACCGTGGATCTCATACATCTTCATTTTATCTGCGTCCTTTTGAAATTCTACACTGTCCTCTTCACATTTCACAATTCTTCCAAGTTCAGATATTTTGACAATTTAGTCACAGCAAATGTTTGGTTTGATTAAGAGAGATGGAACCAGGTAACATGCTAAATTATGCTCTGGGAATGAATATCGATTTGATTTGATTTGATTTATTATTGTCACATGTTATAACATACAGTGAGAAGTATTGTTTTTTACGCACTATACAAACAAAGCATACCCTTCACAGAGAAGGAAAGGTGAGGATGCAGAATGTAGTGTTACAGTCATAGCTAATACTTAGAGAAAGATCAACTTAATGCAAGGTAGGTCCATTCAAAAGTCTGACAGCAGCAGGGAAGAAACTGTTCTTGAGTCGGTTGGTACTTGAATCTTGCACAGAAAGGAGAAACATCAACTTAAACCAAGGCTTCATGCAACATATAAGAACCAGCTCCTATACTACATGCCTTTGAGAAAGAATAGGTATTGTTACTTGAGTTTGATTTATTATTCTCTTGCAGATGGTCGTGATAATATTCTGGGCCCTATACTTATATGATCGAGAGTTGGTTTATCCCAAAATCTTGGACAGCTTTATACCACCGTGGATTAACCATGGAATGGTGAGTACAATGGAGACACGTTTGTTGAAAGTTACTGCAAGTTGATGAAACTGTTCTGACTCAGAATTTTTGTGGAGTAAGTGAAGAGGAGAGGGGGTGAAGTTACTTTCCTTGGCAAAACTTCAAGCCACAACTCACTATTGCCAGTTTTCAAAGGCTAGTTTAATCTAGCCCATTTTGCTTTCCTATTGTGCATCCATATAAAGGACTTGCATATCTTAAGTTTTTCTAAACAATGGGCCAGAGATACTGAGAATGCCACCTTTACACCCAGTGAGAAGGAAAGGACACACACCTGCTGTCTCAGGAGTGTCCTGAGGAGTGCTCTCTCTCTCTGTCCATTTTGGATCTAGCCTAAATTACCTGAGTCTTTCTCCTGGATTTTGCATGAGTGTTTTTCTCCAAAAATTAAGGAACCTTAATATCACCACCAAGAATTCAGTATAATCGCTTGGTTGTACAGAACTTGATTATTGCGGAAGATAGAGACTGTCCAAACTTTTCTTCTTTCACTCAGCAGGACAGATACAAGAATGTTAAATTTCAAGGAACAACAATTTATAATGCATGAGAAAAAACTGCTGATTGGTTGGCAAGCTGGCTCTAATTGGTCGAGGCTTTGCCATGGAGAATGTACGAAGAATTGGGCCTTTTTTTGAGTTAATCAAAAGCCTGGAGGACAATTATTCACTGATGCATTCCCCATAGCAATGCCTCGACCAATCATAGTTGAATTGCCAACCAATCAGCACCCTTTTCTCAAGCTGTATAAATTGATGATCCCTTTGAAATCTGGTAATCGTGCATCTGTCCTGATGAGTGCAAGATCAAAAACTTTGACGGTCTGTCTCTATTGACAATGTTAATAATGAGAACATGTGAAAGTTTTGTACTGTGAAAAGACTATCAATGCTGACTTTGCATCTGGGGAGATCATTTTGTGACACTTACCATTAAAGGGAAGAATTCATAAGCAACACATGAGTAAAGTGAAACTCCTAAAAGCTCTCTCTCTCCTTCTCTCTCTATCGCCTCTATGGAATTAGATAAGCAAATTTATGTGCTTTCAATTCTCATGTGTCACAGGTACTCATTGTAGTGGGAGCAATCTGAGGTGGTAAATTAAAGCTATCACACAGGGAAGCATGTTTGTACAACATCAAAACATAACTCTTCAGTTTTTTTTCTATCGCGTAGTCATGCTAAATGAAGCCAAGTGCTGAAGATGCTAAATGCTCTTTAACAAGTGAGGTCCATGGGCTGTGACTTTGGCACTGGTGACACGAGGCAAAATGGCTGTCTTGGTACATGAATACTTCACTGGTCAAGTTAATGAGACTGATTATAACTTGCCCAACTTGGGAGTCTCACAACTGCAGAACAGTGTAGATAATCTTACCACCCCATTGGCAGTGCCATATTTAAGTTGATCCACATCTCATCCAGGGCAAAGCAGCCCACTTGACTGGGACCCCATCCATCATCTTAAACATCAACTCCCCCCACACATATTGTATAGTGGCATTGACAAGATACACATCATAAACTCACCAGTGTTCCTTCTACTGACCTCTACCAGAACAAGGACAGCAGATACCTAGGAACACCACCACCTGTAAAGTTCCCTCCAAACCATCCTGACTTATAAATATGTTGCTGTTCCTTCGTCATCACTGGGTCAAATTCCTGAGACTCCCTCCCAAACAGCACCATGGCTGTACCTACACCTCTTGTACCTACACCATTCTGCCACCTGCCAGGTACAGCATTATACTTTAGCAAGCTGCAACGTGGACTACCATGCCCAGCAAGAAAATAATTTGCACGTTTTAAGCAATTCCCGTTCTTACATTCGAGTTTCACTGTCGGAAAACGAAACTCCATTTTCCTGTGTTTCCTTCAACTCTGCCCAAGTATTGTGAAAAGGGACATATTTTCTTTCAGCCAAGTGTTGGGCAAAGGTGGCGGTCAGACACGCCAAGTGGAATTTCACCACCTCGCCCGCCTGAGGCTCGTAAGATCCCACACGAGGCCAAAGGAGAAACCACTGACCTCACCCACTTTACCCCCAACCCACTGACCTCACCCACTCTACTCAACCCACTGACCTCGGTCTGGGCGTGCTGGTAAAATTCCGGCCACATTGTCTACGTTTATTGTTGAGCAATACCAAATCTCCACTAGAATAGTTCCATTCCTCCTTTGGTATCACAAAGGAGTACAATCTACAAGGGACTCAGGGTGTGGAGAAGCATGTGGGCGAATTAAGTTAAGGCCAAATCAGATCAGCCATGGTCTTATTGAATGGTGCGGGAGGTTCCAAAGGTTCCAAATAGCCTAGTCCTGTCCCTAGTTCGAAGGCTCTTTTGGAAGCAAAATATTTAGTTCCAAGAAAAAGGAGGAAAGTTTTACAGAATTTTATAGTCTCCGCTCTGAACATATTTTGCATAATTTTCTTCACACTTCATCTGTTTGTTTGTGGTTGTAGCCATAGCAATGGTATTCACACCCATTTAGTTCAGGGAATTTACGGTCCAGTGCACATTCTTTGCATATTATCAGTATCTCTCTCACAAATAAATCGACAATATCCAAATCCTGCGTTACCAAGGGTTACGAGAAATACTTCCTGACCGCAGGCTCAGATGACGGTGGGAGAAGAGGCTGTGCCCCTGAGATGTGTTATTTTTTGCTCCATACTGTGGCTATTTGCAGAGCCTACTTTGTGACATGGGTCAGTAATGGGTTGGGAGAGAGGAGGCAGCAAGTTGGAATAGAGTGTACTCTGACTAATGGGGTGTGACAAGTGCTTTTCTCTGGGCGTCTGCACTGGGGCCTCAGCTTTTCACTACATATGTCAAGGACTCGAATGAAGGAATGGCAAGTTGTATATCCAAGTTGCAAATGACTCAAAGTTAGGATGCACAGTGAGTTCTGTTGAATGGGAGCTGGGAGGTTCTTATGGACATAAACCAAGTAGGTGAGTAGCAATACCCACGGCAAATGGAATTTCAATGCAGGGAAATGTGATGCCATCCACAGTGAATCTAAGAAAGTTAGATCTGAATATTTTCACCATGAAAAGAGCATGGGATATGTAGAAGAACAAAGGGATTTCATGTTCACGGGTACAGAGACAGAAGGAAATTTCAAAGACAAATAGAATGTCAGCCTTTGTCTTAAGCAGATTAGCACCATGAAATGGGTAAACACTGCTTCAGTGTACTGAGTTCTTTACTCAGAGGGTAGTAAGGGCGTGGAATGCCCTACCTGCAGCAGTTGTGGACTCGCCAACTTTAAGGGCGTTCAAATGGTCAGTGGATAGGTATATGGATAACATTGGAATAGTTTAGGTTAGAGGGTCATTAGATTGGTTCCACTGGTCGGCGCAACATCGAGGGCTGAAGGGCCAGTACTGCGCTGTAATGTTTTATGTTCTATCAGGTGGAAAGCTGCTCTGAGTTTTGGGCATCTCCTGGAGTTAGTACAGCTCAGATTCGCCTGAACTATACCAGGACTAAACGGGTTGAGGGGGTGGGGAGGGAGGGGGTGGTGGGAGGGCTGTTTGGCAAGCGTAGCGGGTGGGACAGAAAGTTTGGTGGACTGCGTAAAGGTCCATTTGACAGGAATTTCTGGTCTTCCGACGCAAGTGGCCGGAGAATCCCAGTATAATTAGGGACCCCATGCATCCCGGACATTCTCTCTTCCATCTTCTTCCATCGGGAAAAGATACAAAAGTCTGAGGTCACGTACCAGCCGACTCAAGAACAGCTTCTTCCCTGCTGCCATCAGACTTTTGAAAGGACCCACCTTATATTAAATTGATCTTTCTCTACATACTAGCTATGACTTTCACACTACATTCTACACTGTATCCTATCCTTCTCTATGAACAGCATGCTCTGTTTGTATAGCACACAGGAAACAATACTTTTCACTATGTACTAATACATGTGACAATAATAAATCAAATCACATCAAATCAAAGTAATACTTTCTATTAGGAGGCTTTCTGACTACTGGAGCTTGTCTCAAAATCGGAATTTAGAACATAGAACATAGAACCCTACAGTGCAGAAACAGGCCCTTCGGCCCATCGAGTCTGCACCGACCACAGTCCCACCCAGGCCCTATCCCCACACATTTACCCACTAATCCCTCTAACCTACACATCCCAGGACACTAAGGGGCAATTTTAGCATGGCCAATCAACCTAACCTGCACATCTTTGGACTTCCTTTAAGAAAGGAGCAGATCACATACTGACGCACCACAACTTCCACTTCCTTTACATTTAAGACACAAGGGTGGGATTTTCCAGCCCTTTCCTGGTGGCGGGGATACGAACAACGACATCCCCCGTTGACAGCGGCGAGACCAGAAGATCCCACAGCTGACTAATAGCTCCTCTGTTTCTGCAAAAGACTCCGTGGGAGGTGGGGGTTAATGGAAAAGTAAATCCATGAGCACCGGTGTGAGAAATAACAAACTCACTCAAGATGCTTGTATATCTGTACAGGCCCTCTACCCGGAAGTGCTGTAATGACTCTTATTGTCATTGATAATGGATGAACACACTCAGGGGTGGCACAATGGCACTGCGGTTAGCACTGCTGCCTCGCAGTGCCAAGGATTTGGGTTCGATCCCGTCCTTTGGTCACTGTCAGTGCGGAGTTTGCACATTCTCCCAGTGTCTGTATGGGTTTCCTCCAGGTGCTCAGGTTTCATCACTGTCCAAATTTGTGCAGGTTAGGGTTGATTGGCCATGCTAAATTAACCCTTGTGTCAGGGGGTTTAGCAGGGTAAATATGATTTGATTTGATTTATTATTGTCATATGTATTAGTATACAGTGAAAAGCATTGTTTCTTGCGCACTATACAGACAAAACATACCGTTCATAGAGAAGGAAAGGAGAGAGTGCAGAATGTAGTGTTACAGTCATAGCTAGGGGTGTAGAGAAAGATCAACTTAATGTGAGGTAGGTCCATTCAAAAGTCTGACAGCAGCAGGGAAGAAGCTGTTCTTGAGTCGGTTGGTACGTGACCTCAAACTTTCACATCTTTTTCCCAAAGGAAGAAGGTTGAAGAGAGAATTGAGGGGTTGGGAAATAGAATCCCTGGGTGAGATTGCGGTCGGTGCAGACTCGATGGGCTGAATGGCCTCCTTCTGCACTGTAGGGATTCTGTAATGTATGAATCCCTTGGCAATTTTTATATCTCTCTCTATATATTTACACCAGCCTATGATTCCGGTTTCCCTTTTTCCATTGGAATGACACTGATGTTTTTCTGGGAGTTTTAAATACAGGGTGGTTGAACGATGTGCAGCTGCAGATTCGAAGCCAGCTGCAGTCTGACCCAATCTGACAGGAAGTACACATTGCAAAGTACAGCCGTGACATGCTGATATTGTCCCATCAACTTTCCTGATCTGTCAGGTGCTCTGCAACGCTGAACTATTCCGAACTGTTTTCTGTTGTATAAATATGTCACCCTGGGGGCAGGTCGAGAGTAGGTTCACCCTCAATTAGAGGGTTACTGTTTGGTTCTGCGATGGTCTGGTCTTTCAGTGTTTGTTCAGACCCTGTGTTGGCAGAGTTTCAGATTGTATGTAATTAAAATGAACATTTTCCCTGGTGATGTGCTCTATCTCCCCACTGGATGCATTAGCCTGGAAATAACTGCTCAGCATAAATACTTTCATTGGTGGATATTATGCTCAGGGGAGTGAGGTCAGGAAATTGTTAGTTGCTGAGCTGGCTCACGTCCCGCTTGTGGAACACCACCTTTGAAATCCCTGCACTGCGCTGTGCTGCCAGCGTGTGTGCTGACAGTGTGAACAATGCGACAGCAACAGGGTTCTCCTGCCTCTCGTGTTGGGCGTTAACCTTACCCAGGTTCTGGTGTGGCGGAGGGACTAAAATGCTATCGCTTTCCATCTGCTAGGAGGACCACAAAGAGAAATGGAGGGAATGCCGGCAATATTGGAAAGCAGCTTGTGTTGTGCCACCTACTCTAGTGACAGGTTAGCATAGCATCATAGAACCCTACAGTGCAGAAAGAGGCCCTTCGGCCCATCAAGTCTGCATGAACACAATCCCACCCAGGCTCTACCCCCATATCCCTACATATTATACCCACTAATCCCTCTAACCTACGCATCCCTGGACACTAAGGGGCAATTTATGAGCATGGCCAATCAACCTAACCCCGCACATCTTTGGACTGTGGGAGGAAACAGTAGTACCCGGAGAAAACCCACACAGACACGAGGAGAATGTGCAAACTCCACACAGACAGTGACCTGAGCCGGGAATCGAACCCAGGACCCTAGAGCTGTGAAGCAGCAGTGCTAACCACTGTGCCACCGTGCCGCCCCCAGGTTCGTTCGGGTACAGCTGCCTGGCAGTGACAAGGGGAGGAACCGAGGGTCAGCTTTGTCAGAATTCCCAGCTTCATTCATCTACCTTCCGAACTGCTGCAGTCAGCCAACAGGGAAGCAATGACACTGCCCGTGCCAAGGTCTCTGGCTGTGTCAAGTCACGGGAATGCTTACCGTGGATGGCTGTACTGCACGCATGTATGTCACACATGCCAACTGCGGCTTTTCTTAGACGCCAGACTAGGTAAACACAACATACCTGCTGCATCAGCCAATCATAGAATCCCTACAGCACAGAACGAGGCCATTCGGCCCACCGAGTCCACACCGACCACCCAGGGCCTATCCCCGTAACTCGCATTTACCCTACTAATCCCCCTGATACTAAGAGTCAATTTAGCACGGCCAATCAACTTAACCTGCACATCTTTGGGTTGTGGGAGGAAACTGGAGCACCCAGAGGAAACCCACTCAGACACGGGGAGAACATGCAGACTCCGCACAGGCAGTGACCGAGGCCGGAATTGAACCCTGGCACTGCGAGGCAGCAGTGCTAACCACTATGCCACCATGCTGCCCAATTCTGGCGCTTTTAATCTGATCATATTAGTCTTTCCCAAAAACCTTCATCATCTTTCCCATTCCTGGAATAAGGACAGCAGCTGGGTTACAGGTCGATAGCTGTTCAAATCCACATTTCTTTAAATTCATTTGTTAGCATTTGTTGCCCATCCCTAGTTGTCCTTGAACTCAGTGGCATGTTGGGCCATTTCAGAGGGCAGTTGAGAGTCAACCACATTGCTGTGGCACTAGGGTCAGGTAAGGACAGCAGATTTCCTTCCCCAAAGGACATCAGATAGGTTTTTCCAACAATTGATATGGTCAAAAGTAGATTCTTAATTCCAGATTTTTTTTTGAATTCAAATTCCATCATCTGCCACTGCACCAGGCCATTTCCAACCTCTTATTTGACCCTCAACTAAGTTACATAAGAAATAGGAGCAGGAGTAGGCCATCTGGCCCTTCGAGCCTGCCCCGCCATTCAATAAGATCATGGCTGATCTGTCGTGGCTCAGTTCCACTTTCCCGCCCTCTCCCCATAACCCTTAATCCCCTCTCTTATCAAAAACCCATCAACCCGCTTCTTAAAAATATTTAGCGAGGCAGCCTGACCCTTTCACCTCTATCACTAAGATTGCCCACTTCTATCTCAATAATAATAGCCCTCACCTCCATCGTGCATTTTTTTATCTCCAAACTCCTAATGCCTTCCTGACAGGCCTCACATCTCCTACCCTCTGTAAACCTCAGCTCATCCAGAAGTCTACACTCTGATTCTATTCCACTCGTTCAAGTGCTCACTGGCCTACAATTCAAAAGCCACGTTCACATGTTGAAATCTCATCGTAGGCTTGTCCCTCCTCGCGTCTGTAGTTTCCCTCCTCATTAAAACCTTTGTTCCTCTGACTCGGACTTTGTGCATTTGTACGATTCCCATCTCCCCCACCACCATGAGTGCTCCAGCCTTGCAGTAGGCTGGGTCCCTTCTTCTGAAACAACTCCATAAACCCTTCCATCTCACAACTTCTCTTCTGTTAAGACTCCCCTTTAAAATTTGATTCATGGGATTCATCGAATGACGTCACATCGCAGGTGGCCATTCAGCCCACTGTGTTGATGCTGAACCTTTGAAAGGGCTATCAAATTAATTGCGCTCTTTTCTCATGGCCCCAGAAGTATTTTTCTTTCAAGTATTTATTCAATACCCTTTTGACAGTTAAAATTGAAGATAGCAACTACTCGCTGTGTTTAAAAAAAGTATCCTCGTGACACCTCGATGTCTTTTGTCAGTCACTTATTTTTGTCACGCCTCTGTTAGATAGCTTGAGATCTATTGAGTTTGCTCTGATTATACCTCTGAGACACACTCTGGGACATTTTTCTGTGTCAAAGACTGTAAATATAAATTGCTTTTAGCGATGATTGTTTGATATCCATAACATTGGAGAACAAAGATGGCAATCTGTTGTAGTAGTTTTTAAAAATGTTGTTTATCACATATTCTAATAGTGAGGTCTCCTTCAGATATTTTCCCTCTTTCACAATAATATTCGACTTCCTACAGATTATGTCAAGCACTCCCATGAGGTTGATTCTTCCTCTTGTTCTCATGAATGTCCTTTGCTGTGCTCTGGTGGATAGCTATTAACTTGTGGACACACAGTACTGGAACAGCACCACAATGCCAAAGATTTATTTTCAACGTGACGAGTTTAAATTCCCATTTGTGTTTTTGCAGAAGAATGTTCATTCACGCCAGTTTCAGACTCTGCGTTGGCTGCTGGGAGCCTCCTCTCCGGTCAGTCCCGGGTCATCACAAGGCTTCCCAAAGACAATTTTGCACAGTGCGCATTTTGCCAAACATTCCTAGGAATTTCCAAACAGGAAGAGGCTCCAGGGATTTGAAGAGTTGACAGAACAGAGGCCGCCCAACAAAGCAAACTGGAGAAACATGACCGTTTACCCTTTGCCTCCCTCTTTCCCACATCCACTTCCAGGGCAATCCATCAAAGCAGCACAGCAAAAAAGGGGATGGGTCAGATCCCTTTTCTCTCAGAGTCCGAGTCACTTGAATCCATCTGTTTTTTCAGTGTCAAAACAAAGATGATAGAATCAAACTGCACAGAAAGAGGTCATTCAGCCCATCGCACCTGGGCCAACTCTTTGGAGGAACTCTCTACTTAGTTTCAATCCCTTATTCGCTCCACATCTTCCGGCAATCTTTCTCTTTCCCTTTTCCACTATTTTACCCAATTCTTTTCCTTTGTTTATTTACTTATTTATTATTAGAGTCACAAATAGGCTTACATTAACACTGTAATGAAATTACTGTGACAATCCCCTAGTCGCCACAACACCGGCACCTGTTCGGGTACACTGAGGAAAAACTTAGCACCCTAACCAGCATGTCTTTCAGACTGTGGGGGGAAACTGGAGCACCCGGAGGAAACCCACACAGACACAGGGAGAACATGCAGTTTCCAAACAGACAGTGACCCAAGGTGGGAATCGACCCTAGTCCCCCAAGTGCTGTGAGACAGCAGCACTAACTACTGTGTCACCGTGCTGCCCTTAGTAACCGTTGAATCTGCTTTCACTGTCTGTTCTGGCAGTATATTCTTGTCTTCAAGCAAGTCTCCTCATCTTCCAGTTTTTCTATTGCTAATTATCTGAAAGCTCTGTGCTGTAGTTGCCAACCCTTACACAAATGGAAAACAGTTTCATCTGATCTAAATCCTGATTTGGACAGGTTGAGTGAGTGGGCAAATGCATGACAGATGCAGTGTAAAGTGGATAAATGTGAGGTTATCCACTTTAGTAGCAATAATTGAAAGGCAGATTATTATTTGAATGGGTGTAAATTGAGAGAGGTGGATACTCAATGAGATCTTGGTGTCCTTGTGCATCAGTTACTGAAAGTAAGCACTCAGGTAAGCAGACAGCAATGATATGTTGGCTTTCATAGCAAGAGGATTTGGATATAGGAATAGGGATGTTTTAATACGATTGTATTGGGTGTCGGTGAGGTCACATCTGGAGTGTTGTGTGCAGTTTTGGTGTCCTTTTCTGAGGAAGGATGTCCTCGCTAAAGAGGGAGCACAGTGAATGTTTACCAGGCTGATTCCTGGGATAGCAGGTCTGTCATATGAGGAGCGACTAAGTCGGTTAGGATTATATTCATTGGAGTTGCAGATGCTGGAAATCTGAAATAAAAACAGAAAATGCCAGAGAAACTCAGCAGGTCTGGTACCATCTATGGAATAAGAAACATTTTCTATAACTCATTATTAGATATTTGATATGTATTAAATGGATTTAAACTTACTCTTGGAGTCACGGGTCGTGAACATGCTTTCTCAGACGACAAAAGATATTTGGTATGTCCACTACGACTCTCACCAACTTTTACAGATGCACCATAGAAAGCATACTTTCTGGTTGTATCACAGCTTGGTATGACCCCTATTGGACTGCAAGGATCTACAAAGGGTCGTGAATGAAGCCCAATTCATCAGGCAAACCAGCCTCCCATCCATTGACTCTGTCTATACATTCCGCTGCCTCGGCAAAGCAGCTAACATAATTAAGGACCCCACGCACCCCGGATATTCTCTCTTCCACCTTCTTCCATCAGGAAAAAGATACAAAAGTCTGAGGGCATGTATGAACCGATTCAAGGGCAGCTTCTTCCCTGCTGCCGCCAGACTTTTGAATGGACCTACCCAGCATTAAGCTGATCTCTCTCTACACCCTAGCGGTGACTGTAACACTACATTCTGCACTCTCTCCTTTCCTTCTCTATGAACAGAATGTTTTGTTTGCATAGCGCGCAAGAAACAATACTTTTCACTGAATACTAATGCATGTAACAATAATAAATCAAATCAAATCAAGTGTAACTTAAATCCACAAAAATCCAACAATTTCAATTGTTAAATGCCTGAGCATCCACACTTCTGTAGGGTAGAGAGTTCCAAAGATACATAGCTTTTTAAGTGAAGGAATTTCTGCTACTCCTAAGTGGCCGTTATTCTGAGACAATGCCCCCAAACTCTCGGCTATCCAGCCTCTCAGCATCTCCTGCACTGAGCCTTCTTAAAGCTTTCAAATGTTTCATCGGAATCTCCTTCAATTCTTCGCACCTCCATGGGACTCTGCTCCATCTCTCCCCAGTGTTTAAACAACGTTCTACTGCCAAGAGACATTCTAATGAATCTCTGTTGCACACTTCCCAAGCTTAGATAAGGAGATCAAAGCTGTTCACAGCTCAAACACACAAAGATAATGTCAGGCGGATGTTAATTTGGCATCTGGTGCCATTCTTCCAAGAGCTTCGAATGAAACCGGGGCTTATGACTGTCTCAATGATTCCCCAGTACGAGTTTTCCAAACATTTTCACCACCTGGCAACTTGCAAGTTCAAAATTCATGATTTCCTTCACAGGGTGGACTCCGGCCACGTAGAACTTGCGCTCACAGAACCCCACAATGCAGAGGCCATTTGGCCCATCAAGACCACACCGCCTCTCCATCAGAGCATCTTTCCCTGGCTCTAACCCTTCGTGTTTACCCTAATCCCCTTAACTTACACATCTTGGGACACAAAGGGGCAAGTTAGCATGGCCAATCCGGCTAACCTGCACTTTTGGAGTGTGGCAGGTCACCGGAGCACCTGGAGGAAACCCACGCAGACATGGGGAGAATGTGCAGACTCCACACAGGCAGTAATCCAAGGCCGGAATTGAACCCATGTCCCTGTCGCTGTGAGGCAGCAGTGCTAACCACAGTACCTCCATGCCAGCCCAATGTTGCCGTTGAAATCACAGCAGGATTTTAGTGTACTCTCCCAGCAGTAATGTGGTTCTGACAGCTTGTTAATAAGGCCAAAGAGGTTTTATGTTAATAGAAAAAACAGCATTTTTTGTTTCTGTTAATAAATTGGGCAGAAGTGTGCAGCAAGTAAAGAAATGAATGGCACCACAGTTCGAATGTATTCCATCCTTGCATGTATTTGGTCGTGTTTTCCTATGGATGGGGCGGCCAAGGGAATCACAAGGAGTTCCGTGCGAGGGTAAGATCCCAAGCAGACACTGAAAGGGTGCAAGGGTGCATTATTCTTTCAAACAATTGCCTTAGTCTGAGGAGATAATGACTGTAGATAACAATCAAACTGTGCGGTTGTCTGAAAAACCCAGGAAGTTCTGCACCAGTCTCAGTCTCAGACTGCAAACTGAAAAGCAGATGTGTACTCTAAACCACTTGAAATCACAAACAGAATTTACAAGCTGAGGGAGGTGACAGCTTCATATCCTCTTTAACACTCTCTGTGCAACTGTGTCCCTTGCAGCATAGTTTTCTATTTTCTACTCAACACCCGCTTTCACCTCTCATTTTTACCTTCTTGTTCCTCCCATTGTCATCCTCTCCAGACTAAACCAGTGGGACTATAGCTCTCTGAGAGTCACAAATAAATCCAATAAGGAATTTGCAGTGGTTAGCACTGCTGCCTCACAGCAAGAAGTCTGACAACACCAGGTTTAAGTCCAACTAATTTATTTGATAGTAAACTCACAAGCTTTCAGGGTTAGCCCCTTCATCAGGTAAATGGAGAGTTCTGGCCTCAGACAGAGCATATAAAGCACACACAGTTTACAGATTACTGATTAGAATGTGAGTCTTTACAATTAACCTGCTATTCAAGTCTTAAAGAGGCTGACAATGTGAGTGGAAGGGGCATTGAGCACAGGTTAAAGAGATGTGTACTGTCTCCAGACAGTACAGTAAGTGAGGTTTTGCAAACCCAGGCAAGTCATGGGGGTTACAGATAGTGCGACATGAACCCGAGATCCCTGTTGAGACCACCCTCACAGGACCAGGGACCCAAGTTCAATTGCAGCCTTGGGTCACTGTCTGTGTGCAGTTTGCGCATTCTCCCCATGTCTGCGTGGTTTTCCTCCAGGTGCTTCTGTTTTCTCCCCCAGGTTAGGTGGATTGGCCATGCTAAATTGACTCTAGTGTCAGAGGGATTAGCAGGGTAGACATGTAGGGTTACAGGTGGGTTACTAGATGGGATTGTGGTCAGTGCTGACTCGATGGGCCAAATGGCCTCCTTCTGCACAGTAGGGATTCTATGATTCTATGAAAAACGATTGGAATTCTCCCATCCCTCCCGCCACTGGAATTCTAGTGGGCATGGGCTGGACCATTGGAAATGTCTGCTGATGTCAAGCAGGAATCTCTGGTTATCAGGCGAATCCCGCCAACAACTTTCCCCTGACAGTGGGAAAAATGTGGAACTCAGTACCAAAGGGAGTGGTTGAAGCAAATAGTATGATTGCATTGAAGGGGATGTTGATTACAGTATGAGGGAGAAAGGGTTGGAAAGACATACTGACAGGGTGAGATGAAGAAAGAAGAAAGATTATTGAAGCAGGAAGACCAGTATGGACCCATTGGACCAATCTAATTGTGAGGTGTTCTAAACAGTCCGATTTAATATTCAATGTTTTAAGTTTATTTATTGGTGTCACAAGTAGGCTTACATTAACACTGCAATGAAGTTACTGTGAAAATCCCCCAGTCGCCACACTCCAGCATCTGTTCGGGTACACTGAGGGAAAATTTAGCATGGTCAACCCATCTAACCAACATGTCTTTCCGACTGTGGGAGGAAACCAGAGCACCTGGAGGAAACCAATGCAGACACCGAGAGAACATGCAGACTCCACATAGACCCAAGCCAGGAATCAAACCCGGGTCCCTGGCACTGTGAGGCAGCAGTGCCAACCACCGTTCTACCCAGTCAGTCACATCCCTGCCTCTGAGCCAGAAGCTCCGAGTTTGAGTCCCGGTCCAGAACCTGACGGCCAAGCAAGGTGCCAAGCCGATCAATTATCAACCCTGCAGAAATCGGTCAAACAGATTGATTATCAACCTGCAAAATCTTTTCCATCGCACACCCACAGCAGGCAGTAAGAGCAGCGGAGATGAATGGCTGTGCTTGATGTGGAGTGGCGCCCTCAAGCGATAGCATTTGGCAACAGCCTCACAATCTGCTCCAGAAAAAAAAAAATCACCGGTGGAAACAGACTTAATCACTTGCTTTGTCTGCCTTGTGTACCACCAGCCGTGGGAAGAAAAGAAGAAGAATACCCAGTTATCTCTCTTAATGTGTGAGCTTCACAAAGAATGGGTGATGGGGCAAGAGATTGAGCCTTTACCAGTGTTGGCCTCCATCATTCTCTTTGCTAAAAGGTTGAAACACTGCCTCATTTTCTGACATTCTTTATTTGCCAGTGGAGGCAACATCCCAAATGTCACTCAATGTCTTCCGTGTTTGGCCCTGGCTGAGGTTAGAAACTCACCCACTGGGAAAGCACCACCTCAGAACCGTTTGTTGAGTGCTTCCATATTTATTGTACGTTGCTGTGCCAGGTCCACCTGGTAATGATTTCATGTTAAACGAATCCAATGAGTTTTATTAATACACATAGTAACTTAATACATACCAAACGATTGCATGTGTTTTTGATGTGTAATTACTGGAAAGGAATTTAACTTGTGGAGCATTTTGACCTTCGAGAGCCAAGTTTTCAATAGCTGCTGGAGTAGAAACGTATCAAGGGTGACGATGATTACTGACAAGCTGGTTTGCCAGTGATCACAAGATTATCAAAGGTGAAATAATCACAGGGATCCTCCCATCATTCTCGGTAACTGTGCTGGGAATGCCGTGGAAATCCACTTGCACAGTTCGTTCCCCAGGCTCCCCCTGGATCTGCTGTCGAATTAAGGGGCAACTAATTGGAGTAGTGTGTCCAATTCTGGGCATCACACTTTAAGAAAGTTGTGAAGGTCTTCGAGAGATTGTGAAAAGATTTACGAGAATGATTCCAGAGGTGAGGAACTTCAATTAGATGGATAGATTGGAGAAATCCCGGCGTTATTCTCCTTGCAAGATGTGAAAATGCCGGCGTTGGACTGGGGTGGGCACAGTAAGATGTCTCACAACCCCAGGTTAAAGTCTGACAGGTTTACGTGGAATCATGAGCTTTCGGAGTGCTGCTCCTTTATCAGGTGAGTGGAGAGTTGGGTTCACAAACAGGGTCTATATGTGCCATGTTTGTGAACCCAACTCTCCACACATCTGAGGAAGGAGCAGTGCTCCGAAAGCTCATGATTCCATATAAACGTGTTGTATTTTAATCTGGTGCTGTGAGACTTCTTACTGTGCCTTAGAAGATTGAGAGGGTTTGATAGAGGTGATTTTTAAATCATGTGGGGTCTGGACAGAGAAGATATGGAGAAACTGTTCCCATTGGTGGAATGGTTTGAAACCAGATATAAGATGATTGATAAAAGAATGAAAGGCAACATAAGGAAAATCTTTTTAAAGTGATGAGTGGTTGTGTTGGAGCTGGATTCACTCTGTGTGTGGTTAGGATCTGGAATGCACTGTCTGAGAGTGTGGTGGAGACAGAGTCACATAGTGAGTGATTAGGATCTGGAATGCACTGTTTGAGAGTGCGGTGGAGACAAGTCACACAGCGAGTGGTTAGGGTCTGGAATGCACTGTCTGAGAGTGTGGTGGAGACAGAGTCACATAGTGAGTGATTAGGATCTGGAATGCACTGTTTGAGAATTTGTTGGAGATGGATTCACTCTGTGTGTGGTTAGGATCTGGAATGCACTGTCTGAGAGTGAGGTGGAGACAGATTCACACAGCGAGTGGTTAGGGTCTGGAATGCACTGTCTGAGAGTGTGGAGGAGCCAGATTCACACAGTGAGTGGTTAGGGTCTGGAATGCACTGTCTGAGAGTGTGGAGGAGCCAGATTCACACAGTGAGTGGTTAGGGTCTGGAATGCACTGTCTAAGAGTGTGGTGCAGTTAGATGTAATCATGATTTTCAAAATGGAAAAAAAGTTTGTGTTATAAGACAAGAGAAGGAAAGTGGGACTAGTTCAAGTGCATTTGCAGAGAACTGACATGGACTCAATGGGCTGAATGGTCTCATGGTTGCATGATTCATGAGACCATAAGAATGAGGATCAGGTTGAGGCCATCCTGCACCTCAAGCTGGTTTGGCTATTCCATCAGATCATGCCTGTTGTGTGACTTAACTTGATGTACCTGACTTTTCCCCATATCCTAAGTTCCTTTGGTTAACAAAGAGCTATTCATCTTAGGGTTAAAATTAACAACAAAGCTGCTTTTTGCAGAGGTTATTTTGAAGCTTCCATCATACCGAATAGGGACAGGTGTCTCATCTCTTCACTCCTGAAAGATTGGGCTTTAACATTTATGCTATAGAAACAGAAAATAGGAGCAACAGGAGGCCATTCGGCCCATCGAGCCTGCTCCACCATTCATTGTGACCATGGCTGATCGTCCAACTTAATAGCCTAATCCTGTTTCCCTCCATATCCTTTGATTTCCTTCACCCTAAGAGCTATATCTCGGTCCTTCCTGAAAACATACAGTGTTTTGGCCTCAATTTCTTTCTTGGTAGTGCATTTCACAGGCTCCCCACTCCTTGGACGAAGACATTTCTCCTCATCTCTTTATAGGTTTCTATGAGATTCCCTCTCATTCTAAACAAATATAATCCTGACCAACTCAGTCTCTCCTCATATGTTAGTCCCGCCATCCAGGAATCAATCTGGTAAATCTTCTCTCCACTCCCTCTATCCTTCCTCAGATAAGGAGACCAAAACTGTGCACAGTATTCCAGGTGTGGTCTCACTAAGGCTCTGTGTAATGACATCCCTGCCCCTCTACGCGAAACCTCTCGCCATAAAGGCCAATACACCATTTACCTACTTTGCCACCTGCCCCAGCTGCATGCTTACCTTCTTTGCTCTCTCTGTTGCACTCTCCCCAATAAATATACTAAGGTGGAAACTCCCTAGTGGTTCCACAACCTCCTCCTCCTGGGTGGAAGAACAGAATGATTCACAAAGGGATGGTCTAATGTTGTGGTTGGAGCTCAATAGTTGAAGTTAGTCACCATCATCATCTGCTACTGATTGACTTTTGATTTTTGCCACATTTATGTGGCATCTTTTGAAAAATGTATTCAACTTATTAAAGAAAATGCTGGAAGTTCCAATCTGGTCAGTCAGTATCTGTGAAGATAAAAGATCGGTTATGATAATGGAAGATAAATTGTGGCAGTTACTATTGAACAGTATGGGAATTGGACCAAAGTCTGCCCACCATCTACAAGGCACACGTAGCAAAATGTTCTCCTCTTGCCTGGACAAGTACAGCTCCAACAACACTCAAGAAGATGGATACCAACCAGGATAAAGTAGTCCACCTGGTTGAAAACTCATCCACCATCTTATGTACTCATTCCCTTCACCATTTGCATTGATTGCCAGCAGTATGTATCTGTAGGATGCATTGCAGCAATACACAGATGTTCCTTCAACAGCACCTTCCAAAACCATCATCCCTACCATCTAGAAGGACAAGGGCACATGGGAACACCACCAACTGCAAGTTCCCCTCCACGACATTCACCATATCTCTTCCATTTGTTCATTGTCACCAGGTCAAAATCTCGGAATTCCTTCCTTAACAGTACCTCGGGGTTGGCTACACCATATGGCCTGCAGCAGCTCAAGTAGACAGCTCACCATCACCTCTCAAGGGGCAATCAGGGATGGGTGAGAAGATGCTTTCCTTGCTAACAATGCTCACATTCCAAGAATGAGCGCTTAAAAAAAAAAGTTTGGGAGGCAGCACTTTCTGTCTTTTCTCTTTATAGAGTCCTGCTGACCTGCTGTGCATTTCCAACACTTTCTGTTTTTATTTCAGATACCTAGCATTTGCAGTTTCTACTTTTGATTTCACTCTACATGCTCAAGGTGGCTTAATTGCCTGTTATTGTGCAGTGGGCGGTTAATGGGGAATGCTACGTGAGTTGTGCCTGGAGTGTAATTGCTGGCTGTCGAAAATAGTTTGGCATGCCAGTAAACAACAATAAACTTTCCAGCGGTTTTGACAATGCTCAGAAATTTGACCTTCATTTTCTGGTTTGTTTGCTGCCACACCTGTTAAATTTTGTCCTCCTGCACTAACAGGCTAAATTTATAATTTGATTGATTCTTTTTTCATATGTTTACATAAATTTATATCGGACTCCTCCAGCTTTCAAGTTCGACTGCACGTATTACCATATGGTAATATGGTTGAGATGGGTATAGAGGGATATGGGCCAAATGCAGGCAATTGGCACTAACTTAGTGGTAAAAACTGGGCAGCATGGACCAACTGGACTCAAGGGCCTGTTTCTACGCTATAAACCTCTATTTAATCCTCAGTATTCAGACTGCTGGAAGAAAGGTGGCAGAGGAAGGGACTTGTAGTTCTCTAGGGTGAGCCAGTGCACTTGTGTGTTTTTAATTCTTTTATAAGATGTGGACATCACTGCTAAAGCCAGCATTTGTGGACCATTCCAAAGTGCCCTTAGAAAGGTGGTGGTGAGTTGTCTTCTTGAACCAGCACAGTCCATCTGGTATCTATAGCCGTTTGGTACAACTGAGTGGCTTGTTAGGGGGGAGTTAAGAGTCAACCGCATTGCTGTGGATCTGGAGTCACATATAGGCCCGGGAAGGAGATTCCATCTCCCCAGGACAGTATGAGTAAACGAGATGGGTTGTTCCCTAATAATAGATCCATGGCACCATTACATAGAGTAGCTTTCAATTTCATATTTATTCATCAAATTTTAAGTTTCTACCCTACTTATACTGACATTACACTGGTACCTCTAGAAGAATGGAGATGCACCTTTAGCCTTGCTTAGATTTGAACTCATATTTCAAAAAAAATTAAACAAGACCTCTGGATTAATAGTGGAGTAACATTATCACTGCACCACCGTCTGCGTTTTGTATTGCTGAATGATTGTAAAAAATTTGATCAGAATCATTTCATTATGAGTGTTTTCTTCAATTTTTTAGGGTGGTTGATCTTTATTGCTAACGCACACATTTTTTGTTTCTCAGTGTGTTTACTCTTTCATTTTGTTCTCTTTTTTTTCCCCCCAGCACACCACAGTCCTCCCCTTCGTTCTAATTGAAATGAGGACGACACATTATCATTATCCCAATAGGAAGTCAGGCCAGGCTGCAGTTAGCATCTTTTCTACTGGATATATTTTATGGTAAGTAGCTCTACTTAACAGCACTGCCTTCACATCACCATTGAGTCATACGCTGCTATATTTGGATGCAACGAAGGCAATCATTACCAGCTCACATTTATGCTTTAATTGAGCTGAAACTTGAATTACATCTTCAGCCTTGAGGAAGTTTTAGTGTTCTCTGCTGCAAAGATTAAGAAGTACCCTCCAATACCTTCCAATGTTCCTACCCTGAGTTTTCATTCTGCCACTCCTGTTATAGTCCATGCACGAGGGCTGCCGAATTTTGCCAACCGTTCAGGCTTGTCCTGAATGTCTCCAGGAATTAAAAATTAATCCCCAGGACACTGCCGCCAGCAGCCCTGGGAGAAATAAATTCACAGCAAGGCATTAAAATGCATTGGTTTCATTTCCTTCTCTTCAAACAATTTTGTCTGATGGTTAAAATAAGGAAAAATACAACGGGGGCCAACGTTCTTATTTCCTGGTTATTCCTGTTTTTTCATTCAGGTATTGGAGATTGAGGGTGAGGAGAAAGATTGTTTTGACTGTATAAAGGCGGCACAGTGGTTAGTACTGCAGCCTTACGGTGCCAGGGACCCGGATTCGATTCCTGGCTGGGGGACCTAGGGGCACAGTGGTTAGCCTCACAGCGCCAGGGACCCCGGGTTCGATTCCTGTTAGGGTGGCATGGTGGCACATTGGTTAACACTGCTGCCCCGCTGTGCCAGGGACCCGGGTTCGATTCCTGTCTTGGGTCACTGTCTGTGCAGAGTCTGCGCACTCTCCCCGTATCTGCGTGGGTTTCCCCTGGGTGCTCCGGTTTCCTCTCACACTCCAAAGAAGTTCGGATTGGGTGGATCAACCGTGTTAAATTGCTCCTCAATGTCCAACAATGTCTAAATTAGGTGGATTAGCCATGGTAAATGTGTGGGATTACAGGGATGGTGGGGGCAGGGATGGAGGAGAGGGCCTGGGTAAGATAGTCTGTCACAGAATGGGTACACAGCTGTTGGGCTGAATGGCCTCTCCTGCATTGAGGGGATTCTGTGAATTATGCAGTTAAATCTGGAAGTATCACCTGCCAGCCAGCAGCCATTAGCTGTCAGTATTTGCTGTTGCTCTAGTTGTGACACTCTTGTTATCTAAATCAGAGACTGTGAGTCAAGTTCCACTCCAGAGACGTAAGCACAAAAATCAGGAATGAGAATCAGCAGGCCATTATGGGATCTTGCTGTGCACAAATTGGCTGCCACATTCCTTATGTTAAAATGATGACTGCATTTCACAGTTCCTCATTGGCTGCAAAGTGTTTCAGAAGGAGCCTGAGCTCATGGAGAAGTACAATAGCTCTTCACAGTTTCATTTTGCTCTTTGCTTCTTAAGGTAAAAAAGGTTATCAAATCCATTGGGCGGGGTCTGGTCGCATTGTGTCATGATTTTGTTCTGACTGCACCCAGGGCTAGAAGGAACTTGGAGGCAGGTTCCCATAAGCAAAGGAGCAGGGTGACAGAAGCAACATTTGAGCTGTCAACTATTTCTTCCAGCTCCCATGTCCTTTTTGATAAGAGTCCTTGGGCTTTTGGCTGAGATCAAGTGTGAGATCAGGTGCAATGCCTTTCAGCTTGGATCAAGTGTGTCCCTTTTGTGGGAGCCATGAATTGCAGTCAGTTTGAATTTGGATTGGCTTTTAGAGCGAGCAAAGAGATTGAGTCCACTCTGCACATTGGCTTTGTAACTCCGAGAAAGGAATAAAATTAAGAAGAAATAAAAGCAACGTTTTAAGTAACTTTGCTTTAATAACATAATCGAGTTAGGAGATACTGAGGGATGAGTGACACAAATAAGAGACCTAATTTGAGCGCTGCCATCTCAACACACATCCCACGCAACAATCCTGAAGTAGCGCAGACAAGGACTCTGTTAAAGCCTGATAGGCGGTGGATTATTTTAGACATTTTGAACAATGATTAACTCTGCAGGTTGTAATCAAGGTGCAGCAGCTCAGGATGAGTCAGCCCAGCTTTCAGTGCGGAGCAAGCAGGCAAACACAAACATGCCTTTTCCATTGTTATCTCTCCCTCTCTTGAAAACATTAACCCATGTCGGGGTACAGCTTCAGGAGATTTTAATTGCCCCCAGTGGGCCAGCACAAGGCAAGGGAGGGGTCCATTGGAATAACGGGCATCCCGTTGGATAGTGCTCCCAGTTGTAACCCCACTCTTTTGGGGAGGTGAGTGGGTCACCTGTAGGGAGGAAGTGGGGTCCTATTTTCAACATTCTGATTTGGCCCAAAGATGTCAGCTTGGCCTATTTTGGTGAGAGACTTTTCATTCTTTTACATAAATCCCTGGCCTTGTTAGGTTCACCAGCTGCTATCAGGCTCCCTCGTGCCCTCCCTATTAACATTGAGACACTTGATCGCGTATTCCAACAAGGAAAGAACCACACCTTAACCTGACCTTGCTGTCACCTGTGACCTTGTCATCTGCCATTTGAAAAATGATCCCCGTGGATCTCATTGAAGGAGATGGTGCACAGCTTTGGTCTCTGTACCTAAGAAAGGAAATACTTGCCAGCGAAGTGAGTGTAGTGAAGGTTCACCAGACTGATTCCTGAGATGGTAGGATTGTTGTGTGACAAGAGATTGGATTGACTTGGCATGTGTTCATTGGAGTTTAGAAGAATGAGATGGGACCTCTTGTTTAAAATTCTGACAGGATTGGACAGGCTGGATACAGGAATGATGTCTCCCCAGACTAGGGGTTCAAGGACAAGATGTTGTAGTCTCAGGATAGACGGTAGGCCATTTGGGACTGAGCTGAGAAGAAATGACTACGCGCAGAGAGTGCTGAGCTTCTGGAAATTGCTGCAAAAGAAAGCTGTGGAGGTCAAGTCACTGAATGCATTGATGAAAGAAATAAGTAGATTTCCAGGGTAGGACTTTCCGGTCCTACCCACTGGTGGGATGTTCCAGTCCGGCTGAAGTTGACCCCAAGAGATGGGACAGGCTAACCATGCAAACTGCCATTGGCTTTTGCAAGACTGGAAGTTCCCATTGCCATAAGAGAATTTGCCAGGAAAAGGGTGGGGAAGAGCCGGGGGGCCAGAGGGGGGTGGGGGGGAAGTGGAAGCAGAAGATTCTGAGCCTAGACTCTAAAGATGCCAAGGAAAATAGGGAGAGTGCAGAAGTACGGCATTGCAATAGAAGATCAGCTATGATTAGAATGAATGACAGAGCAGTCTCGATGGGCTGAATGGCCTACTCCTGCTCCTTTTTCCTATGTTTCCATGTACGATCGAAATGTCAGCCCTGGTGTTCTGGCCAACGTTCCTCACATGAGCAACATCATCAAAATAAATTAACTGGCCATTCAACTGATTTGCTGTTTCTGGGATCTTCCGTACACAAAGTGATGGCTGTGTTTTTCCCACATAGCGGCCACTGCATTTCAAATACAACTTTATTACTTGTGAAGCATTTTGGTGCTTTGTCAGGATATAAAGGACACAAGAACTAGGAGCAGGAGTAGGTCATCTAGCCCCTCAAAGGGACCAAACAAATGCAAGTTCTTTTCTTGCATCAACCGGGAGCAGGAAACACGAACAAATCTTCCTCAAACACAATCCTACAATTTCAAAGGAACAAGTAGTAACAACTCAGGTAATATTGGAACCAGGAGGGTGTGCGGCACAGTGGATTAGCGTCTCTGCCTATGAGTCAGAAGCTCTGGCTTCAAGTCCAACTCCAGGACCCGATGGCCAAATGATGTTCATAACATGGCCAAACAGATTGATGGGATTTTCCAGGCACGCTCATCCCAAGATTGGAAAATCCCACCCGAGGTCAACAGATCTTTGCATGGTCCTGTCCCGTTTGCTATGATACCCGTGGCGGGTGGGACGGGAAAATTCCGCCTTGAACGTCATCTTGGAAAATCCTTCCAAACATGCCAATGGCTGGTGGTAAGAGTGGGAGAGAGTCCTGGTTCGCCATGCTTGATATGAAGTAGTGCCCCTCAAGCTATAAGATGCAGGCGACAGACCAGCGACTTTCTCCAGGAATCACTAGCTATGGGAACAGACAAAACTCTGTCTTGGTGCATCCCTTGGAGCGGGAAGAAGATTGGAATATCACTATTTCCTCAAGAAATACAATTGTTGCTTTTGCTTTTCTCTCCTCTGTCCTTTGACATTTGACCTGACCTGCACCATTAGCAGGGGAGCAGATGTTAGCTGCGGTAGGAAACCTTGAGTAGAAGCACAGAGCGTGCAGTGAGTTAAAGAGAGAAAAATAAACCTCTGATTGCCAACAGGTTCTGGTCTGATTTCCACTTCACTTCTTACAGGATGTTAAGGGTCTCAGTGTTTAATTAAGCAGCACTGTGAGAATGCTCCAGGCACCCAGAACAGTCACTGCACAAACTGCGATAGATGTGGCAGGTTACAACACAAACACCAAGCCTGCACGTTGCCGTGCTCACTGCATTCCTGCATCTTAAGAGACCATTCAACCAGGCAGTCCTGCCAAGAATATCTCATCTGGGGATTGAGTCTTCAAACTACCAATTTACAGCTGAAACAGTGTAAGCGATCACTGCAGTTTCCAAAACTACCAAAAACATGAGAACACACTAAACAAGAGAAGGCCACTCAACTTGGGCGGCATGGTAGCACAGTGGTTAGCACTGCTGCCTCACAGCGCAGAGTTCAATTCTGGCCTCGGGCCACAGTCTGTGTGGCGTTTGCACATTCTCCCCGTGTCTGTGTGGGTTTCCTCCGGGTGCTGCAGTTTCCTCCCACAATCCAAAGATGTGCAGGTTAGGTTGATTGGCCATGCTAAATTGACTCCGGTGTCAGGGAATTAATGGTAAATGTGCGAGGTCACAGGAATAGGGCTGGATGGGATTGTGGGGCGGACACAGTGGGCTGAATGGCCTCATTCTGTACTATAGGGAGTCTATGATTCTAACTCATCAAAACTCCTATTTATTTAATTTCACAACCTCAGGAAGTTCCATCACGTTTTATACCAAATTCAGCAATTTTTGAAGGGCAGTCAAGGTAGTAATGTAACCAAGGTTTCTAATTCCACAGGACATGTGCTGTCTGACTCTCTCTCAAACCTTGATCCTTGTCTATAAGTCCCTCTGTGCCCTTTGTTGCTGTAGGGTCAGGAATCTTTGAGAGTGATGGAAGCTCAGTTGATGAGGATATTTGAAACTGAGTTCATTGTATTTTCAGGTCCGAAACAAATGGAGGGGATATGGGGATAGGGCTGGGAAGTGGAGTTGAGGGAGAAGTGGAGGAGATGCTCGGTGAGCCATATGGCTTCCTCCTGTTCCTATGAACTTATGTTCTCATCTCTGCAATCTCCAGTAAATTTCCATTTCCAAGATACTAACCACTTGTGCATTTCCCTGTCCTCTCCACCTTCTCAAATATCAGCAGAATCTGTGTCCTCACAGCTCTGACTTCACCTGTGTTGAGGACTGTGAGATGCCGCATAGTCCCCTGTAGATCCCTGGAACGATCCACTGGTAAAAATGATCCCCTGTGCATCTCTGGAATGATCCACTGGTATTGAGTGTGGTGGTGACCTTCAAGGACACCAGGAGGGAATTTCTTCCCAGTCCATGGGCAGAACATGGCAGCTATGACCTGCCAGATCTCTTAACAAGCTTGGGTCATATGACCCGCCAGATCTCTTGGGTCATCTATGGGCTAAGTTTTGTTTTCTGTCAACTCTGACCTTGTAAAATTCATGTATGTTAGTTTTTGACTGCAGTTAAATCCAAGCTTGTTTGAATTGCATTTACTCCAGCTTTGCTTATCAGTTTCTCAATCAGATTCCCCCAGTTTTTTACAGGATAACCTGCATTTCCCAAAACTAAAAGTTATATTCCAAAACAAATGAATTATGAACTCGATATTTTCAAAAATAATGCCAACAAGGTGCATTGATGTAATGGCTCTAACACAGAAAACAACTCCGTATTTTTATAAACTGAGAACCATTCTGCAGAGACATCCACATTTAGGGCAGTATGGTGCCACAGTGGTTAGCACTGCTGCTTCACAACTCTAGGGACAAGGGATTGATTCCTGACTTGCGTCGCTGTCTGTGTGGAATTTGCACATCCTCCCCACATCTGCAGGGGTTTTCCTCTGGGTGCTCTGGTTTCCTCCCTGCAGATTAGGTGCATTGGGCCATGCCAAATTGCTCCTTAGTCCCAGGATGCGAAAGTTAGAGGGCTTAGCAGGGTAAATGTGTGGATTTACGGGAATAAGGCCTAGGCGGGATTGTGGTCAGTGCAGACTCCATGGGCTAAATGGCCTCCTTCTGCGCTGTAGGGATTCTATTTGGGTGTCCTCTCTCTTCAGGTACCATGTCTCAAGAAGGAATTGGCAAGCATGGACTTCCATTGGATTGGTCTATGATTATGCTTGGCAAAGAATAGCTGTGACTTGCCACTTATCAAGTGTTGGGAAGCAGGCAGCCAGATGTTTAATTTGGTTGATGGGAAGGGGCGATGGCTTAGAGAAGGCATGAGGGGTTGAACAGAAAGCAGAGAGCATGGTTTCTTTAAAATAAAAATCACATGTTGAAGCTGAGCGAGTACCACAGAGTGAACTGCTGCTCACACTCCTACCCGAAACTTCAACAAAGACATCCACCGCCATGAAGTCAGTCACTCCCCTGTGTTCCTGTCTGGCTGTTGCCCAATGGATTTGATGGGGGAGGATAAATCTAGGGAATTGAATCATTGATGAGATCAAGTTCAGGAACCAAGGCAACAGTTTAAACTTTTATTGGCAACTATCTCCTGAACGTACTGTACAGCACGCCCACCAATCAGACAAAACCTCAGACCAAAAGTTAATTATCCACTCGTTCAAGTGTTTCTGCCCTGCCGGCATTACATTTTGTGCTCATAAATCTTTTGTACACGGACATGGTGAATTAAGGACATTTACTTTGGACTAAATTTAGTGAAAGGTTTTGTGTCAGGCTAGATCTTTGCTCTTTAATCATTAATCGTATGATGGGTTTAGATGAAGAAGGCCTTTTGCTCTTTCCAGAATAGAACTCTAAACTGGTGAGGCGTGCATACCCTCTGTGTTCCAGGAGAGAGTTATTGTCTTTAACCACGGGAAAGGGAAGCCTGAAAGCTGCCAAGGAATCTCACTGACATCATTCCATGTTAAGGTAGCTCTTCCGAATGCCGTGGCGAGTATATCAGATGTTGCGAGAGGGCATCAGAACCACCGGGGAGAAAAGACAGGGCCTCGTTCAGGCGGTGAACAATTAGTGTTGGAACTCGGGGAACTCCATTTACACTGCTTTTGCTGGTTTCTTTTAATCTCATCACAGCATCGAGGTGTCACTGGTTAGGCCAATATTTATTGACCATCTCTAACTGCCCCTTGAGAAGCTGGTAGTTAGCCACCTTCTTGAACTGCTGCAGTCCATGGGGTGTAGGTACATCCACAGTGCTGTTAGGGAGGGAGTTCCAAGATTTTGACATGGCCACAATAAGGGAGCAGTTCCAAGGCAAGATAGTGTGTGATTTGCAAGTGGTGGTGTACCCACGTAGCTGCTACCCTTGTTCTTCTAGGTGCCTTCCCTCCTTTATCAATAAGGCCTCCTGCATTGCATCCGTGATCCTGCATGGAACCCTCTCTTTCCCCAGTGTTCCACTCCCCTCATTTAGCATTGCGGTATTCAGTAGCCGTTATTGAGTCCAACATTCCTTCCAGGTGGACAGACTGCCTTTAAGAACAGAAAGCTGGCTGGACCATGTGATTTTAACATGTGCTGAGCGTGGCAGTCGCTCAGTCAAAGTTGCTATCGTGTAAATGATATGGCAACACCAAATTAGCATGCTGCGCACCTCCAGTAACTGACACGGAGAGATTGCGAACCATAACACGCATAACAGAGAATAAGGAATCAGCAGCCCAGTTCGACAACCCTCATGATTTTTGGAGAATTAGTGAGAGCTGTGGGATTGGGAACTCCAAGCTGTTCCAGATCCAACTGGTCTTCATGTATTGCTGGAGTCAGCAGATTGAAGGTGAGTGTGCCAGGCTATGACACAACATGCGTGGGAGGAAAATGGATTTCTGCGAACCATGGATAAGCTAAATTGTATTTTTATTTGTTTTAATAAAACAACACCTGGGGACAACAGCATGAGAGGAGGTAGACTATTACACCAATAAACAGAGACAAATGACTTCAATAGTTGTGTAGCCTCACACATGAACTTGCCACCCACAGCATTACACAGCTTCTATCAATCTCATTCACAACTGGTGTTGAATTGACGCACTTCCTGTCATTGTGTTTTGGTGGGGGCGTGGGGCAGAGTATAACAGGTCTTAGATGACTTGCTTGTTAACCCAGACTGAAAACTTTAATTTGCAAAGAGCAGAATCTCGCTTTCAGTTTGTTTCACTGGAAGGCAAGCTGAAGATGTGTTTGTGCACCGTTTGGTCTGTTAAGGTTTGATCTCAGTCCCAGTCGAGGAATCTAACTTTACATCCACCCTTTAGTGAGGCGGCAGGATCTGGTTGGAAACTGGAAGGTTGAGCCTCGCTAATGAGCCCAGTCATACTCCTGGAACCTTTATCACACGACCTCCTGCCTCCAACTGCCCCACATGGCCAGACAGCCTATTTTGCCTCCCAACACCACTATTTTTTTAAAAATTCATTTGTGGGACATGGGCATCACTGGCTGGCCAGCATTTATTGTCCATCCTTCGTTGCCCAGAGGCAGTTGAGAATCAACCACATTGCCACCAGATAAAGATGGCAGGTTTCCCTCCCTAAAGGACATGAGTGAACCAGATGGGTTTTTCCGACAATCGACAATGGTTTCACGGCCGCCAGCAGATTCTTAATTCCAGATATATTTTATTGAATTCAAATTCCACCATCTGCTGTGGAGAGATTCGAACAAGGGACCCCAGAACATTAGCTGAGTTTCTGGATTGATAATACCACTGGTGTTTCCACTACATTTCTCCCCTTGTGTTATCATTGAATGGTACAGCACAAAAGGGGGCCATTCAGCCTGTCCAACCTGGGTTGGCCCTTTGAAAGATCTATCTGTTTAATTCTTTGATATTTCCACACAGCCTGCCAAAGTCCTCAGGTAGCTTCCCTGAAAAATACCACTTTTCCTCATTTTTTTCCCCAAAGAAGCTTTTCCTGCAGCTGCAAATGACCTTGCAATGACTGTATTCTGACTGTATTTTAACTCGGGCCTGAGCTAGGGTGAACCCGCGATGCCTTCCGCTGGAGCCAGCCATAGGCAGGTGAAGCTTTACTTTGTGTTACTGGGACGGTAACAGTCCTTTACCATTGCTTATCATTGGAATCACAGAATCCCCACAGGGCAGAAAGCGGCACTGTATTCAAGGATCTGAGACAAATGCAGGGAAATGGAATTCGCGTGCCTTCAGTGGTAGATATTGTCAGTGCAAATCCAATGGGCCAAAGTGCCTTTACTTCATTGTATGACTCTATGGGCAAGTTTTTATGGCCTAGGTCATCCCGAAACCGCAAAATCCCACCCAATGTTAACGGACTTTCCCATTCTCTGCCCCTCACCCTCTCTGATTCCCGTGGTGCGCGGGCTGGTAAAATTCCAGCCAATGACTCCATGGGGCAAATTTTTCGGTTCCGCCCACCACGGGAATCATGAGGGTGGACCGTGGTGAGGTCTGTTAGCCACGGAGGGATTTTCCGCTTTCAAAGCGAACTTGGCCAAAAACTCCCACCCTGTGACTCTATCGAGTCTGCACTGACTCTCCACAGCAGATCATCTTACCCAGGCCCTATCCCTCTAACTCCATACATTTACTCATCTAATCTCCTTAATCTAAATATCTTGAGACAATGAGGAGCAATTTAGCCTGGCCAATCCAACTAACCTGCACAACTCTGGAGCATGAGAGGAAACTGGAGCACCCAGAGGAAACCACGTAGACATGTGGAGAAGGCGCCGATTCCACACAGAGAGGCACCCGAGGTTGAAACTGAACCCGGGTCTCTGGCGCTGTGAGGCAACCGTGTGCATTCATGCCAGAAGGTTTCACTGTGTGCGTTTCCTTGTTTCTCTCTCCTAGGATTTGTTGGATCCACCACGTGACAGGAATGTGGGTCTATCCGCTGCTCGACTACCTGTCAACCTTCCTGAAGATTGTTGTCTTTGTGGCCTCGCTGGTTGCTATCAATGTATTTTATGTGATGGGTGAGATATTAAACAGCTTCATCTGGGAAAAGTCAAGATGTAAGTATTGCCATTGCTTAGACTTTGTTTCAATCTTCTTGGTTCAAAACACAAGAAACCAGTTCATGATTCACTAATGTAATGGTATATTTCCACTCTGAGCTGACCAAATAGCTGAGAAACACAGCGATATAAGCCAATCTACTACTGGAAATATTCATTGCAGGCATCACTATTCATTTATTATTCTTCTCAAGCCACATGTCTATAAGTTAACTCATATTTGTTTCATTTCTAGGGGAATACCTGTCCCATTTTGGGCTAATCAATTTTTGGGAGGTTTCAGTTCATGAGGGCCAGAATAGAACACAGATATCACAGTGACTATCATCTACTTAGATGTTAGAAATAGTTATTCTGGTAACATCAAAGTTTTTGAAACAAGTATTTGAAATAATTGTAGTTAAAAGTTGTCAAAGATTTAAGTATTGCCTTTTCCCAATCTTCTTCACTTTCTTGTCAACCTGTTACTTTCTTAAAAATCAATTTATTTTATTTTTCCATCTAACCTATTTTTTGAGGATTTTTCTGATATTGAAAGTTTAAAAAAAAAACAGCCAAACACAGTCAGAAACTGTCGAGAAAACAGATTTGTTGAGTCATGAATGGATATGATGAATTATTGAAAGAGGCCATTCAGCCCAGCATGTGTGTGATGTCTCTTTGGAAGAGCTGTGTAATCACAGAGTACTACAGGGCAAAACAGGCCCTTTGGCCCAGCGAGTCTGCACTGGCGCATGAAAGGTTCGATCTGCCAGCCTAAACTCATTTTCAGCACTTGGCCCACATCCTTGAATGTTACGATGTGCCAAGTGCTCACCCAAGTACTTTTTAAAGGATGTGAGGCGTCCTGCCTCCACCACCCTTCCAGGCAGTGCATTCCAGATTGTCACCACCCTCTGGGTGAAAACATTCTTCCTCAAATCTCCCCTAAACTTCCCACCACTCACTTTTAACTTGTGTGCCTCATAACTGAGCCTTCGACGAAGGGGAACAGCTGTTCCTTATCCACTCTGTCCATGCCCCTCATAATCTTGTACACCTCGATAAGGTTGCCCGTCTGCTCCAGGGAAAACAGCCCAAGCCTATCCAACCTCTCTTTATAGCCAAATGTTCCATCCTAGGCAGCATATTAGATCCAATCTCCTGTTCTTCCTCCATAACCTTGCAGATTTTCACTCCTTCAAACATTTATCTAAGTCCCTCTCGAAAGAAATGACTGAATCTAACTCCACTATCCTTTCAGGCAGCACATCTCCGATCATAACAACTCGCTTACTTCATCACTGATCACTTTGCCAATCACACTGAACCTTTGGTTAGCCATTTCTAAGTCATTTTCTCAATCCTTCCTGGCAAAGATGACCACGTTCCTCATCTGGGGTGTCTGGTAGGATTCCAGTGGGTACGTACAGAGCTGCTCAGGTGCCAGGAAGGTTCTGCTGCAATTAGGACAGCATGCAGCAGACATTTTGGATGAGTTTCCAGCTTGGGATCTCCTGTCTTTGTGTGTTCTCCCTGCCTCTGCCAGGGCACAGTGGCACGTGGTTAGCACTGCTGCCTCACAGTGCCTAGGACCCAGTTTTGATTCCCGGCTTGTCTATGCAGAGTCTGCATGTTCTCCCTGTGTCTGCGTGGGCTTCCTCCGGGTGCTCCAGTTTCCACCCACAGTCTTACAGATGTGCCGGTTAGGTGCAATTGGCCATGCTAAAATCTCCCTCAGTTTACCTGAACAGGCGCCGGAGTGTGACAACTAGGGGATTTTCAAAGCGACTTCATTGCAGTGTTAATGTAAGCCTACTTGTGACACCAGTAAGTAAACTTTAAACAAAGTACTTGGGATCTTGGCCTTCCTGAATAAAGACATTGGGTGGAATTATCCTGACCTGCCCAACATGGGAATCCTAGCGGACAAGACATGCAAAGGTCTGTTGACTTTGGGCAGGATTTTCCACTCTTACAGAATCACAGAATCCCTACAGTGCAGAAGGAGGCCATTCAGCCCATCAATTCTGCACCAACCACTATCCCACCCTGGCCATATCCCCGTAACCCCACATATTTACCCTGCTAATGCCACTGACACTAAGGGACAATGCAGCATGGCCAATTCACCTAACCCGCATATCTTTTGAACTGTCGGAGGAAACCGGAGCATCCGGAGGAAGCCCACTGGCAGACACAGGGAGAACATGCAGACCCCACACAGACAGTGACTCAAGCCAGGAATCCAACCCGAGTCCCTGGCACTGTGAGGCTGCAGTGCTAACCACTGTGTCACTGTGCTGCCCTAAGTACTCTCTCACTCGGTCCTGTCACCTTCAGGGACCTATGCACATGATCCCCCAGATCCCTCTTCTTTAGAATGGTGCTGTTAAGTCAATATTGCATCTGCTGATCCTGTCTACCAAAATGCATCACCTCACATCGAGAAATCATAGAAGATTGAAACAACACCACAGGCAGAAGCTTCACTGAGGGATAAGACAAGTGTTCTATGGACCATATGACTGTAAGACTATAAAACATAGGAGCAAAATTAGGCCAGTCAGCCCATTGAGTCTGTTCTGCCATTCAATCATGGCTGGTATTTTTCTCATCCCCATTCTCCTGCCTTTTGCCCATAACCCCTAGCCACCTTACTAATCAAGAACCTACCTATCTCTGTCTTGAAGACACTCAATGATCTGGCCTCCACACCCTTCTGCAGCAAAGAGTTCCACAGATTCACCACTCTCTGGCTGAAGAAACTCCTACTCATCTCTCTTTTAAAAGATCGTCCCTTTAGCCTGAGGTTGTGCCCTCTGGTTCTAGTTTTTCCTGCTAGTGGGAACATTCTCTCCACCTCCACACTATCCAGCCTCGCAGTATTCTGTGTACAGAATCCTGTAGAGATTTGGATCTTCATGGTCCCCATGTTGTATTGTTGGTACCACTGACACACACAGACAAAGGATGAAATATAGAAAAGTACTTCACTGAAATGCATATATCTTCTTCATTTTTCTAGATGTAGAAGAAAAGGTGGACACTAAGAACAAAACGGACTGACACGAGGCAGAGAATATCACAACTGGAAGCTGTGAAATGAAGACATTGGGAAGAAAAAAGGAACAGATATTACTATGTCCAAACAGTGTTATGGAATCACAGTCATTAACCTCATGACCCTCAATCCAGCCAGCTTGGTTGGAGCTATACCATCTGACTAATGAGATCATAGCATCAAAAAGGTCATTGGTTAATTCGTAATAAGTAACAATTCACAGTTGTCAAATTACAAGAGGTTGAACTTAAAGAGGTGTAAACTGTAAGAGACAAGAGTGGAGACTTTCCAATTAGTGTTCTTTGAACACCAGTGTGTTAACACAGTTACTTTGAATGAAGATACACTAGTGTTAACAATATCAGCAAAGCCAGGTTAAGATATTCCTGTATTTTTGCCAACATTCACATATTATAGGCTCTCTTTCACAATGTTGAGAATCTTCAATATGTGTCATGACACATTGACATTTTTTTGTAATATATTCAAGGTACTGTCATTTCCTATTTTCTTCAGACTGATCTCTTACACATTCAAAATTAAGCCTTCCTTCTTTTTCCTTAATTTTCAAACTCTCATCCTTCTTTTCATATCCCTTCCATTGTCTTGTCAAGCTCTGTAATCTCCAGCCCGCAAACCCTCTAAGATTAAAAACAGAGAATGCTGCATAAACTCAGCCAGTCTAGGCAGCGCCTATGGGGACAGGTACAGAGTTAACGGTGGAATTTTACTGGCGCGTTTGCCCAAGATTCGTACGATCCCACCTGAGGCCAACGGAGAAGGCCAGTCTCTGAGCCTCGCCAGTCCCCGGAATCAGGGCAGGCATGCTGGTAAAATTCTGGCCAATGTTTTGAGTTCATATAACCCTTCTACAGAACTGGATATCTGTGCTCAATGATGTAAATATCACTGAATCCCCACTGTCAACATTCTTGGGGTCACCAGTGAAAAGAAACACAACTGGATTTACCACATAAACACAATGGTTCCAAGATAGGTCACAGGTTAGGAATACTGTGGCAAGTAACTCACCGCCTGACTCCCCACAACCTATCCACGTTCTACAAGGCATAAGTCAGGGACGTGATGGAATACTCCCCACTTGCCTGGATAGTACAGCTCCAAAAACACTCAAGAAGCTTGACTGCATCCAAGACAAAGCAGCCCACTTGATTGGCACCACATCTACAAACATTCAATCCCTCAACCACCAATGCTCAATAGCAGCAATGTGTACCGTCGACAAGAGGCACTGCAGCAATTCACCAAAGATCCTGAGACAGCACCTTCCAAACCCACAACCACTTCCATCTGGAAGAATAAGGGCAGCAGAGACATGGGAACACCACCACTTGTAAAATCCCCTCTAAGCCTCTCACTGTCTTGACTTGGAAATATTCCTTCTCAGTTGTGGGTCAAAGTCCTGGAATTCTCTCCTTAATGGCATTGTGGTCAACCCATCACAAAGACTGCAGCGATTCAAGAAGGCAGCTCATCACCACCTTCTCAAGGACAACTAGGGATGGGCAATAAATGCTGGCCAGCCAGCGATGCCCATGTCCCACAAATGAATAAAAACATCTAATTGTGGTCTCTTGGGCAATCCCCGTATTAATCGCTCCATTACTGGTGGCTTTGCTTTTGTTGCCCAAGCTCAAAAGTTCAGGAATTCCCTCCCTCAGCCTCTGACATTGGTAAGATATTGAAAAGACCACACTTGGAATATTGTGTATTCTAAGGATATTATTAAAGTAGAAAGAGTGCAGAACAGATTTACTAGAATGCTACTGGGACTTGATGGATTGAGTTATAAGGAAAGGCTGGATCAACTGGGACTTTTTTCTCTGAAGCGTAGGAGGATTAGGAGTTATCTTATAGAGGTCTATAAAATAATAAGGGGCATAGATCAGCTAGATGGTCAATATCTTTTCCCAAAGGTAGGGGAGTCTAAAACTAGAGGGCATAGATTTAAGGTGAGTGGGGAGAGATACAAAAGGGTCCAGAGGGGCAATTTTTTCACACAGAGGGTGGTGAGTGTCTGGAACAAGCTGCCAGAGGTAGTAGTAGAGGCGGAGTAGAAACATTTAGATAGTTACATGTAAGATGTGCATAGAGGGATATGGGCCAAATGCGGGCAATTGGGACTAGCTTTGAGGTTTAAAAAAAAGAGTGGCATGGACAAGTTGGGCTGAAGGGCCTGTTTCCATGCTGTAAACCTCTATGACTCTTCCTTTTCCTTTGAGATGATCCACTGAACTGACCCCTTTGAGCATTCTTGTGTCTATCTGTCCTAATATGGATAACATTGGAATAGTTTGGGTTAGAGGGTCATTAGATTGGTTCCACTGGTCGGCGCAACATCGAGGGCCGAAGGGCCTGTACTGCGCTGTAATGTTCTATGTTCTAATGTGTGGTTTGATCTCAAATGTTGATCGATAAAGTTCCTGCCAAAGACCTTGGGATGTTTTCCTATGTTAAAGGTGCAATACAAAGACAAGTTGTTTCCGACTTTAGGGCCTCACTAAGCAGTGGGCTGTGAACTTCATCCATGGGCCTTCCTGCCACAGACTTAATCGATGTAGAGTTGGGAAGGTGCTCTCCTCGTCACCAAACTCTGCATGGTGTAGGGCACGAAAATCTAACCAATATTTCACGTCGACAATATTTCATCAGACCTGGCAAAGCTCAAAATGTAGCAGGTTCAAGCAAGGGAGTTTACGAGGAACAAAGAATAAGAGGGATGGACTGTGACTGAGGAGATGAGAGGAGACACAAAATAATGAAAGAGTTGTGGCGGGGCTGGGCCAATGAGAGTGGGAATGGGACAAGGAACAAAATATTTTTTCTATTTATTAGTGTCATAAATAAGGCTTACATTAACACTGCAGTGAAGTTACTGTGAAATTCCCCTAGTCGCCAACTCTTTAGCATGGCCAATGCACCCAACCAGCACGTCTTTCAGACTGTGGGAGGAAACTGGAGGAAACCCACGCAGACACAGAACGTGCAAACTCCACACAGACAGTGACCCAAGCCGGGAATGGAACCTGGGTCCATGACTGTATGAGGCAGCAGTGCTGACCACTGCGCCACCGTGATGCCCACGTGATTAGAGGAGATGTGAATGCAAAATGATGAACTGCTGCTGCCCAAAAGCATAAAAAGGAGAAAAATATGATAGAGTCCAATAAAAGGGGAAGGTTGTAAAGTTCCCACGCTTATGTTGAGCTTCACTGAAACAGTGCAGGAAGCTGAGGACATAGATATCAGTGAAGTCAGCTAAAAAGTCAAAACATTGGCTCTAATCTCTTTCCACAGATGCTGTCAGACCTGCTGAGATTTTCCAGCATTTTCTGTTTTTGTTGAATACCTTAGCAAAGTGCCTATCTGTCTTGACACTGCTCATAGATAAGAGTACAACAAAGGAGACCCCATTAAGCCTTGAGGGAACTCGGTTCATGCCTCTGAATATCAATGGTGTGTCAGGATTCCAGTTTATTTTAAGACAATGTCCATATGTTCAGCTGATCTTTTCCTGCACCCCAACCATGACTGTAACACCACAATCTGCACCTTCTCCTTTCCTTCTCCCCTATGTACTCTATGAATGGTATGCTTTGCATAGCGCGCAAGAAGCAATACTTTTCACAGTATCCCAAAACATATGGCAATAATAAATCAAGTCAAACGTAACAGAGCTTCTGCATTGGATGCACATGGAAATTACAGCGCAAATTGCACCTCACGTTATGCCCAGTTGGGAAGTGTGTTTTCCTTTTGAGTTTCCGATACTCTGACCTCAAACTCATTTACAAACTGCCAAATGCAAGATCTGCCATGAACCAGCACAATTGTATGTGTGGGGGGTGGAGGCGGCTCTAAACACAATCCTTAATATGTGTGAAAGTAGAAAGTTGGTACAGGTTGAATTGAAAATGGGTTTAATACACACACAAAAAAAACACCTTTAATTACTAATCATTTGTGAGTAACCAGCTTTTAAATCATTGAAAATAATCTTTGAAAAGTGTACGGAACCATTTGCAGATTATACTTGGGGGACTCTGGTTGAGTCTTTTTAAAAAGAAAATTGCAATCAAACCTTTTTAAAATGTACCTATAAGTGTGTCTGAACGCTCCAGTTTAATTTTTCCAACCCTTCCGCTCTCAGAGGTCTGCAAAATCGTCCAATCAGCAAAAATGTGCCACCGTATTAATTCACCTGGAGGTTTGGCCAGATTTTGAGAGTGGGGCCTGTTCCCAGCACAGAAGTTTTTAAAAGCAGCTCAAAGAATGATAGAAACTAGTGTTACATTGAACAAAGCTCAGATTTAGATCTTGGCGATCCCTTGTGCTGATTTCACCGGTTACAAGTGAATTGCTCCATAGAGAGAAAGAGAGATAAGCAACAATGCAACTGTGTTGAAACTACAGTCCACAGATTATCCAGTCATTTTATCACTTTATTATTTGTGGGAGATGTTGCCATGTTTCCTACATCGCAATGGATCGGATTCTCCGACCTCGTCCGCAGCTGGGATTCTCCGGTCCCGCTGCAGTGAATGGAGATTTGACTGAGTGCCAAATTTTCCATTCTCGCTGCAGCAGCGGCAGGACGTGAACGGCCAAAGAATTCCGGCCAATTGCCCTTCAAAAAGTATTTCATTGACTGTGGAACATTTTGGACAAGCCATGAAAGGCACAAATGCCAGTCCTTTCCCCTTTGCTCATTACTGGATAATTCAATCAATTTGCACCAGCTTTTCTGTCATTTATTCCTCCATCGTCCTTCGTGTGGCAAAAGCTGTGTTGAATCCTTTCCCTTCATTCATTTAATGTCTTCACTTTGATTCCTGTCACCTGAACTTATCGCTACAGTAAGTCATTTGACTCAAAACCAACCTCTTTTCATAATCTTGAAATATCCGTCACTGTCGCCTCAATAGACAGTACCTTGTGTATGTTACAGCAAGGGAGTGACCACCTGGTACTTGTGTTGTCTGCTCATTTCTTTGAGACATGTAAGTGACACGTACCTGAGCCTCGCCACCCCATGCCCATTTATATGTTCTGTACAATATCACGTGTGCAGACTGGGGTGAACTGTGCATTTGAGAAATCTATCCAATCAGTCCCACTCAGTCTGCTCACCTCTGTAGCTCTGCAAGTATCCCAGACTTCTCACCTGCTTGGAATAGTTGAGGTGAAAGGCACAGATGCCTTTAAGGAGAAGCTAGTTGAGAAAGGTAGAGAAGGAAATAGTGATAGGCTTAGCTGAGGTAAGATGTGAGGAGGATCATGCGAGTATAAGCGCCAGCATTGATCTGTTGGTCTGAATGGCTTGTTTCTGCACATCATATATCCTGTATTAATCAAGTTGTAGGGTAGGGTGAGGGTGGGTAAAATTTCACGAGCAGCTCTGTTGAGTTGATAGGATCTTCAGAATAGGCTCTGACATCTACTGATGAACTACAAAGGCTTCAAGCTGTTTGGAATTTTGAGTTATAGTGCATTGGACTCAAATACTTTTCCTCCTCTCGGATGGTTTATTGGAACACTTGTTATTCACACAAAGCTTCTGCCTGGAAATCCACCACAAGCTCGCTGGTTCCTCTATCTTCACACCAACAGACCTACAATGCTGGGGGAACCTCTGCTGCCAGTTACAATCCGAACCAATCATGTGCTCCTCGTGATACACAGAATTATTTTTTTAAATAGCACTCTGATGTAGTTAAGGAATATCGTTCTGACCTGCCAGCATCATTTGGAAAAACGAAAGCTTCGCATCTCTGTCTGTGTTAAAAGAAATTATTTGTATAAAAAGAAAATTGGAAGTGACTGCATTGTCCAGAGCTTTCTTCCTGATTTGCAAAAGTGATGTAAGAAAAATCTTTTTCACACAGAGAGTGGTTGGGATCTGGAATGCTCTACCTGGAGGCAGGTTTAATCGAGGCATTTGGGAGGGCATTAGATTGAATGAAAAAGGGTATGTAGAGAGATGGCACTAAGTCATGATGTTCATTTGGAGAGCTAGTACAGACATGATGGGCTGAATGGCCTCCTTCTGCATCATAACAATACTGCGATTCTGTACTCCACAATGGTTCGAGATATGACTTTAAGAAGTAAATTGATCTGTAGACCTGACTGAGTCAAATGCGTTATCTGAGAGAGGATTGGAAGCTTTATTCCTCAAAACATGATCCAATCCATGTGCTGAAATCCATGTGTGTGCAGATTGTCAGCTAAGGACAGGATCAACTGTGTTATCCTCAACTGGGCAAATAGCCCATAAATGTACTAGTGAGCTCATAGATGAAGAGACCACTTGGGGATTTGAGTTACCGACCTCCATGGACCTTGGACTCCGCAGGAATTAAAGACTCATCGTCAATCTGAATTCCAATGCGTATCGTTCCAATTGACTCAATTTCTCCTCATAAGCCAATCCCCTCAACTCCAGAATCAACCTACTCAACTGTGTGTGGCATCATGAGTGTTTTCCATTCTCATTGGCCTTTCCAGCAGGAGAAATGCCTGCACCCATCCCGCTCCCTAATTTGTGGGAGATGCAGTTGACCCCTGCCTCTACCCCAGAGGAGAGTGGCAATACGACAGTGCTGAGTGCTGGCATAGGACCAGCCTGCTCTGTATTACTCAGCTCCACACTGGCCAATGCAGCGACCAGTTATCAGGCTAATCCCGTGGGCAAGAGTTGTTGAACATGTTTCAAGGTTCTGTCAAGCCGGTGGAAGTTAGGAATGTTGGAATGTCTCTGTGGCCATTGTGAGCAAATGTAAAGGAATATTAAAAATTTTACTAAAAATGTTCTTTGAACGTGTTTGTTAGTTGTACCAGAAGCAACAGTTTGACTGGCGTTTAACAATCATGCAATTGTGTGCAAAGAGACTGTTTGTTTGCTGTTTGGAATGATGGACATGTTGTGTGACCAATGATGAGTGAAAGGTGTGTGACAGTGGAGGCAGGACATCGAGTGACCAAGACTCCAGGAGTCCACCCTCTCTCCATTTATCTCTTCTGCCTTGGTCAGTTAGATTTATTTCAGATTTCCAGCATCGATGCTTTGTTTTAGATCTGCAGTATTTTGCTTTTGTGCTTGCCCTAAAATTCCAGGTTTAGATTTTCTGTCAGAATTGAATTTGAACCTGCCTTGGGTTCTGGAACTTTCCATGGGCAGGGATCAAAGTGTTTCACACAGTATTAGAATCATAGAATCCCTACAGTGCAGAAGGAGGTCATTTGGCCCATTAAGCCTGCATTGATAACAATTCTAGCTAGGCCTTAACCCCATAATCCCATGTATTTACCCTGCTAGTCCCCTTGACACTAAGGGATAATTTAGCATAGCCAATTAACCTAACCCACACATTTTGGATGTCATAAAGTGCAGTGCAGGAGGAGGCGATTTGGCCCATTGAGCCTGCACCAGCAATAATCCCACCCAGATCCTATCCCCATAACCCCACGTATTCACCTGGCTAATGCCCTGACACTATTCTGTAGTACGTACGGAGTAACTCTGACTGAAGCTTTAAAGTAAAAGTAAAGTTTATTTATTCGTCACAAGGAAGCTTGCATTCACACTGCAGTGAAATTACTGTGAAAATCCCCTAGTCGCCACACTCCAGTGCCTCTTGGGGTACACTGAGGGAGAATTTAGCATGGCCAATTCACCTAAACAGCACGTCTTTGGTCTGTAAGAGGAAACCAGAGCACCCAGAGGTAACCCACGCAGACACAGGGAGAATGTGCAAACTCCACACAGTGAACAAGCCAGGAATCGAACCTGGGTCCCTAGACCTGTGAGGCAGCAGTGCTAACCACTATGCCACCGTAGAGTACAGGGGAACAGGAAGAGAAGGCAAAGATTACTATTTTTGCAGTTCATCTGTTCTTTTGGCATTCTTCTAGGCAAATGATCTCCCAATCTCTGAACGAGTGCTCTAAGCTTTTTATCAAAATGAAGTCTTATCAGTTGCTAACTATTAAAAATCCCTGGGTCAGGGAGGCCACGGATCTGACGCAGAGCGGAGGTTTCTCTATCGTGCAGCAATCTTGGGAAGTCACTCAGATTTTCCACTTCCCAGCTTCCCCTTGGATTTCCCAGTTGTAATTAGTGGTGAGTTGTGGGCAGTTTTCTTTCCGCTGAAGAAACCTATCTACTGGCAATTAAGGATAAGACAGCCTCTGGCCCATTACATTTGGCAGGCAGAGGCCATTTTTATGCCACCAGTTTATTACTGGATCATATGCGTCCAGGTCCCGGTGGAGAGAGGAGAGTGCTTGGATTTATTTCTGCACTGCCCAAGCCACTGAGTAATTACAGACAAAATTCTCTCTTGCAATTAAAGGAGAGGGGAGAACATCAGCCACAAACCAAGCTAGTGGAAACTTGTGTCCCTGCCAAATCTTAACTGTTACTTTTAAGGATTAAAATGCGGCGATAATAGCCACGGAGACGTTCCAACATTCTTAACTTCCACTGGCTTGACAGAACGTTGAAACATGTTCAGCAACTCTTGCCCACAAGATTATCCTGATAACTAGTCGCTGCAATGGCTAATGTGGAGCTGAGTAACACAGACCAGTCTGGTCCTACTCCAGCTCACAGCACTGTCGTATTGCTGCTCCCTCTGGGTTCGAGGTGGGTGCAGCTCCGCCTTCTGTGAATTAGGGAATGGGATGGGTGCAGGTGTCTCTCCTGCTGGGAAGGCCAATGAGAACGGAAAGCACTGGGTTCCCGTCATGATGCCACACAGAGTTGAATAGGTTGATTCTGAGTTGAGAAGGTTGGCTTATAAAAACATAAGGATATAAGAAATGGGAGCAGGAGTAGGCCATCTAGCCCTTCGAGACTGCCCCGCCATTCAATAAGATCAATGAGGAGAGACTGAGTAGACTGGAACTATACTCATTAGAATTCGAAAGAATGAGGGGGGTTCTTATAGAAACATGTAAGATTATGAAGGGAATAGATAAGGTAGAATCAGGGAGGTTGTTTCCACTGATGGGTGAAACTAGAACTAGGGGGAATGGCCTCAAAATAAGAGGGAACAGATTTAGCACTGAATTGAGGAGGAACTTCTTCACACAAAGGGTTGTGGATCTGTGGAATTCTCTGCCCAGTGAAGCAGTTGAAGCTACCTCATTGAATGTTTTTAAGGCAAGGATAGATAACATTTTTGAACAGTAAAGGAATTAAGTGTTATGGTGAGCGGGCGGGTAAGTGGAGCTGAGTCCATGAAAAGATTAACCGTGATCTTATTGAATGGCGGAGCAGGCTTGAGGGGCCAGATGGCCTACTCATGCTCCTAGCTCTTATGTTCTTATGCCCTTAATAGGGGAGAAGACAAAAAGGGTGGCCACCTCAGCCAGGGCAGCTTGCTCTCAGCACCACATTTAGGTGTCTGCATACATAATTAGTTAAGGCTCTGGAACCCACAATCTTCTGCCTCAAAGCTAAAAGTACAATCATTGAGCATTCTTGAATGAGGGTTGATAATACATGAGCGATAGAAGCTAGAGTCAGCCACTTGGCCCTTGGCGTCTGCTCTGCTATTCAATAAGATCATGGCTGATCTCCTACCTCAACTCCACACTCCTACACTATCCCCATACCACTGAATGTAACCAAACATCTCTCCACTCCAGTCTTCAATGTACTCAACGACAGAACATCCCTGTCTCTCTGGGACTTGACAATTCCAAAGATCTTGGAGTGAAGAAATTTCTCCTCACCTCAGCTCCTTTTTCTTGCAGATCTGTTAATGAGAAGTTGCTACACCCTGGCTGATTGCTGCCACTTGCTAATTTCAGCAGAAAGGTGGACACAAGTGCGAGGCTGGGAACACTGCGGCGATGAATTTGACCTTGTCTGCAATCAATATCCACACAGGTGCACTTCCCACCAGCCACTGATCAAAGTCAGGGCTATTTTCCCCTCTCTTAACTCAAGGGTACTGAGGCCCAGCTGTAGCCACGCTCTGCCTTGATACAGTATACCTCAAATTTAGCACATTGTTGTCTGCTGAACCTAACAGCTGTAATCTCATGGTTTTATTCATATTATCCACTGTTTTATTATTTTGATTTTGGAAGGAAGCTGATGGCAGAAACCATATCTTCAGCTATAGCTAGACAGCGAGTGTTTGTTGAACTATAATGACTTTCTCAGTAAAACTCCATCCATACGCTAAGTGTCAACACAGAAACTAAAAGCAGGAGGAGGCCATTCGGCCCTTTGAGCCTTCTCCATCATTCATTTTGATCATGTCTTACCATCAAATTCAATATCCTGATCCTTCTTCCTCCCACATCCCTTGATCCCTTTAGCCCCAAGAGCTATATCTAATTTTTGTTTGAAATCAGATGTTTTGGCCTCAACTACATTCTGCGGGAGTAAATTCCACACGTTCACATAAGAACATAAGAAATAGGAGCAGGAGTAGGCCATCTAGCCCCTCGAGCCTGCCCCGCCATGCAATAAGATCATGGCTGATCTGTCGTGGCTCAGTTCCACTTTCCCGCCCTCTCCCCATAACCCTTAATCCCCTCACCTATCAAAAACCTATCAACCCGCGTCTTAAATATATTGAGTGAGGCAGCCTCCACCACTTCAACGGGCAGAGAATTCCAGAGATTCACCACCCTTTGAGTGAAGAAGTTCCTCCTCAACTCCGTTCTAAACTGCCCCCCCTTTATCTTGAGGCTGTGCCCTCTAGTCCTACTGTCTTTTCTGAGCGGGAAGAGCCTCTCTACCTCTATCCTATCCATCCCATTCATCATCTTATATGTCTCAATGAGATCTCCCCTCATTCTTCTAAACTCTAACGAGTACAAGCCTAGTTTATTCAGCTTCTCCTCATAGTTCAACCCCCTCAACTCCGGTATCAGCCTAGTAAACCTCCTCTGCACTCCCTCCAAGGCCAAAATATCCTTGCGTAAGTGCGGCGACCAAAACTGCACACAGTACTCCAGCTGCGGTCTCACCAGTGCCCTATACAGCTGCAGCAAGACCTCCCTACTTTTATATTCAATCCCCACCCTCTGGGTGAAGAGATTTCTCCTCACCTCAGTTCTAAAAGGTTTATCCCTTATCCTCAAACTACGACCCCTGGTTCTGAACTCCCCCACTATCAGGAACATTCTTGCTGAATCTACCCTATCCAACCCTGTTAGAATTTTAAGTTTTTATGAGATCCCCTCTCTCCCTTCTAAACTCCAGTGAATGTAATCCTAACCAACTTTGTCTCTCCTCACATGACAGACTAAGTTGCACTCTCAGCCAAATCCTATCCTCACCAGATCTGAATGTGCACATACTTTGCAGTGAGTCACTAGAAAACAATACGGATTGTGAAGCTTGGATAATTACACTTGCCTTTGCGTAAGAACATTAACAGGAGCTGGAGCTGGCCATTCGAGCCTTTTACAGCATTCAATAACATTATGGCCCACCTTCTATCTCAACTCCACCTTCCTGCACTGTCTCCATATCCCTTAATCCTCTAAGTGCAAAAATCGAGCAACCCGTCTTCAACATCCCCAGTGAAGGAACAGCCACACCTCTCTGAGGTCATGAGTTCGAAAGATTCACAACCTTCTCTGTGAAGAAATTTCTCCACATCTCAGTCCTAATTTGTTGAGCTCTTAGTCTCAGACCGTGACCCCGTGTTTTAGATTCACCCAGCCTGAGTAAATATTTTCTCAACATCCATCCTATCAAGACTCTTGAGAATTTTATAACCTTAGAATATCGAGGCTACTGGAGTCCTTTAGTGGCACTGCTCTAAGTCGATCCTGAGATATTCCTGCTCCATATGTGCCAATGCCACGCCATGCAGAGATCTAGATAGGCTGAGCAAGTGGACGAGGACCTGGCAGATGGAATACGATGTTGGCAAGTGTGAGGTTATCCACTTTGGTAGGAATAATGGTAGGAAGGACTACTACTTACAGGGCGAAAAGCTGCAGCATGCTGCGGTGCAGAGGGACCTGGGGGTCCTTGTGCATGAGTCGTAAAAACCCAGCCTGCAGGTGCAGCAGGTGGTTAGGAAGGCAAATGGGATGCTGGCCTTCATAGCGAGGGGGATTGAATATAAAAGTAGGGAGGTCTTGCTGCAACTGTACAGGGCATTGGTGAGGCCGCAGCTGGAGTACTGTGTGCAGTTTTGGTTGCCGCACTTGCGCAAGGATATTTTGGCCTTGGAGGGAGTGCAGAGGAGGTTCACTAGGCTGATACCGGAGTTGAGGGGGTTGAGCTATGAAGAGAGGCTGAATAGACTGGGCTTGTACTCGTTAGAGTTTAGAAGGATGAGGGGGGATCTTATTGAGACGTATAAGATGATGAAAGGGATGGATAGGGTAGAGGTGGAGAGGTTCTTCCTGCTCAGAAAAGACAGCAGGACTAGAGGGCACAGCCTCAAGATAAAGTGGGGGCAGTTTAGAACAGAGTTGAGGAGGAACTTCTTCACTCAAAGGGTGGTGAATCTCTGGAATTCTCTGCCCGTTGAAGTGGTGGAGGCTACCTCGCTAAATATATTTAAGGCGCGGGTAGATAGGTTTTTGGTAGGCAAGGGGATTAAGGGTTATGGGGAGAAAGCGGGAAAGTGGAACTGAGACACGACAGATCAGCCATGATCTTATTGAATGGCGGGGCAGGCTCAAAGGGCTAGATGGCCTACTCCTGCTCCTATTTCTTATGTTATGTTCAAACAGATTGTGTTGTAATGATGGGGCAAAGCACAGTCAGGGAAATGGTAGTGTAGTGGTAATGTCACTAGAACAGCAGCCCAAATTAATCCTCTGGGGGCCTGGGTTCAAATCCTACCATGATAGCTGGTGGAATTTAAAAACTGGGATTGAGAGCTTGTGTCTGCAATGGTGACTGTTAAACCATCCACAAGTGTTGTAAAAATCCATCTGGTTCACTAACATCCTTGGAAATCTGCCATCTTTACCCCATCTGGCCTACATGTGAATCCAGACCCACAGCAATGTGGTTGGCTCTTAATTGTCCTCAGAAATGGCAAGTCACTCAGTTTGAGGGCAACTAGGGATGGGTGATAAATGCTAATGTTGCCAGTGACACCCACATCCCCTGAAAGAATTAAGAAAATAAATTCTAAAATGTACATGTCTGAATAGCTGATGGGAACTAATCCTGTTTTCAAACATGTAAATAAACTCTAGTTATTTTCCAGAGAGAGTCCAGCGCAAGGGAGTCCATCATCATTTAAAAATAATCGGGGTGGATTGGTGGCTTACAAGGGTAAGCTTTCGTGATAATGCGAGCCCCTTTTAACAGTCACTGTTCTGTAACTTTACCTAATGCATTTGTCCAAAACACAAATATGTTTTGTATTGCAAAGGAAGATAATGAGTCTCTGTAGAACAAACATGGCAAATATCCCAAGCAACCACTTCAGTGGAAAAATAAAAAGCTTCATCATACTCAAATTGTCCCCAGTGGAATATTTGTTTGTCAGAGATTACATCTCTTAAAAGCATTAAGCTGCTTCAGGTCCTGTGTCGCATATTTGTGAATGGGATCCGAGGCTGCATCCACTTTCGCTTGTCATTTATTCATTCAGTCACTGTCACATCCTGAGAGGAGGTTTCTCAACCCTTTTGGGCACAGTGTCTCTTTCCTCTACACCTGAGAGCCAGCTCGCCAAATCAAACTCTGACAGAATCGGAGAGAACACAGAACATGAAAGCCTGTCTCAAATCCCGAGAACGCGGGGTATTTTTTTCAGGAACAAGGAACCTTTTTGCTTGCTTGGTGACTCGCCCCCACCCCTCCACATTCACACCCATTGGTATCCCTAAATTGGCTCAATACGGATAGTTATAAAACCAGGGAATGATGATGGAAGTACTCAGCAGAGCAGCGTCTGTGGGGACAGAGGCAGAATTAACATTTCAGGTTGATGACCTTTCCTCTGAAGCGGCAAGAAGTTGGAAATGTAAGAGCCTTAAAGCAAGTGAAAATTTACAACAATTGCCTCAACATTTCTGGAGCAGCTCTGAAGAAGTCACACGGACTCGAAACATTAGGCAGAGTTCAAGGTAAGGTGGGGGGGAGAGGCTCAGTGGAGATGTGTGGGGGAGGTTTTTTTACACAGAGGACGGTGGGGGCCTGGAATGCACTGCCATGTGAGGCGGTTGAGGCAGACACGTTAGTGACATTTAAGACTTATCTGGATAGGCACATGAATAGATGGGTAATAGAGGGATACAGGCGGTTGGTCTAGATATGACAACGTGATCAACGCAGGCTTGGAGGGCCGAGGGGCCTATTCCTGTGCTGTACTGTTGTTCTTGATTTTGGGTGGCACAATGGCACAGAGGTTAACAATGCTGCCTCACAGCACCAGGGACTCAGTTCGATTCCTAACTTGGGTGTCTGTCTGTGTGGAGTTTACTTTCTCCCGTGTCTCTGTGGGTTTCTTCGGGCGCTTGCTTCCACCCACACTCCAAAGGTGTGTGGGTTTGATGAATTGGCCATGCTAAATTGTCCCTAGTGTCAGGGGAACTAGCTAGGGTAAATGCATGGGGTTATGGGAATAAGGCTTGGGTGAGGTTGTGATCAGTGCAGACTTGATGGGCTGAATGGCCTCCTTCTGCACTGTAGGATTCTATGACTTTTCTCCCTTCAAGCTGGTGGTTGGTGGCTGCCGCTCGCTGGCACAGGGATCTCATGGTCCTGTCGTTGTCAACACTGTTTCCTACTGAATGTACCCCTCACCTCTGGGAAACCCGTTACGGGGATGCATTGTCACCAGGACCGTGTGAATCACAGCAAGATTTTGGCGATTAATCCTTTTTTTTCTCTCCCCATAGGTGCTGCAGACCCTCTGAGTTTCTCCAACATTTTCTGCTTCATTTCAGATTCCCAGCATCTATCGTATTTCTGGAGCTGTTGATAAGGCAGAGCATTGCTGTATTTGCTGAGCTGGGTAAGTAATTGTTGCAGAGGAAGCAGATGTTAGGTGGTGATGAACAAGGACCTCATTGTAGCTTTGTATGCGTCCCACAGCGAAGTACAGTACGCTTGGCCCAAATTCACCTCAAGTCTTTTTTTGCTGATGGTATCATTGCTCAATTGGTTGCTATTCTGAGATCGCCTCACAAATCCCCAGCTGGCAAACAGAAAGTGGGCAAAGTTTCACACCAGTGTGCTAGAGAGGAATAAACAATCTACAGACCAAAAAACTGACATGGAGGCCTCAACACAATGAGATGCTGACTTCAACCACATCACTGTGAGTCTCTATCACCCGGGAAGTCCTCCTTTCTTCACCAAGTGACAGGAGTGATGATCAGCAGCCAATCCACACTATTTTCCCAATCCACCCCGGGAATGGGTAGAGGCTGAGATCCTAGGAACTCCTCCTTGCCCTCTGAGCTTGCAGTAGAGGAGGTGAACATTCAGGTCACTTTCTCAGTATCAATGCTAGCTTGTGTGGAGTTCTCCTATCATTTTGCCACTTTCCCACCCCTTTCCCTTCAAATGCTCATGAAATAAAGTTTAAAAATTTTTGTTTTAAAGTTTAATTATTAATCATAAGTAGGCTTACGTTAACACTGCAATAACCTATTCTGAAAATCATGAAATGGCTTTTTTAGATGACATGGATTGCAGCATTTTAATTTCAACCCTTCTAACCTTACTGGATACAGATATTTTGCCTGCAATGATATTTCCGTGTATCCAATAATTTAAAGATGGAATGCATAGTCAGAAGCAAAATACTATATTTTTCCACCAGTCAGCCACATACCTATACAGTTCAGCACATGCTTATTAACAATATTTGAGTAAGAAATAACTTACACATCAAAATAGAGCCACAATCATGTCACACGCATGAAAGATTACTCCTTTTTCAGAGTTACAGAGCCAGTATACAGAGTGGGCAGGGCAAGTCCCGAATCCATCTCCTAGCTTACTCCAAAAACCAATTCAAATTCGAATTGAATCCAATTCATGGTTCCCACATGAGAAACATGCTAGATCCAAACAGACAAGAACAGGCATTGGGGGGAAGCAATGGCCTAGTGGTATTATTGCTAGACTATTAATCCAGAAACTCAGCTTATGCTGTGGAGACCTGGGTTTGAATCCCACTGTGGCAGATGGTGGAATTTGAATTTGAATTCAATAAAAAGAATCTGGAATTAAGAAGCTACTGATGACCGTGAAACCATTGTCGAAAAGACCCATCTGGTTCACTAACATCCTTCAGGGAAGGAAATCTGCCGTCCTTACTCGTTCTGGCCTACATGTGACTCCAGAGCCACAGCAAAGTGGTTAACTCTCAACTGCCCTCTAGTAATTAGGGATGGGCAATAAATGCTGGCCAGTCAGCAATGCCCATGTCCCCATGAATAATAAAAAAAATCTCAGGCCTGATCCTGCATTTGATCTTGGCCAAAAGGCTGAGAAGCAATCTTAAATACAGTTAAAAAGTGCCTTACATTTTGTTGTAGCTGCATCATCCTCAGGTGATGTTCAGAACTGCATGCAACAGTCTGACTCACTGCTCTTCCACTATTGACAATTACTATCTGACCATGGATTAATGATGCAACTACTGAAACCAGAAAAGATAACGCAAGCCAGTCCACAAAATAGGAGTCTGTACTTACTTGGAATGCTGGTTGCTGCTTTGCATCAAGTGGTTTAATTTTTTTTTAAAAATTGTATTCATTCCTGGGATGAGTGTTGCTGGTGAGGACAGCATTTGTTCCCTATCCTCCAATTGCTCCTGAGAAGGTGAGCTGGATTCTTGAACTTCTGCAGCCCATGTGGCACAGGAGTACCCCAGAGTACTGCTCGGCAGTTCCAGGGTTCTGATCCTCAGAAACATTAGCACAGAAGGAGGCCATTTGGCCCATCATATCTGCGCCAGCTCGCTCGCCAATTGAGCATCATGACTTAGTGTCATTCCCCTGACTTTTCTCCTGCACATTCAGATAATCATCTAATGCCCTCTTGAATGCCTCGATTGAACCTGCTTCCACCACACTGCATTTGGTTCTTTTGCAAATCAAAATCTATGACCTCTTGTACTCACTTGTTTTATAAGCAGGAATTCTAGATTTCTCATGATTTTGAACATCTCTATTAAATCTCCTCTTAGTCTTCTCTGCAAGGAGAACAGATCCCCCCGCCTCTCTCTGTTCTAGATTCAGGTACAGTGAAGGAAAGGCGATATATTTCCAAGTCTGGATGGTGAGTGACTTGGAGGGAAGCTTCCAAGTGATGGCATTCCCGTGCATTTGCTGCCTCATGTCCTACCAGGTGGTAGAAGTTGTGGGTTTGGAAGGGGCTGCCGAAGATGTCTCAGCAAGTTGTTGCTGTGCACTGTGCGGATGGGACACACGGCTACCAATGTGTACCAGTCCAACAAGCTTAAAATCTCAACTGAACTTAGAATTTTGCAATATAAAAGGCCATTCAGCCCATCCTGTGCTGACCCTTTGAAAGAGCAATCTGATTTGTCTCACCCCCTGTCTTTTACCTGAAGCCCTGCAAAGTTTTTCCTCAATGCAATTATCAAGCTGCAGCTTCTGCTTGTAGATGTGCAATATCATACTCGCATCCCACTGTTAAAATTGTTACTTTTCACCGACAGTGGTACTTATGAGGCGAATTAACAGTATAATCTGACAGTTTGAGTCTAGACAGGTATTGTATCCAACTCACAGATTAAAGTCCCTTTGTTGAAATAACCTTGAATTCCTATTTTTACACCAAGTCAAATATGTCAGTGAGTCATATTCCCAGCACATAACAAGCAATGTTCTCATGAAATAAACACTTGCTTCTTTTAACCTTGTGTTCCTTTTGGTCTTCATTCAGACAAGGTTGCATATTGCTGAGGAACTAACCATAGATCCTGCTTTACTCAACTGTTAACTCGCTCAGATCAGTTGTTCTCCACGTTACAACACACAAACAGGCCATTCAATCCTAAAGGTTCATGCCAACCTTTAAGCTCCAACAGCACCTCCTCCCAGCTCCTCTTCATCTCACTATCTCGGCATATCCTTCTTTTCCTTTCTGCCTCCTGCATTCATCTCTCTGCTCTTTGAGTTTAACTGTGGTGGCGAGTTCCACTTTCTCACTGCTCTCTGGGTAAAGATTTTTCTGAATTCCCTGTTGGAGTTATTACTGACTATCTTAGAATTATGATCCCTGGTGCTTGTTTCCATTAGCAGAAGTGCCTGCCCTCACAAGGCCTGTTACAATCAGAAAGACATCTATCAGATCACCCACAGCCTTCTCTCTGTTGGAGGACAGCTCCAGAATCTTCAGCCTCTCCTGATAGTTATGACCTCTCTTGTAAATCGCTTTGGGAGCTCTTACTAATTTATCTAAATGTAAGTTATAATTGTTTTCAGATGTTAATGCATCCATTGGGCATTGTCATCCTCAGTTTTCCTTGTAAAATTCCAGTATTCAGATTTTCAATTTGTAGTCTTTACCTGCGGTGTTTTTGAATCTTGGTTCCTTCAAGATTTGATCTCCTTTCGAATTGACTAGTTAGTAATGGAGTCAGACAATCAAATGGTCTTACTGCAGCGCAACATTGATCTTAAACTTCTTTTTTCTTCCCCTGTAACTAGGCTGCACTCTGTGTTCAGTGCTTCCCTATCTCCTTATATTTCCCATCCCTTCAGTTATTCACACTCTTCAAAAGAGCTTTGAAAACTGGCAGAAACTTTGAGTTTATTTATTATTTTTTACAAGCAGGCTTACATTAACACTGCAACGAAGCTACTGTGAAAATCCTCCAGTCACCACACTTTAGCGTCTGCTCGGGTACACTGAGGGAGAATTTATCACGGCGAATGCAGTCAACCAGCACGTCTTTCGGACTGTAGGAGGAAAGCAGAGCACTCAGAGGAAACCAACGCAGAGTCCGCACAGACAGTGACCCAACCGGGAATCGAACCCGGGTGCCTGGCACTGTGAGGCTGCAATGCTAACCACTGTGCTAGCCAATGAGCAGGCACATAGTTAACATTAAACAGAAGACATGCTCACCAATGTCCCATTCCCATCCAGAAATGTTCAGCTTTAATCCACTCTTTCCAACAAGCTGATAAGACACATGCCAGGAACCGGCATGTACAGAAAGCCAATCAACCCCTCGATTAATCATGACTGATCTTGAACTGCTGCTATCTTGATCCCATTTCAGATTCCATAATCCTTTCCTAATCAAAACGTACTGATCATAGTGAAGGGAACTTTCAACTGATTCCCCCTGCATCCACAGCCTTTTTGGGGAAGAGTATTCTAAACTTCCATTGTCCTTTAAACATTGTCCCCTGAAATCGCTCCGCAATGGCCTCTAATTTGAGTCACTTTGTTCTGGACGCCCCTCACTACCGTCCCTCTTATCTGTCCTGGCACTCCATTAACCATCTTACATCCCTCAATTTGATCACCCCATAATCTTCTATGCTCAAGGAAATACAAGCGTAATTTATGCAACCCACCGTCATAATTAAACCTTAGTATCATTCTGCTGAATCAGTGCTGCAAACCCTCCAAGGCCAATATATGGTTCTGAGATGAGTCCCTTCTTTATTTGTCTTGATCAGGTTCCAGTGATTTAATCGGGGCAGACTGCTATTTTAACTGGTGGTCTAAAAGGGGAAGTGCTTAGGGCTTTTTTATCTGGACATCCCACTGAGAAGAGGATCCAGGACCTGAAGAGGATCAAGCAGCCAAGCAGTTAACTCTTTACTTACCAAAGTCAGGTGAGTCCAGCCAGGGGCTGAGGGAGTGGTAGTCATTGGGTTAAAGTGAGGCCAGTATTGCTGGATAGCGCTCAGGAGCTCATCCCTCTGCCCCAGCCTTAAAGACCAAGTACAGCCGTGAAACCCCCTCAGTCACAGCCACGGAGAAATCCATGTCAGCATAAAGCACAAACTGAATCTGGGAGCTTCCTTGCCTACATGGCTCAGGTGAGACACATCATGTTGTTCCATTGTTATCAGTGTTCCTGTGCTAACCTCCTAATCAATCTTGGTTCCTTACACGCAGGTTGGTGCAATTGGAAAAAACTTGTAAAAAACAAATTTTGATAAAATAGTTTTGATGAACTTTAGCATTATTCCTAATAAATTCTGAAGAAAAATAAAAATTCTATTTGGAGTTATAACTGCAATATGCAAACATGATGTATTAAAATCGAGGGACTGGGAGACTACAGATTAACGTTTACAGATCCCATTTGCTAGTCTCCCGAATATGATTGGCAGGCATTGCTTCAGACAGGTACGACCTATTACTTACATCAGATGACCTTGCAATGCTGGCACCAATTAACTGTGGATGGACACAAGAGGAGGGAGAGACTGGTAGCACGACACAGAGAGAGAGGCTGAGACAGACAGTGAGACAGGCTAAGACACTGAGACAGGCTGAGACACTGTGAGACAGGCTAAGACACACAGTGAGACATGCTAAGACACACAGTGAGACAGGCTAAGACACACAGTGAGACAGGCTGAGCCATACAGTGAGACAGGCTGAGACACAGTGAGACATGCTAAGACACACAGTGAGACAGGCTGAGCCATACAGTGAGACAGGCTGAGACACAGTGAGACATGCTGAGACAGAGAGACAGGCTGAAACAGACAGCTATAATCCCTGAATTCCAGCTGAGAGAGACAGCTATTGCTCCCGAATTTTTCCCACAGCTCAGCATGTGACATTTTTCCATTGTCCAGTCAGTTTAAACACTTCTTGAAGCGTTTTTCTTTCAGTCGGTGAAGCACTGAAGACTTCTTTTTGGTGATGTCCGCATCAGAGCCATATTTATTGCTTCTTCCGTGCTTTTGACTTGGGCGCTGTTGTGAAAAATGGACATTACTTTTTCTATGAGCGCAGTTGGCAAATTATTTTTTGTGCGTATAAAACTTATACATGTCATACAAAGGGACAATGGGAGGTTACGGACCGTTGGGGTTTTCAGCTTTGTAAAACGTCTTCAACAGTTCCACAGCTTCCTTGGCTCTGTAGCCACCAATGCACTGCAACAAAAGAGATTTGTATTGATGTAATTAGTCCATAAAGGAGCATAGACATTAGAGAGACACACAATTGATTATGTAAAGCTCAAGGTGCAACACTTCACAAGCGTGAGAGAAAGCAGGCCTCCAGCTACCATCACAGCACTTCAATTAGCTTAACTCACTGTATCTGTTACTGAATCTCTGGCCAATAGTGAATGGTGGTTCGTGCTGGCTAACTGTTCCATTCTGGCAATATCAGCTGCCAGAAACTGTTCAGTGGAAACAGGATTTTCCATGCTGCTGGCAAGAGTGTGCAAGGCAGGAAGCAGCTCTTCCCCAAAGAAACACCAACAAAAACAGTACCTGTGACATTCATGGCTCCAGGAATGCAATGTCACCCTCATTTGGTGATTTTGGGCATTACACACACACACACACACACACACCCCGAACAGAGTAAATAGCTAACATCTGGATACAGGCTTCCAATCTGATCCAAAGGTCAAGTCCAATATTCTAGTGTTACCTTTGAGATGGCTGGAATTAAGCCTAAGCAGTGGGAGTTATTGGGAAGGGTTAATTCCCTCAGTGTCTGCAAAGACAAAATGGGTGTGCTGAAAATATCACGGAGGGAGTTTAATGCAACAGTCTGTTACATAACCGAATCTGTTCTGTACAGATGGGATAAATGTCCTTGCACACACGCTCTGATATCGCAATACTCTGTTACTGGAGCCAGGCCCACACATTTGTTCCATAAAGTGGACTTACTCGATTAAAAGATAATGGGAGCTGGAGAGGAAATCTCTCACTTGGCAATGTCCTGACATGTAGTTCCAGGATAACAGTGACACACTTCTGATCTCTCCCTACTGCTGAGAGATGTTCTACTACCATCAGACAAGGGGCTCGGACACGGAAATACATTGCCTCAGCACCCAAACCCGCATCCGGAAGATCTACAAAACGGAACTTTCGATCATGAGACCAATTATCGGCTGAAAATCAAAACTTAATCTGAAATTAACTTTGAAAATGAAAGTCAAATCTAATCAGATTGTGTTCAGGGCGATCTCTGTGCCGGGGGTGTTAGGCCCTGGTTTGGGTGGGGGGGAGGTTCATTTCTTTCTCACCCTGCTTTGACCAACGCCCATCAACCTACAAATTGAGGCTGGGCACTTAAATGCCTTTCACAACAAAAAAAATAGTCACACAACACCAGGTTAAAGTCCAACAGGTTTATTTGGAAACACAAGCTTTTGGAGCGCTGTTCCTTCATCAGGTGAGTGGAGAGGTAGGTTTCACAAACACGGTATATATAGACCAAGACTTAATTGCAAGATAATGGTTGGAATATGAGTCCTACGCTACGACCACAGATGAATGGACCCCACATGACCGTCACCAGGCAAGCTGGAGCCATTGGACCCATTGCTGGAGCTCTGATGAAGGGTCATCCAGACTCACAACATTGGCTCTATTCTTTTCCCACAAATGCTGTCAGACCTGCTGAGATTTTCCAGCATTTTCTGTTTTTGTTTCAGATTCCAGCATCTGCATTATTTTGTTTTTAACTTAAATGCCTTTAATAGGCAAAGGGTGGGTTTTCCGACCAAGGTCCTGCACGCCCAACAGTGAAATTGCACCTGGGTCATGGCAGACGGGATCCTGGAGAGATTCTTGCCTAAGCATTTTTATGCCTCCCTGCCTGTGGGGAGCAAAATTCTGGCCTCTGCATTAAAAACCTTGTTTTCTGCCTGAGTTTCTGTGCTATTTTCCCATTATCAATTCTAAAGTCTGAATTCAAATAGAAACTGTCTACAGGTTATACTATGATTATACCCTCCTGCCAGAGCAGACACCATTTGCATCTTAGTTTGTCTCCTGGCTTCTCTGTCAATGATGCAAAGAAACTGATCTACGCCAATTAACTTCAAGATTTCACACTGTTTTGATAACTTTGTTGCTAAACTGCCTGTTATGGTCTAAAGCAGAAAATATATATTCCATTAATGTGCTTTGATGTTGGCATTTAATACAGGAGTCTACATAGGACAGACAAGCAAAGGGATCGGGAGGTATGGATACAGCACTCACTAAACGTAGCAATGCAAGTCAGTAGGGATTAGTTCCAGAGGGAGAAATCTAAAAGCCGAGAAGTTATGTTCAACGATTATAGAAGTTTGGTTAGATCACACTTTGAGTACAGTGCAGAATTCTAGTCTCCACATAATTAAGTTATGAAGTTATGAAGGTATTTATAAAATAAAATTTTGTAAGGAGAGTAGAACTGAGAGTTCATAACCGTTGGAAGAGATTGTTCAGATGAGGCTCTTTTCTCCAGGAATGAAATGTCAGAGAAAACTCTTTGCCACAGAATGCTGTGGAGGCCAGATCATTGAGTATTTTTAACACAGAGATAGATAGGTTCTTGATTAATAAGGGGATCAGGGGTTATGGGGAAAAGGCAGGAGAATGGGGATAAGAAAAATATCAGCCATGACTGAATGGAGAAGCAGACTCAATGGGCCGAATGGCCTAATTCTGCTCCTACGTCTTATGAACAGACAGATGGTGATCTGACAGATGGCTTAAAGATTATGAAAAGGTTTGATAGGGTTGACACAGAGAGAGTACTTGCACTTGTGGCAGGAGACAAAAACTAGGACCTGTAAATATAAAACAATTGTCATGAATAAATCTGGTAGGAAATCAAGTAACAATTTATTTTCCCCAAGAGTAAGGAGAACTCACTGCCGTGGGCAGTGTGGAAGCAAAATACTGCTGATGCTGCAAATCTGAAATAGAATGCTGGAAAATCTCAGCAGGTCTGGCAGCATCTGTGAATGCAGAAGCTGCTGGGGTGAAATGTGACAAGGGAGGCCCTATTTAGATTCTGGGAGGAAAAGGAAGGGGTGAAGGCAGAGCTGCTCAACCATGTACAATCCATCTCCTGCACCCCTTCCCTTCTGCCTCCCCCAGACCATGTTGTATCTTACTTGTCCTCAATGTCCACCCTCTGCATTCAAAGATTCATCTCCCGCCATTCCGCCAACTCCACTATGATGCTACCACCAAACATATCTTCCCCTCACTGCCCTCTCTATCCTGCAAAATTCATGTTCCACAGGCACCGCTCCCTCTGCGCACCCTCAGCACCAACTCCTCAGCCCCTTTCCATTGCAGCTTCTTAAGCAGTTGCAAAAGGTGCAACATCTGTCTCTTCACCTCCTCATTGTCCAACGACCCAAACACCTTTCCGATGAAGCAGCATTTCACTTGCATCTCCTTCGATTTGTTCTGCTGCTCCCAAAGTTGTCTCCTCTACATTGAAGAGACTAAACATGAACCGGCAGACTGCTTTGTGAACATCTTTGCATGTTCCATGAACAAGACCCTGACCTTCCCGTCCCTTGTCAGTTCAACTCACCATCTTGCTCTCATCCCCACATTTCCATCCTCGGCTTGCTGCAATGCTCTAGTGAAACACAACTAAAACTGGAAGAACAACACCTCACCTTCCCTTCATTCAGCACATTACAGCCTTTACATTGCGCTCAACAACTTCAGACCATTAACTTCTTCCTCCATCTTGACCCTTTTTAATCCAATATTCCCAACAATACCTCCCCCGACTGCCATTTGTTCTTAAGTTTTGCTGTCACAGAACACTGGCCCTTGTTGTGCTATTAATGCATTCTGCTATCTTACCTTTATGCTGCTAATAGCACCTTCTTTAGTCTTTAACAGTATCATTAACGATCCCTTTGTCTTGTGCCCATGACATCTGAGCCCCCACTAATCTCTGACCTTCTATTTTGCTCCACCCCCTCTTAATCCATCACATCTTCCTCTCTTTAGCCCTAAAGAAGAAACCTGAAAGGTGAACTCTCTCTCTCCACAGATGCTGCCAGATCTGCTGAGTTTTTCTAACTCTTTCTGTTACTAATCAGGAGGTTGGATGGTCCTACTCCTGCTTCTATTTCTTACAAAGGTTCAATCGGATAGATTGATATGCCTTGAAGTTTTGTTAATTTTTACTAATGAAATGAGAAGTTTGAGATAGCCCAAAGGCTCGGTTAGCAGATGAGCTGCCCAATGTTGTTTCAGTTTTGAATTGATTGGACACGCAATCAAAGCCCCCAAAGGCAAGTGCTATCATATAAGCCAAAACAGATACAAAGTACTGGTTTAAAAAAAAAGTCCTTTCTGAAGATTTCCCCTGCTCCATCTTCCCAGCACAGATGTTGATATTTATAACAAATAAAGGGAATTTTTTGTGAGTGCATTGGCAATGCCATAATACAGAGGGGCCAGAGAGATAATAACGCACAGTGAAGAAGTGTGGAGATGGGAGTTCTCTACACATAAGCCAACAATGCTAACACAATAATTACGTGTTATATAAAAATATTGCTTAGACATTCTTCACTTGCACATGTACAAACTTCATATTGTTTTAAAAATGTAGTTTAAATGAAGTATGCAGAAGAACTGGATGCATCACTTCTGACTCCATGTGATACAGAAGACAGCACAAAATGCAGGAAACAATCTTTCCCAGGGGTTGCCAAAGTTGCCAACCGAAGATTAATGAAATCAGTGCACAGTCAAGGACAAACCTGGAATGGAGCCAACCTAGGGAAAGGCCATGAGCAGTGACAGGTTGGCAATGAGACACAAGATAGTTTAGGAAGCAGTGGATCATCTACTGAGAAACCATCCAGTGGGAGAGCCATTATGGCTAACTCTGCGGTTCTGGGGGGGAGGTACTCTTTAGCAAATCACTGATGCTAAGCAGATTTTTATTCTGCACATTTTGGTTTTCCTTTTTTGGCATTTTTTTTACTTTTTTGCCTTAAAAAAAGCTATTCTTTATATCATGGTTATTTATTAGTGCCACAAGTAGACTTACATTAACACTGCAATGAAGTTACTGTGAAAAGCCCCTAGTTGTCACACTCCGGCACCTTTTCAGGTACACTGAGGGAGAATTTAGCATGGCACATGCACCTAACCAGTATATCTTTGGAATGTGGGAGGAAACCGGAGCACCCTGAGGAAACCCATGCAGACACGGGGAGAACATGCAAATTCCACACAGTCACCCAAGGCTGGAATTGAACCTGTCGCTGGCACTGAGTGCCAATCATTGTGCTACCGTGTGTTGTCGCTATCTGACTAAGATGATGCCTGTACCACCTCTGGGATGTTTTTTAATCAAGTCCAGCCTTTTCCCATTTACAAAAGAGCAGATCGCCTGGCCAATACTCTCTCCATTGGACTCAGTATTCACACACCCCCATATGACCTGTGCGATGCATCACTGTCACCTGGCAATGTTTCTTTGGGTCTTATCCTTGCAGCCTCCGCCACTGAGAAGGACAAGAGCAGCAATGTCAGGAGGACATCACCATCTTCCCGTCATTCTCCAACCTCACACCAGTCTGACTCAGGTATTATGAGATCAATGTCCTGAAATTTCCAATGTAACACCAGCACGGGGATTGTTATCAACATGTGGCCTACTGCAGTTTGATGAGATTTCCCACTACCCTCGGCACAGGGCAATAAACAGAACCTCTCCAGCATCAACACATCCAGAGAACAACATTTTCTAAAAGTTATTTTCAATGTGAATCAGGGTTCCTCACTCTGGCCTCTCACCTGTAGCTCAGCAGTTGGCTTCTTCACTTATGAAAGGAAATCACTTATCTGGAACATTGCTGAAAAGAAACACATTGCTGAAGCTTTTGATCTTGCACTCTTCCGGACATATGCAAGAATATCAAATTTCAGACCATCATGACAAGTTATACTACGGGAAAAAATGATGCTGATTGGTCAGCATATTAACTCTTGAGTGGTTGAGATATTGCCATGGAGAATTCAACAGGATGTTATTGCCTCCCGAAGCTCATTTCGTGTTCTGACAAAGTGTTCATACCTAAACTTGAACCTGTCTTATTTCAGGTGATGATGTATCTGCTGTGTATCTCCAGCCCCTCTTGCTTCAGTTTTATTTCCCACACCAGCAATGTCTCTCACAGTGGTAATAAGCACTGCAATGCTGAGTAATTGGAGAAGGGCTTGCTGCTGATGGATGAAGTTGTTTGGGGGGGGGGGGGGGGGGGTGGGGGGCATCTCTTTACCACCTATGCAGCCCCTACTGCAGCATGGTGGCACAGTGGTTAGCACTGCTACCTCACACAGCCAGGGACCTGGGTTTGATTCCCAGCTTGGGTCACTGTCTGTGCAGAGTTTTCACATTTTCCCCTTGTTTGTGTGGGTTTCCTCTGGGTGCTCTGGTTTCTTCCCAAAATCCGAAAGACCTGCTAATTAGGTGCATTGGCCATCCTAAATTCTCTCCATGCTAAATTATCCAAAGAGGCGCCGGAGTGTGGCGACAAGGGGATCTTCACAGTAGCTTCATTGCAGTGTTAATATAAGCCTATTTGCAACATGAATAAATAAACTTTAAAAACTTTAAAGTTGAAAGTGTACATAAAACCTTAATTTAATTTTAGGTTTGAGAAAGCTTCTATGAAACTCTGTCAATCCTCCCTGCTTCATTGAGCATCGGGGGGCTACAGATTGAAATCAAAAGGTGTCAACAATGGAAAATGCACGGCCCCATCGAAAGGGAGTTAAGCGCTCACTCACAAATACCATTTGCCTGTGAACATTGAATTACAGGAACAAGGGAACAGGAGGAGGCCATTCAGACCCTTGAGCCTATGGCCAATCTGCATGATAACTCCATTCATCAGCCTGAGGCAGTTTGGTAGATCAGTGGTTAGCACTGCTGCCTCACAGCGCCAGGGCCCCAGGTTCAATTCCCGGCTTAGGTCACTGTCTATGTGGAGTTTGCTCATTCTCCCCTCGCCTGCGCGGGTTTCCTCTGGGTGCTCCGGTTTCTATCCACATTTTGAAAGATGTGTTGGTTAGGTGCGTTGACCCGAACAGGCACCGGACTGTGATGACTAGGGGAATTTCACAGTAACTTCACTGCAGTGTTAATGTAAGACTTTCTTGAAACTAATAAATAAACTTTACTTTAACTTTTGGTTCCATAACCCTTAAAAACCGTGGTAAAATCTGTTTACTTATTTTGAAATTCTCAGTTGAGCCCCAGCCTTGATTGCTTTTTTTTGGGGGAGAGGCGCCCGGATTTCCACTCTGCTTTGCGCGCCCTTGAATGGCCTGTTCCTAATTTGAAAGTTTTGGCCCCTTATTCTGGCCTCTCCCCTCCACAGGGAACAGTTTCTCTACATTTACCCCAAATCTTATGATCTCAAAACATCCCAATCTCATCACCCCTTAATCTTCTACACTCAGGGAATAGGAGATAGGTCTACGCAGCCCAATTGAAAACTCTTTGCAGCTCCACAAAAGCGTGACTTGAATTCAGCTCACTGGCCAGACATATGCTGAAATTGTGGGCTTGCGTTAGTCCCCACGTAATGCTTCAGTATTGGCCTCAGCATTAACATTAGTAGCATCTATGGAAGTCCCTATCTCTGCAGGTAGATAAGTTTTCTTTGCTTTGTGCTTGCACGTGGCATAGACTGAACATTTCTTACATATCACCAACAGCATTGTAGACTCGAGCTTGCAGCACAGCAGGGCAAAAAGGCCTCTAGTTGAACTCAGGAGGAGATTTAAGGGACGTTATTTCTGGGTTTCTGCAAAGGGTGGGTTACCTGGAACGGCGCCCCAGAGTTCTGCAAATCATCTGTGGGAATGTTCAACACTGAGCCACAACCTCCAAAGCGCTCATTCTGACAGCCGTACACAACCAGTGGGATGTCTGCCATGCGGTTAAGCGGAAAAATACGTTTTCCTTCCGTGAAAAACAAAACGCGGGTGAGGAGAAAGAGAAAAGGAAAAACAAAGAATTGAGATGATGTCCTGGGCTTTCCCCCCTCCCCCAAAACAAACTGACAGACTTCTCCCACCCCCTTTTGGTATTTTTCCTATTGGTGGGGGAGGGAGACACTGAGGGACTGTTTTAAACTAGAGTTACAGAATGATACAGCAATAGAGGAAGCCATTCGATCCATTGCACCTATGCTGACCCTCTGGTCAAGTTATCCAATTTGTTCCCTCGCAACCCCCCCCCCCCCTCCAAACCACCACCTCCCTCAAATATCCTCTTTTAAATGTCACTATTGCAACCTTTGCCTACATTCAAGCAGTTCATTCCAAATTGCAGCAACTCACTGTGTAACAAGAGTTAACCCTGTCATCTCTGTTTCTTTTCTCAATTACCTTGAACCTTTTGTCCTCTGGTTACCATTCCTTCCATCACGGAAACAATGTGTCTTTGTCTATTCTATTCAAACTAGCACTGTAATTATAAGCTGAAAACGACAGGCCTTTTCTAATACGCTTTTGTTGATAGACCCGAGGTAGGGACAAGGCTTAAATAACAACTTCAGAAGTACTTCACAAGTTACGAACACCCATCTAGGGAGGGTGATGGCCTAGTGGTATTATCACTAGATTATTAATCCAGGAACTTGACTAATTCTGGGGACCTGGGTTCAGATCCCTCCACAGTACATGTTGGAATTTGAATTCAATAAAACAAACTCCAGAATTAAGAATCTACTGATGAACATGAAATCATTGTCGATTGTTGGAAAAACTCTTCAGGTTCACCAATGTCCTTTAGGGAGGGAAATCTGCTGTCCTTACTTGGTCTGGCCAACATGTGACTCCACAGCAATGTGTTTGACTCTCTACTGCCCTCTGTAATAGTCTAACCAAGGGCAATTAGGGACAAATGATAAATGCTGGCCAAACAGCGACATTCAAAACCTATGAATGAATTAAAAAAAACTTCCAATCAAGCTTCCAACTTCCCGCACTATCCCAGATTTGCTCAGTATTCAAAAATCTATCAGATTCTGTCCAGAATATGATCAGCAAGTGAGGGTCCAGCTCTCTGAGGTAGAGAATTCCAAAAACCAGTGTAGAATTATAAAATCCCTACAGTACAGGAGGAGGCCATTTGGTCCATCTAGCCCAAACAAACAACAATCCCACTCCATCCCTGTAACCTCACATACTTATCCTGCTCATCCCCCCGAAACTAGGGTCAATATTGCATGGCTAATCACCTAACATCTTTGGACTGTGGGTGGAAATTGGAGCACTTGGAGGAAATCCACAGAGACACAGTGAGAATGTGCAAACTCTACACAGACAATGATCCAAGCCAGGAATCGAACCCCGGTCACTGGCACTGTCAAGCAGCAGTGCTAACCACTGTACCACCGTGCAGTCCAGTGGCAAAAACAAAGAAAAAATAAGAAATCTTTCACCTCAACTCAATGGATGACATCTCCCACTCGGAGACTGTGAGCCCCGTTGCAGATTCACCAGCCAGGGAAACAGCATCCCAGTATCTACTCTGTCAGCCCCTAAAGAATTTCATATGCTTCAATGAGATCATCTCCCACTCACACTGCTGTTAAGCCAGCATTTATTGCCCATTCCTAATTGCCCTTGGGAGGGTAGTAACGTATCGCTTTCTTGGAGACAAGTGTGTGGTTTGCTGGGTTAACCACATTGCTGTGGGTCCGGAGTCACACGGTGCCAGACTAGGTAATGACGGCTAATTCCCTTCCCTACAGAATATTAGCAAACCAGATGGATGTTTAAACAACAAGCCAGCAGTTTTATGGTCACCATTACGAAGACAAGAATTTATTCCAGATTTAATTAACTGAATTGAAAATTCTCTTGGTACTGTGGTGGGCTTGAGCTTCAATAACAGCTTAGACCTGAAGATAAGTGGGAGGAATGAATAATTAAAGGAGGCTAGATTTTCAAAGAATTGTGGTCCTAGGGAAAAAAGGAACTACAGCAGTGACACAGTGCGATGACTCTTGATTTCAATACAGTGTGCAATCAGAAAGTGTTCGAGGCAGCACAGTTACAAGACTGTCCATTCTTCTCATCCTCTACAGGGCCAAGGACCAAGAGGCAGCAGATCAGATGTGCAGTGTATTTCATGGAACGCAAGTCATCATGTTCCCCGGGGGAGCCAATATAACTGAGGATTCTGAATGGCCACTTGGCTTTTGTGGTAGGGCTTCCATCCCTGGGTCAGGGAGTTTGCAATCTCTACCAGGACAGTGCAGCACCCCGCAAGGGTGTTGCATTGTTTGCGGAGGGGCTGGGGACGGCACTGTCCTATGGAAGTGCTAGGTTCAGGCTTGCATGATTAGAGGAGCAGGGAGTTCCGCTGGTGCCCGGCCCAGTGTTCCCTCACCACCAGCACCATAAAGCAAGAAATACGAGCAATTGAACCACTGTGTGATGGGGTTTTGAGAGCTCAGTCCACCGTTTGTTCAACTTGGGGGGATGGAAAACCAATAAAATTTAACTAACTGAAGAATTATGAAGCAACTAAGCCAGAGGCTATAATTCTGACACAGCACTCTCTGTATGATTGTCCCCATTTTATTTATAATGCTACCCTCAACAGCTGTGGCCCCGTCCATTTGGTCCACTGACAGAAGTGGCGCTCACTGCACAGAAACATGTATAATTACTGCTCGACACAGTTACGGATGAGGAGCGCTGCGTCCCACTTAATCACTCTCCCAAGTGGTTACCATGATGTGCGGTTCAACTGAGTGCCAACGCTATACTGTAATTTATCTCTATAAATAACCCATTCACGTCGAAACAGCACCGGAAAGTGACACTGCATTAGAATAATTAACAACCCCATAATGAAATCTCATGTGCTGCAAAGTTTTTCTGGACAAAAATGTGTGGATTTACATACATATACTTGGGTAAAATCTACAATTTTTTTTTGCTGTAAAGGCTCCATTGCTCACTTTGGCTCCAGGAAGTCATCACAGCAGTGACCTTCCTGAGTCTGCCAAAAATATACAGGCAAAAATTAATCAAGCCTCTTGCAAAGTAGCTCCTCACTCCCCCCCCCACTAAAGCCAGGCACTGATGGGGGTAGACGTGGAGACTTTTATACGGATTCGCATTTAAACTGCACTAAGGGACTGAACAACTTGATCATTTTTATATGTAAATAGTTATACAAATAACGAAATTAGACTTTTATATCAGCTTAGCATTTTGTCAATAACAATTTGCATTTACATAGCACCTTTAAGGTCGTAAAACTTCTCCATGTGTTTTTCAGAAGCAAAATTTGACTCCCAGTCACATCGGGAAGTATGAGGACAAGAGGTCAGTTTGTAAAGGGAGTCTTGGAGGAAGGACAGGCAGAAGGTTTAAAGGGAGGGACTGCCAGAGCTTGGGGCCTTGGCAGCTGAAGGCCAGTCGCAAAAGGCCAGAACTGGAGAGGTGCCAATATTTTGGAGAATTGTCGAGTTAGATGAGATGACAAGAATGGGGAGGGGTGAGGTTATGCAGGAATTTAAACACAATGAGAACTGGGTTCTTTTTCCCTTGCCTGTGATTTTCAGTGAAAGATTGCTTCTAAACTGCAAACATTTGCCAAAAGATCCATAGTTAGCACATTTTTCGGAAATCATGCTCACTTTTGTCTGTGCAGAACCATGGGGCGGAGGGGGGGAGAAAGAGATAAATTTAAATATCCCCTCTTTACATAAAAAGTTATTCAGCCCTGAGTTAGGTCTCCTGCCATTCAATGGTGCAATTGCTAAAGGATACTCAGTAGCCGCAAGGCAGCAGCACACATGATGCATGGCTCCACTGTGACATACAACACTGTGTGTCCAAACACCTCCTCCCGGTTCCTGTCATGTTGGCGACACCACTCCAACACTTGGTCAATGGCAACCATCTCTGCGTGACGGGTGGCCTATATGGAGAGAGAGAAATCCCAGAATATAATATTGTCCACAAACGTTCACTCCCTCCAGCACCAACATAATAACAGCAGAGTGTTCCAGCTACAACTCACCAAGGCTCCTCAGGCTACACCTTTCAAACTTATGACTAATGCAATCTAAAAGATAAGGGCAGCAGACAGATGGGAACACCGTCACGTGGACGACCCCCTCCAAGCTATTCACCACCTTGACTTGGAAATATATCAGCCGTTCCTCCACTGTTGCTGGGTCAAAATCTTGGAACTCCCTCCCGATGGCACTGTGGTGTAGATATACCTCAGGGACTTGAATAATTCAAAAAGGCATCCATCAACTTCTCAAGGGCAACTGGGGATGGGCAACTATGGCTGGCCTAGCCAGTGAAGCCAATATCCATTGAATAATTAAAACAAAATAAGCAGTTGAGCTTGGAATACACGAGGTTATGGAATCAGTAAAGGCAACTTTAATCCCCAGGGATTAATGCCCCAGGGATCAGTGCTGGGGCCTCAGCTATTTACCATTTGTATAGATGATCTGGAGGAGGGAGCTGAGTGTAAGGTGTCGAAATTTGCTGATGACACAAAGATAAGTGGAACAGCAAATTGTGCGGAGGGTGTGGAAAATCTGCAGAGGGATCTAAATAGGCTGAGCGAGTGGGCAAGGACCTGGCAGATGGAATACAATGTTGGCAAGTGTGAGGTTACCCACTTTGGTAGGAATAATGGTAGGAAGGACTACTACTCACAGGGCGAAAAGCTGCAGCATGCTACGGTGCAGAGGGACCCTGGGGGTCCTTGTGCATGAGTCGCAAAAACCCAGCCTACAGGTGCAGCAGGTGGTCAGGAAGGCGAATGGGATGCTGGCCTTCATAGCGAGGGGGATTGAATATAAAAGTAGGGAGGTCTTGCTGCAACTGTACAGGGCACTGGTGAGGCCGCAGCTGGAGTACTGTGTGCAGTTTTGGGCGCCGCACTTGCGCAAGGATATTTTGGCCTTGGAGGGAGTGCAGAGGAGGTTCACTAGGCTGATACCGGAGTTGAGGGGGTTGAGCTATGAGGAGAGGCTGAATAGACTGGGCTTGTACTCGTTAGAGTTTAGAAGAATGAGGGAAGATCTCATTGAGACGTATAAGATGATGGAAGGGATGGATAGGGTAGAGGTAGAGAGGTTCTCCCTGCTCAGAAAGGACAGCAGGACTAGAGGGCACAGCCTCAAGATAAGGGGGGGACAGTTTAGAACAGAGTTGAGGAGGAACTTCTTCACTCAAAGGGTGGTGAATCTCTGGAATTCTCTGCCTGTTGAAGTGGTGGAGGCTGCCTCGCTGAATATATTTAAGACGCGGGTAGATAGGTTTTTGGTAGGCAAGGGAATTAAGGGTTATGGGGAGAAAGCGGGAAAGTGGAACTGAGCCACTTCAGATCAGCCATGATCTTATTGAATGACGGGGCAGGCTCGAAGGGCTAGATGGCCTACTCCTGCTCCTATTTCTTATGTTCTTATGTAATCAGTCTGTTATGAACATAACCATACTTCGCTATATATAAGATCTATCCAGCTCTAGTTTGAGTTTGTTGATATTATCAGTAACATTTTGGAAGCAATGCAGCATCTAAATGTGATGCAGAATGGCCCACCCATTTTGCTTACTTCATATATGGATGCCAGAATTTATTGCTGCACAGAAGGAAAGATTAAAGTGGTCTGCAGTTTTGAAGACTCAAAAAGGAGAATTAGGGTAAGGCCAGGTTTTCTCTTTGTTGAGGAAGCTAGATGACAAAGCCAGCCAATGACACGTCTTCAAGGTTTGTAGAGACAGGGGTAGTCGAGGGATAGTATTCTACCAGGCTGGGATTCTGAAATCTGTAGATTGTAAGGATGAAATCTCACTGCCAAGTGAAGTGGTTGAGGCAGACACGTTACTGATATTTAAGACTTATCTGGGGAGACATATGAACAGACGTGGAACAGAGGGATACAGGCAGTTAGTCTAGATAGGACAATGTGATTGGCGCAGGCTTGAAGGGCCAAAGGGCCTGTTCCTATGCTGTACTGTTCTTTGTTCTCTGAAATAAAGATGACTTTCTACACTTGCATGCTATTCTTCCATGGCATTAGGAGATGTGGGATCATCTTTTAATGTATACTGGTGACATTCCAGCTCGTGCTTTTCCCAAATCCCACAACTACTTCTGTCATATCAAACTATCTAAAATCATTACCAGAGTTATCTTCAGTGGAAGCCCAAAACTATTCTTCTCAGTAAAAAGTGCTTGCTTTGCCATTGGCTCCATCTCCCAGAGGGCTGTTTCCTGAGCTGAAGCCAGATGGATTCATTGGAAAATGTTCAGAGAAGGTTCACTGGATGATCCCTGATGTGGAAGTATTGTCCTATCAGAAAAGGTTAAACAGGTTGGACTCTACTCATTAGAATTTAGAAGAATGAAAGGAGATCTCATTGAAACATACACAATTCTTAAGGGGCTTGACAGGATAAATGCTGAGAGGATTTTTCCCTTCATGAGAGAGTCTAGGACTAGAGGGCATTGTCTCAGAACAAAGGGGCACCGATTTAGAACAAAGAACAAAGAAAGTACAGCACAGGAACACACCCTTCGGCCCTCCAAGCCTGTGTCGATCATGGTGCCCTAACAAAAACAAACCTTCTGCCCTTACTGGGTCCGTATCCCTCTATTTCCTCCCTAATCATGTATCCATCCAGATGCCTTAAATGCTACTAATGTGCCAATTTCCACCACCTCTTCTGGCAGCATGTTCCAAGCACCCACCAACTCCATGTGAAAAACTTCCTCTGCATATCTCCCTTATATTTTATCCCTCTCATCTTGAAACTGTGCCCCCTTGTAATTGACATTTCCACCCTTGGAAAAAGCCTCTGGCTATCCACCTTGTCTGTCTCATGATTTTGTAGATCTCCATCAGGTATCCCCTCAGTCTCTATCTTTCCAGTGAAAACAATTCTAATTTATTCAACCTCTCCTCATAGACAATACCCTTGAGACCATGCAACATCCTGGTGAACCTTCTCTGCACTCTCTCCAAAGCTTCCGCGTCCTTCTGGCAATGCATGCAATATCCAAATTCGAACTACCCAAGCTTTTATATCCTACAACTAAATCCCCAACTCCTGAATTCAATGCTCCAGCTGATGAAGGCAAGCATGTCAAATGCCTTCCTAGTCACCTTGGCTACCTTTGTTGCCAGTTTTAGGGAACTGTGCACACCTAGATCCCCTCTGTATGTTAATGTTCCTAAGGGTTCTGCCATTTATAATATAATTCATATCTAAATTTGATCCTCCAAAATGCATCACTTTGCATTTGTTTGGATTAAATTCCACCTGCCATTTCTGGCCCAAGTCTCCAACCTATTTATCCTGCTGTATCCTCTGGCAATCCTCAGCACTACCAGCAAATCCACCAATCCTCATGTCATCTGCAAACTTGCTTACCAAATTTTCCTCCAGATCATTTATATAAGCTATAAATAACAGAGGTCCCAGCACTGATCCTTACAGAATACCACTAGCCATAGATCTCCATTCTGGGAAATACCCTTCCATTGCCAATCTGTTTCTATAACCAAGCCAGTTCTGTAACTATCTAGCCAGCTCCCCCACACCCGCCCCCCCCCCCGCCCCTGCCCCCGCCCCCCCGGAATCCCATGTGAGTTTAGTTTTTGTGGAACCTTGTCAAATGCCTCACTAATGTCCATATAAACTACATCCACAGCCCTTCCCTCATCAATTTTCTTTGTCACTTCTTCAAAAAACTCAATCACGTTGGTGAGACATGACTTTCCCCATTCAAAACCATGCTGCATGTCACTAATTTATTCATTTTCCTCCAAATGTGCATATATCTGTCCTTCTGTATCGTCTCCAAAAGCTTCCTTACCATCGATGTCAGGCTCACTGGCCTATAATGTGCTGGATTATCCCTGCTTCCTTTCTTAAACAAGGGAACAACGTAGGCAAGGTAGTCCTCTGGAATCTTGTCTGTGGTCAAAGGGGATGTGAAGATATGAAGATATCTGTTAAGGCCCAAGCTTTTTCTCCCCTTGCCTCCTGCAGTAACCTGGGATAGATCCCATCTGTCCCATGAACTTGTCTAGGCTGAAATGAGGAGGAATTTCTTCACTCAGAAGGTTGAGTCTTTGGAATTCCTTGCCACAGAGAGCTGTGGGGGCAGAGCCCTTGTGTATATTTAAGTCTTAGAAAGATAGATTTTTGATCAGTTAGGGAATCAAGGGTTACGGGGAAAGGGCAGCAAAGCGGAAGCAAGGAATATCAGATCAGCCATGTTCTTAATGAATAGCAAAGTAGGGTCAAGGGGTTGAACGGTCTACCCCTGTTCCTATTTCTTATGATTTCCTACTCAACTCCGAGTAGAGTTTCAAATCCCAGGGAAAAGGATTGATTATTCAGGACATAACACGTGGCTGCTCAAGCAGGGAGATGAAGCTGGAAATTTGATGGAACTGATAAAAGGAGAAGACTTGATTTGATTTATTGTCACGTGTTGACATACAGTGAAAAGTATTGTTTCTTGCGTGCTATACAGACAAAGCATACCATTCATAAAGGAAAAGAAAGGGTGCAGAATGTAGTGTTATAGTCATAGTTGGGTGTAGAGAAAGATCAACTTAATGTGAAGTAGGTCCATTCAAATGTCTGACAGCAGCAGGGGAGAAAGTGTTCCTGAGTCAATTGGTATGCGACTTCAGACTTTTGTATCTTTTTCCCGAAGGAAGGAGGTGGAAGAGAGAATGTCCGGGGTGCGTGGGGTCCTTGATTATGCTAGCTGCTTCTCTGAGGCAGCGGGAAGTGCTGCCTCAGTGTCAATGCATGGGGAGCTGGTTTGCCAAGATGCCAAGGATAGGCCACAAAGGATAGGCATGGAAAAACAAGGATTGATAAAACAACTTCCACCTTAATTTTGTTCCTTTGGAGCAATTCACAACCCCAAACACATGAATTTGTCTTTCATCATACAATCTCTGGATTTGGGAAACCTGAGCTTGGCATTTGCTGTCCACAATTTCTCACATGATCTCTACAAGTCTTGGTGATGGGATAATATGTTGGCCTGATCTCGTCACCTTGATTTTTCAATGAATAAAATGTCCTGGAATGTGGGGCAATTTGGAAGGTGCACATTATTGGCAAAATCAAACCAGTCACCCATCATCGACCCATCGATTTTGACAGCAAGGAGAGCCATGAGTGACATACAACTTCATACACCTCCAAAGTTACATTACTGACCCCCTCCGTCTGTTCTGCCACATTTTCCCACAGATGTTAACTTACGTTCTTGGTTTCATTCACTTCGTTCCTCCCCTGTCCCAAAATCTCATTCTGGTAAACCATCAGGCACCCAACAGGCACCTCGCCGTTCTCCAGAGCTTCTTTCGCCTGAAAATCAAACAGAAAATTAACCGAACCTCAGCAACACCCTCACGTTCAATATTCCCAACACAGCCACAAGGGAAAGAAAAAGGCAGAAGCAAAGCAGTCTGCAATACTGCCATCTCTTAACTCAATAAAGAACGTATTATTAGGAATTTACTGCAGTAAAGGCAGTTCTGACTATTCTAATTTCAGAAAGGGCTAAACGCTCTCACATACTTGAATAAGAAAGCCTAAAATCTGGTAGGGGCACAAAATGAAATCAAACATTGTACAATTTCTCAACACATTTTACACAATATGCTTTTAAAATTGTCTCAGAATATGATCAGGTAAATAACTTATTCCAGAGACTACAACACAAATCTATGAGTAAACTCCATTTCCAAAATGTTAGCCTACATCGATGTTATCCTATATATCGATGGGGCGAAGGGCCTTCTCTGCACTGTATGACTCTGACATTGTAAAAAGTCTGACAACACCAGGTTTTAGTCCAACCTATTTATTTGATAATATACTCGCTAGCTTTCGGGTTAGCCCCTTCGTCAGGTGAATGGAGAGAACTCTCCATTCACCTGACGAAGGGGCTAACCCGAAAGCTAGCGAGTATATTATCAAATAAATAGGTTGGACTAAAACCTGGTGTTGTCAGACTTTTTACTGTGTTTACGCCAGTCCAACGCCGGCATACCCACATCATGACTCTGACATTGACAGACCTGCTGTGTATTTTTGAGAGCTTTTATTTCAAATACCAATACCACCCTCTGGTGATAAACAATGGTATTGATACTCAGTGCTTTTCCCACTTTTCTAAAAGCATACATTTCCCCTATCCACCCATGGAGTTTGTTTCAATAGGTTTCTTCCGAGATAGGTGAATATTGCTGGAGTTGGTTGAAGAAGGTAGATAGCCCCCTAGTATCTCGCCCAAGACAACATTCAGGTGCGTGCTAAGGTAAAGATTGGTAGTTGTTCGGCTTAGTGAAATTCACATCCACAGATCCGTAACCTTCCTTTTGAGTTTGATGCCTAGAGGCAGACTGCAGCACCAGCACGAGGTGAGACCAGTTAACTGGTCCAGATGAATCTGGTGAGCTTTGTGTTCAGTGAGTCTCAGTTCCAATAAGGGCAGTACAATTTCTTCAGGGGGTGGGTGAAGGGACACATCCAATTCAGATTGTGAAGTTGCTCTTTCTGTTGAATCCACCATTCTAAGTGCAGCTTGATGGGTATCGATGAAGACACCTGCAAAGCCCGATGGCTATAAAAGAATTGCGATCTGCAGCAAAAAAATAAGCCAGAGTGAGAGTGGGAGCTGATTGGAATGGACCCTCATGTGAGACACAGCTGTTGCTATGGCTGGAGTGTACACACTTGTGCTCCTGAGAGAGACACGACTTCCTGAGTATTTATGACCAAAAAGACACTGATTGATCAATGCCTGTCCAATGAATGGCTGGAAGCATACAGATCTTGCTGGCATTGATCATAAGAAGGGGAGACAAAGGAACATCAAAACCAACAGCCTGCCGGAACAATTGTCATAAAGGTGCAGTGCCCTGGAGCTGGGACTCAGAGTGGACAGCAGAAACCACCAAAAGGGGGACTGATCACTTTGCCCCTTAAGGGGTGTTATTTAGATCCAAGCCACGATTTTTGGTATTTTTTGTAGGACAGAGTTTGGGTACTTTGTGTGTAACAAAATAAGTTTATACTTTCTCTGTAACAAAGTTTTGAGAAGGTGTAATAGAGCTTTTGTTACCCTTTTAGTGGAGTCTTTGATACTTTTATAGTAACCTGCTAAGATACAATGAATTTGATTTGATTTATTATTGTCACATGTATTTACAGTGAAAAGTATTGTTTCTTGCACGCTAGACAGACAAAACATACCTTTCATACAGAAGGAAACGAGAGAGTGCAGAATGTAGTATTACAGTCATAGCTAGGGTGTAGAGAAAGATCAATTTAATACAAGCTAAGTCCGTTCAAAAGCCTGTCAGCAGCAGGGAAGAAGCTGTTCTTGAGTTGGTTAGTATGAGACCCCAGAATTTTGTACTTTTTTTCCCGAAGGAAGAAGGTGGAAGAAAGAATGTCCAGGGTGCGTGAGGTCCTTAATTATGCTGGCTGTTTTGCCAAGGCAGGGGGTAGCGTAGATAAAGTCAATGGATGGGAGGCTGGTTTGTGTGATGGACTGGGCTATATTCACGACTTTTTGTAGTTCCTTGCAATCTTGGGCAAAGCAGGAGCCATACTGTGCTGTGATACAACCAGAAAGAATGCTTTCTATGGTGCATCTATAAATTTGGAGAGAGTCATAATGGACATGCCAAATTTCCTTCGTCTTCTGAGAAAGAAGAGGCATTGGTGGGCTTACTTAACTATAGCATCGGCAAGGGGGGGACCAGGACAGGTTGTTGGTGATCTAGGCACCTAAAAGCTTGAAGCTTTCGACCCTTTCTACTTTGTCTCCATTGATGTAGACAGGGGCAAGTTCTCCTATACGCTTCCTGAAGTCAATGTCAATCTCCTTTGTTTTGTTGACATTGAGGGAGAAATTACTGTTGCTGCACCAATTCACCAGATCTTCTCTCTCATTCCTGTACTCTGTTAAATTGTTGTATGATAATTTGAGTTTGAGTGTATTGCCCAGGACATTAGTTGACCCCACGTCTGAAATACAACACAAGTTTCAACATAATTGTTATAGAGATGCTAATATTTAATACATTACAATTCTAACTGCACAATGCCTCGGTAACTGTCCATTTTTCTTTTCAAACGAGACACCCGTGACTCTTGATTTAAAACCCCTTAAGCTTAATATTTGTACAAAACATTGTGATGGTAAAAATGCTTCATGTGTAAAACAAACTAAGAGTTTGTTCACGAATTCACAAGATACAGGAGCAGAATTAAGCCATTTGGCCCATCGCGTCTGCTCTGCCATTCAATCATGGCTGATATGCTCCTCATCCCCATTTCATTCTTTTATTTCAGAGTGAAGCGCTGAGGTTTTCAAAGAATAAAACTTGGACAATGCCCAACTAAAATAATTTAAACAGCTATATCCAAGGCATCCTGCCTAAAACAATTGATTATTCAAAAATAATTCAAGAAGGGTCAACATTCAGCAAAGACCAAGATAATATGATTGAGAAGATTGGCTCTCAGCATCTATAGTTCATGTCCTAAAACTCCCACAACAGGGAGTTCTTACAGTCAGGCTGTCTGCTCTGCAATGATACTCTCGTGCCACCTTGACTTCTGGCCTCTTAAATGTTGTTAAAAATTTAACAGGCAAAATAGATGCATCATGACAAGATAGGGGAAGGATGTGAGGGAGAACTTTCTTATCCAGCAAATGGTAATGAACTGCAACTCTCTGCCTGTGAGTTTGAAAGAAACATTTAACATACAAATTAGGAGCAGGAGTAAGCCACTCGGCCCCTTGAGCCTGCTCTACCGTTTAATAAGGTCTGATTGTGGCCTTAACTCCACTTTACCTCCTATCGCCTGTACGCTTTGACGTCCTTGTCAATCAAGAAACTATCTAATTCAGCTTTAAAGATCATCAGTGACCCTGTCTCCACTGCTCTCACAGCCCTCCAAGATAAAAGTGAATGAACACTCAAGGGAAATAAACTTGCAGATCGGTGGGGATGGAGTGGTATAAGGCAACTGACTGGAGCACTCTATATAGAGCTGGCATTAACTCAACTGTTTGTGCTGTAATGACATTTTCTAAATCAAAAATGTCTCTTGTTTGTGCCTGTTTCAGCCCCAGTACTAGATTCCTCTGCAATGGTCATTTCAATCATAAACTTAGGAGCAGCTGTCTAAGTCAGACTCTGCGTTTCATTGTAACCCTGTAGGGATGCTGCATTGGTGTTGCTGCAATAGATCCAGCATAATGCACTGCCGCTTTATCTGTCACAGCATATCCAAACCCAAAGACAGCGATAATCTTGCTGGAAGGACAAAGACACATGGGAGGGGAGAATGACAGGAATGATCCCTAGGGAAATAAAAAGACAAAGAGGTCAAAAGATAACATGGAACAAAATGGTCTGTCTGGCCAATCACATATCATGCCATGAGACGATTTTGGAATCTGATCTCCACTTAGACCTCAGGACATGTAACTGAATTGCTGATGCTGCCCAATTCTACAATAAGTGCTGTCAACTTTGTTGTCTGTCCCTCTCAACAGGTTATGCCCCAGATATGTATTTTCTCTTTACAGAAAATATTTTGGGCTTATTGAATTGATTTATTATTGTCACATGTATTGGCATGCAATGAAAAGTATTCCTTCTTGGGAGCTGTTACAGACAAGACACGCTGCTCATAGAGTACATCGGGAAGACGGAAAGGAGAAGGTGTAGAATATAGTGCTGCAATTACAGATAGGGTGAAGAGAAAGGTCCTTTCAAAAGTCTGACCTACCAGCTGACTCAAGAAGCTGTTCTTGAGTTAACTGGTACGTGTTCTCAGATTTTTGTATCTTTTTCCCAATGGAAGGAGTGGAACAGAGTATGTCTCGGGTGTGAAGCATCTTGATTACACTGGTTACTTTCCGAGGCAGCAGCAAGTGTAGACGGAGTCAATGGATGAGAGGCTGGTTTGCGTACGGACTGGGCTTCCTTCACGGTTCTTTGTAGTCTTCTTGCAGTCTTGGTCAGAACGGGAGCCATATCAAGCTGTGATACAACCAGAAAGGATGCTTTCTATTTTTTTCATTCTTTCATAGGACATGGCATTGTTGGCTGGCTGGTCAGCATTCATTGCCCAGCCCTTGTTGCCTGAGGCAGTTGAGAGTCAACCACATTGCTGTGGTCCTGGAGTCACACATTGCCAGACCAGGTAAGGATGGCAGATTTCCTTCCCTGAAAGACATTAGTGAATCAGATAGTCATCAGTCGGTTCCTAATTCCATACATTTTTTATTGCATTCAAATTCCACCATCTGCCGAACCCAGGTCCCCAGAACATTAGCTGAGTTTCTGGACTAATAGTCTAGCGATAATACCACCAGGGCATTGCTTCCCTCAATGACTACAAAACAGATTGCGTTTTCCCAGGTGTAGAAAGAAAAGGCAGACATTGATGGCTAGGGATGCTAAAGAATCCCAGTTGGGTTGGTCAACTTTAATCAGGCCCACTATGGTGAGAACAATTCCATTCCTGTAGACACAGAAGAGATGATACTGCCAGAGAGGGGTTCACCACTTTGATTGTCAATCCTATCAGTAAATCCCTGTAAGAAGTCTCACGATACCAGGTTAAAATCCAACAGGTTTATTTGGCAGCACAAGTTTTCAGAGTGTCACTCCTTCTTCAGGTGAGTGAGGAGCTGTGTTCACAAACAGGACATATACAGACACAAACTCAATTTACTAGATAAAGGTTGGAATGCGAGTCTTTACAGGTAATCAAGCCTTAAAGCTACAGACGACATGAGTGGAGAGGGCCAAGCACAGATTAAAGAGATGTGTATTGTCTCCAGCCAGGACAGTTAGTGAGATTTTGCAAGCCCAGGTAAGTCGTGGGGGTTACAGAGAGTGTGACATGAACCCAAGATCCTGGTAGAGACCGTCCTCAAACGTGCAGAACTTGGCTATCAATTTCTGCTCAGCAATTCTGCGTTGTCACGAAGGCTGCCTTGGAGAACGCTTACCCAAAGATCAGAGGCTGAATGCCTGTGACTGCTGAAGTGTTCCCAGACAGGATGAGAACACTCCTGTCTGGTGATTGTCAAGCGGTGTTCATTCATCCGTTGTTGTAGCGTCTCATGGTTTCCCCAGTGTACTATGCCTCAGGACATCCTGGACAGGAAGGTTGTCTCTTATCTGTTTCCTTTGAGAACTGACGAGCAGGCGGCAATCGTGCTCTTGAACAAAATGCTATGTGATGGAGCTTTGGGTCATGGTGACCACCTCTGGAGGATATAAATGAGACACACTTTGGTCATGACAGCAAGGAGTGTCTATAATAATATTCCACTCAGCAAAAGAGTAAAATTCCATTGGCATTTCCAATCTTCCTATCCGGATGATCCAATGTTCCTACCTGACCCTGTAACCAACAATAGGAACACAGTGAAAATGACCAACGCCCACAGGATACATCAAGGGGAGATTCCCAGCAGCTGTGCAGAGCGATGCACAAGAGATCCTGCAAAGATACAGGACAAATTACAACAGCTGGACACAGGAAAATCAGTGAAATTACAGGACAATCCATATAAAATGGGATGGTTGGTCACCCTGCTTAGTGTTGACAATATCGATGGTCAGGTTCAAGGAACATTAACCTGTTCAGCAGTTTGCCTTGGTACAGTGGTTAGCACTGCTGCCTGACAGCGCCAGGGATGTGGGTCCGATTCCTGACTTGGATCACTGCCTCTGTGGAGTCTGCATGTTCTCCCCATATCTGCGTGGGTTTCCTTCGGGTGCCTCCCACAGTTTGCAAGACATGCTAGTTAGGTGCATTGGCCATGCTAAATTCTTCCTCAGTGTACCTGAACAGGCACTAGAGTGTGGTGACTCTGCAATTTTCACAGTAACTTCACTGCAGTGTTAATGTAAGCCTACTTGTGACACTAATAAATAAACTTAAACTTGCAACATTAAACTCGTTCCTTCACGTTGCCTGATCTGTGTGCTTCCAGCAGTGCTTTCATTTGAAATTTCAGCTTTTATAATTCCCCCATTTCTCGAATGGAGGATATAGCAGGCTGATTTCAATGTGCATAATGTGCATTCAGTGTGTCAGTCAGAGCTTCATGATTCAAACCTTGCCTTTATTTATGAAGTATTGAACAACGGCAGGATTGTGAAGGCAGGAGAGAGCATTTTGCTGTGCGTTGTAGTTGGTCAGCCTTCCTGCATCACTGCATGATTGGATGATATGGGTGCTCTTGCAAGAGCCATTTCGGTTGTCTTGGTTGCTTGTCAGGCCTCCACCTCGCTGAATTTGGGAATCCGCACAGCGGGTGCCATGGTGTTAACCTCCGAGAGTTCGACACAAAACACAATGTGCAGAAACAGACAAGAAAAGTCGACAGATCTGGCTGCTCTTCCTTGATGTGGGTATGCCGGCGTTGGACTGGTGTAAACACAGTAAAAAGTCTGACAACACCAGGTTTTAGTCCAACCTATTTATTTGATAATATACTCGCAAGCTTTCGGGTTAGCCCCTTCGTCAGGTGAATGGAGAGTTCTGGCCTCAGACAGAGCATATAAAGCACAGACAGTTTAGAGATTACTGATTAGAATGCGAATCCTTACACCTAACCTGCTGTTCAAGACCTGAAGTGGCTGATAATGTGAGTGGAAGGAGCACTGATCACAGGTTAAAGAGATGTGTATTGTCTCCAGACAGTACAGTAAGTGAGGTTTTGCAAACCCAGGCAAGTCACGGGGGTTACAGATAGTGCGACATGAACCCAAGATCCCTGTTGAGACCGTCCTCATGTGTGCGGAACTTGGCTATCAGTCTCTGTTCAGCGACTCTGCGCTGTCGTGTGTCGTGAAGGCCGCCTTGGAGAATGCTTACCCGAAGGTCAGGGGCTGAATGCCCGTGACCACTGAAGTGTTCGCCAACAGGAAGGGAACAGTCTTGCCTGGTGACTGTCGAGCGATGTTCATTCATCCGTTGTCGTAGCGTCTGCATGGTCTCCCCAATGTACCATGCTTCGGGACATCCTTTCTTGCAACGTATCAGGTAGACAATGTTGGCCGAGTTGCAAGAGTATTTACCATGTACCTGGTGGACGGTATTCTCACGTGTGATGATGGTATCCATGTCGATGATCCGGCATGTCTTGCAGAGGTTGCTGTGGCAGGGTTGTGTGGTATTGTGGTCACTGTTCTCCTGAAGGCTGGGTAGTTTGCTGCGAACAATGGTCTGTTTGAGGTTGTGTGGTTGTCTGAAAGCAAGAAGTGGGGGTGTGGGGATAGCCCTGGCGAGATGTTCGTCTTCATCAATGATATGTTGAAGACTCCGGCAGGGGGAGCCCTGACTCCACCTCGAGTCCAAAGAATGGGCAGTGGACACACAAAATCCTCTCCCCCAAAGGTAATGCAATCAACGCACTATTGTTGGAAACGTTAATCCAGGAGCTGTCAAAGCAGAAACCCCTCACCTCACAGCATTTTTACCTTGAAATGATACTGCCTACTGTATTCATTTTCCCCGTATTTGTTGAAAGCACTTATTCAGTCAAGACTTGAAAATACGTAAAAGACGTCCACTCAAATTGTTTGACTACTTGGTTCAAGAGTACTGACATTTTGATTTAATTACATGGGCCAGGATTCATACGCTCACTTTAACTCTGTAACTTGACCTGTAAATTGAATCTGGATATTGTTTCCTGCTGCCATCCAATATAAACTCAATTTAGTTATGTTTTCACAATTTCGCTTGTATGAGTCTTACAATTCATGCCACAGCTGATCCCAATAAAAGACTGACTGCAAAGTTAAATCGTGCAGTAAATGTTCTTTTATTGTGACCTTTTGGATTTGGTTAAATCTATTACACATTTGATTGTCATAATTTGCAGATGAAACCAGTATGTAGAGCTTTCTCAATTCCTTGTACGTTCTAAACATCTGAAAGAGATTTTTTCTGAATAAGATCGTTGGAGTGCGGTGACTTGGGGGTCTTCATAGTGGCTTCATTGCAGTGTTAATGTAAGCCTATTTGTGACAACAAAGAAATAAACCTGTATAAAAGAGTTGTATGAGAATACAATAGACCATCAACTGACAGTGTTTCTTGAAGCTGGAAATCTCCCATTCACTTAGCCAGGGGAACAAACACGAGATCTTCGCTATCCAAACTCAGGTATCAGAAAAAGCGAGCAGTCAGGTCAAGATAGGTGCTTGTTGCCTGCATGTAAGTGATGAGGTTGCTTGTTATTTCTTCCCTTGGGTATTCAGGAAAGTGAGCCATTCCATACCATGTTTAGCAGCACAATATCCAGCTCAGGTACAGGTTGGCTTCTTCAACAACAGGGAACATAGAACAAGAAAGCAGATACTACCTGAATGGCTGCATATTGCGAGAGGGGAGTGTGCAGCGTGACCTGGGTGTCCTTGTGCACCAGTCACTGATGGGCGGCACAGTGATTAGCACTGCTGCCTCATAGCACCAGGGTCCCAAATTCAATTCCAGCCTTGGGTCACTGCCTGTGTGGAGTCTGCACATTCTCCCCATGTCTGCATGGGTTTCCTCCAGGTGCTCCAGTTTCCTCCCATATTTCTTCCAAAGATGTGCAGGTTAGGTTTATTGGCCATGATAAATCGACCATAATGTCAGGGGGATTAGCAGGATAAATGCATGGGGTTGTGGGAATAGGGCCTGGGTGGGATTGGGGTTGGTGCAAGCTTGATAGGCCAAATGACCTCCTTCTGTATTGTGGGGCTTCTATGATTCAATAAGCATGTAGGTGCAGCAGACAGTAAAGAGGGCAAATGGCATGTTGGCCTTTATTACGAGAGGTTTTGAGAGCAGGGATGTGTTACAACTATACAGGACCTTAGTGAGGCCACACCTAGAGTACTGTTGCAGCTTTGGTCTCTTTTTCTGAGGAAGGATGTTCTTGCTCTTGGGGGAGTGCAGCGAAGGTTTATCGGGCTGATTGCGGGTATGGTGGGACTGATGCATGGGGAGAGATTGACTAGGTTAGGATTGTTTTCCCTGGAATTCAGATGAATGACAGGAGATCTCAGAGAATCTTATAAAATTCGAACAGGTCTAGATAGGATAGATGCAGGGAGGATGTTCCCGATGGTGGAGAAGTCCAGAACCACGGGTCGCAGTAATAGGAGGCAGAGAGTGGGGGTCAACGGGTGCTATTCGGATTGGCGGATGGTGACTAGTGGAGTGCCCCAGGGGTCGGTGCAGGGGCATCAGCTTTTTACCATTTATATAGATGATCTGGAGGAGGGAACCGAGTGTAGGGTGTCGAAATTTGCTGATGACACCAAGATTGGGGGAATGGCAAATTGTGCGGAGGGTGGGGAGAGTCTACAGAAGGATCTAGATAGGCTGGGCGAATGGGCCAGGAAATGGCAAATGGAATTTAATGTTGGCAAGTGTGAGGTGGTCCACTTTGGTAGGAATAATGGTAGGAAGGATTATTACTTACGGGGCAAAAAACTGCAGCAGGCGACGGTGCAGAGGGACCTCGGGGTCCTTGTGCATGAGTCGCAAAAACCCAGCTTGCAGGTGCAGCAGGTGGTCAGGAAGGCGAATGGGATGCTGGCCTTCATAGCGAGGGGGATTGAATATAAAAGTAGGGAGGTCTTGCTGCGGCTGTATAGGGCATTGGTGAGGCCGCAGCTGGAGTACTGTGTGCAGTTTTGGGCGCCGCACCTGCGCAAAGATATTTTGGCCTTGGAGGGAGTGCAGAGGAGGTTTACTAGGCTGATACTGGAGTTGAGGGGGTTGAGCTATGAGGAGAGGCTGAATAAACTAGGCTTGTACTCGTTAGAGTTTAGAAGAATGAGGGGAGATCTCATTGAGACGTATAAGATGATGAATGGGATGGATAGGATAGAGGTGGAGAGACTCTTCCCGCTCAAAAAAGACAGTAGGACTAGGGGGCACAGCCTCAAGATAAAGGGGGGGCGGTTTAGAACGGAGTTGAGGAGGAACTTCTTCACTCAAAGGGTGGTGAATCTCTGGAATTCTCTGCCCGTTGAAGTGGTGGAGGCTACCTCGCTAAATATTTTTAAGACGCGGGTTGATGGGTTTTTGATAAGCGAGGGGATTAAGGGTTATGGGGAGAGGGCGGGAAAGTGGAACTGAGCCACGACAGATCAGCCATGATCTTATTGAATGGCGGGGCAGGCTCGAAGGGCTAGATGGCCTACTCCTGCTCCTATTTCTTATGTTCTTATGAGACCATTTAGGACGGAGGTGAGGAGACATTTCTTCACCTAAAGAGTGGTGAGACTGTGGAATTCATAACTACAGGAAGTAGTTGATGCCAAAACATTGAATGTATTCAAGAGGCGGCTGGATATAGACTTGGGACAAATGGAATCCAAGGATATGGGGAAAAAGCAGGATTAGGCTATTGAGTTGGATGATCAGCCATTATCTTAATGAATGGCGGAGCAGACTCGAAGGGCCAAATGGCCTCCTCCTATCTTCTATGTTTCTATACGCTAGGTGGTATTGGCATGCACGTTATCAGCTTCCTGCTATTCTTCATCGATCATAAGGATATTCTGGACAATCCGTGCTGATGAAGTACGAGAACAAAGCAGGCCACACTTCAAAAATACAATTTGCAGTCTCCTCTAATGACAACCAGTGTCGAATTACAGATTTGATCCGCTGAACCCACTCCCGATCAACAAATTCGACAAACTCTTTAAAATGTTTGCTTCTCACTACCTACGCAGAGGATTAACCGGCATCTCGGTCCGCATCTAACTCACACAGACTTTTCCTGATCGCATCGTTGAGCCAAGCAATGAAAAACTTTGAGTAACGTGTGTGTAGAATGATGAATCTCATTTTATCAGCTGAAAAAGCTGCCAGTCTGACAATGTGATGACTTGTCCATCCACTCGGTACCCTCGAGCAAGAGAGGAATCAGAATAAGCTAAGCTTGTGGTCACAAGGACCAGTCCATTAGGTGATGCATCATATGGCACCGGCGTCACTTCCCTAAGTGATATCTTTTCTTGCCTCCAAAGAAACATTTGTCTTGCATTGTTGTCCCACAGTGCATTGGTCAGTCCATCGTTCCTTATTGCAAATCTTCTGGAACAGATAGAACAAGGGCAATTTGGTGGCACAGAAGTTAGCACTGCTGCCTCACAGCGCCAGGGACCGGGGTTCAATTCTTGGTTGGGTCACTGTCTGTGCGGAGTCTGCACGTTCTCCCTGTGTCTGCTTGCGTTTCCTCTGGGTGTTCCAGTTTCATCCCACAGTCCGAAAGATGTGCTGGTTAGATGCATTGGCCAGGCTAAATTCTCCCTCAGCGTACCCGAACAGGTGCCAGACTGTGACGACTAGGGGATCTTCATTGTAACTTCATTACAGTGTTAATGTAAACCTACTTGTGACACTAATAGACAAATTTAAAACTGAAAACAACTCGCCCTAGCCACATACCTATGCCCCTGTCTACATCAATGGAGACCAATAATAATGGACAGCTTCACATTTTTAGGTCTTCAGATCACTAACAAACTATCCTCCTCATCCCTACATTATTAAGAAGGTTCTACTTTCTCAGGAGATTGCATATACCCCTCCTCCTCTCCCAACCCCATCCCACCCCATCTTTCCTCACCCCTCCCCTCTTCACCCCGTCCCTCCATCCCTTCCTCCCATCCCTCCTCCCCCTCCCTCCTTTCCCTTCCTCCTCTGTTCCTTCTTCCCACCTCCCTCCCTGCATTCCCCCTCCCCCTGCATTCCCCCTCCCCCTCTCCATCCATTTCCCCTCCCCCTCCCCTCCCCCTCCCCATCCATTTCCCCTCCCCCTCCCCTCCCCCTCTCCATCCATTCCCCCTCCCCTCCCCCTCTCCATCCATTCCCCCTCCCCTCCCCCTCTCCATCCATTCCCCCTCCCCTCCCCCTCTCCATCCATTCCCCCTCCCCCTCTCCATCCATTCCCCCTCCCCTCTCCATCCCCCTCCCCTCTCCATCCCCCTCCCCTCCCCCTCTCCATCCATTCCCCCTCCCCCCCATCCATTCCCCCTCCCCTCCCCCTCTCCATCCATTCCCCCTCCCCTCTCCATCCCCCTCCCCTCTCCATCCCCCTCCCCTCCCCCTCTCCATCCATTCCCCCTCCCCCCCATCCATTCCCCCTCCCCTCCCCCTCTCCATCCATTCCCCCTCCCCCCCATCCATTCCCCCTCCCCCTCATCCATTCCCCCTCCCCCTCCCCCTCTCCATCCATTCCCCCTCCCCCTCCCCCTCTCCATCCATTCCCCCTCCCCCCCATCCATTCCCCCTCCCCCCCCATCCATTCCCCCTCCCCCTCCCCCTCTCCATCCATTCCCCCTCCCCCTCCATTCCCCCTCCCCCTCCACTCCCCACTCCTCCCTCCCTCACCGTGCTCAGTGCTCTCTCCATCCACTGCTCTTGTTCCAGTCGCTCTGGCGGCCGGAATCCTCTCCCCACGGCCGGCTCCATTCGGCTCGCTGCTCCCGGTGAAGGCAGAGCGGCCCCGGGGGCGGGCGGCGAGTCCCCGCCGGCAGAGTGAGAGCCTCCACCCGGACACATCTCCGGGACGGACCTTCCTGTTCAGAGAGCGCTGGGGGTCCGGGGTAGGGGGGGAGGTGCGGATCACAGGGCAGCGACCTTCCCCGTGAGGAAAATGTCTCCACGCAGAGATCCTGCTGGAGCGGAGACTGAGTGAGAGGGAGAGGGGAGAGGGCGGGGGGGAGGGGACTGTCTCCCGGGGGGCCGGAACCTGCGGCGCCGGAGCCGGGTTGCTGGGGCCGGCGGACGGGAATCGGTGAGACACCGGCGGGGCGGGAGGAGGGAAAACCTGGAGCCGGATCCGTGCCGCTCAGGCGATCAGTCCGGATCGGGATCGGAAATCCCGGCTCGGATCGCCCGCCGCCGGCTCCGGAGACAGAGGAGAAGCCGCCGCTCCCGGGGCCGGGCCGGGGAACGGGGACTTTATCGGCGGTGATTACCCGATCCGGATCCCTGGGCAAAGCCCGGAGCGGAGCGGCTGCCGGAGTCGGGGCCTCGGCGCTGAGGCCTGGGTGATCGCGGCTCGCTGCTTCCCGGGCTCGGCTGGCCTCCCTCCCTCAGTCCCGGCCCAGGCCTCGGCCCTCAGGCTCCCACCCTCCCTGCACGGTGACAGGCGGCCGGAGACATGCTGCGGTCCCTCTGGAGCTTCATCAAGCGGCACAAGAGGAAATTCCTCTTCACTGGAGCCTTCCTGGGAGGTAAATTCATCATCAGTATCCCAAACTGTATCCAAACAACATCTCCCCCGACCCCCAACAACAATTTATGCTCAGATTTTAATCAGTGTCAAAATCCCTCCTGGTGACTTTCTGCCCTTGCTGTTGGCCTGGGCTTTCATTTAGATATCACCTTCCCCATCCTCAGGACATTCCCAAACTCCTCTACAGCCAGTGAGACACTTAGACGTAGATCCCTCCGGCACAGTAGGGGGCCATTCGGTCCATCGAGACTGAACCGACCACGATCCCACCCAGGCCCGCTCCCCATAACTCCATGCATTTACCCGAGCTAGTCCCCCTGACACTAAGGGGCAAATTAGCGTGGCCAATCCGCCTAACCCGCACATCTTTGGACCGCGGGAGGAAACCGGAGCACCCGGAGGAAACCCACGCAGACACGGGGAGAATGTGCAAACTCCACACAGACAGAAACCGAAGCCTGGAATGGAACCCGGGTCCCTGGCACTGTGAGAACATAAGAACATAAGAAATAGGAGCAGGAGTAGGCCATCTAGCCCTTCGAGCCTGCCCCGCCATTCAATAAGATCATGGCTGATCTGTCGTGGCTCAGTTCCACTTTCCCGCCCTCTCCCCATAACCCTTAATCCCCTCTCTTATCAAGAACCCATCAACCTGCTTCTTAAAAATATTTAGCGAGGCAGCCTCCACCACTTCAACGGGCAGAGAATTCCAGAGATTCACCACCCTTTGAGTGAAGAAGTTCCTCCTCAACTCCGTTCTAAACCGCCTCCCCTTTATCTTGAGGCTGTGCCCCCTAGTCCTACTGTCTTTTTTGAGCGGGAAGAGTCTTTCCACCTCTATCCTATCCATCCCATTCATCATCTTATACGTCTCAATGAGATCTCCCCTCATTCTTCTAAACTCTAACGAGTACAAGCCTAGTTTATTCAGCCTCTCCTCATAGCTCAACCCCCTCAACTCCGGTATCAGCCTAGTAAACCTCCTCTGCACTCCCTCCAGGGCCAAAATATCCTTGCGCCGGTGAGGCAGCAGTGCTAACCACCGTGCCATCCTAATTCGATTTTAAAGTCTCGTTATGTGGGAAACGTGGCAGCCTGTTTCTGCACAGTAAGCTCCCACGGCAATACAGTCATGGAATTTAGAATGAGGAGCAGAAGTAGGCAAATTGAGCCCTGTGAGCCTGCTCCGCCATTCAATCAGATCATGGCTGATCTCTCCCTACTCTCAAATCTACCTCCCCGCCTGTTTCACATATCCCTTTTTCCTGTTATTTATTAGAAATATGTATGTATCTCCTTGTAACCATTCGATAGTTCAGACTCTATGTCATTTCCCTTTTTTTGTGATGCTAATTGATGGATGAATCTCGGTCCAGGAGAACTTGCATAGAAACATTGAGAAATAGGAGCAAGAGGAGGCCATTCAGCCCATTGAGCTTGCCCCACCATTCTTTGATCTGATTTATTGTTGTCATATTTATTGGTATAAAGTGAAAAGTGTTATTTCTTGCACGCTATACAGACAAAGCATACCATACATAGAGAAGGAAAGGTGAAAGTGCAGAATGTAGTGTCACAGTCATACCTAGTATGTAGAGAAAGATCAACTTATGCAAGTAGGTCCATTCAAAAATCTGTTGCAGCAGGGAAGAAATTGTTCTTGAGTCGGTTGTTATGTGTCCTTAGACTTTTTTATCTTTTTCCCAACGGAAGAAGGTGGAAGAGAATATGTCTGGGGTGTGTGGGGTCTTTGATTATGCTGGCTGCTTTTCCGAGGCAGTGGGACATGTAGACCGTGTTAATGAGTGAGAAGCTGGTTTGAGTGATGGACTGGGCTTCATTCATAATCCTTTGTAGTTCCTTGTGGTCTTGGACAAAGCAGGAGACATACCCAAGCTGTGATATAACCAGAATGAATGCTTTCTATGGTGCATTGGTAAGAGTTGGTGAGAGTCATAGCGGACAGGGCAGATTTCCTTCGTCTTCAGAGAAAGTAGAGGCATTGGTGAACTTTCTTAACTGTAACTATGGAGGGACCAGGACAGGTTGTTGGTGATCTGGGCACCTTAAAACTTGAAGCTCTCGACCATTTCTACTTTGTCCCTATTAATATAGACAGAGGCATGTCCTCCATTACGCTTCCTGAAGTCAATGACCCATTATGGATCATGGCAGGTCGTTCAACTCAGTTGCCTGATTCTGCCTTTCTTGCTACCCAACCTTTTCACATCCATCTCAGTTTCACATCTCATTCTATCTACGACAGTATAGCATTCCCTCAGTACTCCATTGTCAGGTCAGATTGGATCTGAGCCAGCTATTGGAGTGAGATGTGAATCCACAGCCTCTGAACCCTGAGATGAGAACATTATCCCCCAGAGCTACAGTAGCACTCCGTAGAGTTATCGTAGAATTCCTACAGTGCAGAAGGGGGCCATTTGGCCCACTGAACCTACACCGACAACAATCCCACCCAGGCCTTATCCCCATAACCCCACATATTTACCTTATTACTGCCCTGACACTAAGGGACGATTTTAGCCTCACCAGTCAACCTGCATATTGTTGGAGTGTGGGAGAAAACCCACGCAGACACAGGGAGAATGTGCAAACTCCACATAGACAGTGACCCGAAGCTGGAATTGAACCCAGGTCCCTGGCACTGTAAGGCAGCAGTGCTAACCACTGTACCATCGTGCCAACCCAAAAGCTTCTATATTCATTAGATCTTACATCAAGTCCCATGTCTCAGATTGACACTATCTTACAACTTAGAAAACCACTTCCCCACTCCCAACATGCTTGCACTGGCTTTGAAAGAGATGTTTAGTCTTACCTTGAAAATTAGTCTCCCTGAGTGCATGTTTTGTTACCTTTTGGAAAGTACAATGGGATCTACTGACACCCATCCTCAAGCTGTGCATTCCGGATTTCTTTTGCAGATAAAGTCTCTGACTGATTCATTTGCCGGAGAGAATAGTTTCCCCCTACTTGCTCTATCAATGTGGAGGTGGTGGTGTAATGGTATTGTCACTGGGCTTGTGACCCAGAGACAAAAACAGAAAATGCTGGAAAATCTGTGAAGAGAGAATAGAGCTAATATTTCGAGTTTGGATGACCCTTCATCAGACCAGTAATCAAGACACCTTGGGTAATCCTCTGCTGAACCAGGTTTGAATTTGAATAAAGCAGATGATCAAATTTGAATGCATTAAAAATCTGACATCTAATGATGACCACGAAGCCATTTTTGTGAATGTCCTTTAAGGAAGGAGATCGGCCATCTTTACCTGGTCTGGTCTATATGTGACTCCAGACCCACAGCAATGTGGTTGACTCTTAAATGCCCTGTGAAAATGCGTGAGTTCAAAGTCAGCTTAGGGATGGGCAATAAATGTTGGCCCAGCCAGTGGTGCCCAGACCCATGAATAAAAAATATCTTCTCATTATTTTTTATTATTTCTCTTCTTAACCTTCATCCGTCTCAGAACAATCACATCCTCTCAAAAGCTGTCAAAGTGGACAATCGAGCATCACCAGAAATGAAGGTGTATGGTTAGGATTGTGTTATTCATATTTTCAAAAGACTCGCGGTGCCCAACTATCACAGAGGCATCGTGTATCTTGCCTTTTCCTGGCTGGTTCAGGATAAAACTGAGATCGTGGAAGAGAGACAGGCAGCCAGACCGACCCCTCCTGCCATGGGCCCTATCGTCACTGGAGCTCCAAATTGCTGATTTACCAGAACTGAGGGAGTGCTGCTTCATCAAAGGTGCCATCTATCTGATGAGGTGTAGATGCCTCCCGTATGTCTCTCTCTGGACATAAATAACCGACCAGCCAATACCTCTAAATATTCTGTCAGGTCAAGCAGTATTCGAAAGGTAGGTTGATATTTTGGAGCAAGCAAAAGAGAGATGAAAAAAACCTTTTTCACACAGCAAGTGGTTAGGGTCTGAAATGCGCTGCCTGATAGTGTGGTGGAGGTGGGTTAAATCAAGGCATTCAAAAGGCATTTAGACAAGTATGTGAAAATAAACAATGTGCAGGGGCAAAGGTAGGAGAATGGCATGAGGTGAAATGCTCATTCAGAGAGCCAGGGCAGATACCATGGGCCAAATGGCTTTCTTCTGCATTGTAACAATTGTGTGATTCTGAGATGCTCCATCGGAATGGATGCAGTCAGGCTAGAGAATTACCTGAACATGAAAGCGAAATACTGCGGAGTGGAACCTGAACCAAAAACAGAAAATGTTGGAAAATCTCAGCAGGTCTGACAACATCTGTGAGGAGAGAATAGAGCCAGTGGGCAGAATTTTCCCATCCTGCCCACCATGGGAATCGTAGCAGGCGGGGGCGGACCATGCAACAGACCTCAGGCGAGAACTTTCGGCCTTGGAGTGAGTGCATCCGGAAAATCCCGCCCAACGTTTCGAGTCTGGATGACCATTCATCAGAGAATTACCTTTGTTATCAGATTGTCAGAAGCAAAGGCGTGAAGAACACTAAGTGGTCAAGAGCAAAATTCCTCTTTTACCACAGAGTAGAAGAATTACTCTTTCCAGCAAAACCAGTTTGTATTCTTCTAATATTTTTAATACAATAAAATATTCCAAAGAACTTAAATCCACAATTGGCTCAGAATTTGTTTTGCTATGTGTTGCTGTCTTGTGTATTTCTAATGGTCCGTGGATCAAAACAGAACATTCCCGTGGTGCTTTACAGCCAATTAAATACATTTTAAAAAAGCAGTTGCTATTGTAATGTCGTTTTTAATGATGTGAAAACATGTTTTTTGGAATGAGGTGGTGTAACCAGATTTGCACTGATTTTGTTCACTCCTAGGTGTGTACCTGCTGGGGAAATATGCTCAAAAGAAGATCCGGGATCTACAGGAGCAAGAAGCAGCTGAGTACATTGCACAAGCACGACGGCAGTACCATTTTGAGAGTAACCAGCGGACCTGTAACATGACGGGTAAAAGCACCCAGAATTCTTCTCTCTACCTGAAGGGGAATGGGCTGACTGCGCTGTTGGGTAATCCAGAGCAACTGCTGCTGAAAATCATGCAGCCTCCTGGTGGGATAGCATTACAGGAGCACGTGTTCCAAACCACTAGAATTTAGCACCTAGGTGATCTGTGCGTGACCTATTTATTATTGGAGGCCCATGTATAGAAATAAAGCATTCTTCTATTGCAGGAACCTGATATCGACTTCAAGCACTCAAACATTAGGCAAAAGACAGGTTAGATGCAGAGAAAAGATCCTTCTATTTTATCATAATTGCCCCCAGTATACAGTGTACACATGCTTGCTCCAAGGGAAACTCCCGGTATTGTGAGCTTATGTATCCATTGGCACCATCTGCATTATTATTTTATAGTGCAGCTACCGGAATAATAGAAGGTCAATGTGATAAAATTTGTTTTTCTGGTCTGGTTATTCGTATATTCCCAAGGCGTAGGGACTGTCGAGTTGATAGGGGTTTTCCTGTCTAAAGCCAGACAGTTTAACAACACACTGTCCAGTTAGGTTTGTCCCAGCCAGTAGGGCTGTGGTTTGCAGAGTTCTCCAGAGCCATGTGTGAAGAATCTTGTTCAGTGACACAGCTGTATATGTATTAGTCAGATGATGCACTGTTTTATCAGGATAGATGATCATAATAGAAGGAGCAAGCCATTCAGCCCTTCAGACCTATTCTGCCATTCAATAAAATCATGGCTATCTCACTGTGATCTGAACTCCGCTTTTCTGCTTGTCCCCAAGAACTTTTGACTCACTAATCAATCAAAAATCCATCTAACCCACTCTTGGAAAATATTTAATGATCCAACCTGTTTGTTGAAGAGAATTTCAAAGACTAATGATTCTCAGGGAGAAGAAATTCTTCCTCATCTCTGTCTTAAATGGGGGACCCCTTATTTTGAAACTGTCCTTCCCCCCCCAGCCCCAGTTCCAGATTCCACTCCCATCCCAAAAAGAAACATCTCATTATCCACCCTGTCAGACCTCAATAAAATCTTCTGTGGTTCAATACGATTATCTCTTTTTCTTCTAAACTCCAATGAATATAGTTCCAACCTGCTCAACCAAAACAAACCCCTCATAATGCAGAAGTATTATAACATCCAATACAATATTAATTATCTGCCAAGGTGGATTTGTGCGCCTTCAATGCCAATAAGTTTGAAGTAGCCATGATGTGGAGATGGTGGCGTTGGACTGGGGTGGGCACAGTAAGAAGTTTCACAACACCAGGTTAAAATCCGGAATCACAAGCCTTCAGAGCGCTGCTGGAGTGGCATAGTGGTATTGTCACTGGACTAGTAATCTAGAGAACCCGAGCAATGCTCTGGGGACCCGGGTTCAAATCCCACCATGGCAGCTGGTGATATTTGAAATTCAATGAATAAATCTGGAATATAAAGCTAGCCTCAGGAGTAGTGACCATGACAACTGTCACTGATTGTTGTAAAAGTCCATCTGACTCACTACCCCAGTAAAGAAGAAAATCTGCCAAATTTACCTGGCATCCATGTGACTCCAGACCCACAGAAATGTGTTTGACTCTTAACTGCTCTCTGAAGCGACCTAGCAAGTCGCTCAGTTCAAGGACTATGGGGTATCGGAAACAAATGCTGGCTATCCCAGTGACGCACGCATCCCATGGATTTTTACATAGTGAATATATTTTTGTTAACCGATAAATTAGCCAACAGAAGTAAAATTGTTCCGTACAGTAGCAAAGCCAGGTAATGTAAAATTATCTAATCTTGACAATGGCTCAGTCACAAGTTGTTGAGCAATGTAGATCAGGAAGATCAGATGATTAATCCTCCTGCTTTGCTGAATGAACTGGTTTGTGGAGACTTGCAGTGTCCCTGGCTCAATGAAGACAAAATCACCCAGAGTTCACCCAGACCCATAGTAACACAGAAATGTGAAGCACAGAAGGAGCCCATTGCCTCTGCACTATTTCTTTCAGAGAAAAAGCAAAATACAAATAATTGTTTGGTATTGTAGAACTTGAGTATCGCTGAAAAAAGAGATAGGTTGCTGAAGATTTTCACTCTTGAAGACCTTGCACTCATCAGGACAAATACAAGAATACCAAATTTCAGACAATCACAATTTATGCCACAGGTGTAAAGAATGCTGATTGGTTGGCAAGTTGACTCTGGCTGAGGTATTACTAAGCCAAGGTAGCGGGGAACTTTAGCCTTCACGAGCTGCCAGGTAACTGTAGCCAATCAGAGTTGACTTACCAACCAATCAGCATTCTTTTCTTTTCTCATCCTGTTGATTTCAAGATGAAAAGTGTCAGCAGTATATCTCTCTTTTCAGCAATAAGCAATCCAGTTAGAGCCACTTGCTCCATTCTTTCCCCATATCCCTGCATTCTTTTATAGAGTCATAGAATCCCAATAGTGCAGAAGTAAGGCTATTCAGCCCATCGAGACCACACTGAACACAATCCCACTCAGATCCTATTCCCGTAACCCCTCATGTTTACCCTGCTAATCCCCCTAACACTAGGGTTAATTCAGCATGGCCAATCCACCTAACCCACTTGCACATCTTGGACTGTGGGAGGGAACCGGAACACCCAGAAAAAACCCATGCAGACAATGGGGAGAATGTGCAAACTCCAGACAGACAATGATCTGAGGCTGGAATTGAAGCCAGGTTCAAAGAACAAACAAAGAACAGTACAGCGCAGGAAACAGGCCCTTCGGCCCCCCAAGCCTGTGCCGCTCATTGGTCCAACTAGATCTGTTCCTGGAGTGTGAGGCAGCAGTGCTAACCACTGTGTCATCATGTCCCTTTTGGAAGCTTCGGATGACAATCCATTGGATTCAGCTGGAAGTGTAGTTGTGGAACTTGGATGGAATTAGGTTTAGCTATGGCCTGTCTTGCCCCTGTTCTGTGTGACCAGGTAGCCTGTCAATGTTCTGTGTCAGACCCACTTGTGTCCACCATCAAGCACCTGGCAAAGAGCTCAATAACTCCCAGAGGAGCGAGGGAGAATTGAGTTCTCCCAATAATTAATTAAATTAATGAATTTATTAATTACAAAAGTATCAGCATTACTGGCAAGACTGGCATTTGTTGCCCTCACAAAGATAGTGGTGGATTGTTTCCTTGCACCACTGCAGTCCCTATGTACAAACATCTCTGCCTCCCTTATGTAATACAAATTGCAGATGCATTTGTGATATCTCAAGCATCATGCCAGCTAATTATTTTTTAACAATACAAATCCTTTAATACATTCCTTCCGCCCTACCTCACACACCGTCTGTGTCTTCAGGGTGGCTTGATGAAGTGGCAGCAGCTTAAAACTGAAATGAAACAACAGAATGGAGACCTGATCATTTGTCTTGTCAGGCATGTCTCTCGTCATCGGCGCTACAGAATTTCATTATTCTCTCAGTAAGCGTTCTGTGATAATTTGCAGTTTTTGCTCTTCATTTGTGGTTTTGGAGTGAACCGATGCCCCGGACTTGTGAAGAGAAGACCCGCCTGAGTGGGAAAGCCATCGATCAGTTCCTCACGCTTATCTATCTTTGTATTCCCAGTGCTGTCGATGCTGCCGACCCTGAGGGAAGCAATCATGCAGCAGCTGAATTCGGAGAGCCTCACTGGCCTGCTGAAAAACAGGTAATGCAAGGGATCGTGCAAAGAGCTTTCTATGAGTAATCAATGCTGTTTTGATGCTAATAGCAGAGGGGCCATTCTCGAACCAGTGTAGTACACTAGTCAGATCATATTCAGATAGTCTACAACAGATTTCCACGTTGCAGACAAATTCACAAACATTGCAGGTGGTGCAGACAAGAGCAGTTATAAAGATTATAAATGCAAAGGAGATAGCTAAAATAACGATGATAAAAATCTAATTCTGTACAGTTCAGAGAGAAGAAAGCAAAGGTCTGCAGTGGGGGCACAAGGCTCCAATGAAGTATAAACACCAGCGTTGACCACTTTGGCTAAATAACTTGTTTTTGTGCTGCAAAGTTCCTCATCTGGAGTTACTATGGACAGTCCTAGGCACTGCACCTTACAAAAGATATGTTGGCCTTAGAGGGTGTGCTGCATGTATTTTCCAGAATGGTTTCTGGACTCCTGAGGGTTAATCACAAGGAGAAATTGTGCAAACTGGGGCTGTATTCCCTCCTAACAGAGAAGGTTAAAAGATAATTTGGTTGAAATTTTCAAGATATTAAACATAAGCGGTAGGATATATGGAAAGAATCTATTTCCACTGTTTGGGGAGTGTTGGTGGGGTACCCGAGGTGACTGGTACTGCCTAAAGTTTAGACAGTGTAACTTTATTTAAACCAGCGGCCACCAGGAGTTCATCAAACCTCTCTGATGAGTCTAACAAATACAATCAAAAACAGATCTGTTATAATTTTTTCTTATCATTTCCTGCCTTTCAGTAACTTTAAATCAATCATCTTCAGAATACACAAATCAACAACAATACCTGTCAAATACTTTGGCCAATCTCATTCTACTCCTTAGCATAACGGTACTTAGTCTGTGAAGTCCAGAAGCTATCTCCTGTCTTGACTGACCCCATTTCCCAGGTTGCTTATTAATGAAAACTGGGCTGGGAGAGCTGGAATGCTAAAGGGGTGAGCTTCAATAAGCTTCATGTTCCTCAAACACAATGTTTTCCAAAGATCAGGTTTCATTTATAATCAGTAGCCAGTTGTCCAGTTTGACCGCTGTCCAAAACCACTGACTTCTGCTGGGGTACACTTCCATGGATTCTGCTTGACTGATAGCCATGCCTTCATTCATTCTTTATGCATGATCCAGGCTTTGAGTGACAACAGACAGTTTGCCCTGCCATTGTCTGAACCTGAAGCAAGTTCACAGGGACTGAACTGAAAACTGTCCGCTACTTATTGTAAGCAAGCACAATGTGTTATTGCAGCCTGTAAAGCATAACGCTGCCCATTCCAAACTGAGGGATGCATAGCCAGCATGGCTATAGGCTGGGTTCCCAGCAAGATGCTCTGACACCAGTAATTCAGAGAATCATACTGCTCAAAAGGAGGTTAGTGAAGGGGATTCTTGGTTGTGTACACATTTTCTACCTCATCTCCTGCAACACACTGTAACTACAGATCAGCAGTGAAGCATACTGGAGCCCTGGGATTGTGAAAGGCACTTTGTAAATGCAAGTCTTTCTTTCTGTATCCAATTTCCATTATCCATTTGGGACTTCTCTCAGTTATGGGAGGTAATTCAGACACCTCTAGTATAAAGGTTTAGGTCAATTGTAATGTTTTGCTTTAATGTCTTTTTTTCAGACCTGCCAACAAGTTGGAGATCTGGGAGGATCTCAGGATTATAAGTAAGCCAGATTTATTCTTGGTTTCATTTACCTGTTGCATGATAGTGAATTGTGGTTGCTCTTATGAGGGTGTTGAATCTGAATGTTGGAGCTGTGCTGAAATCTAAGCATAAGCAGACAGTATTCAGTTATAATGATGGGCAATGATTAACGTTACAAGTAGAGATTGGAACTTGCTATGCTGTGAGGGTAGTGCACAGCGAACATTATCATGAGGGACATCAGTGGTGAGACTCCTACCTTTGTAGATTAAAATTGATTTTTGCTGATGGAAATCCATCCAAGATTTGCGAACGGGATTGTTGGGTGTGTTTGGGACTTGAAGAGCGTATTGGTGGAATAGTCATGAGACCCCTGAAATAAATTGAAATGCTGTAATATTACACGCTGCTATCTACACAGCTCCCTGAGATCCTTCATTAGCACAACACTCTAATATCATTCGTGCTTTAGTATTATTGGCTATGATTCCTTAGTTTTTGTTATCTACTTAAGTGGTTGCAGGTTACTTTAGAGCTAATCACATGATTTGTTGGTGCTGCACATGCTGCTGTTTTATTTTTAGTTTCTACTCTGTACAGGCAAGATGTCCTAGAATAAAACTGTTGTTGGTTTGAATCTAAGTGTGCAAACCACGCCTTTCCTTTTTGTTCAAACCCATAACCCCAATATAGTTAGGACATTAAAAACTAAAATTGTGCTGAGTCGAGATTCATTCCATTGGGAACATTGAGAAAAGATGCTAAGTTAGGGGGGAAAAAAACATTGTGGTCCTCACACTTTGAGTATTAGAAGGCTGGGGAGAAGCAACAACTGGACTGAAGTACCAGGAAGACCAAGTAAGAGTGAGGAAGGGGAGGAGGGGTTTCAATCAGAGAAGTGTGAGATTCCAGGCAGTATATGACATACTTGAAAAGAAGGAATGCTGTACTGTATAGTTGGGGTTGTTTGAAAGCAAAATATCAAATCAAACATCTCCAGGATAAAAAAAGGAGTAGCCGGAAGACAGTAAAAATATATACTCGCAGTCACGATTGTTTGCAAGTGAAATGGTGGGTCAGTTAAGAGCCATGGACTCTTTCAATGAAGAAAATGAATCAAGATAAGGAGGGGGGGCAGTTTAGAACAGAGTTGAGGAAGAACTTCTTCACTTAAAGGGTGGTGAATCTCTGGAATTCTCTGCCCGTTGAAGTGGTGGAGGCTACCTCGCTGAATATATTTAAGTCACGGGTAGATAGGTTTTTGACAGACAAGGGAATTAAGGGTTATGGGGAGAAAGCGGGAAAGTGGAACTGAGCCACTTCAGATCAGCCATGATCTTATTGAATGGCGGGGCAGGCTCGAAGGACTAGATAGCCTACTCCTGCTCCTATTTCTTATGTTCTTATGATGTTTCTATGCAGAGCCTTTTCAGTACTTTGTAAAGTGGGTAAAATTGAACCAAATTCGCTCATTCCAGTTTTCTTCAGGACAGTAGGATGCAATATCTTCAATTTGCTCTGAACAGCAAAGCCAGGAACTAAAACTTGCGATAACTTGATTAAGATCCTTGAAAAGAATTCCTCTCCAAAGCCATTGATCATCGTGGAATAGTTCAGGTTTCACTGAAGGTATCAAGTGGAAGCATTGCTCAGTTTGTGGCAACTTTAAAAAGGCTGGCACAATATTGTGAGTTTGGTGCAGGTTGAAAGATACCCTTGAGATTGTCTAGTTTGTGGTTTCCAAAAATGGGGCTATCCAAAGAAGATTGCTTAGTGCACATGCTTTGACTTTAAAGACAGCAGTAGAAATCTGTGTTGATGGAACTGGCTGCTAAAGAGGCTTCACAAATTTGGTACAGGAATGAAGATCCATAAGTTGGGAACTGCCCACAAGAAGTCAAAACAGCAACAAGCATGTCACAGATGTCCCAAAATGGGCCATTTTGCGAGTGAATTCTGGAGCAAGGATAATCAATGCAAGGATTGTGGCAAAATGGGTCATATTGCAAAACCTTGTTGGGCTAGACCAGCTTCCCCTGAGAAGAACCTAGGCTCCTTCAAGAAAACAAGTTGCACTCTACAAAAAGAATCTACAACATGGAAAAGAAGAATTATGGTTGTAAAGAAAATGTCCAGCAATATGGTGAAGAGTCCCACTGAATAATTTATCCATTCAAGGTGGATCACATAGTTTCTGGATGATTCCTAAGTTACGTGGACTACCTATTCGGAATGATGTTGAGACTGGTGCTGCTGTACCTTTAATTCCTGACACACAAACCAACAAAAGGTGAAACATCTTCCTTTAAAACCAGCTGATGTGATTTATGGACATACACGGAAGAGATCATGCTGTTAAAAAGTTATATCATGGTCAATGTAGAGGTGAGTGGACAAGCAGCAGAGTTTAAGCATCCTTTCCAGATGTAACACAGCTTGGTATGGCTCCTGCTCTGATCAAGACTGCAAGAAACTTCCAAGAGTTGTGAACGTAGCCCAGTCTATCACACAAACCAGCCTCTCATCCATTGACTCCATCTACATTTCTTGCTGCCAGCATAATCAATTGAAGATTTGTTTGCTGGGTTATCAGGTGGGCAGAGATTCAGCAAGATTGATCTTTCATAAGTATACTTACAGATGAATGTAGTCATTGAATCTCAATCATTGCTTATCATCATTACTTAGAAAGGTCTTTTTCGTTATAAAAGATTGCCTTTTGGAATAACACCCACACCAGCCCTATTCCAAAGATCGATGGATCAGATTCTAAGTGGCCTCTCTGGTACACAATGTTGCTTGGATGATATTCTCATTGCAGGGTTCAGTGAACAGGAGCACTTGAATAATTTAGAAGCAACATTGCAAAGTCCTCAAGCACATGGTCTGCATATCAAGGAATAAAAGGGTGACTTGATCACAGAGGCCTACATAAGAACATAAGAAATAGGAGCAGGAGTAGGCCATCTGGCCCTTCAAGCCTGCCCCGCCATTCAATAAGATCATGGCTGATCTGTTGTGGCTCAGTTCCACTTTCCTGCCCTTTCCCCATAACCCTTAATCCCCTCTCTTATCAAAAACCCATCAACCTGCTTCTTAAAAATATTTAGCGAGGCAGCCTCCACCACTTCAACGGGCAGAGAATTCCAGAGATTCACCACCCTTTGAGTGAAGAAGTTCCTCCTCAACTCCGTTCTAAACCGCCCCCCCTTTATCTTGAGGCTGTGCCCCCTAGTCCTACTGTCTTTTCTGAGCGGGAAGAGTCTCTCCACCTCTATCCTATCCAACCCATTCATCATCTTATACGTCTCAATGAGATCTCCCCTCATTCTTCTAAACTCTAACGAGTACAAGCCCAGTTTATTCAGCCTCTCCTCATAGTTCAACCCCCTCAACTCCGGTATCAGCCTAGTAAACCTCCTCTGCACTCCCTCCAAGGCCATAAAACACCTAAAACAATGGATGCTATTTTAGAAGCACCACCTCTGAAGAACATAATGCAATTGAAGCATTTTCTAGAATTAGTAAATTACAATGGCAAAATGATTTCTAATTTAGCTAATCATTGAACCTATTGCATAATGTACTATGTGTGAAACAGCCATGGGACTGGGCAGCTGAATGTGTGAAAGCATGCAAGGATGTCAAAAGATGCTTTGCAAAAGTCTGAAATATTGATTCATTTTAATCTGAAGCTACCATTGTTTGCGATGCTTTACCTTATGGAATGGGGGCTGTCACTTCACATCTTATGCCTGTGGGAGAAGAATTAAGATTTGCATGTTCTTCGTCATAATTGACACACACCCAAAATGGTTGTTGTTGTATGATCTGCTACAGCTGAACAAATCGTTGAAAAACTTGATAAAGTTTTTGCAACATTTGGTAAACCAGAACAGATTGTTAGTGATAATGATTCATAATTTACTTCACAAGAGTTTGAGGATTATCTCAACGTAAATGGTATGCAGCATATCAAATCATTTTATCAATGGATTAGCTGAAAGATTCATGCAATCTTGAAATAATCTTTAAAAGCTTTGAGAGAGCAAGATTTACTATCACGTCACGTGAATATTTTTTTGACATTGAAACACAATTCATAGGCCTAACCAAAGTTCACTTGCATTGCTACTCTTAAAGTTGAGAATTACATTTGATTTGTTGGAGTTTGGAAGAATGAGGAGGGGATCTTATTGAAACTTGTATATATACTGCAAGGCCTGCATAGAGTGGACGTGGAGAGGATGTTTCCACTAGTAGGAAAAATAAGAACCAGAGGGCACAACGTCAGGCTAAAGAGATGATCCTTTAAAGCAGAAATGAGGAGGAATTTCTTCAGCCAGAGAGTGGTGAATCTGTGGAACTCTTTGCAGCAGAAGGCTGTGGAGGCCAGGTCATTGAGTGTCTTTAAGACAGAGATAGATAGGTTCTTGATTAATAAGGGGATTGGGGTTACAAGGAAAAAGCAGAAGAATGGGGATGAGAAAAATATCAGCCATGATTGAATGGCAGAGCAGACTTGATGGGCTGAGTGGCCTAATTCTGCTCCTATGCCTTATGGTCTTTTGTTATTACCTACAGAAACTTCGAAGATAGTGTCAATAACAATCTCAAGTTATTAGATGAGAAGCGAGGACGAAGTAGTGCTCATTTCAACAAGGAGATTGAGCATTAGCATGTAATTATGCCATGAGAGGAAAATGGACACCAGCCACAGTTTTAACAAAAACAGGTTCAATTTCTTACACAGTTCAAATTAGGATGAACTTGTTTGGTGACGCAATGCTGATCAATTATTGCCATCTCAAAATGATTTCTCAGAATCATCTCCAGCAGTATCAATTTCTTTATTCATTTGCGTTGCGAATAATACAGTGGAAGACTTCGTTGAATCTGAGTTGCCTGAGATTGTGTCTTTGTTACTATACTAACTAAGAATGATGCAGAATTAGTTCCTAGAGAAGAACTATCTACTAAAGTTTCAAATCATATTTCTAGGGTCAAGGACAGTCAAATTCCAGAATGTCTTAGACAACCAAAGAGGAATAAATGTCCCCCTGCTGGACTTTCTTATTGACTGTGTTTACTGATTAGTGCTGCATAGTATTGTGTCTAGAGTATTATTGATCCTACGTATAACACTGTTGTAATTTGTTGTCATGACCACAGAAGTGAAAGGGGAGGGAGTATTTCAAGTGTGGCCTTACCAATGTCTTGTACAACTTCAACAAGATGTCCCAACTCACGTATTCAGTGTTCTGACTGATGAAACCAAGCATGCCGAATGTCTTCTTCACCACTCTGTCCACCTGTGACTCCACTTTCAAGGAGCTATGAACATGTACCCCTAGATCTCTTTGTTCTGTAACTCTTCCCAACGCCGTACCAATAATTGAGTGAGTCCTGCCCTGGTTCAGTCTACCAAAATGCATCATCTCGCATTTGTATAAATTAAACTCCATCTGCCATTCATCAGCCCACTGGCCCAATTGATCAAAATCCCATTGCAATCGGAGATAACTTTCTTCACTATGCCACCAATCTTGGTGTCAATCTGCAAACTTATTAACATATGTCCTATATTCTCATCCAAATTATTAATATAAATAACAAATAACAGTGGACCCAGCACTGATCCCTGAGGCACATCGCTGGTCAAAGGCCTCCAGTTTGAAAAACAACTCCCTATAACCACCCTCTGGCTTCTGTCAAGAAGCCAATTTTGTATCCAGTTAGATACCTCACCCTGGATCCTGTGAGATTTAACCTTATGCAACAACCTACCACGCGGAACCTTGTCAAAGAAGTTCAGGGAAGGCTTACTAGACTAATGCCAGGAATAGAGGAGTAAAGAGTGAAGAAAGGTTAGAGAGATTACGTTTGTACTCACTAGAGTTTAGAAGAGTAAGAGGTGACGTTAATATCCTGAGGAGTATTGACAGGATGGATGTGGAGGGGATATTTCCTCTTGTTGGAGAATCTAGAATCAGGGATCACAGTTTAAAATTAAGGGATCACTCATTCAGGGCAGAGATAAGGAGAATTTTTTCTCTCAGTAGATTGTGAGTCTGTGGAACTCTCTTCCTCAAAAGGCAGTGGACACAGAGTCTTTGAATCTTTGTAAGGTAGAGCCAGATAGTTCCTTGATTAACAAGGATGGGAAAGGTTATCAGGAGATAGGCAGGAATGTGAGGTTGAGGTTGCAATCAGGTTGGGCATGGTCTTGTTAAATGGTGGAGCAGGCTCGAAGGGCTGAATGGCCCACTCCTCCTATTCATATGTAAAGGCTGTTATTCTCTGCTCAAATTCTCATTCTCCTTCCTTTTCTTCACCCTTCTCCCTGTTTTGTTCCTCCAAGGTTTCAGCCGGAGCATTGTGGCTGTGTATAGTACCTGCATGCTGGTGGTACTCTTACGAGTTCAATTAAATATCATCGGAGGATATATCTACCTGGATAACGCAGCAGTTAGCAAGAATGGCACTGTAAGTTCACCCTGGCATTGTACTGTTTCTTTTTAAGTTTATTTATTAGTGTCACAAATTGGCTTACGTTAACACTGCAATGAAGTTACTGTGAAAATTCTCTAGTCGCCACACTCCGGCGCCTGTTCAGGTACACTGAGGAAGAATTTGGCATGGCCAATGCACCTAACCAGCACGTCTTTCAGACTGCGGGAGGAAACCGGAGCACCCAGAGGGGTCTGAACAATGAGATAAAAGGAGAACAAACTACAAGCGTCTAAAGTCAAAATAAAAATAACAAAGTGCTGGAAATGTACAGATCCCACCTGGCAACTATGAAGAGAAAATATATGTCAACAATAACTCCCATTTATATAACACCTCATAAAATGAATCAGTGTTCCTCGAGTGTTACCAACTGACATTTGATACCAAGTCACATAAGGAGATCAGGCCGGATAAAGCTCAGGTTTAAGGGAGATCTAAAGGGAGGAAAGAAAAGAGAGGTTTAGGGAGGGAATTCCTGAGCTTAAAGCCTCGGCAACTGTGCAGTTTTGGGCGCCGCACCTGCGCAAGGATATTTTGGCCCTGGAGGGAGTGCAGAGGAGGTTTACTAGGCTGATACCGGAGTTGAGGGGATTGAGCTATGAGGAGAGGCTGAATAAACTAGGCTTGTACTCGTTAGAGTTTAGAAGAATGAGGGGAGATCTCATTGAGACGTATAAGATGATGAATGGGATGGATAGGATAGAGGTGGAGAGACTCTTGCCGCTCAAAAAAGACAGTAGGACTAGGGGGCACAGCCTCAAGATAAAGGGGAGGCGGTTTAGAACGGAGTTGAGGAGGAACTTCTTCACTCAAAGGGTGGTGAATCTCTGGAATTCTCTGCCCGTTGAAGTGGTGGAGGCTGCCTCGCTAAATATTTTTAAGAAGCGGGTTGATGGGTTCTTGATAAGAGAGGGGATTAAGGGTTATGGGGAGAGGGCGGGAAAGTGGAACTGAGCCACAACAGATCAGCCATGATCTTATTGAATGGCGGGGCAGGCTCGAAGGGCTAGATGGCCTACTCCTGCTCCTATTTCTTATGTTCTTATGTTCTTATATTAACAGCAAGGTGACTGAAATTGGGGATATGCAAGAGCCAGAAGTGCAGAATCTCTAAGACTGGAAAAGGTCACAGTTAAAGTTTGTTTATTAGTCACAAGTAGGCTTACATTAACACTGCAATGAAATTACTGTGAAATTCCCCGAGTCGCCACAGTCCAGCACCTATTTGGGACAATGCATATAACCAGCATGTGTTTCAGACTGTGGGATAAAACTGGAGCACCGAGAGGAAACCCATGCAGACACGGGGAGAATGTGCAGACTACACACAGACAGTGACCCAAGCCAGGAATCAAACCTGGGACCCTGCTAACCACTGTGCTACAGTGCCGCCCTTCAGAGGTAGGGCCGTGAGGTCTTGTGTAGTGGGTAGTGTCCCTGCCTCTAAGCCAGAGGCTCTGAGTTTGAGCTCCAGCCCAGGAGTGCGTTCGTAATGCAGCCGGATAGATTGGTTGTCTGCAAGTTCTTGCAGCACACACCAATGGCAGGCATTCTCCCCCAGAGAGATGTAATGGAAAGAAAGTTGGAGCCTCTACCATCACTATCCATAGCTCCAGACTGCTATCTGCTTGGAAAGGTGCTTTCTGAATGAACTGAATCTCACCATCTCAGAGACAGAGCGATAAGGCTGTGGAGGGATTTGAAAACTATGATGAGAACTTGTTGTCAGGATGAATTGATGAAAGACTTGAGCCCAAACATTAATTTGTCTTTTCTCTATACAGACCCTGATGTATATTCCCTGCATTTTGTGTTATTAAGCAACATGTTTAGATATTGACAGCTTTAAGTGCCTATTCAGTATTTAATATTTTCACCTGTGTTAATTTACCGGAAAGGAAGGTTCTAGAACTCATCTATCCCTCTGTCAGGAATGTTAATGATTGGGAATTCCATCGATCCAGCTATCTAAAAAATCACTCATTCAACAGATAGGTCAATAACGGCAATATAACCAATGTAGCACTTAATTCTACCATGAGGTGGCGTTGGAGATCAGGGTACCGATCTGAACATTGCATGGAATCTGTGGCTGCCTTGTCTCTGGGCCAAAACATTATGGGTTCAAGACCCATTCTAGAACATGACACGTAATCAAACCTGCAAAGCAATTGCCTCGTTGTTCGTAGAATCTATAGTACAGAAGGATGCCATTATACTGACTACAATCCCATCTCGGCCCTATCCCCAAAACCCTGTGCATTTACCCTGGCTAGTCCCCCTGACACTAAGGGGCAGTTTAGCATAGCCAATCCACCTAACCCGCACATCTTTGGACTGTGAGTGGAAACCGGAGGACCCGGAGAAAACCCACGCAGACACGGGGAGAACGTGTAAACTCCACACAGACAGTGACTCAAGGCCGGGTATCGAACCTGGGTCCCTGGTGCTGTGAGGTAGCAATGCTAACTGCCGTGCCACCGTACCGTTTCTTCTGACCCACTTCAGAATCTGCTTCACAAGCAAGATACGGCGGGTGCCCGGGAAGCTGAAATTCCAGCACAAAATGCTGGAACCGCTCAGCAGGCCTGGAGCATTCACGGGGAGAGAAACCACGCTAATGGCTCAGGTCATTGGAGTTTTTTATCAGAGCTGAAACATTCCCCCTCTCTCCATAGATTTGGCCTGACCTGCTGTTCACTTCCAGCACTTTCTGTCCTCTTCTCCGAATCTCCTCGTCCACCAGGGCAATGGGAGGTTCCCACAGTGCCTCAGCCAACATTCCCCCATCAGCCAGCAGTGCCAGAAAATGTCACTCGTCACGTTCTTGTTTGTGGGATCTTGCTGTGCACAAACATCAGCCCTATTCATGAGCGACAACAGCCAGCTGACTCCCAAGTTGATTTAGTTTTGTTTCAAACGTGTTGAGATTACTGCCATCCAGTTTTTTTATATGCTGAGTCCACTCTAGGTTCACAGATATGTACCCTAGTCTCCAGTGCCCCCTCATGGCAGGATTAAATACTGCAGCGGTGGTATTGACTTCTTCCCCTCATGAACTGCAACACCTGATGAACAAATGATTTTTCTGAGTAACTGAGTTGATAAAATTATCAATCGTTTACCTTCTGACTGGGATTGTAAATAGTTACTTCTTGCAAGGGTCCTTTCTACTGAACTAAATGATGAAACTGATTAACCCACATCCAGTGCTGGATGAGCAGAACTTTCTTCCAGTTAAATATTGGGTAGACTGAAGCCATTGTTTCGATCCCCACTCCAAACTCCCCCTAGCTACTGACTCCATCCCTCTCCCTGGCAACAGTTTCCGATTAAACCATTCTGTTTGTAATTTGGTATCATGTTTGACCCATGCATAAGCTCCAATTTCATATTCACTGCCTATTTCCACCTTTGTAACTTTATCCCTGTCTCAGCTCACCTGCTGCTGAAACCTTCATTCATGCCTTTGTTACCTCTGGGTTTGACTATTCAAACATACTTTACCTTTTCTTTTAAGTTCTACCCTCTGCAAAGTTGAGCTCCTCCTAAACTCTGCTGTCTTAACCTGCACTCGAACCCTTTTACCCATCACCCCTGTGCTCACTGACTCATATTTGAGAACACATTGATTTAAAGATTCTCAATCCTGTTTTTCAGATCCCTCTGTGCTCTCCGCTCCCTATCTCTGTACTTTCCTTCAGTTGCACAACCCCCTGAGGTATCGGCACTCCTCTAATTCAGGCCTCTTTCTCAGACGCTAAGCACTGCAATTCCCTCCCTAATCCTCTCCACCTCTCTATCTCTCTTCCCTCCTTTTAAGACACTCCTTAACGCTGATCTCTTTAACCAAGGTTTTGTCCACTGGACCAAATGGCCAGAACTCTACCACCTTGCCCACCTCAGAATCGGAGCGGGCGAGGATCCGACAATGGAAATGTCCATTGACCTCGGGTGGGAATTTCCGGTCTTGCCCAAGCGAGGCCGTAACATCCTGCCCATCATTTCCTTTATTGCTCAGCGTCAAACTTTGATTTATAGCAATCCTGAGAAGTGTTTTCAGACTGTTCATTGTGTTAAAGGTGCTATATAAATTAATAGTTGTTGTTGTATACATATGGCCTTAGCGATGGCACAATTATGAGGCTGGAAGCTTCTCTCAGGATCAGTTGTGATACTGAGTTTGAAAACAGTCTGGCTTAATCTCAGACTTTTGCCAGGAAGAGGGATGGAGTCCGTAGCTACAGAACGGAATAGAATATATGAACATAGACATCAGTTCTTTTTCTTGTACTAAGACATAGATAAGGTGCTTTAACGTGGAAAATATGTTCTTTCTGCCACGGCTTGCTGTCAGCCAGTATTACTGTGTCACTCACTTTGTGGTTTGCTTGTGTCACAGGCCCCTTTAGCTCCTCCTGAGGTACAGCAGCAATACCTATCCAGTATACAGCACCTGCTTGGGGATGGTAAGTGTGCTTGCTGTTTTTGTCTTGCACAAGGTTATTTTGCGTACAGGGCAGCAGTACAACACTCCTGGGGACCTGGACTGATGAGTTTGAAATCCATCACCACAGTTGCAGAATTTAATCTAAGTTGCTTCAAAAAATCTGAAGTTAAAAGGTGAGTATCTGTGATAGTGACCGTAAAGCTGTCAGGTTTTCAGAAAAAAACATCTGGCTCACTGATGTCCTTTAGGGAAGGAAGGAAATCTATTCTACTTGCCCAGTGTGGCCAATATGTGGGAAAAGGCAGGAGAGTGGTATTAGTGAGATGGTCTCAGAGGGCCATCACAGATCAAACGGCTGGATGGCCTCTTCTTGTGCTATAATTATTCAGTGATCTGCTTTGCTGCACCCTTTCTTATACAATATGTAATCCATCAAATTTCTCCCTCTCCTTAACTCTGAATAATCATACAGACTCGAAACGTTAACTGTTTCTCTCTCTGCAGAGAGAGAGTGGCACAGTGCTTAGCACTGCAGCCTCACAGTGCCGGGGACCTGGGTTCGATTCCCGGTTCAGTTAACTATCTGTGCAGAGACTGCACGTTCTCCCTGTGTCTGCGTGGGTTTCCTCCAGGTGCTCCGGTTTCCTTCCATAGCCCGAAAGACGAGCTGGTTAGATGCATTAACCTGAACAGGCGCCAGAGTGCGGCAACTAGCAGAAGTTCACAGTGGCTTCTTTGCAGTGTTAATGTAAGCCTGACTTGTGACTAATAAGTAAACTTTAACTTCAAGATGCCCTCTGAGCTGCTGAATTTCTCCAGAATTTTCCCTTTTTTTATGAGTCTATATGGCTGAGTTTAGTTGCCCTCTGAAATGACCTTGTAAACTACTCGATTGGGGATGAGCAGTAAGTGCGTCAGCAACGCCCACATTTTATGAATGAATAAAAAGAACACTGTGTGATTATTGTGTCAGGTCGGTCACCACTAAAACATCAATGGGAAGAGGGAGTTTCTCTTTGCCATGGCACTCCGACATAAAAACCTGACTAACCAGCTGGCAATGAGCGAACCTGGTGGGATCGGTTATGAGTTTCTGGAACAATAAACTGGCTTGTCTGTCCCATCACTCTGGGAGCCCAGGAAGGACAGATTTGGGATGAGAGCTGTAGGGAGGGCTTACTTGTTGGAATCACTGGCGGAACAATGAAGGAGTGCAGATCGAAGGTTATTGGCATCAACTTCAAGGGGGGAGCGATGAGAGTTTTTTAACACAGTGAATTGCCATGGTGCCTGTCAATATTCCTCTCTGTCCAAACAAGTTGGGGTCACAGATCACATGCTCTGATTTCAGCACTTTCCACACTGTGCTGCATTTAAAAAAGAATGGAAACACAGGACCTGTATTTAAATGCACTCAGGCTAGTGGACGCAGCTACAATAATCATTTCTAAAAGCGAATCGGATATCTGTTTGAAAAGGAGGAATTTGGACGGACATGAGGAAAGAGCAGGAGTGGTTTATACTAATTGAACTAGCGCATTCATGGAGCCAGCATGATGATTTGAATAGGCTTCCTTTGTGCTGGATGGCTCTCTGAACCTGCATTTCTCAGTCTTGGGTTCAGTGACAGGTCATGATAGGCTGCAGCAACACAGTTAACGACTGCTAAAACTCTACCAGTGGATGGGCTGAATTCACATAGTGGCCAGTGTATTGCGTTAACGGACTCACTCTTCTGTAGTGAGTGGTGCTCCTTTTGAGGATTGTCTAATATCTGCACAAGATTGACAGGAGCAGGAGCCTGCCTGGTCATTGGGTGGAATCATTGCTGATGTACTTCAACCTCACCCCCTGTCCTATCGCTTGATACCCTTAGTATGCAAAAGCAGATTAATCTCTACCTTGAATATGCTTGTGTCTAAGCAGCCACAACCCTCTGGAATTCCAAAAGTTCACAACTCTTGAATGAAGCAATTTCTCCTCATCTCAAGTTTATTGCAAGGAGAATGTAGTATAAAAGTAGGCAGGTTTTGTTACAGTTGTACAGAATATTGGTGAGACCACCTTTAGAGTATACTGTGTACTGTTTCAGTCTCTTTACTCAAGAAAGGATATAGTTGCATTTGAAGCAATTCAGAGAATATTTACCTGACCGATTCCTGGGACAGGAGAGTTGAATGATGGATAAACAGGGTCTGCATCCATTTGGAGTTTAAAAGAATGAAAAGGTGATCTTATTGAAGCATAGAAGATCAAGAGAGGAATTGACAGATTGGAAGCTGAGAGAATGTTTTCTCTTGTGGCAGAGAATACAACAAGAGGACACAGTTTAAAAATAAGGCTTTGCCCATTTAAGACCATGATGAGGAGAAATATTCTCCCAGGAGGTCATTAGTCTTTGGAATTCTCTTCATTAGAGAACAGTGGAGACTGGGTCAGTGAATATATTCAAGGCTGAGTGAGATGGATTTTTGATTGACCAGGGGTTAAGGGTTGTGAGGGTACACAGGAAAGTGGATTTGAAGCCATAATCCGATCAGTGATGATCTTATCAAATGGAAGGGTGGAGGAGAGGGGCAGAATCTCATCCGTATCCTGTCAAACCCTTCAACAACATGAAAAGTTACAATGAAATCATCTCTCACTTGTCTAAGTCCAGAGAATATAGGCTTATGCTACTGAATCTCTCCAGCTTTGAACAAGCCCCTTGACAGAGATAGGTGGGAGGTAGTGATCGTTGCAACCTTTTCAAAGGAAGCACATAGGGTAACAACATCACTGCAGGTCTTCTTTGTTTATCTGAGCATTTCAGGGGAGGGTTTGGGCCAGAATGAGATCAGTAATTTTAAAATGGATGGATGTGTATAGCAGGCTGGGAGCATAGCCAGTGTCTCTAGCAATGGCTCGTTACAGCCCTGCAGAACAGGAGTTCCCACGACCATCAAGAACAGATCCCCTCCCTGACCCATGCTGGTGTTGGGACAGCTGTCCGCTGAAATCTACCCAGCAGGAGAACCCCTTTAGTCTACATGCAGTTTCTAATGATAGCTGTTTGTGTCCCCATGTTTAGGTTTGAGCGAACTGATTACAGTGGTGAAGAAAGCTGTGCAGAGCGTGATTGGAAGGTAAATATCATGGTGCCTGTCAGTATTCTTTCTGTGTTCAAACAAGATGGGGTGACGAATCTCATGTTCTGATTTCAGCAGTTTTTACATTGTCCTGCGTTTTAAAAAAAATTGAACGACAGGATTTGTATTTTGTCATAGAGGTTTACAGCATTGAAACAGGCCATTCGGCCCAACTTGTCCATGCTGCCCTTTTTTTTAAACGATGAAGCTAGTTCAATTTGCCCACATTTGGCTCATATCCCTTGATAGTCACCTTACTCATGTAACTGTCTAAATGCTTCTTAAAAGACAAAATTGTACCCATCTCTACTACTACCTCTACTGTTTTAACATCAATTTTAACTCACTAAGAAGTCTCACAACAGCTTAAAGTCCAATAGATTTATTTGGAATCACAAGCTTTTGGAGCTCTGCTCCTTCCTCAGGTGAGTGCTCCAAAAGCCCGTGCTACAAAATAAACCTGTTGTAATTTAACCTGGTGTTGTGAGACTTCTTACTGTGCCCACCCCAGTCCAACACTGGCATCTCCACATCAATTTTAATGAAGACAGGCTGAGAGCAGTGTATAATCGTGCTTGACAAGAGAATTAAAGCATAGGAGCCAAGGCAGGTGGACAGGTTTAAGCTACAGAGCAGCCAAGATCATGTTGAAGATCAGAATGGAAACAACGGGCAGAATGGCCTCCTGCGATGATGCAGTGCTGCAGCTTTTCACCTTTCCTACCTGACCATTGAGCTTCACCTGACCGGAACAAGGAGGAAAATCCTACAGAAGCTGGATTGTCAGCTTTCCTGGATTATCCTGGAGCCTCCCGGAGCTGGAGATTGATCTCTAGGACAATGAACGCTGAGAGCAAAATTATAGGACCGTGAAGAAAAATGTTTCTCAGTTGTAAAAGTATTAAAGTTCAGTGTTTTTTAAAATTCATTCATGGGATTTGGGGTTTGCTGGCTAGGCCAACATTCACTGCTCATCTTTCATTATTAGAATCATAGAATCCGACAGTGCAGCAGGAGGCCATTCAGCCCATCAAGTCTGCACCGACCACAATCCCACCCAGGTCCTATCCTCATAACCCCATGTGTTTACCCTGCTAATCCCTCTTGGGAAAGTGGTGGTGAGCTGTCTTTCGGAACCAATGCAGCACGGTGGGTGGCACATTGGTTAGCACTGCTGCCTCACAGTGCCAGGGACCCGGGTTCACATCCTGGCTTGGGTTGCTGTCTGTATGGAGTTGGCATGTTCTCCCTCTGTCTGTGTGCTTTCCTTTGGGTGCTCAGGCTTCCTCCCACACTCTGAAAGATGTGCTGGTTAGGTGGATCGGCCATGTTAAGTTGCCCCTTAGTGTTAGGGGGACTAGCTAGAGTAAATCATATGGTTATGGGAATAGGGCCTAGATGGGATTGTGGTTGGTGCAGACTCGATGGGCCAAATGGCCTCCTTCTGCACTGTCGGATTCTGTGATTCTATGCACCGTAGTACTGTTAAGGAGGGAATTCTAGGATTTGGACCCAATGTCAGTGAAGGGACGGTGATACATTTCCAAGTCAGGAAAGGATGTTGAAGCTAATGGATGGGGTGCCAATCGAGCAGGCTGCTTTGTAGTGGATGGTGTCTAGATGGTGAGGGTGACATATATAAAGACTGTCTAACTGAATGGGGTTGAAGGAACAGTGCTGCAACCTCCAGTGAAATGTCCAGCCAGCGTTGGAAAACTTTAATGAAAGTCAAAGATCCCCCTTGCTGTTGAGTTCTTTTTCAGTACCCTATTCATGCACTGCCCTCTCTGATAAACACTCACATTTGCACACATCTTCTGGTCTTTCTAAAGGAGTACTAACATCTATGTACTTACAGGGATACAGATAGTTAAAACATTAAAAATAGCAATGTAAGATCAGATAAAGACAAAGTATTGGGTTAATTTCTTGGGCGATATATTGAAAAGCAGCCTTGTTATGCTAAACTTGATCATACCACATTTGGAGTACTATGCATAGTTCTGTTTTCCATATTATCAAAATAATGCAGATGCATTGGAGAACATACAAATGTATTTATAAGGAAAGCTGAGTTGAGCAGAGATAATTATCAAGAAAGACTAACCAAACTAAAGCTCCTTTCTCCAGGTAGAAGATGGAAGGCTGACCTGATAAAGGTCTTTAAAGTTATTAAAATGTTTAATAAGATAGACTTAAAGATGTTTCCACTTGTGGGGAGACCAAAGCTAGGGATAATAAATATGTTTTAATATTATTCTTTGATGGGATACGGCGTTGCTGGCAAGATCAGTATTGCTCATTCCTAATTTCCCTTGAACTGAGTGGCTTGCTGGGCAATTTCAGGGTGTAGTTAAGGGTTAGCTACATTGCTAAGTCACGTGTAGGCCAGACCAGCCAAGGATGCAGATTTTGTTCCCTAAAAAACATTACTGAACTAGATGAGTTTTATTTAAGACAATCAATGGTAATTTCACCATCACTAAACTGAGCTTTATATTCCAGATTAAGGCAAAATACTGTGGATGCTAGAATCTGAAATAAAAACAGAAAATACTGGAGAAACTCAGCAGGTCTGATAGCATCTTCGGAGAGAGAATAGAGCCAACATTTTGAGCCAGGATTACCCTTCATTTATTGACTCTGTTCTCTTTCCACTGATGCTGCGGAAAGCTTCTCCAGCATTTTCTGTTTTTGTTTCTATTCCAGATGTTGCTTTAATTAGTTGAATTTAAAATTCCACCAGCTGCTGTGGGATTTGAACCCATACCCCCAGAGTATTAGCCTTTGTCTCTGGATGACTAGACAATCACCATTATGCCACTATTCCCCCTTGATAGTCTTTAATAAATTCAATGAGGAATTCAGAATAAATTTTCTAACACACAGAGGTGAGACAACAGGAAGTGGTTGAGGTGAATGCTTGAAGTGCATTTAAAGAGAAGCTGGATTAACACACGAGGATGGAAGAAAAACAGATTAGCCATGACCTTATTGAACAATAAGTAGGCTTGAAGAGCCAAATGGCCTACTCCAGGACTATGTCCTGAAATGGAATAGAGGTATAGATTAATATGGAGAAGTATGGGAGGAGGCTTGTATGGAGCATAAGCAGCTGCTTCTCCTGCTGTAAAGACTTTGTAAGTCTACGTTATTCACCTGTGGGTAGTGCTTTGTGACAGGTATATTGTACATGTGGCCCTGCTTGAGTGTTAATGCCCAGTTTGTTTGTCTACACAGTGTGTCGCTGAAGCAGTGTGTGTCACTGCAGGAGCTGGAACGGTACCTGGGTGAAATCCGGCAGCTGGTGGAGCACCGTGGTCAGTCCGATGAGCCAGAGAGTGGCATGACTAGGTCCCCGCTATGTTGGTATCTCATTCCCAATGAGGAGAGTACCTTGGCCTCCCAGGTATACGAGCACCAACTTGCCCTGACGCCAGTCAGGGACATTACCACAAGTGCATTCTTTGTTTGTTTCCTCAACCATTCTCCTTCCTTGCCAACTCTTTGCTTGGATACAGCCCTCAAATCTGATACTCGACTCGCCATTTTTCACTTGTCATCCTCAATGGCAGATTGTTGGAAGACTATTCAACTGCAGACACCTCACTGCAGAGTTTCAGCCCACCACCGGCTTCCAGCCTGATTTGTTGGATAGCAGTCAAAGGTAGGAGCCTTCCTAACCCAGAGCTAGAGTCCAGCGTCCGCTGCACACCTGACAGCATCTGACTCGGCGTGGACTGACACTGGTCACTGGCTCCATCTCAGCCTGTGACAGTCAGCTATGCTCTGGACAGTGTCACTAACATTTTAACACAAAGTCACTTCTATTTCTTCCTTATTATTGACATCTCAGCAATCAGTATTCCAGAGGTGAGTGGCCTGTTCTCCCATTTTGACTCTGAACCCAACTGTAAGGCACTGCAGGACAGTGACCTTGGTTACCTCCTCCTCCCTGGTACTCAGCGGCCACTCTCTCCTCGAGTTGAAAAACCTTTTGGTTTGGGCCTAGCCCCTGCCAAATCTGCTGCTGTGAGTTATAGAGTGATAGAAATGGAAACAGGCTCTTCAGCCCAACTTTTCCATGCTGTGCCTTTTTTAACCACTAAGCTAGTCCCAGTTGCCTGCATTTGGCCCATATCCCTCTATATCCATCTTACCCATGTAACTATCGAAATGTTTTTTAAAAGACAACATTATACCCACCTCTACTACCACCTCTGGCAGTTCATTCTAGACACCAACCACCCTCTGTATGAAAAAATTGCCTCTCTGGACCTTTTGTATCTCTCCCCTCTCATCTTAAACCTATGTCCTCTAGTTTTAGACTCCCCTACCTTTGGGAAAAGATGTTGACTATCTCGTTGATTTATGCACCTCATTATTTTATAGACCTCTATAAGATCACCCCTCGACCTTATATGTTCCAGGGGAAAAATGTCCCAGTCTATCCAGCCTCTCCTTATAACTCAAACCATCAAGTCCCAGTGGCATCCTAGTAAATCTTTTCTACACTCTTTCTAATTTAATAATATCCTTTCTATAATAGGGTGACCAGAACTGTACACAGTATTCCAAGTGTGGTCTTACCAATGTGTTGTGCAACTTCAAAAAGACATGAATTGGCACTGAGATCTTGAAGCATGGTTTCATACAGATGAGCAATGCAGTTTCATTGGCATCATAACTCTCAGTCCTTAGAGGACAAGCTGTCTGCAGTCACTATGAAAGAGTGCAGCCTTCTGGGTCAGTGTAAATCCACATCATCTTCCCTCTACTGTCCTGTTCAGACCAAACATCCTAACCAGCTGTTTAGGACAGGCGGTGGCATAGTAGTACTGTCACTGGATTGTAATCCAGAAACTCAGGGTAATGCTCTGGAAATCCGGGTTCGAATCTCACCACTGCAGATGGTGTATTTTGAATTCAGTAAAGATCTGAAATTAAAGGTCTCACGATGAATTTGAAACCATTGTCAATTTAGAGATACGAGATTTAGTCAAGACAGCTAAATTCTGTTGCTAAAACAAAAACAAAATATGATTGACAATTATCGATTACTTTGTATAACAGTCCAGATTTCAACATGGTCTTAAGTTCCTGCTTAAATCAGGGATTTTGTTATAAAAACTTACCTGGTTCAATAATGTCCATTGGGAAGGAAATCTGCCTTCTTTACCTGGCTTGGCGTACATGTGATTCCTGACCCACTGGCTGACTCTTAACTGCCCTCTGAAATGGCCTAGCAAGCCACTCAGTTCACGGGCAATTAGGGATGGGCAACAAATGCTGACCTTGCCAGCGACACCCACATCCCAAGGAAGAATTTTTTAAAAAGTCACAATAGCCTCATGTACCTCAAGAGTTAGGTTCTTGAGAGTGAGGCAAGCTAATAAATGGCTGCCCTTTGTTGTACTCCCCAAGTCTTGGTTTTTTGCAGCAAAACCAAGACCGAGAAACATGTAGAGAAGTATTGAGACAGCCAAAGGAATTGAACTGAGCAAGCAATGTCCATGAGTCCCAAGAATCTTATTTCCTATCAGTTGAGGCCTGCCCCCATAACCAGGTTAGATTCCTGCTCATGGGCGAGGTCAAATATAAGATCTGTCACTAAAATTTCTGTGCAATCTTTTATTTTCCACAGGCCTGTGGTTTGACAGAGAAAGATGTAACCACATTAAAACTTCTAAATGAAACAAGAGATATGCTGGAAAGGTCTGTATGAGATTTGGCCAAGGCAGTTAAATTCAGTGGCTCAAACTAAAACAAAATATGATCGCTGACTATCTATCACTTTGTATAACAGTCCAGACTTCAACACGGTTTTGAATTCCTGCTTGAATCGGGGATTTAGCCGACTGCTGGATAACATGGCCGAGTTCTTCAAACCAACAGAACAGGAACTGACTCAGAACGGAAAGATCAACAGGTCAGTGCAGCGCCACATGCCATTCGGGAGGTGAGAGCAGGAGAAATGTGGCTGGAACTAACAGTACACAGAAACCTTGCTTTGAGTTTAGAATACAAGAAGAAATAAATTGTACTAAACCTTTTATAAATCACTCATTAGGCCTCAGCCGCAGTACTACGTCCAGTCATGGGCATGTTTTTGGAAAGATGTCAAGGCCTTGGAGAGAAGGGCAGAGATTTACTGGGGCAACAGATCTTTAGCTATCTATGAGAAGAGATTGGACAAACTTGGTTTGTTTTCACTTGAACATCAGAGGCTGAGGGGCAATCTGAAAGAAGTTTACACAATTATGAGAGGCATGGATGGATTGGATAGTCGGAGTCCTTTTTCCCAGGGTAGAAATGTGAATTACTAGAAGACATAGGTTTAAAGTACAAAGGGGAAAGTTTAAAGGAGATGCGAGAGGCAAGTTTTTCACACAGAGGGTGGTAAGTGTCTGGAATGAGCTGCCAGAGGACGTGATAGAAGCAGATACAATAGCAATGTTTTAAAAGGCATCTTGACAGATACGTGAATAGACAGGGAATAGAGGCATAGACTGTGTAGAAGCAAGAGGATTATAAGTTTATTTATTTATTGGTCATAAATAAGGCTTACATTAACACTGCAATGAAGTTACTGTGAAATTCCCTTAGTCGTCACATTCTGGCGCCCGTTCGGGTCAATTCACCTAACCAGCCCGTCTTTCAGACTGTGGGAGGAATCCAGAGTATCGGAGGAGGAAACCTATGCAGACATGGGGAGAATGTGCCACCTCCACACAGACAGTGACCCGAGCCAGGACACCAGGACACTAGGGGCAATTTAGCAAGGCCAATCCACCTAACCTGCACATTTTTGGACTGTAGGGAGGAAACTGGAGCATCTGGAGGAAACCTACGCAGACACAGGAAGAACGTGCAGACTCCACATAGACAGTGACCCAAGCCGGGAATTGAACCCGGGTCCCTGGTGCTGTGAGGCTGAATGTTAACCACCGTGCCACTGGCTCAGCTGATCCTCCAGGGCTTTAGGACTTGAGCAACTCAGCTGTAAAAGGGGATTTTGTTCTTGGCTAGTTGAAGATTAGTATTAATGATGGTACTGACAAGCTTCTGCAGTTTTAGATTGCGGCCTTCAATTAAAGTGGAGATGTTTATAAGGGGCAATCCACAATGATTCTGGAATTCTGGCATGGTATACCTTAGAACAGTCAGTTTGAGCTGATCACGCTCCCCATATGTAGCTGTAAATGGAGCTGAGAGGCCAGCGAGCGGACAGCAGACAGGTCTGTGAGTTCCTCATTCCCCACACTTATTACTGAGTGAAATCTACTGCCAGAATCAGGCTTCACAAACAACCAATTCCCTCTCTCTCACATTCATTCTTTTCTCGTCCTGGCAGCTTGTCCAACATTAGACTTCCCCTCGCTAAAATCATCCCGATTATTAATGGGCAGATACATTCGACCTGCAGTGAGACACCCAGCCATTTTGTTCAGGTGAGTGTTAGTCATTTTGTGGATGCAGTTCTTCTGCTCCCTGCATCCTCGTTGTGTTACAATCTGTTTCCGATTTCACATCACCGCTAATGCATTACCTCCTGGATCTCTGAAACCAGCTACTTCTTGCTGTCCCTTTCTCCTACAGTTAACCTTGGTGTCACTCAATTGTTTTCTCTTTTCTGCTGCTCTTTTCAGCCAAGGCTGCATCTTCCAGTGTTTGTCTTGGCCCTTCCCTGCTTTTAGAGCCATTTCTTTCTAATTTGATACGACCTGGATCATGCCCTCTGTTTGATTCCCCATTCATCTACCTTGGCTATTGCTTGGGCCAGTTGCTACCTAATACACAGCAAAGCTCTGTTCTGTGGCATTCAGATTTAAAGCTCTGATGCTGGCTGCCACTGTGCAGAGTCAGGGACCATATATGTTTGTGTAAGAAAACCTGGAGCAAATAAGGAGGGTGATGTTGGAGGCTGTACCTGATGTGTATTGAACATAAACACAGAATAGGCCTCTACCACCCCAATCTTTTTCTGCTTCTCTTGAGTGCAGCTACATTATCTTTCCATTCCCTCGTGCCTCCAATTTAAAATTCTTTGTTTTGCATTCAAATCTCTTCATGGCTTTGCCTTCTCCTAATCTGTTCAAGCTCCTCTGGCCCCATAACTTCTCTCTCTTTCTCTCTCTACCGCCCCCCTCCGGAGGACCCTCTATTCCCTCAGTCCTTGCTTCTTCCCCCTGCACCGCCTACATCATTGTGCCTTCAGTCACCTTGGACCCATGGTATGGAATTCTCTCCATCATTCTTTAAAAGTCACTTCTTTGACCCAGCTTTTGGCCACTCCTCCTAACTGTTCCTCTTGCCTGACCTCCATTTGTGTCTGATTGTTCCTCCTGCAAAAGGTCATTGGGCCGCTTCCCTGTGTTTAAGGTGGGGATGCAGTAAGGGTTCCTCTGTACATGCATGTTGTTGCTGAGTGTTTACTCCCATTGCTGCCATAGGACCTGCTGCTGATGGACCAGGTGAAGGACTTTGCAGCCAATGTTTACGAAGCATTCAGTTCCCCTCAGCAGCTGGAGAAGTGACCCTCAGCGAGCAGCTCTCAGGACGAGGGGCATTAAGGCCCGAGCTCACTCCAAGCCCAGGATGACGTGAAGTGCTTCCTCTCAGTCCTGCAATGATCCCGTGACACAGGTGCCAACACCTGTACTCGCCGCACTGTCACTAATGGTTGTGTGGCATTAACATTTTCTGAATCTTTACAGACATGATTACATTAATCTGCCTGTAACTATTTTGTATCATACTGTTATTTGTATCACTGTATTGTAGATTATAATCTGCGTGCAACTGGATACAAGATTCTCCCGGTAGCGTAGGTTTATATTTTTACTGCAGTATGTTCTGGCTCTGATTCAAACCAATTAAGTAAATAGTAATGTATGTTGCTGGCTGGCATCTCTTTCTTTGGTGTTAATAGTTTGGTTTCCTTGCTCTTGAAACTTCCTGGTTTAGTATTGTCATGTGTAGTATTAAAACAATATCACACTAAAGCCATTTCTTTTGTCCAACTTGTCTTACTATTCAAATACAGGTGGTAGAATTACATGGAATATGCCTGTCCTGATGGGTGCAAGGCAAAAAACTTTGACAGTATATCTCTTTTTTTCAGCAATACTGAAGTTCTGTACAGTCAAGCAAGTATAAACTTTCAGCTGTGGGCATTGCCAGTGAGGTAGGATCTATTGACCATCCCAAATAGGGGGAGATGACCCTCTGCCAAGCAGTACGACCAGGTGATTTTGCTAGGGTACTTTAGTGAGCAGCTAAGTATGGTGTCCCATAATGCCTAGACCAGGCAAGATTGGCGGGTTTCCTTCCCTAAGGGGCATTAATGAACCAGTTGGACTTTTAGCGAGTCTTCAAGGTCATTGGATTAAACTGAATTTGGATCATTGGGTTGGTATGATAGGAATAGAACACAGTTGTGATTGAGTTATTATTGGAGGCCTCTGGCCCAGTAATATAATCGCAACGCTACTGTCTTCCTCTTCAGGAAGTTCAGAATAATTAGGCATTCAGTGGAGTGCCACATAAGCCTGGGGGAAAAGTGGAAGACCATGGAATAAAAGGGGACAATAACAACACAGATTGTGGCTGAGTGACACAACAAGGAACAGGAGGATGGCATACAGTGGGGATACAGTGTCGATCCCAAGAGGACGCTGCTTTTCTTTATCTATGTACAATCTAGGACAAGAGGCCACAAGTATAGGTTGCGATGTGGTAGATTTAAAACTGAGATGGGGAGGAACTACTTCTCACAGAAGGTGGTGAATTTGTGGAACTCGCTGCCCCATAGTGCGGTGGAATCTGTATCATTGAATGGTTTCAAGAGAGAGATGGACAAATTTCTCATAAAAAAAAGGAAAGACGGAAATGGGGAACAGGTGGGGAAGTGGATTTGAAACCAGGGAGAGATCAGCCATGATCTGATTGAATGGCGGAGCAGGCTCGAAGGGTTGCATTTGCTACTTCTGCTCCTAATTCTTGTGTTGATGTACATGACCAAGGGCAGAATTCTCCTGTGCCCTATGTGGTGGGTTCAAGGGCAGGTAGAGATCCCAAAATTGATATCACACCAGAGGAAAATAACATGACAAAATCAGCCATGATTGAATGGTGGAGCAGACTCAATGGGCCGAGTGGCCTAATTCTGCTCCTATGTCTTATGTCTTGTGGGATCATAAGAACTAGGAGCAGGAGTAGGCCATTCAGCGCCTCGAGCCTGCTCCCCCGTTCAGTATGATCATGGCTGTTCTCATCTCAGCCTCAACTCCACTTACCTGCTCTTCACCATCACCCTTTAAACCCGTTACTAATTTAGAATCTGTCCACCTCTTCCTTAAATTTACTCAAAGTCCCGGCATCCACCATGCTCTGGAGTAGTGAACCCCACAGATTCACCACCCTTTGAGAGAAATAATTTCTCCCGGGATCTTTTGCTCCCTCCTGCTGTAGCAGGTCATCATTCATGCCAAAGGCCAGTGTAAAGCTGACTTGCTTTACCCTTGTTGGGGTTCAGATGAAGGTTTGACTAGAGTGCAACCCCGCAACCCCATTTAAGGTTAAGTCCTAGCAAGAGATCCCAGGCCTGTGTCCTGCCCCTCTTGTGCGATGTGGGAATTCAGGGACTCTTCTGGTGTCCCTGCTCCTTCATGTGCAAGAAGTGTGTCCAACTGCAGCTCCTGGAGCTGTGGATGTATTCACTTTGGAGCATCCACGATGCTGAGAAAGCCGTGGATAGCATGTTCAGTGAGGTGGTCACATCGCAGATAAAAATTATTGTGGTGATAGGGAATGGTGACCACCAGACAGAGGAAGAGTAGGAAGGCAGTGCAAGGGTTCCCTGCAGTCATCACTGTCCAAAACAGATATACCATTTTGAACACTGTCGGGGGAGATGGCTCACTAGGGGAAGGTGGCAGCAGCCAGGTTCATGGCACCATGGCTGGGCCTGCTACACAGAAGGGCAGGAAAAAGAGTGGCAAAGCTATAGTGATAGGGGATTCAATTGTAAGGGGAATAAACAGGCATTTCTGCGGATGCAGATGAGACTTTAGTATGGTATGTTGCCTCCCTCATCAAAGAGTATTATGCCTGCTCACTGCGACGCCAGTGGGAAATCATGATCATGTCTGGACCAATGTGTGTAAAAGTCAGGACTTGAAGAAGACCTGGGACAGTTTGTGGCAATGAGGACAAGATGTAGACCTCCAACAACCACACTTTGGATTAATGTGTGCAGCTGTGGGTGGATGGTGCATCAACTATGTGGATATTTTCTATGCAGCAATTTCCAGGAGATGAGTTTTTTCCTGGCCAGCAACATCCCTCAGGGTGCAAGTAGAAGACTGCAGCAGGTGCTATAGGACAGCAAGTGTCTGGGGCAGGCAGTACTGTAAAATGGAAAAGATCTGAAGGGTCATGTGAAGGGTATAGAAACATAAAGAGACATTGAGGGGGATTGTTAAGGCAGGAAAGGATATGGGGGATGGGAGTGGAGGCATAAAGGGACATGCTTTCAGTCTGCTCTCTGGGGAAGAGAACCTTACAGTGTAATGACCCTCTGAGAGAAACAAAATATCCTCATCTCTGTCTGAAATGGGAAACTGTTCATTTTTAAATCGTGTCCTCTGGTCCTCGACTTCCCCACAAGGTGAAACATCCTCTTAACATCCACCCTATCAAGTCCCCTCAGGATCTTACATGTTTCAATAAGATCACCTCTCATTCTTCTAAATTCTAATGGGTATGGACCTAAACTGCTCAAATAAGATAACCACTTCACCCCAGGAATCAATCAAGTGAGGATTCTCTGAACTGCTTCCAATGCAGTTATAGCTTTTCTTTTGTTTTTATTCCAATTCAATTAAATCAAGTCCATTTCAGAGTCTCAAGAAGTTGAGACATTCCCGATCCAAGCTGACAAGACAGGGCTCTCACCTCCTGTCTCGGGCTTGATCTACATGATCCAAGCTGATCGGAGTAAGAATAGCTCCTCCTCCAAGGCTTGATCTCATTTGCATCTTAGCCAAAAGGCCGAGTTGCTACTTTTAAAAATTGCTTCAAATGAAGCTAAAATGTAACCTAATGACTTCAACCAAGCACATTATGTCGATGCTACACTTGATGTTAGCCAAAAGGTTTTGCTTAAGACCAAAACTGTATACAGTACTCCAAATATGGTCTCAGTGTACAGCCCTAACAATTCTTCCACACTTTTATATTCCATTCCCCATGCAATAAACAGCAATATTCCATTTGCCTTCAGTAACTTCACTGCAGTGTTAATGTAAACTAATCAAATCAACTTAATCACTTGCTATACCTGCATACCAACCTTTTGTGATTCATGTACCAGGACACCCAGATCCCCCTGTACCATAGAGTTCCGCAGCCTCTTCCATTCAAACAATATACCTGTCAAAGTGGACTAGTTGACATTTTCACGCATTAGCGGTAGATGGGAGCAGTTGTGAACATCCTGTCTGGTACAGTAAGTAGGTCACTGAGATATGAGAGGTATAGTATGCTGCATAAACAGACATTAGCCTTTGTCAAGGTAGTGTTCTCCATTCACAATGGTTTATATGCTTGAATGGACAAAAATGTATTAGGAAACCGAATCTAATGAGGCTAACTCACATTCACCACAACCTATTTATAAATGAAAGTAGTGTCCTGTTTAGCCTCAGATGAAGAGGCTGGGACACCTTGCTGAGTAATGTTGTTGTGGTTTTAAAGAGAATGTATCAGCATCAGTTTCCTAATGGAGACAAAATTGGGGGTAAATGAGCACCATTGAGTTGGCTGCCTATTATACACTCCACCTGATCACGTCCAGTTCAGACGTCTGGCACATTCCCGACTTGAATTGCTCCGTGACTGGACGGTGCCTTCAGCTGCCTGGGTCGTGGGCTCTGGAATTCACTCCTTAAACCTCTTCACCTCCCTTTTCTTAACTTCCTTAGCATCAGAATGCTCGGTCAGCAGTTGGTATATTGTCAGTTCCACAAAGGGAACTGTGCCACCATGGAATGGCACAGTGGTTAGTGCTGCTGCATTACAGTGCCAGGGACCCGGGTTCGATTCCTAGCTTCACTGCTTAAAACCTATATGTGACCAGGCTCTTGATCACTAGCCTACTGTGCGCAGTCTGCACGTTCTCCCCGTGTCTGTGTGGGTTTCCTGCAGGTGCTCCAGTTTCACCCCACAATCCGAAAGATGCGCTGGTTAGATGCTTTGGCCATGCTAAATTCTCCCTCAGTGTACCCAAACAGGCGTTGGAGTAAGGCAACTAGGGGATTTTCACAGTAACTTCATTGTAGTGTTAATGTAAGCTGACCTGCTTAAAACCTACCTGTGACCAGGCTGTTGATCGCCAGCCTAGTGTAACTCAATGTCAGACTTTGTCTGATGATTGCTCCTGTGAAGCACCTGTTTTAAAGGTGATATATAGTTGCAAATTAGTGTGTGCAATATTGCTCAGTGTGGTTGGTGCAGACTTAATGGGCTGAATGGCCTCATTCTGTACTGTAGGCATTCTATGATTCCAGTATCCATTCCCTGACTATCCACTTGTTTTACTCTTCCCATTTCTGTGGCATTGTTAAGGAGTGGCCTGCAGGTGACTGAACGCTGGGCTGTGGAGCTGCTGTTTGATGGTTAAAGTTCTTCTGGGGTTTTCATGCATTGACTATCAACAAAAAAACTTGAATGTGGATGACAAGGGAACAGGAAGATGCAAACAGTTAGGGACTGACCTTTTAAAGTTTATTTATTCATCACAAGTCAGCTTACATTCACACTGCAATGAAGTTACTGTGAAAATCCCCTAGTTGCCACATTCCAGCACCTGTTCGGGTACGCTGAGGGAGAATTTAGCATGGCCAATGCACCTAACTTGTATGTCTTTCAGACTGTGGGAAGAAACCAGAGCACTCAGAGGAAATCCAGATACAGGGAGAACATGCAGACTCCGCACAGTAGGCTGGTGATCAAGAACCTGGTCACAGATAGGTTTTAAGCAGTGAAGCTGGGAATCGAACCCGGGTCCCTGGCGCTGTGATGCAGCAGTGCTAACCACTGTGCCACTCCATGGTGGCACTGTTCCTTTCGTGGAACTAACTATATATGAACTGCTGACTGAGCATTCTGGTGTTAAGGATCTTTCAACCTCAGTGACCTTGGTAGTTGCAATGGTCTGAAAAATTAGACAGTTAAGAAGAACAATGGAGAAAGATTTCTCCTGTTTACACAACCATTGGACAAATGAGCTCAGAACTGTGAGAGTGTTGAACAAGAGATACATACATCATCGAACATGCTGAGAGGTTGGAGAAACATACAAATAAGGGAATATCGGAAACATCAGCAGCGAAGACTGGAGACCATCATCGTGAAGAGAGGATCCTGAGTTCAGAGCTCAAAGGAGAACCCCACTCGGAGTAAACCTGGTCAAATCATCATGCGTGGGTAGTATCTAGATTCTAGTCATAAGGTTACAATGTAATGGAAACCTTATTAGAGTGTTGTGTTAATTGTGCGCTTATCAAAGAATTAAGGATTATTAATAAAAGGTATTAAAATTTCATTTGAGTAGTTGCCCTTTGTCCGTACCCTAATTGATACCATAGCGTAAAAGAATCAACATCCCAATGCCACAGAGAATAAACTGGAAGACCAGAGGGTGGGGTCAGCAGCCCAAGGTATTCCCACTTCCTGGTGATGTCGTGAGGGGGGGAATAAACAACCCTTCTGTCAGTGACAGATAGCCAGTAATGAGTGACAGAGGGCCCATAATGGGAGCAGGGAGCATTCCTAGATGATTACTCCAGAGTGTGCACTGCTAAGCCCATGTGGGGGATTTTTTATTTATACGTGGGACATGGGCATCGCTGGCTGGCCAGCATTTATTGCGCACCCATAGTTGCCCTTAGAGGGCAGTTGAGAGTCAACCACATTGCTGTGGCTCTGGAGTCACATGTAGGTCAGACCAGGTAGATATGGCAGATTACCTCCCCTAAAGGACGTTAGTGAACTAGATGGGTTTTTCCAACAATTGGCAATGGTTTCATGACCATCAGTAGATTCTGAATATATATTTTTTATTGAATTCAAATTCCACCGTCTGCTGTGGCAGGATTCGAACTCAGGTCCCCAGGAAATTAGCTGAGTTTCTGGACTAATAGTCCAATAATAGTACCAGTCAGCTACCACCTGGAGGTCAGGCCAGGACCCAAAGTGGTTCTGGCTCCTAAAAATAATCACCAGAAGATTCTACCCAATGTCTCCTATTTTGTTCTTGTGTTTTTATCTGTTCACATTCTCACATTGGGAAAAATATCCAAAGTTAAAGGCACTGTATGAATGCAAGATGTTGTTAAAGACGAAATAAAATTCAGGATAGAGACAGTCGGTACAAATCGAGAATAGGAGGTGCAGAAGCCACAAGTTCAATAGGGTGAGTGCAAGTAAAATGCAGTTCCAATTTTGTATCCCTGTTTTCTAGCTAAAATGATTGATCAGGAAACATTTCAGCTGCCTTCCCCCTTGAGACACAGAGAGAATACAAAGACTTTATCCGTGAGCTGGTAAGTACAATTGTGTTTAAGAGAAGGGTGCAGTGTTTACAGTTTGCACACCGGGGAAGTATCCATTCCATTGAAACTGAGGTGATACTTTCACCAGGTGAATCTTTGTTTTTATGTTGCACCTTTTGGGGAATTACGTTCTATAGAACCACAGAATCCCTGCAGTACAGAAAGAGCCACTTGGCCCATCAAGTCTCTACTGACTCCGAAAGAGCATCGCACCCGTGTCCACTCCTCCACCTGATGGGCCGAATGGCCTAATTTTATTTCTACATCTTACAGTGTTATGGTCCATCCCTGTAACCCCATGCATTTATCATGACAAATCCACTCAATCTACACATCTTTGGACATGAAGAGACAGTTTAGTATGGCCAATCCATTCCATATTGTTCCAAAAATATGGCTCTGATAGTTTGAAGGTCAAAAAAAATTCCATAAAAATGAAGGATTTGGAAACCAGCTTTCATCAAACCAGAGAGTCATTATTGCACAGAGGTAGGCCATTTAACCCATTGAGCCCATGCTAGCTCATCTGAGAGCAATCCATCAGTCCCATTCTCCTGCTGTCTCTTCTGTCAGGAAATCTAAAACACAGGAATACAGCCTCGGGGTAAAGGAACAATCACATTGGATTGAGATAAGAAATGACTTAATTCAAAAGCTGGTGAATCTTTGGATTTCTCTGCCCCAGAGAATTGTGAATGTTTCATTGTTGAATAGACTTAAGGTTAGGATAGACCACGAAACCATTGTCGATTGTCGGAAAAACCCATCTGGTTCACGAATGTCCTTTAGGGAAGGAAGTCTGCCATCCTTACCTTGTTTGGCCTACATGTGACTCCAGAGCCACAGCAATGTAGTTGATTCTCAACTGCCCTCTGAAATGGCTGAGCAAACCATTCAGTTCAAGGGCAACTAGGGATGGGCAATAAATGCTGGCCAGCCAGCGACGCCCATGTCCCATGAATGAATAAAGAATACAAACAGAATTTTTGATCCCAGGGACTTAGGGGATATTGGGATCAGGTAAGAGAATGGAGTTAAGGCCTAAGGTCAATCATGATTGTATTGAATAGCAGAGCAAACTCAATGGACCATCAGGTCCACTCCTGCTGCTATTTCTAATGTTCCTGTAGCCCTTCAAGTGCTTATCCAACTTCCCTCATCAACCTTGAATTTGTGGAAATTCCATTGTCTTGGAGTCAAGTTCATAGTTTTCAAACTCAGTTCCAGAGACATTTAATTGCGGCTGACACTGGAACACAAGTGGTGTTGTCCTTTGGAAAGGGGTCAGTTTGCCCTCTTGGTTGATAGAAAGGACCCCAGTGCAGTATTCCAAAAGGGGTTTACAAATTCTGTCCGCTGTTGACATTTATTCCTCAACCAAAATCACTTGTCACTACATGAATCACTGTTTCACTGATGTTTGCGGGACCTGTTTGTGTATCACACTCTGGACAATTAGGGGGTGGGTGATAAATGGCCTTGCCAACAATGCCCGTCTCACGATAATAAATCGATAAGAATAGGACAATTAGCATTGCCTTGTGGGTAGGACACATGCCCTGGTTACATAAGTTCTCATTTCTTCCTCATTGTTTGGCAGCTCTGTCTACTGACACTGAATCAGGGCAGTATCAATTCATCCGACCCCAGTGGGTGTAATTTAAGAACCACCTCGTAAATGCTAGGAGGGATCAACTGTGAAGGATAGGGAGAGAACAAAAGTTGTACTTTGTTCTACTTTAATGTTCTTACTGAAACTTACACCATTCCAATGTGTACATCAGTACAAACTGGTTGGTAAAGGCACAAGGGTGTGGAATGAAATCAAGGCCTTCAGTCCATCAAGCTCATTCGGGTCTGCTTAGAGGCTGTTCTATGTCCAATCTATGTGATCTAACTAGTAAATCTGGGAAGAAAAGACGCTACATTCTGCCTCCAGCCTGCATAAGGACTATAGTATATCTACATCAGACATAAAATAGAAAAGAACTTGCATTTACATAGCACCCTACACAGATTCAAAACCTCCTAAAGTGCGTTACAACCAATGACGTACCTTTTTGATCATTGGAATATGGGGAAAATGGCAGCTAATTTAAAATAAAACAATTAATTGGACTTCATAAAGCAATGAAAAATATACATTTGTCATGGTTTATTAAGTTCTGTCTGTGTGAGCCTATGTTTGTTTTTAAAGGTGAATTGAGCGAAATAAGTGGCTTGCGTATTCCTGTATTGTTCCCCATGTACGCTCCACTGAAAGCAAGCACAAATGGCCTGCCCTAAAGAAAATACAACCTCAGCTCTGCATTTAACTCAATAATATCTTAATCCAGTGAGGAGACTGAGACGCTGCGACAGAGACAGAAAGAGAGAGGGAGAATCAGAGATGTTGCAATGGGGAGAGAAAGAGAGACAGTACCATAGAGAGCAAATATGTTCCATAGGAAGAGAGAGGGAGACTGAGAGAGGGAGTGCCAGACTACAGAAAGGAGAGAGAGGGGGGAAAGGAGGGGGGGGTGGTTGGAGAGAGGTTGGGGGAGAAAGGGAGTGAGAGAGAGAAGGAGATAGAGGAAAGGGAGAAAAAAGGAGAATAAGAAATGTTGCAATGGGAAGAGAAAGACTCAGTGCCATAGAAAGCAAATATGTTCCACAAGAAGAGAGACTGTGCAACTGAGAGAGAGAATGCCAGACCACGAGATATATGGTCCTACAGAAAGGGAGAGAAAGAGAGAAAAGGGAGAGAGAGAGAGGGGGAAATGGAGAAAGAGGGGAAAGGAAGTGGGAGAGAGAGAGAGGAAAGGGAGAAAGAGAGGAAAGAGAGAAAGGAAAAGGGGAGAGTGAGAGAGGGAGAGTGTAAGTTAGGGAGCAGATTGTAGAAGTAGAATTCCATAGAGGGTGTGGCACAGTGAAAGAGAGCCTGTGTCATATATTTAGAGGTTGAGAGACTACGACAGAGAGAAGGTGTGTTACAGAGACTCTCCCACAAAGTGAGACAGCAGCACTGCAGAGTGGGTCCCGATAGATACGGGTAATCCTGAGAGGAACACAACTCTCTGGACCCACAGCATGGCATCTCTTACCTGGGCACTCTCGGTTTCTGTCCAGTTGCTCCTTGGTCTTCTCTCCACCTGCAATGGCAGCAGGTAAGTCCCAGATCAACCCAATCCTGAGTATAATAAAGTACTGCTGCTCCTTAAAAAGGTGCTCAGTCTTTTAAAAGTAACTCCATCCTGCCACTCAGACAGAGAATGAGAGCAGAACCTGTGAATTCTTTCACAGTAGCTTTTGGCTACTTCTGTTAAAATGTATGTTCTTTACAGTCTGTGAATTGCGCAGCCAGTGTCAAAGTTAATCAACTCCTACCTATTCTGAAACTGTCAGAAACTGAATGTTCACTCTGTGTTTCTCCTGGAATGTATTTATTTAAACACCTCTCTGTATGGACAGTTTATTCTTTTTAATATGCAGTATAAGATTTCAGAAACATTGGCTAAATTGACCTGATGTGAAAGTTTTACCTGCACAAAGATGTTTGCATCTTGCCCTGCGTTTAAAATGTTTTCTAACATACTTCTCCACAATCTGTCTCGGTATAAGAGGTGAAGATGTTTAATGTGCCTAGTTGGACACCATCAAAAATGTTACAGCTTCCAAAACAGAATAAAAATGTAAATGTTACATGTTTGCATAGAGGAAGACGGAGCATTGTTTTGGAAAAACTAGCTTATGATTGAATAAAATTGGAATATACTTATTTCCATATCCATTCTCACACAGATATACAGAAGCAAATCTGTTATATACAAAAGCACACAAATCTGTTATATACAAAAGCACAAGTTGTGTGCTTTTGTGTGTAATATTTACATATAACAGATTTGCTTCTGTATATCCGTGTGAGAATCTATATGGAAATAAGTATATTCCAATCTTATTCAATCATAAGCTAATTTTTCCAAAACAACACCACGTCTTTGTTGCTTTCCTGTATTAAAGTAAATATTGCTGTTTATACCATAACAAGCTCAACAACATTCAGCAACAAACACCAAACACTGAAGCAAATCCAGGTAATGTGTATCAAAACCACTCTGACACGAACAACTGAATATATGTCCCCAGGCTGAAAGGGGAAGAAAGTCCTGTTTGGACTTCACTTAGAAAACTCTTGAATCCCACCACCGTTTGCCACTGAGCTTTGCCACAACCTCACAAAATACAACGGGATTAAGGAGAAAAATCAACTTTCCGTGCATTATATATATATATAAAACAAATGGACTATGAGACAGCCCAATCCCCTATTTTATAAAACTGATAAATAGTATATAAATAATTGGGGATTTAAGGAACTTAACCTGTCTATATAGATATATATAGAACAAAGAAAAGTATAGACCGTGTTGATCATGATACCCAAACTAAACTCAAAACAAAACCTTCTACCCTTACTCGGTCCATATCCCTCTATTCCTTCCCTATTCATGTACTCACCCAAATGCCTCTTAAATGTTGCAGATGTGCCCGCTTCCACCATCTCCTCTGGCAGCGCATTCCAGGCACCCGCCACTCTCTGCATGAAAAACTTCCCCTGCACATCTCCCTTAAACTTCCCCTCCCCGCCTCATCTCGAGCCTGTGCCCTTTGGTAATTGCCACTTCCACCCTGGGGAAAAAGCCTCTGACAATCTACCCTGTCCCTGTCATAGTTATGGAGATCTCTATCAAGTCTCCTCTCAGTCTCCGTCCTTCCTGTGAAAACAATTCTAGTTTATTCAACCTCTCCTGGACCCCTCCATGCCGACGCTATAGTTAAGAAAGACCACCAATGCCTTTACTTTCTCAGAAGACTAAGTAAATTTGGCACATCAGCTATGACTCGCACCAACTTTTACAGATGCACCATAGAAAGCATTCTTTCTGGTTGTGCACAGCTTGGTATGACTCCTGCTCTGTCCAAGACCGCAAGGAACTACAAAAGGTTGTGAACGTAGCCCAATTCATCAAACAAACCAGCCTCCCATCCACTGACTCTGTCTACACTGCCTGCTGCCTCAGCAAAGTAGCCAGCATAGTTAAGGAACCCACGGAGTCCAGGCATCCTCTCTTCCACTTTCTTCCGTCGAGAAAAAGATATAAAAGTTTGTGTTCAGGTATCAACCGACTCAAGAACAGCTTCTTCCCTGCTGCTGTCAGACGTTTGAAAGGACTCACCTTGCATTAGCCTGATCTTTCTCTACACCCTAGCTATGACTGTAACCCTACATTCTTGTTTCCTTCTCTATGAATGGTATGCTTTGTCTGTATAGCGTGCAAGAAACAACACTTTTCACTGTATGTGAATACATGTGGCAATAATATATCAAATCAAAACAAATCCTCATAGCCAACACCCTCGAGACCAGGCAACATCCTGGTGAACCTTCTTTGCACTCTCTCCAAAGCTTCCACGTCTGGTACTGTGGTGACCAGAATTGCACGCATTACTCCAGTATGCTGGACCTCAATACAAAATGCGGAGAGTGACAGGCCTCTCATCTTTATTCTTTAACTTAAACAGATCTCTATTTTGCAATGCAGTGTAATTATTTGTTTCACAATATGTTCATCACTGTGCAGTTCTATCATGAGATTTGCACTTTGTTTTTTGATGATTGCTATAACTTTTACAAATTATAATTTTATTTTTATCATCATCACAATTTTGCACCTCCAGCTATGATGATTTGTCAATAAACCAATGATGTACCTTGATTCTTGTGTTAAGAGGAGCGGTTGTCATTGATACCTGGTGACAGGATCTGGTTGTATTGCTGGTATTAATTGGAGGTGGGGGAGTGGCAGGGTGAGGGGCTGGTGTTAAGATGGGGACCCATTGGATTTATACCAGGCCATTAATCCCAAATGAGGACAGTAAAAATCAATCCTGATCATAGAACTCTACATTCGGTCCATCGAGTCTGCACCGACCATGTCCTACCCCCATAACCCCAAGCATTTATCCTAGCTAGTCCCCCTGACACAAAGGGCAATTTAGCATGGCCAATCCACCTAACCCGCACATCTTTGGAATGTGGGAGGAAACTGGAGCACTCGGAGGAAACCCACAAAGACATGGGGAGAATGTGCAAACTCCGCTCAGACAGTGACCCAAGCAAGGAATCGAACTCGGGTCCCTGGCACTGTAAGGCAGCAGTGCTAACCACTGTGCCACCGTGCTGCCCCTTGGAACGACTCCTTGACCACATTAGTGTCCTGCCACTCAAACACCCCACTGCCCCCCACATTTGTACTCAGGAAAAATGAGATCACCTGTATTGCTCCCGAGCTGGTGAAAATCGCCTCATCAATTGTTCTTTTTTGGCCTCCATTGAGATTCATACAATGTGGGAAATGCTGGAAATACTCAGCAGGTTCAGGCAGCATCTGTGGAGCGAGAAGCAGAGTTAACAAGTTGAATGTTAAGGAGGTGATGGGGGTCTCAAAATAGAGGGGGGAGACAAACTAGCCTTGGCAGACAGGGGAAGCTGGGAACGGATCATATTGGTGTTAGCCAACACGTTGGTTACTGCAGGGGCTGCTGCCTGCATTAAAGATAGTGGCGCACCACCAACAACTGCTATCCAATCAGTGAGCCGGGGGGGCTCAACAGCGCCACTGAGAACGGTGGCCATTGTTGGTGCTACATCTGGAGAAGGAAGGCTCAGTGATGGTCATGTACACAACAAGGGTGTTGTCAGGAAGCACTTCTTCACGCAAAACTGAGTCTGGGAGCACAGGGATTGAACAGGCAGGCCTGGCAAGTGAGTGAGTGATTTCAGAGGTGCTGATGTTGCAGGAGAAGTCATTGCCTCTGGTGGAGGAGTGAGGGTGTGGGATGGAGTGGGGTGGGGGGGGCTCTTTTTGAGACAAAGAGTGCCCATAAAGGAATACCCTACCCCCGGATCTCCCAGGAAACCTTTGATGACAAGGTGGCCCCCCTCAGTTCCAAAGGCTTGCTGTCACCCTGAGCTACCTCACACACAGACAGGAACACCAGAAGAGGCCATTCAGCCCCTTGAGCTTGGCCTGCCATTGAGTTAGATCACAGCTGATCTGAATCTGAACTCTATCCATTACTCAGTCCGCCTGCCAGATATAAATCTCTGAACATCTGTGTTGATATTTTCCATTGTCCCACAGTCTCGACAGCTTCTTTACTGGCGGGAAAGAATTCCAGACTTCCTCTACCATTTGTGTGAAGAAGTGCTTCCTGCGAACATTTTTGAATGAGCCTAGTTCTAATTTGGCCATATGTTCTGGACTACAACGCACCTCGCACGCCCCTCACACCACATCCAATCAAACTCTTCGATCTCTCTGACAAAGGGTCATCCAGACTCCAAACGTTGGCTCTATTCTCTCTCCACAGACGCTGTCAGACCCGCTGAGATTTTCCAGCATTTTCTGTTTGTGTCTTTTCTCACTTTAATCTGTGTTTGTGTGAGTTTCCTCCGGGTGCTCCGGTTTCCTCGCATTCTCCAAAGACGTGTAGATTAGGTTGATTGGCCAAGCTCAACTGCAGTTTAGTCTTTGGAAGATTAGCAGGGGAATTAATGGGTTACAGGGATTAAGGCCTGGGTGGGATTGTTCTCGGTACAGGCTCTGTGGGCCAAATGGCCTCTTTTTGCACTGTGAGGATTCCATGATAATCACCTCGACCTAGCATGAGTTGTCCCCTTTGCAGAGGCTTATAAGTATAAAAGGAATGATAGGAAAAGACAATCAGTTCATGGAATCGAATCATAGAATCCCTGCAGTGCAGAAGGAGGCCATTCAGCCCATCGAGTCTGCACAATCCCACCCAGCTGCTTTCCCTGTAGCCCCATGCATTTACCTTGTTAGTTCCCCTGCCATTAAGTGGCAATTTAGCATGACCAGTCAACCTAACCTGCACATCTTTGGACTGTGGGAGGAAACTGGAGCATCTGGAGGAAACCCATGCAGACACGGGGAAAACATGCAAATCCCACACAGACAATGACCCAAGCCGGGAATCGAACCCGGCTCCCCGGCGCTCTGAGGCAGCAGTGCCAGCCGCTGTGCCACCATGCTGCCCACGTTGTATGGCAGTGGGTCAAAATCCTGGAATGTCCTCCCTAACAGCACTGTAGGTGTACCTACACTACATGGATCACAGCAGTGCCACCTCCTCAAGGGTAATTAGGATGGGTAATAAATGCTGCTCTAGCCAGCGATACCCATGTCCCGTGAAAGAATAAGAAAAATTAAATGTGTAACTCTGTTTCTTTCTTATATGTTGAAGACCGACCTATATCATCACAGCACCAAGTAAACTATTCCCCAGACTTAACATGACCTTCACAGTGTGTATGCTGCAGAATGACCTACCCCCACTGCGAATAACAGCACTCATCAGTAAGAACGGATGGAATTACAGCAGTGTGGAAGGCATCTTCAATGCAGGTAAGATAATCAGGGTTAAAAGCAGGGCAAATATCCTTTCTGCATTACCAAGAAAAGAATGGCAGAAGTTTTAATTTCTTTAAAATGATAAGCACTCCCCCTTCGCCAAGACAGAAAGCCATTCCAGTGAGCTGAGCACACAACTTATGTTAACAGTCAGGAGACGCTGTCTTTCCGATGAGATGTTTGACTGAGGTCTCCCCTCACCGGTGGACGTAAGACATCCCACGGCAGGGGACGTCTCGCCAGACTCTTAGCCAACGCTCAGGCAACATCACAAAGTTAGATCATTCTCACAGTGTGTGGGATCCAGCTGCACAGAACCTATCTGCCACATTCTCTACATTACAGCAGTGACTACACCTCAAAAAGAACTTAATTGGCTCAAAAGCTGTTCCAAGGCTGTGAATGGAACTAGATAAATGCAAGACTCTCTTCTTAAGCTAATGTTCTTTGATATTATGTTAGACTGGCTCATCGCCAGGAGGACACACAATGTCGATTTTTGACTGCCAACCTATTCCCCTGGTGAACTCTGTCCTCAGGTTCTCCTTTTGTTTCATTCATTCAAGGGACATGAGCATCACTGGCTGGCCAGCATTTATTGCCCATCCCTAGTTGCCCTTGAATGGAGTTGAGAGTCAACCACATTGCTGTGGCCCTGGAGTCACATGTAGGCCAGATGGGGCAAGGAAGGCAGACTTCCTTCCCTAAAGGACATTAGTGAACCAGATTCCCTTTTGTCCTTTTTAACTTCGATTTGAATAAGGAATGTCTGCAGCTCAGGCTCAAGTGACCTTATTATAAAAGAAAAAGTATAAAGTTTATTTATTAGTCAAAAATAAGGCTGAAATTAATACTGCAGTAAAGTTACTGTGAAATTCCCCTAATTGCCACACTTGTCATCTGTTCGGGTCAGTGCACCTAACCAGCATGTCTTTCAGACTGTGGGAGGAAACCAGAGCACCTGGAGGGAACCCACGCAGACATGGGGAGAACGTGCAAACATCACACAGACAGTGACCCAAGCCAGGAATCGAACCCATGTCCCTGGCGCTGTGAGGCAGCAGTGCTAACCACTGCACCGCCCTGGTAAAATTACATTGTACAGAAAATGATTAATTATCAAATTGTAGCCATTGTCAAGAGATAAAAATAAACTTCAAACCTGCTTTCTCAATTTACCTAATCTGTCCGTTTAAATTATCACATAACAACCAATAAAGAACAACATAATATAACTTTCTGTTTGTTAACGGGTTTGAAAAGGGTTTGTGACGGGATTGTATTTCATATTTACGGACAATCATGAACTGTGCACTTACCAACATCAATAAAACCAAACCTGCATTTACAATTAGGTCGTGCATGACGTTCCCCTCCCCTTCCCCACTCACACAGCGCTTAGCCACCTTCCAGCCCAGTAACTATGTCGATATTTAATGGGTCGATTCTCTTTGTCAGCCTAATGGACAGTGGTTGTCAAGTTGCGCCACTTAAACTATCATTGCCTCGAAAACTGTCGCTGAACTTGGATTGGCTTAACGTGTTTCCATTTGATCTGGTGTTGGTTGATTGTATTACCAGCAGAGGCTTAATGGGGTTGCTATTATGGGAATGTGCCAGAGGAAAAGAAGACTAGAAGTTTGTCTGAATGATTAGGCGTGACCATGTGAGGGATCAAGTGTTAAGAATTCTATAGTCTGATCCTCTCCCTGGTGATGGAGCTGCCTTTTCCAAGTAATCTCTCAGCTGTAATTGGAGTGGATTTACTGTTAGAATAATAAATTCCCACAAATTGAGTTTGTTCACCTCTTTCTGGGAGTGGGTGTGCACATTCTGATGGAATGCTGCATTGCTGGCAATGCTGCTTTGGGAGTTTCAATAGTGTTTATTGATTAGTGTCACGGGTAGGCTTACATTAACGTTGCAATGAAGTTACCGTGAAAATCCCCAAGATCCCACACTCTGGCGCATGTTCGGTTTTCACTGAGGGGGAATTTAGCACGGCCAGCCCGCGCATCTTTCGGAATATGGGAGGACACAGGAGGAAACCCACGCAGACACGGGGAGAATGTGCAAACTCCACACAGACAGTGATCTAAACCAAGGATTGAATCTGGGTCCCTGGCGCTGTGAGGCAGCAATGCTAACTATTGTACCATCTGTGCCCCTGTCTGCCTTCTCAGGTGGGATGTGAAAGGTTCCATGGCACTATATCGAAGAAGGCCAGGAGAATCATAGAAACCTACAGTGCAGAAAGAGGCCCTTCGGCCCATCGAGTCAGCATCGAACACAATCCCACCCAGGGCCTACCCCCATATCCCTACATATTATACCCACTAATCCCTCTAACCTACGCATCCCTGGACACTAAGGGGCAATTTCTTAGCGTGGCCAATCAACCTAACCCGCACATCTTTGGACTTTGGAGAGTTCTGGCCAATATTTAAACATCACAAAGGAAGATTATCTACGTCACAAAACTCATTGCATTGAGAATCATAAAATGCCTTTATGAAAACCCCCTACAGTGGTCACAGGAGAGAGAAATTGACACTAACCACAGAAGGAGATGTTCGGCCTGGCAACTGAATGCTTGCCCAAGAGGTCCTTGCTGATCGGACAGGAGAGAAGGTGCCCGAGAGAAGGAATAGGAAAAAGAGATGAAGTAATGGCTGTGGCTCAGGGAGACAGCTAAGATGCAAAGACAAATAAGATAACCATTGGCCAGGATACCTGGAAAAATGTATCCGCTTCTCTTTGTACTGTATCATCCAATCATTCTGCTGAAAGAGCAGGCAGGAGCTTGGTTTAAACATCTCATCCAAAAGACAGCACGTTCAACAGTGCAGCACGTCTGCAGTATTGCATTGAAGTGCCCCCCTCAGTTTCAGGCTCCAGTTACTGAAGTAGAACTTCCTACCTCTGAGATAACTGTGCTATCCACTGAACCACAGCTGGGGAAGGAGCTCTGAGGAATTTCCCATGTTCTGGCTTGCTTTAATTCGCAGGTTTGGTGGGAATATTTAATCACTCTATTGTAACACAACTATTCATTCTTTCGCCATTGCTAATGTCACCCATGAGAATATTAGTTTCTCAATTTGTGTCACAAATTTATTTTGCAAATAAGAACTCTTTCTAACACAGACTCGATGGGCTGAATAGCCTACTTTTGTGCTAGACTTTTCTATGTCCAGTTTGTAAATGGCAGGTCCAGCCAAACCTTGTACACCTGGAGATGTCTTCATACACGGGTGGGATGCAAAGAATGACTTAGGCATCTCAAAGGGTTCCCTGTCACCTATTGCATCCAATGTCAATGGGTGATGAATCTTTGGAGGAATTTAGGGAGAAGGCGATAGCTTAGTGGTATTATCGCTAGACTATTAATCTAGAAACTCAGCTAATGTTCTGGGAACCCAGGCTCGAATTTCGCCACGACAGATGGTGGAATTTGAATTCAATAAAATTGTCTGGAATTAAAAATCTTTTGATGACCATGAAACCTTTGTTGGAAATAAAACATCTGGTTCAATAACGTTCGTTCGGGAAGGAAATCTGCCATCCTTACCCAGTCTGGTCTACATGTGACTCCAGAACCACAGCAATGTGGTTGACTCTCAACTCCCCTCTGAACAAGGGCAGTTGGGGGATGGGCAATAAATGATAGCCAGCCAGTAATGCCCATGTTCCACGAATAAAATTCTCCACCCCAGCTGTGTAGGCTCAGTCATTGAGTATAATCAAAGTAGAGGTCAATAGATTCCTAGATACCAATAACATTAGGGGATATGGGGATATGTGGCATTGAAGTGGAAGATCAGCTATGATCTCAGTAAGTTATGGAACAGACTCAAGGGGCCAAATGGCCTACTCCTGCTGCTGTGTTGCTATGTTACTATGTCTCTAACTTCACTCTCTCAGTTATCACTGCTCTCATCTGTCTCTGTTCTCCTGAAACCATCGTCAGTCCTCTTCCTTCTGAATCTCTCTCCTTCTATACTTTCTCAAATTCACCTTTGATGTAATCAACACTCAGTTCTCTCCCTCTGAACTCATTCATCCTCGCACCTCTTCCCTCAGTCCTACTCTAAACGTGAAAGCCTTGGTCTTTGGAATAACTGATATTTCTGGATTTGATGTTTTATTTATCATCTAGTAATTTTAACCTTGTGAGAGCAATCCTGGGAGTTCTAACTCAATCTATTTCCTGGCCATTTTGGAGAGCGGTGGGTTACAAAATAAGGGAATTCTCGTACTCTGCAGTTTTGAGGCATGTTTAACATCCCCAGGGGTTTCACAGGAAACTAATGAAACAAAATTAGATACCCCTTCGAGGTGGTATTTGGGATGTCCAATCAAACACACATTAGGCTTTGCAGAAAGTCCTAGAAGTGCTACAGTGGTTAACACTACTACTTCACAGCACCAGGGACTCGAACTGAATTCCTGCCTTGGGTGACTGTGTAGAGTTTGCACGTTCTCCCCGTGTCTGCGTGGGTTTCCCCCAGGTGCTGTGGTTTCTTCCCACAGTCCAAAGATGTGCAAGTTAGGTTGACTGGCCATGCTAAGTTGCCCCTTAGTGTCAGGGAGACTGGCTAGGATAAATACATGGGGTTATGGGGATAGGGTCTGGGTGGGATTGTGGTTGGTGCAGATGGGCCAAATGGCCTCCTTCTGCGCTGTCCTTTTAATGGTTCTATGATAAGAGGAAATTGAGATGGAGAGATGGTGAAACTTAGAGAGAGGATCCCAGGGTTTAGGGACCAGGCTGCCAATGGTGGAGTTATTGAACTTGGGGATGCTCTGGAAGCCAGAATGAAAGGAGTGTAGATATCTCAGAGGGTTGTAGGGCGAGGAGGGGCAGAGGTGAGGGGTGGTGGGGGGAGGCGATTACAGAGGTAGGGCGAAGTGAGGCTGTGGAGGGATTTGAAAAGAACAATGAGAATTTTAAAATCCAACAGCATGGGCCTATTTCATGGATACTGTGTAGAGGATTGGTTCCATATTTAAAGAAACCTGTAAGTGCGTTGGAACCAGTTCAAGGAAGGTTTCAAAGGCCTGGAATGGTTGAGTTATCTAATGAGGAAAGATTAGACAATATAGGTTTGGAAGACTAAGAGGCGATTGAACTATATAAGATCCAAAGGGGTTTTGGCAGCGTGGATGTGAAGAGGGCGTTTCCCCTTGTGGAAGAGACTAAAACTAGGAGTCACTGTATAAACGAAAGTGGTCATCCATTTCAAATAGAAATGAGGATTCCTTTTTCTCAAGAATCTCTGGAACTCACTTCCTCAAAAGGTGGTGAGATCAGTCTTTGAATATTTTTAAGTTAGAGACATAGAGATTCTTGATAAATACAGGGGTGAAAGATTATTAGGAACAAGTGGAAATGGGGAGTTAACGTTAAAATCAGATCAACCTTGATTTTATTGAATGGTCAAGGAGCAAACAGAAGGGCCTTTGTCAACTCCTGTTTGCATTGTCTGTGCAGTTCTCCATTCAAGAGTATTCTTTCAACTCTGCAAAAAGAATGAAACAATATTCTATTTAATTCTTTACCACTTTTTTCACTTGTGTTGACTAATGGACGGTATTCTGTTTGTTGTGTATTTCAGGTACTGTCGGAAAATTGGTCCTTCCAACAGTGAGTATTCTGTTATAGTCATGACGATGAATGAGATTAAGTTCAGTGCGGGGCTTGGTAACACATGGCTTCCTCAAGCTTGCTACTGAAACAGCTTCACAATCCTGCAGGATAGTCCGAGTGGCTCCAAGAATAGTAGATTATTCAGGACATAAGAACATAAGAAATAGGAGCAGGAGTAGGCCATCTCGCCCCTCAAGCCCGCCCCACCATTCATTAAGATCATGGCTGATCTGATAGTTGTTCAGTTATACTTATCCGCCTGGTCCCCATAACCCTTAATTCCCTTATTGGTCAGAAATCTATCTACCCGTGACTTAAACAAACATTGTTAGACATAACCCCCCAAGAGACAAAAATCATAGGGTCCAGGAAGCATTATGCTTCTATTGATTTTCTTTCAACCATTATTCATTCGTTATTAAATTACCTGACACTGAGGTTGCTAGAGGGTAAGATATTCGCAGAAGTTAACTGTAGCAAAGCACCAATCCTTCCCTCAGTGAATTGGGAAGTTACACTGATGGGAGACGAGGGGCCTGATTTTAACTCCCTCCAAGTGGATGGACTTTGAAGGGGTTAAAATTGGATTTGAGGCCTGGGTAAACCTACCCTTCTACGTCTTCACACAAACACAAAGTTCTGTAGACACTGGAAAGCTGAAATAAAAATTCAGAATTCTGGAAATACTAAGTACCTGTGGAGAAGGAAACGAGGCAAGCGTTTCTAGCCAATGACTTCTCCTCAGAAATGGAAACATTCGCAGTTAGGGACTGGAAAACATTCGCGATTTGGAACTGGAAAACATTAGAGACTCTGAAGTGGAAAACATTCGCAATTAGGAACTGGAAAACATTAGAGATTTGGAACTGGAAAACATTGGTGAGTTGGAACTGGAAAACATTAGAGATTTGGAACTGGAAAACATTAGAGATTTAACAGGTTTTAAGCATGGAAAGGTAAAGAGTCGGTGAGGAAAGAAGGCAAGAACCATGGGGAAGGTGTGTGATTGGTTGAAAAGAGGGATTAGCGACAGAAGGGAGGAGGATACAAGTAAATTTCTCGATGTGTATTCCTTACCGTTTCTCAGAATGAGAATAATTTTTTGTGATCACACATTTTTGGTTTCTCTCTCTCAATCTGTAGGAAGGCTTGCCAACCAATCACTATCAGTTATTGGTAAGGGGCTATGCTGAGGAAAGCTTGCTGTTTTCCAACTGGACTGATGTGGAGGTTATTAGGGAAACTGTCTCCACATTGATCCAGACGGACAAGGCTCTGTACAAACCAGGACAGACAGTGAAAATCCGAGCCATCTGCATCTACCCTGACCTCAAACCTTTCCTGGGGAAAATAAGCATCATCATTCGCGTGAGTACTGCTTAAAAATGCTTATGTGTGTCGCGAGATTGTGTCCTTTGTTCTCTTGCTCCTGCAGGAATGTAACTATTAGTAAGAGGTTCTTTTTTTATTCAGGTCTGTGATGTGGGTGTCGCTGGCTAGGCCAGCATTCATTGCCCATCTGTAATTGCCCTTGAGAAGGTGTGGTGAGCTGCCCATGTTGTGTAGGTACACCACACTGCTGTTAGAAAGATAATTCCATAATTTTAGTCGAGTGACAATGAAGGGACAGGCAAGATGTCTGTAAGTCAGGATAGTGTCTGGCTTGGAGGGGAACATGGGGTTGCCCTTGTCCTACTCCTTGGTAGAAGGCGCGGGTTTGAGAAGTGCTGTCAAAGAACTTTGATGAATGGCAATAAGAAGTTTTTTCTACTTGGTTGCTGCTGGCGGTGATGCCGAGTTTCTCAAGTTTCCTGTTCTTGGTGTGCATGTAGATGGCGTAGTTCCGTTGTCTCGCCTGCTTGGCAGTGTTTCGCAACTGGTCTGTGTCCTGGGCGCAAGTTGAGAATATCAACTTGGTTTCCAGGTTGAAGTGTCTGCTGTAGAGCTGGTGAGGTGATTGAGGAGTGTGAGGGAGGTGCGATGTCAAAGTCTCTCAGTGTAGTCTGTGTTATTTGTTGACCTGAGTGGGTTCATGACCTGTAGTCTTTTTGGTAGCTTGTCCGCTTTCTTGCATCTTTGTAGAAACTTGATGTCTGTGTCGATATGTGTGGCCTGCTTGGAGATCCTCTCCACTTTGAGCTGGCAGTTTGAGGTGCTGGTGGTAACTATGATGTGGAGTTGCCAGCATTGGACTGGGGTAGGCACAGTAAGTAGTAAACAGGGCAACGACTGACTATACCTACACCCGTCCAACGCCGGCAACTCCAGATCTTGATGAGTTGCTGCAGTGCATCCTGTAGATGATATGGACTGCTGCCACTCTGCATTGGTGGTGGAGTGAGTGAATGTTGAAGGAAGTTGAGCGGGGCTGCTTTGTCCTGGTTGGTGTTGAGCTTCTTGAGTGTTGTTGGAACTGCACTCATCCAGGCAAGTGGAGAGTATTCCAACAATGCTCCTGACTTGTGCTCTGCGGAAGGTGGCGAGACTTTGGGGCGTCAGGAGGCAAGTTACCCAGCTCTGCAGGATTCCCAGACCTGCTTTTCTAGCCACAGTTTGACTGGTCCATTTCAGCTTCTGGTCAATGGTAACTCCCCAGGATGTTGATAATGGGGGAATCAGCAATGATTCAAAGACTGATGATTAGATTCTGCCTCGTTGAGGGAGATGGTCACTGCCTGTCCACCACTGACACTGACATTAATATTCACATCAACCTGATAAAATGCTTGATATTTTACTAATTTTAACCCGTTTCATCTAAACCAGCAGAATAGAACGGGAGTTAACAGGTTTGAACAATGAGGACATTGCAGGTTTCTGTTGAAGATAGGCAACTTAGGGATGACCGAATTGAGGTTTATACTATGATTAATGGGTTGGATTTGGAAAAATAGAAAGAAGCTATTTCCTCTGGATGGGGGAATGAATGGAAACGAGGCTGTTTAGGGGCGATTTCAGGAAGCACTTTTTCACAAAAAGGATTTTGATTTATTATTGTCACATGTATTGGTATACAACCTGGCTATGATTGTAACACTACATTCTGCGCTCTCTTGTTTCCTTCTCTATGAATGGTATGCTTTGTCTGTATTAGCACACAGGAAACAATACTTTACACTGTATACTAATACATGTGACAATAATAAATCAAATCAAAGCAAGAAGATAATAGAAACTAATGCAGGTAAATGATGCTTCCGTCCTGCTTTGTCATGATCTAGTTGATTGATGTAAGATAGCCCTTGAGAGACAATAACCCAATCTTCTGTTACACCACGGCATTTGTTGCTTGTTGGGCAATCCAAATCCCAAAGGGAAACTTGACTTCCTGATAACAACCTTCTTTTTTCTATATTTTTGAAACAAAGAAGAAAAGCTACTGATCCCAGGAGCATAGAACACCTTTAGGATAAAAAAAACCCAGAGTATTTACTAACAAGAAAAAAACTGAAGCATATAGGATTACAGTTACATGGAAAAAATTGCCTTACAAAGTATCCCCCGAAAAACACTCTTGGTCACAACATACAAGTAAATTACCTTGTTGGCAACAACTCCCTTATAAGTTTTTAGCTATGAAAATTCAGCAATATTACCCAAGGCCAAATCAATATCAAATATAAAAACCTTTCATTTTTTCCAATTGCCTCCATTTTTGAATCAATAAAGTCTAGTAATCTTTCCCTGTATAATAATCAAACTTTTGTAAGTTGTAAAAGTTCCTTGTCATTTTTAAACTCATCTTTGAAATTCAACAGCTGAAAAGCCATGTCTCCACATATCTCCTAATGCAAATTTTAAATCCAACTTATTGACTTACATATCCAAACTCATCATAGCCTCTCTTTATAAACAAAGCACTTTTAATCTTTTATCTTTCAGCTCTGACATGGACAAGCCATCTCTATTAACCTCCCCCCAGTTTAATAAATCATTGACAGTCACACACTGACATACTGACACACACACACACACACGCGTACACCCACCCACACATGCACACGTGCACACACATAGACATATGCACACACATATGCAGACACAACCCCCCCGCACAAACCCACATGCACAAGCACGCACACACACACACACACACCCATGCACACACCCATACACACATGCACACACACACACAAAGGCACCCACCCTGCCCCGCCCCCCGCACCCACTACAATTCCTGTGGTGGTCAGGATGGGAAAACTCCCCATTGAGAATCAAGTGCAGAACCTAATTTGTAACAAACTGGAATAGAGTTTCTGATACCATATAGTGAAACAAGAAATGATAAAGGATTGTACATGTTCCATTGTGACAAAAATAATTTTATTTTCTATAGTCTCATTAATTTACAGATGTCACCTGGACCTTAAACTCTTGACATTCCCTCTCGGCCTCTCTACCTCGGGTTTTTAGGTGTCCGGATCATCAACAACCTGTTCTGGTCCCCCAGTGTTGACACTATAATTAAGAAAGCCTACCAACGCCTCTACTTACACAGAAGGCTAGGGAAATCTGGCATGTCACCTACGACTCTCACCAACATTTACAGATGCACCATAAAAAGCATTCTTTCTGGTTGTATCACAGCTTGGTATGGCTCCTACTCTACCCAATACCACAAAATAAAGTACAAAGGATCATGAATGTAGTCCAGTCCATCACGTAAACCAGTGTTCCATCCACTGATTCTGTCTACACTTCCCGCTGCCTCTGCAAAGCAGCCAGCATCATTAAGGACCCCATGCACCCTGGACACTCTCCCACTTCCTTCTGTCAGGAAAACGATACAAAACTCAGAGATCACGTACCAACCAACTCAAGAACAGCTTCTTCCCTGCTGCTGTCAGACTTCTGAATGGACTTACCTCGCATTAAGTTGATCTTTCTCTCCACCCTTGCTATAACTGTAACACGATATTCTGCTCTCCCTCTCCTTTCCTTCTCTATGAATGGCATGCTTTGTCTGTATCGCGTGCAAGGAACAATACTTTTCTCTGTATGTTACAATAATAAATCATTCAAATCAAATCAAAACCTCTTTTTCCACCTTTAACTTGATCCTCAAAGCCTATCTCTTTGACAGAGCCTTTGATTCTTTTGTGATTCAGTGTCACATATTGTCCCGCGAAACACCTTGAAACATTTTGCTATATTTAGGCACAATGTAATTTTTTTTATTAATTCGTGGGACATGGGCGTCGCCAGCTGGCCAGCATTTATTGCCCATCCCTAGTTACCCGTGAATGGCAGCTGAGAGTCAACCACATTGCTGTGGCTCTGGAGTCACCTGTAGGTTAGATCAGGTAAGGACGGCAGATTTCCTTCCCTGGAGGACATTCGTGAACCAGATGGGATTTTCCAACAATCGACAATGGTTTCATGGTCATTATTAGATTCTTAATACCAGATATTTTTTACTGAATTCAAATTCCACCATCTGCTGTGGCAGGATTCGAACCTGGGTCCCCAGGACTTTAGCTGAATTTCTGGGTTACTGGTCTAGAGATAATACCACTATGCCATCAACTTCCCCTGCAAGAAGATGATGGCTGACTGGTATTTTCGCTAGATATTGTTATTGTTGTTGGGTAAAAGTCATGGCGTTCCCATAAATTGTAGGCACATCTTGAATTTGAGGAACTGACTTGAAGACTGAGGGTTGGTGGATATTATCACTGGAAGTCTATAACGCTACATCAATGCGGGATTTCTGTGAGTGCGTTAGTTAAATCGAGAATTGAAATGTTAGGCTTTAAGGGAATAAGCTGCCTGAGAGTGTTAACGAGCAGGGTGTTGTATACTCCTCACCCACACAATGCTCAAAACTGAATGATCCTCTTTGTCTCGCTTGTTGTCTGCTCAGAGACAACTTCAGAAACTTAAGCTGAAGCCTTTCCTTGGCCAGGTTTTTGTTTGCTGCTTTCTTTAGTCTCTGTGTTAGCCAACATGTCGAGTCATTCAGTTGAGATTGTTTGCCTAATCCCTTGGCTCAGGTGGGTGTTAAAGATCCTATGGCGCTTTTCATTAAAGACAAAATGAGTTATCTAAACATCTTGGCCAACATCCAACTCTCCACTACAAAACGGGACCTGATTTTATCTCACTGTGGTTTGTAAGCATTTGATTTGATTTGGTTTAATTTATTATTGTCACATGTATTAACATACAGTGAAAAGTATTGTTTCATGCGCACTATACAGACAAAGCATACTGTTCATAGAGAAGAAAACGAGACAGTGCAGAATGTAGTGTTACAGTCATAGCTAGGGTGTAGAGAAAGATCAACTTAGTGCGAGGTAGGTCCATTCAAAAGTCTGACAGCAGCAGGGAAGAAGCTGTTCTTGAGTCGGTTGGAGCATGACCTCAGACTTTTGTATCTTTTTCCCAACGGAAGATGGTCGAAAACAGAATGTCTGGGTGTGTGGGATCCTTAATTATGCTGGCTGCTTTGCCAAGGCAGCGGAAAGTATAGACAGAGTTAATGGATGGGAGGCTCGTTTGTGTGATGGATTGGGCTTCATTCACAACCTTTTGGAGTTTCTTGCAGTCTTGGGCAGAGCAGGAGCCATACCAAGCTGTGATACAACTAGAAAGAATGCTTTCTATGGTGTATCTGTAGAAGTTGGTGAGAATCGTAGCGGACATGCCAAATTTCCTTAGCCTTCTGAGAAAGTCTTCTGAGCACATGCCACGTGGCTTCTGTCAAGACAACACCACACAAATACTTCAATGTCTGTCAAGCTCTTCGAGATGCTTGATGATTGTGTCAAGTGCTACATCAGTGCAAATCCATCCTTCTTCAACAGTCACTCTGTCTCACAAGTAGCTCATCTCACATGAATCCTCTTGATGGTTTGCGAGAGTTGTTAGTTTGTATTGTTTTATTTTCTCATGTATTTACCAAAGCTATCTGGGCCTTTTGGCTGGGATCAAAGATTAGAACCAGCCCAGGATGGGGTGGCCATGACTCATCCTGTCAGCTTGGGTCTCGTTTTGTCTCTCTCATGGGGACCATGGATTGGATTCAGTTGGAATCTGGATTGAATAAAAAAAACCCTGACCCCAAGGCAGCACCAGTAGCACACCAGGATTATCTAGTCAAAGATTGCTAAAGATTGGAAGAACTTGCAATTATATAGAGTTAGGTCTGTCTTCATGGTGTCACATGTATGTACTTTTGAAGTGTATTAGAGAAAATATGTGCACAGCAGGATCCCACAATTGGATTGTGATTGAGGTATTCTGTGTTTGTGATGTTCAGTTTTTGTAGTCTTTCAGGGGATGTGGGTGTCGCAAGACCAGCATTTGTTGCCCATCCCTCATTGCTCAAGAACTGGGCCAATCCAGAGTTGCTGTGAGTTCGGAGTCACATTGTAGGCCAGACTGCGTACGGACGACAGATTTCCTTCCCTGAAGTTATTACAACAAGCGATTATAGTTGCCACGGTCACCATTACTTTCAAATCCAGATTTCTCAAATCCAGTTGCCGTGGTGGGATTTGAACCACTGGAGTGTCAGGTTTGCTTTTTGTACTCCAGTTTGTATCAATGCAAACTGTTGGAGTGTTACCACACACAGGTCTACAGTTTCTGTCGAAAACATTACAAAAACCACTGAGCTGGACAATAATTCAAGAATAATAATTTGAGGTGTCACGGTGATTAGCACTGCTGCCTCACAGCTCCAGGGACCTGGGTTCGGTTCCCGGCTTGGGTCCACTGTCTGTGTGGAGTTTGCACATTCTCCCCATGTCTGCGTGGGTTTCCTCTGGGTGCTCCGGTTTCCTCCCACAGTCCAAAGATGTGCAGGTTAAGTTGATTGGCCATGCTAAATTGTCCCCTAATGCCGGCAGCATTAGCAGGATAAATATGTAGGGTTACGGGATAAGGCTTGGGTGGAGTTGTGGTTGGTGCAGATTTGATGGGCCGAATGGCCTCCTTCTACACTGTAGGGATTCTATGACCCTATGAATAATGCTGAAACAATATGCATATTTCATTCCAACAGAGCCCGCGGAGGTCTGTGATCCAACAATGGATGGATTTGGAGACGACACTGGGCGTTGTTTCCAAGGAATTTCCTCTGTCTCCTAACTCCCTGCTCGGTAACTGGTACATACAGGTCACATCAAACGTGAGTACAATCAATCCAGCTGCACAGTTTGATAAAACTCATCACTGGCGAAGGCAGTAAACCAAGCCACACAGAGTGTACAATGTGGAAACAGGCCCTTAGGCCCATCTGGTCCATTCTGGCGTTTCGGCTTCACACCAAGATCCTTCCACACCACTCTAGACCTAACTCCATCCTTCTATCCTTTCTCCTCATGCATTTATCCCACTCTCCTTTAAATATACCCTTTGTTACTCACCTCAAACATTGCCTGTGGTGACGAGTTCTCAGCATTCACTGGGTAAAAAAAGTCCTTCCTGAACTCCCAATTGGATTTACTTGTGACTATCTTATATTTCTGGCCTGCAGTTTTAGACTCTTCCCACAAGTGGAAGCACCTTCTCCACATCTACCCCATTCAATCCCTTCACAGGCCTGAATTCTATGGTGCCCCACCGGTTGCCTTTAGGTTGGGGAGGTGGTGGGGGGCGGTGGGGGGCGGTGGGGGAGGTGGGGGGGTTGCCGTGGAGTGTGAAATTTAAGGAAGTGGATTGCCTCTGTGTTCCTGCTCACCCCGACCTCATAGTAATTTTACACAGGGCCGGAACTCCCGTCACTTGCCTGTGATGGGACCCTTTAGTAGTCATTTATCAACAACTTTAGGACACTTTCCCTCCCAGCCTCAATTTTCAGGTTGGCGGGCGGATTTACTTGGCATGGGGAATGCTCAACAATTCATGGATTTAGATTTTGGGCGGGAAGTGTGTTAGGGTTCCATCAGAAGCCCCCTTCTGACTTTGGATGCCCTCCTCTCTTAAGGTCTTGAGGTTTCTGGACCTCCCCCTACCCCCCATCCCTCTCACCCATCTCCAGTCTCTCCCCTGCCACCTTTGCAACACCACAGTCCTTCCCTACCCTCCCCGCCCCGGGACACCCCGGTCCAGAGCTTTAGGCTCAGAATCCTCCTGAACTTCCTCTCCTGTCCAGTGCTAATTTTGCCACTGGAAGTCTGTCAGCCAATTGGGTTGGTTCCAAAGAAAGCTTGTGCGTTTACTATCAAATAAATTGATTGGACTTTAACCTGGTGTTGTCAGACTTCTTACTGTGTTTACCCCAATCCAATGCCGGCATCTCCACATCAAGCCAATTGGGGATACTCTCTGGGGAGGCCTTTGAGAGATGGAAGTCAAGTCTGCGGCCAATTGATCTCATTCAGTGGGGCACGCAGAGTTGGTGGAGATTTGTTCCCCACAGGAAGGGTGAGGCTGGAATCTTGAAGACTTCTCACCCCTCAGTATCCTCCTTTCCAGAGAGAGAACCCCGACCTGTTCAATCTTTCCAAATATTAATAATCTCTCAGTTTTGGAACCAGCCTTGTAAATCAAAGATCAAAGAACAATACAGTACAGGAACAGGCCCTTCGGCCCTCCAAGCCTGCTCCAATCACATTTTCTGATCAACACCAACTGTCTGTATCCCTCTATTCCTCATCTGTTTCTGTATCTAACCAGATAAGTCTTAAATGTGGCTAACATAACGGCCTCAACCACCTCACTTGGCAGTGCATTCCAGGCCCCCACCACTCTCTGTGTAAAAACTCCCTTCAGTGAATCTTTCCCCCCCTTATCTTGAACTTGTGATTGTCATTTCTGCCCTGGGAAAAAAGCTTCCAATTGTTCACCCTATCCATACCCCCCATAATTTTATAAACTTCTGTCAGGTCGCCCGCAGCCTCTGTCTTTCCAGGGAGAACAATCCCAGTTTATTCAATCTCTCCTCATAGCTAATACCCGAGGTCAACGGACCTCTCCATGGTCCACCCCTATGATTCCCATGGCAGGCGGGACAGGAAAATCCTGCACACTGTGTCCATGTGCCAAAAACCCTATCACAAAAGCCTATCACAAAACTTCCCAACTCTAACTGATCAAGGGCCAGTCAGACAACGCCTGTCTCCAAGATTTTTAGGACTAACACGTCAAAGTGTTTCGAAAATATCACTTTTTAAATGATGATTTGACTTCTTGGTTGTAGTGTCCAAGTATCCAACTCAGTGCTGAGGTGTTGGTGATTCTCTCTTAACAGTGGATGACCTGTTGTTCAGTAAGTGAGCAATGAGATGGGGCATCGGGCGTGGTGTAATTTGAAGATTCTGCTGGAAAATCTCTCACACGGCTTTATTCTCTTACAGGGAGTACAGAAGGAAAAGCCTTTCACTGTCGCGGAATATGGTGAGCAACCTGTGATCTTGCTTTGTTTAGAGAATGCGCGTTCCAGCTGGCTGCCCTGCTCCAGTGAGATACCCCCACCCTGTCAAATATAAAGCCGAGAAGGACAAGGGCAGGAGATACGTGGGAACACCACTGCCTTGGGAGTTCCTCTCCAAGTCACTCACCATCCTGGCTTGGAACTAAATCGCTGCTCCTTCACTGTCACTGGGTCAAAACCCTGGAATTCCCTCCCTGACAGCACTGGCTTTGTTCAATCTTAATAATGCTTTCCAAATATTCTGTTGTCACATCTTTTATAATAGATTCTGTTATCCAACGATGTACGGGTGAGGTGGATTGGTCATGCTAAATTGCCCCTTAGTGTCAGGGGGATTAGCAGGGTAAATACGTGGGGTTACGGGGATAGAGCCTGGTGGGATTGTTGGCAGTGCAGACATGATGGGCAGAATGGCCTCCTTCTGCACTGTAGGGATTCTATCATTCTATGATTCTCTGATCTTTCCCATTACTAATGCCAGGATAACTGCAATTCAACCTAATTTCTCTCCATCCCCAGCATTTTTAAATAGTGGGGTTACATTTTCCACCCTCCAAACTGCTCCAGAGTCTACAGAATTTTGGAAGCTGACCACCAATTACATCCAATATTTTGAGATCCTCCTCCTTGAATGCTCTGGGGTGTATATTATCAGATCCTGATGATTTGTCAGTCTTTAATTTCCCCAGCATCATTTCTGTAATAATATTTATTTCCTTCAATTCCACTCGATTATGATACCCTTTGGTTCTCTACAATTTCTGGGAGATTATTTGTGCCTCTTTTGTGAAGACAGAATCAGTGTCCGTGTTCAATCTTTCTGCCATTTCTTTGTTCTTCATTATAATTTCCTTAGCTTCTGACGATACATAAATTGAATGGGCTTATAAAGGGAACAAACCTCTGGGGCTAAAAGCAGGGTAATGGGACTGCCTGGACTGCTCTATAGAGAGCCAGCTTGATGGGTTGAAAGGCCTTCCTCCGTTCCGTGAGTAACTCTATGTGTGAGCTGCAGGACTGGTAGGGACCCTGTGTTACCTCCTTAGGGAAAGGTCTACCACACTAGGTTCCTCTCAGGCACTTCAGAGGTCACTGTTGGACCTTTTCTGCAATCAAGGACCCCAAGAATGGAAATGTTAACCCCCTCCCATCCCACCACTCCTGTTAGCCAATCAGAAGCCAGTAGCTCCCCGTTGCAAGCAGTGTCATTGGAGGAGTGTTGGCCGTTGCCAGTGATGGACCCAAAAGTGACCTTGGATCCATAGGGGCCCCTGATACTGGTATGCAAGGGTGGTTGTGGGAAGATAGTCAATGGCTTGGGAGGTTCAAAGGGAGCATTGGAAGAGAGTGCCTTCAGCCTCTTCCCAATGGTAGGTTCTTCAATCATTCACTAAGTGGATAGCGCAGTGGCACAGTGATTAACACTGCTGCCTCACAGCACCAGGGACCCGGGTTCAATTCCGGCCTCAGGTCACTGTCTGTGCGGAGTCTGCATGTTCTCCCCATGTCTGTGTGGGCTTCCACAGGGTGCTCTGGTTTCCTCCCACAGTCCAAAGATACAAATACAAGGTTAAGCTGATTGGCCATGCTAAATTAGCAGGGTAAATATATGGGGTTATGGGGACAGGGCCCGGATGGGATTGTTGTTCGTGTAGACTTGATGGGCCTAATGGCTTCTTTCTGCACCATAGCGATTCTCTGATTCTATAAGTGCCTGACAATGAGGGATCTCACCTTGAAGACAGTGAGCAAACAGGCTTTGCTTTTTGGACTCCTACGTCTTAAAGTTTTAAAGTTTATTTATTCGTCGCAAGTAAGGTTTACATTAACACTGCAATGAAGTTACTGTGAAATTCACCTAGTCACCATGCTCTGGTGCCTGTTTGGGTCAATGCACCTAACCAGCACGTCTTTCAGATTGTGGGAGGAAACCGGAGCACCCAGAGGAAACCCATGCAGACACAGGGAGAACATGCAGACTCCACACAGACAGTGACCCAAGCCGGGAATCGAACCCGTGTCCCTCGCACTGTGAGGCAGCAGTGCTAACCACTGTGCCACCGCGCTGCCCCTAGCTAATCTGTCCTCGTGATGTTGATTGAGGGATAAGTATGGACCATGATTCTGGGGTGAATTGCTCTGTTCTTTATTTGATTTGTGCTGTATGATCTTTAATATCGAGCTCAGAGAAGGTCAGTTTAAGTTTAATCAGACCCCGCAGACTGAGTTCCATTCACCCTTTCCCTGTTTCCATTTGCAGTGGCATCTCGATTTGAAGTTTCAATCAACACATCGTCCGTTTATCTTCCCCTCGATCACACGAACATAACCGGAACTGTTACTGGACGGTGAGTCACTCAGAGTTTGGAGATGGATGCAGGGAGGTTGTGTGGTAACTGTAAAAGATAATTTAACAAAATAATTGCAATAAGTTCACAGAGGCAGAAGTCCCTTCACCAAAATCCCTTTATTTACAATTCCAACAGCAGTAGACAGAATGGATAACATTGGAATAGTTTAGGTTAGGGGGTCATTAGATTGGTTCCACTGGTTGGCGCAACATCGAGGGCTGTACTGCGCTGTAATGTTCCATGTTCTACTCGCAGTCAGCAGTCTACCCTCGGGAGTGCCAGAGGAACTGACACTCCCAGTTATATACAAAGTAAATCTCTCTGATTGGCCCATCAGTTGACTCCTGAATGAGGGAGTTTGTATTCCAATAGGCCACCCTCAGTGGCCATATTAAAATCATTCCAATGATCATGGATCATTCAGTGGTTAGAAAGTAAGCCATTCAAGGAAAAGGCTCACACCATCTACTCCTTGAAGAAGGAGATAATAAGTGTGGCCCATTCTTCCTCATTTAATATTCCATAAACTTGAGATCATCCAAAACTATGCTGCCTGTTTTAATTTGCAGAAGATCCTTTATCATCCCAGTGCTCGATGACCTACTCAGGCTCCCAGTCAATCATCATCTTGATTTTTAAAATTCTCCTCCTCGTTTTCAAATGCCTTCATATTCTTATCCCTCTCTATTGGTGTAATCTCCTCCAATCCCACAGCCCTCTTAGATATCCACACTCTTTTAATCCTGACCCCTGGTGCATCCTGTATTATAATTTTTTCACCAATTTTCACATGTCAGTGTTTTCCCATTCGCCTTCCTGATCACCTGCTGCACCTGCAGACTGGGTTTTTGCGACTCGTGCACAAGGACCCCCAGGTCCCTCTGCACCCTAGCATGCTGCAGCTTTTCGCCCTTTAAATAGTAATCCCTCCTACTATTATTCCTGCCAAAGTGGATAACCTCACACTTGCTAACATTGCATTCCATCTGCCAGGTCCTCGCCCACTCGCTCAGCCTATCCAGATCAGTTTTGTTTTGAAATTCATGGAACCTGAAATTCATGTTTAATGTTGTGTCACACTTCAACCTTCCAAAATTTGCACTTTATTATGTGAACTTGGTAACTGATCTAGGCTCATTGTGTTTGATTGATTAAACCTGGGTGTGGACTCAGAGCAAAGTAAACAGGCACCAACAAAGTTACACACACTGAGCTGTAAGCACGAGTGCAGACATTTTGTGATTAGAGGAATACTTTAAAACTCTTGTAAATAAACCTGCTGCATTCTTGACATCATCTCTGTGTTGCTATGAAATTTATGGGGCTTCAGTCGCCTCGGCTCCAAGTTCTGGAATTCCCATCCCAAACGTCTCCATCATCTTTTCTTCCTTTAAGACATTCCTTAAATTCTACCTCTTTGGTCAAGCTCTCAGGCGTCTGACCTTATATGGCTTGGTATCATGCTATGTTGTATAATTCTCCTGTGAAGATCCTTGGAACGTTTAGTCATATTAAAGTGCTATATAAATGCAGGCTGATGTTGTTATCTTGCCAGCATTGCCCGTGAAGCAATGGAAGAACAAGCCAGCATGTGGACAGTATTGTATGTTTCATGTGTGTATGTCTGAGGAAGATGCTCAACAGGATCTCAGTCAGGAGGCCACACCTTGGTGAGACGGTTTGAAAAGAAGCTCTCACTAAAGAACACCCCTTTTATCAATGGACACCTCATGGTGGAGGCTGGTTTGACAATCCATGCAGTTGTGAACCTCTTTGACTTTAAAAAAATGTGCTCTTGGGTTATGGCATCATTGGTGAGGGAAGCATTTATTGTTCATCTTTCTGGGATGTAGTTGGACTTTGGATAGTATTCTTCATTTCTTATTCCCTTTCAGGTACCTGTACGGGAAACCAGTGAAAGGCAATGTGGTGATCACTATATCCTTCCCATACATCCCATCAACAATAAACAAAACTTTCGAGGTATGTTTGAAATTTAAATCTTCTCCCATTCCTCCCTCCCGATGTCTTCATTGAAACACAGAATCCCTACAATGCAGAAGGAGGCCATTCGGCACATCGAGACTACACCAATTCTCACCCAAGCCCTATCCCTGAAACCCCACACACTTACCCTGCTAATCCCTCCAATACTAAAGGTCAATTTAGCATGGCTAATCAACCTAACCTGCATGTCTTTGGACTGTGGGAGGAAACCGGAGCTCCCGGAAGAAACCCATGCAGACACAGCGGGAATGTGCAAACTCCACACAGTGTCCTGAGGCTGGAATTGAACCCAGGTCCCTGGCACTGTGAGGCAGCAGTGCTAATCACTCTGTGCCACCAATGCCCTTCTCTTCAGTTTCCTCCTCTCCTACTGCAAGCTACTCAATAAGACATCTTTATATATGTTGGCTTCTCTCTTAGACTCTAACCAGCTTCACATTGGATTGAATTACACAAAATGTACAACACAAAACAGGCCATACAGCCCCATTGGACTATTTTGGTCTTTGTGCTCCACATAAACTTTCCCCCACTCTCAAATTCATCATCACTCTATCTGTCTATCCTTCTACTTCTTTTGCCCTCATGTATTTATCCAGCTTCCTCTTAAACTTAAATACATTTATTTATACTATTTGCTTCAGCCATGCCATCTATAAGAATGTTCAAAACTGGAGCAGGAGTAGGCCATTCAGCCCCTCAAGCCTGTTCCACTATTCAAAATGATCATGGCTGCATTGATGTGGCTACAACTGCAATATCCTGTCTCACTTCCTAATCCTTGAACCCCTTGCCAAGCAAACATCGGTTTAACTCCACCTCAAATATAATTAATGACCCAGCCTGCGCTCCTGTTATGGTCCAGGTTAGAAACTCCAAAGTGTTTTATGAAGCTCCCTGAAACAAAAGTTTTGCACCTCGTATTTAGCTGGGAGAAGCATGAGATGTTTCACTTCAGGTGTGATTCAAATGACCTATGAGGGAGCTTTTATCTAGCAAAGTTTATTTAACAATATAGTTAACATATATAGTAAGAAAATTAACAAGAGCTTCGGCAAACTGGTTAGCAGTGTTGCTCCATGGCACCAGGGTCCTGGGTTTGATTCTGGGCTCAGGTCACCGTCTGTGTGGAGTTTGCACGTTCTCCTCATGTCTGTGTGGGTTTCCCCAGGTGCTCTGGTTTCGTCCAGCAGGTGCGCTGGTTAGGTAGATTGGCCATGCTAAATTGACCCTAGTGCCAGGGATTAGTAGGGTAAATATGTGGGGTTATGAGAATAGGGTCTGGGTGGGATCGAGGTTGGTGCAGATTTATCTCAACACAGGCCAAAGCTCGCATGATACTGGAATCCAGTTCCCTGGGTTGAATGCTGATTTCAAATGATCTTGAAACCTCAGAGCAGCTTATAGTCTTCAAAACACCAAAACACAGATTGTTTGTTGCAGGTTGGCAATAAGGTGTGTTTTCAACTTACTGATAAAACTTTCAAATAAAAACAGAGAGAGAGAGACTTCTATCAGCTTCTAACACTGCAGCTTTGAACTGAAACTGAAAATAACCCCTGGTCACCTGACTGACACACAGTTTTCTTTTCTCCTCCCACCAATGACATCATCAAAGGCTGCAAGCTGCAGAGATCATGATTTAAAAAAAAACACCTCTTAAAGGGACACTAACATCACACTCCCTCCTGGAGGAGGGAATTCCAAACTCTCATGGACCCTCGAAGAGAAGAAATTCCTAGCTATCTACACCTTAAATGGGAGCTCCCTTATTTTTAAATTGCATTTCCTATTTTTAGAATTTCTCACAAGGGGAAAGATCCTCTCAACATCATTATTCTCGTAACATCCCAGCTCGCCCTCATATTCTTTAATGGGATGTGGACTACACTGGCTAAGCCAACAGATATTACCCATCACTAATTACCCTTAAACTGAGTGGTTCACAGGGTCAGTGAATTGTCAACCACATTGCTGTGGATTTGAAGTCACATATAGGCAGATTTCAAAATTTAAGATTTGTTATTAGTGTCACAAGTAGGCTTACATTAACACTGCAATGAAATCAGTGTGAAAATCCCCCCGTCGCCACAATCTGGTGCCTTTTTGGGTACACTGAGGGAGAATTTAGCATGGCCAATGCATCTAACCAGCACACCTTTTGGACTGTGGGGGGAAATCGGAGCACCTGGAGGAAACCCAAGCAGACATGAGAATGTTCAAACTCTGCGCAGTCACCCAGAACTGGAACTGAACCGGGTCCCTGGTGCTGCGAGGCAGCAGTGATAACCACTTTGCCACTGAATCTCCCGCTGTCAACATTCTGGTGTTTGTCATTGTTACAACACAGAGACTAATTCCCTGTGCCTCGCTTCACAATCTGGTGAAAGTGTTTAGGAAGGTGCTAACTATTTTACATTAACATTAACATTTACATTAACATTAACATTAACGTTCTATGAGGATGTGTCTAGGGCGGTGGATAGAGGAGAGCCGGTGGATGTGGTCTTTCTGGATTTTCAGAAGGCGTTTGACAAGGTGCCTCACAAGAGGTTATTGCAGAAGGCCGAGGGACATGGAGTTGGGGGTAGGGTGTTAGCGTGGATAGAGGATTGGCTGTCAAATAGGAGGCAGAGAGTAGGGGTCAATGGGTGCTATTCGGATTGGCGGTTGGTGACTAGTAGAGTGCCCCAGGGATCGGTGCTGAGGCCTCAGCTATTTACCATTTATATAGATGATCTGGAGGAGGGAACCGAGTGTATGGTGTCGAAATTTGCTGATGACACCAAGATTGGTGGAACGGCAAATTGAGCGGAGGGTGTGGAGAGTCTGCAGAAGGATCTAGATAGGCTGGGCGAATGGGCCAGGAAATGGCAAATGGAATTTAATGTTGGCAAGTGTGAAGTTGTCCACTTTGGTAGGAATAATGGTAGGAAGGACTATTACTTACATGGCGAAAAACTGCAGCAGGCGACGGTATAGAGGGACCTCGGGGTCCTTGTGCATGAGTCGTAAAAACCCAGCCTGCAGGTGCAGCAGGTGGTCAGGAAGGCGAATGGGATGCTGGCCTTCATAGCGAGGGGGATTGAATATAAAAAAAGGGAGGTCTTGCTGCAGCTGTATGGGGCACTGGTGAGGCCGCAGCTGGAGTACTGTGTGCAGTTTTGGTCGCCGTACTTACGCAAGGATAATTTGGCCTTGGAGGGAGTGCAGAGGAGGTTTACTAGGCTGATACCGGAGTTGAGGGGGTTGAGCTATGAGGAGAGGCCGAATAAACTAGGCTTGTACTCATTAGAGTTTGAAAGAATGAGGGGAGATCTCATTGAGACATATAAGATGATGAATGGGATGGATAGGATAGAGGTGGAGAGACTCTTCCCGCTCAGAAAGGATAGTAGGACTAGGGGACATAGCCTCAAGATAAAGGGGGGGCGGTTTCGAACAGAGTTGAGGACGAACTTCTTCACTCAAAGGGTGGTGAATCTCTGGAATTCTCTGCCCGTTGAAGTGGTGGAGGCTGCCTCGCTAAATATTTTTAAGACGCAGGTTGATGGGTTTTTGATGAGAGAGGGGATTAAGGGTTATGGGGAGAGGGCAGGAATATGGAACTGAGCCACGACAGATCAGCCATGATCTTATTGAATGGCGGGGCAGGCTCGAAGGGCTAGTTGGCCTACTCCTGCTCCTATTTCTTATGTTCCATTTCTTATGTTCTTAAGTGTTTAGGAAGGAGCTAACTGTTTTACATTAACATTTGGAGGTTTATTAATATAAAGACCTGACACTTGGTTTCAGTAAATATTTAACAAATTATTTTATTGAACCAATCAGGAACTTTAATTAAACCAGTAACATTTTAATTAAAGGATTGTTCAACTGAAATGCTGTTCAAATAAAGACAAGGATCATTCAGTACCAAAACAGTAATAACAGAGTCTTAGTAACTCTCAAAAAAACTATATTCAACCTGGTCTGATGGCTTTTGGAAGTTTTGGAGTTCTTTGGTAGTGTCTGCTGTCTGTAAGCCCAGTCTGATTTGGTACTTTTCACTGGGTGAGTTCTCTTAAGACCTATCTGAAGTTGGCAGAATTAAGAACCAACTGCTCCAGTTGATCTAACTACCTTTAACTGCTCCAGATGATCGGACCCTGCTCCTTTTTTAAAAATATAGAATCTCTTTTGTGCAGAAGGAGCTCATTCAGCCCATCGAGTCTGCACCAACAACAATCTCACCCAATCCCAATTCACCCCGCTAATTCCTCTCACCTATACATCCTGGGACATTTAGGGGCAATTTAGCGTGGCCAATGCACCTAACCAGCACATCTTTGGACTGTGGGAGAAAACCGAAGCACCTGGAAGAAACCCACGTAGACATGGGGAGAATGCGCAAACTCCACACAGACAGTGACCCAAGCCCGAAATTGAACCCAGGTCTCTGAAGCTATGAGGCAACAATGCTAACCACTGTGCCACCGTGCCGCCTTGAACTCCTGGCTCAACCCCTGGTGGAACTGAACTCAAGGCAGTTGAGTTGCTCTTTTATAATTCTTATCAACATTCCTGTACGTGGATTGGTTTGATGTTGATTGGTTCCCTTTAGCTGAGTGTTTTCTTGAAACACATAGGCTAACAAAATGCAAAAACCTGCAGAGCCTGTTACCAAGGCAACCCTGACGTTTTGATCTCTGAAACAAATGTTGCAACTTAGAGAGTCTGTGTGTACTCTGCATTTTAAACATCTCAGCATTGAACGTAACCAACTCTTGAAGGCACCGACACAAAATAGCACTGTTGTTTCCCTCTAGTATTTTATATTCTTCACTGACACTCTATAATGTAATAAATGTAGACATTTATAGATGTCTATAAAGTACATCTTTGTAAATTCAACTTAACAAAACCGTTGACCAGAAATTGAACTGGACTAACCATATAAATACTGTGACTACAAAAACAGAGTAAAAAGTCTGACAACACCAGGTTTTGGGAATCGTGCAGTGAGTAACTCATCTCCTGATTCGCCAAAGCCTGTCTAATATCTACAAGGCTCAATTCAGGAGTGTGATGGAATACTTCTCACTTGCCTGGATGAGTGCAACTTCAACAACACTCAAGAAGCTCTACACCAGGGACAAAGTGTGCTTGGATGGCACCAGATCCACCATCATCTTAAACGTAACCTCCCTCCACAGTGGCAGCAGTGTTTACCATTTGCAGGATCCACCACATTAAGACTCCTTCACCAGCATCTTTCAGATCAGGGCATTTACCATCTAGAAGAACAAAGGCAGCAGATACATGGGAATAATGCCACCTGAAATTTCTCCTCCAAATCACTCATCGTCCTGACTTGGAACAATACCATTGTTCCTATACCATTGCTGTGTCAAAGCCCTGGAAATCCTTCTCTAAAAGCATTGTGGATGTACTTACACTGTAATATTGTTCTGTTGTGGATTTTCACAAAAAGAAATGATGTAGTTCGCACATGTAGATTCAAATTGACAAGTTTTATTCGAGGAGCTCTTGTCTGCACAGAGGACAAACTGAAAGCAACAATTTCTACAACACCCTAATGATGTCACCATCCAAATAATCAGCTTTAAAGCAATCTACAACCACTTAAATATATAATATCACAACAGTTCAATAAGGTAACTTACGATCACTTTCTTAAGATGCATTAAGAATTGGCAATGTAAAGGCTAACCTCCCCAGTGATGCCCACGTCCCGTGAAAGATTAAAACAAATTGTGAATTTTATATGAATGATTTAGCAATTTAGTGCTTTGATTCATCACAAGGTGATCCAGTATCAGTGAGAATTAAGTCTCTCTACTTCTACCTTTGCAGACCAATGGAACTGCTCAGTTCATCATCACTTCCTCTGAGCTTCAGGAATTCTTTCTAACTATGTACGGAGGATTACTGAAATTCAGCAGCTTCATCCCCATGAACCTGTCGTTCGAATCGCTGATGGAATATTTTTTAACATCATACAGAGAGCCTACGCTCTCAATGAACATCAAAGCTGCTGTGACAGAATCACTCACAGGTAAGCTGTGACCATAAAACGCCGGCATTTACTGTACATAACCTTTGAATCCCCGTTAAACTATTAGCTGCTATGAACTGGATGTCAACTCGACTTATTACCCAGCTACCTCAGCGACCAATAGGAAGGTAGGACTCAAAATGTCCAAAGAACCATACGCTATTCCCACAAAGGTCTCAGACTTGACTAATATCATCCAGAAAATGTATTTCCAAGTAATGGACCTGAGGAAATGTTCCTGATATTGCTTGCCAACAATTCAGCATTCAGATACCTCATTTAGTAGTATCATAGAACCCCTACAGTGCAGAAGAAGGCCATTCGGCCCATTGAACCTGCACCACCAACAGTCCTATCCCCATGTATTTACCCTGCTGGTCCCCCAGACACGGAGGGACAATTTACCATGGCCAATCAACCTAATCCACACATCTTTGGACTCTGGGAGGAAACCGCAGCATCCGGAGGAAACCCATGCAGACACGGGGAGAACGTGCAAACTCCCCACAGACGGTGACCCAAGCCAGAATTGAACTCGGGTCCCTGGCTCTGCGAGGCAGCCGTGCTAAGCACAGTGCCACCGTGCTGCCCGGGACCACATTTACAAGCTGAAGTACCCGCAGTGGCAGGTAGATCCTTGATGAGCAAGGGGTGAAAGGTCACTGAGAATGGGTGGGAATGTGGAATCGAGATCAGATCAGCCCTGATCTTTGTGAAAGGCGGAGCAGGCTCGAGGGGCTGAGGGGTCTACTCCTCCCCTATCTTCATATGCTCGTACTTCTCCAGTCCTGCCCAGTGCTGAACACAGTCCAGCAAATCTAACAGCCCAAGATCACTTGCCCATCATGCCAGTGCCGGTCAGTTAAATGGGATATCCAATTTAGTCGCACTCCTGGTCTATCTAAAACGTAAAATTTCTTCCTGTCAAATATATATCCAATTTCCTTTTGAATCCACCCTATCAGGCAGTGCATTCCTAGAATCCCTACAGTGAAGAAGGAGGCCATTCGGCCCACTGAGTCTGTACCAACCACAATCCCGCCCAGCCTATAATCCCCCATATTTACCCTGCTAATCTCCCTGGCACTAGAGTCAATTTAGCATGTCCAATCAACCTAACCTGCACATCTTTGGACTGTGGGAGGAAACCAGAGCATCCAGAGGAAATCCACGCAGGCACGGGGAGAATGTGCAAACTCTGCGCAGTGTTCTAGCCATAGAGTCATAGAGTCACAGAAGTCTACAACATGAAGACAGGTCTTTCAGCCCAACTTGTCCATGTCACTGTTTTTTTTTAATCCCTAAACAAGTCCCAGTTGCCCACAATTGGCCCATATCCCTTTATACCCATCTTATCCATGCAACTGTCTAAATGCTTTTTAAATGACAAAATTGTGCCCGCCTCTACTACTATCTCTGGCAGCTTGTTCCAGACACTCATTACTCTCTGAGTAAAAAAATTACCCCTCTGGACCCTTTTGCATTTCTCCCCTCTCGCCTTAAACCTACGCCCTCTAGTTTTAGACTCCTCTACCTTTGGAAAAAGCTGATCTATGCCCCTCGTTATTTTATAGATCTCTATAAGATCACCCATCAGCCTCCTATGCTCCAGAGGAAAAAAATCCCAGTCTATCCAACCTCTTATAACTCAAACCATCATGTCCCGGTAGTATCCTAATAAATCTTTCCTGCACTCTTTCTAGTTTAATCATATCCTTTCTGTAATAGGGTGACCAGAACTGCACACAATATTCCAAGTGTGGCCTTACCAATGTCTTGTACAACTTCAACAAGACGTCCCAACTCCTGTATCCAATATTCTGATCGATGAAACCAAGCATACTGAATGCCTTCTTCACCACTCTGTCCACCTGTGACTCCACTTTCAAGGAACTATGAACATGTATCCCTAGATCTCTTTGTTCTGTAACTGTCCCCAACATCCTACCATTAACTGAGTAAGTCCTGCCCTGGTTCAATCTACGAAAATGCATCACTTTGCATTTATCTAAATTAAACTCCATCTGCCATTCGTCAACCCGTTGGCCCAATTGATCCCGTTGCAATCGGAGATAACTTTCTTCACTGTCCACTATGCCACCAATCTTGGTGTTGTCTGCAAACTTATTAACTATGCCTCCTATATTCTCATCCAAATCATTAACATAAATGACAAATAACAGTGGACCCAGCACTGATCCCTGAGGCACACCGCTGCTCACAGGCATCCAGTTTGAAAAATAACCCTCTCCAACCACCCTCTGGCTTCTGTCAAGACAATTTTGTATCCATTCAGTTAGCTCACCCTGGATTCTGGGAGATTTAACTTTATGCAGCAACCTAACATGAGGAAAACAAGGAGGAGAATTTTTAAAATCAAGACATTGCATTACTAGGAGCCAATATCAGTTAATGAATGCAAGGGTGATGGGAGAACAGATTTAGCTGCAAGTTAAGAATCAAAGACTGCCTACAGTGCAGAAGGAGGCCATTCGGCCCATTGAGTCAGCACTAACCACAATCCCACCCAGGTCCTATCCCTGTAACACCACATATTTACCCTGCTAATCCCCCTGACCACTAGGGTCAATTTAGCATGACCAATTAACCTAACCCCACACATCTTTGGACTGTGGGAGGAAACCGGAGCACCCGGAGGAAACCCGCATAGACAGGGGGAGAATGTGCAAACTCCACACAGACAGTCACCTGAGGCCAGAATTGAAGCCAGGTCCCTGGTGCTGTGAGGCAGTAGTGCTAACCACTGTGCCTCCGTGCCGCCCACTAAAATCCTAATCACAAATCCTAATCAGACTCCGTACATTTTTCTGCATGCCATCTCAGATTCTTTTGTGATACTGAGAAATATGACAGCAGATTTGCCGACAACGAGCCCCCAATTTCGTGGAATTATTGAAACTTTTGGGGAGAATCAATGATTGGGCTAATCTCCCTACCTGCTAGCGGATGAGGCTGGCCCATTGCATTGGGACTGTGCTGACTCCTGTGATCGTGGTTTGCCTAAGCTAGGGTAGAGATCAGGATAGTCAATGAGGTTAAACCGAGGCTTCACCTGATGCAATTTTTCAAATCCATCTCAGCCTATTGGCTCAGATGGAGTGTTAGGTCCAGCCCAGGAGGGGGCGCAATGTCAACTTGGACCTTTGTCTGATTGAGCCCAAGATGGGAGGCAATGTCTCATCTTGTCAGCTTGAGTCTTGTTTGTCCCTCCTCTGTGGACCATGATTGGACTTAATTTGAATTGACATTTTTGATTAGAGATAAAGTACTGAAAGGCCCCAAAAAAAGAACTGTCCACAAGGTGACTGACCAGATAATTGGGTTAAAATGTGCAACTGCACAAATTGGGCTTAACTGCAGAGTGGAACTCCTTCTCCATGGACAGATATGAAATCCCAGTGCATTTTATTAGCCTGTTCAAAGTAACAGTGTAGAGTTTAGCCTGGATTCCCTGTGGGTTGAAGTGCTCACAATATTCATTTCCTGAATCTTGCTTTGTATCTGCCCAATGCTGTGACTGAGTTGGAATAAGATCGGAAATGTTCCACTGTGCAGTGATCTCCATGGGGGCGATTCTCCCAAAAGTGCTGAATTGGTGGGAAAACTGGTCCAGAATTTGACTGTTTTTTCAGAGCGACTTCAAACCCGAGTCTCTGCACTGTGCAATGCAGAGGTCCCAACCATGAATATCGTTAAAAGATTCAAATGACTTACCTTCTTCCCACCGGTTTCCAGCGCTTGCGTCTGTTCTCTGGCTCTGGGAGACACGCTTTCGTTCCCGATGCATGCATGAATCTCGCACAATGGCTGGCATGTGATGCTCCTGATGGAACCTACCAGAAAAGTTACAGGTCGCAATGGGAAAATCGGGCCCCAGGTTTCAAATATTTACAGTGCATGAGAGACAGTGCTGATTGGTCGTCAATTCAACACTGATTGGTTGAGGCGTTGCCATGGAGAATGCGCCAGGGAACTATTTGTCCCCCAGTGCTTTTGTTGAACTCAGAAAAGGCGCAATGTCTCAACTTGAAAATAAAACTGAGTAATGCTGACCATAAGGTTTGTCATCGGTTGTTAAAAACCCACCTGGTTCATTAATGCTCTTCAGGGAGGGAAAATCCTGTCTGGACTGCATTTTTAAATTATATTCTTGGTTGGCATTTATTGCCAATCCTAACTGCCCTCGAAATGAGTGGTATTTCAGAGAGTGTATAAGAGTCAACTACGTTGCTGTGGGGCTTTTGTTTTTATTCGTTCATTGGACATCACTGGCTGGCCAGCATTTATTGCCCACCCCTAGTTGCCCTTGGAGGGCAATTGAGAGGTAACCATATTGCTGTGACTCTGGAGTCACATGTAGGCCAGACCAGGTAAGGGCAGCAGAGTTCCTTTCCTAAAAGGTGTTAGTGAATCAGATGGGTTTTTCCAACAATTGACAATGTTTTTATGGCCATCAGTAGATTCTTAATTCCAGATATTTTTTATTGAATTCAAATTGCATCATCTGCGGTGGCGGGATTTGAACCCAGGTCCCCAGAACATTAGCTGAGTTTCTGGATTAATCCTCTAAGGATAAAGCCACTAGACCATTGCCTCCCCCTGGAGTCACGTGTAGACCAGACCAGCCAAGAATGGCAGACTTCCTTCCCTAAAGGAGCCCGATGGGTTTTTAAGAACAATTGTCCGTTTAAATTGAATTCAGCTTTTGCCATCTGTTCTGGTGGGATTCAGACCCAGGTCCCCAGAACATTATCCTGGGTCTCTGGATTATTAGTCCAATAGAAATATCGCTATGACACCACTTCTCAACACGTGACTCCAGACCTATAGCAATATGGTTGACTCTTAACTGCCCTTCTGAATTGGCCCAGCAAGCCATCCGAGGGCTATTAAGGATTCAAGGGCTATTAATGTTGGCCTTGCTGGTGACGTGCACATTCCATGAAAGGAAAAGTGTATGTAAAGCAGAGTCATAGTTGCTTTTTTCAATGATATTCAATCTCCATGCTCAAGTGACTATTAAACTGAATGGTTCCGTCTCTCATTGTTTGACCAATTCAATGTTTGGCTGTAAATAAAGCTCCTGTTTATGGTCACAGGTGTGACACAGTCCACAGATGTAAATGTCACTGTCTCACTCGTGAAGTACAAGCTGGAGATTGTCAACTACCAGAAAATCCTGAAGCCACCTCTCAACTTCACCGCCAAGGTAAGCCCTCATTGATGCTTCACCCCAGGCCTGATTTGAACCGAATCTGAGGAGGGGCGGGAAGGAGCGGGTGTGAGGGGGATAGGGTAACGTGAGGGGGAGATGGAAGGGGGCAAAGGAAAGGGGAGGAGGAGTGTGAGGAAGGTGGAGGGATGAGGTCAGGTGGATGGGGAGGGGGATGTGGAGGGGAGGAGCAGGCGAGGGGTGATGGGAACAATGAGGGAGGGGTGGAGGTGGAGAAAAGTAGGGTGCGAGGGTACATGTTGGCAACAATAAAAAGTCTCAAACACCAGGTTAAAGTCCAACAGGTTTATTTGGAAGCACGAGCTTTCAGAGCTCGCTTCTCCTTCATCAGGCGAATGGAGGGTTGGATTCACAAACAGGGCATATATACAGACACAGACTCAATTTACAAGATAATGATTGGAATGTGAGTCTTAACAGGTAATCAAGCCTTTATGGACAATGCGGACAGTGCAGACAATGTGAATGGAGAGAGGGTTAAGCAGAGGTTAAAGAGGTGTGAATTGTCTCCAGACAGGACAGTAAGTGAGATTTTGCAAACCCCGGTAAGTCGTGGGGGGTTACAGATAGTGTGACATGAACCCAAATCACCGTTTGAGGCCCTCCTTATGCGTGTGGAACATGGCTATCAGTTTCTGTTCAGCGATTCTGCGTTGTCATGAAGGCCGCCTTGGAGAGAGCTTACCCGAAGATCAGAGGCTGAATGCCCGTGATCGCTGAAGTGCTCCCCAACAGGACGAGAACACTCCTGCCTGGTGATTGTCGAGCGATGTTCATTTATCCGTTGTCGTAGCATCTGCATGGTCTCCCCACAGTACCATGTCTCCGGACATACTTTCCTGCGACGTATCAGGTAGACAACGTTGGCCAAGTCACAAGAGAATGCAACCGATTCTGGTGAGTCTGATGGTGGGGTGGAACTTGTTGATGTCCTCAGACAGTTGTTTCAGTGATTTTTCGCTGAATTCTTGGACACGCACATCTCCATCAAGGACGGTCACTTCAGCACTTCCACTGTACCGCAAGCCCATGGATAACGTCACGATGCTCCATTTCTCCAGCTTCCACCCGAAACACAATAAAGAAGCCATTCCTTATGGACAAGCCCTCCGTATACACAGGATCTGCTCAGATGAGGAGGATTGCAACAGACACTTACACACATTGAAAGATGCCCTCATAAGAATGGGATGTGGCGTTTGACTCATCGATCGACAGTTCCAACGCGCCACAGGGAAAAACTGCACAGACCTCCTCAGAAGACAATCATGGGATATGGTGGACCCTTTGCTGTCCAGTACTTCTCTGGAGCGGAGAAGCTACGACATCTCCTCCGGAGTTTTCAACATGTCATTGATGAAGACGAACGTCTCTCCAAGTCCATCCCCATACCCCCACTTCTTGCCTTCAAACAAGCACACAACCTCAAATAGACCATTGTTCGCAGCAAACTACCCAGCCTTCAGGAGAACAGTGACCCTGACACCACACAACCCTGCCACAGCAACCTCTGCAAGACATGCTGGATCATCGACACGATGCCATCATCTCACATGAGAACACCATCCACCAGGTACACAGTACATACTCTTGAGAATTGGCCAACATTTTCTACCTGATACGCTGCAGGAACAGATGTCCTGAGGCATGGTACATTGGCGAGACCACGCAGACGCTACGACAATGGATGCAGGCCCCATTCAACGTTCACCAGGCAGGAGTTTTCCCTTCCTGTCGGGGAACACTTTAGCAGTCAAAGGCATTCAGCCTCTGATCTTCACGACACACAACAGTGCAGAGTCACTGAGCAGAAACTGATAGCCAAGTTCCGCACACATGAGAATGGCCTCAACTGGGACCTTGGGTTCATGTCACACTATCTGTAACCCCCACGACTTTCCTGGGTTTACAGAATCTCACTAACTGTACTGTCTGGAGACAATTCACATCTCTTTAACCTGTGCTTAACCCTCTCTCCACTCGCATTATTTGTATCTGTAAAGACTTGATTACCTGTTAAGACTCGCATTCCAACCATTATTTTGTAAATTGAGTGTGTGTCTGTATATATGCCCTGTTTGTGAACCCAACCCTCCACTCACCTGATGAAGGGGCAGGGTTCCGAAAGCTCGTACTACCAAATAAACCTGTTGGACTTTAACCTGGTGTCGTGAGACTTCTTACTGTGCCCACCTCAGTCTAATGCTGGATTCTCCAAATCCTTTTCTATTGGCCCCACCTCCTCCCACTCATTGCACCTCACGTTCCTGATCCATGATGTACTGTTTGTACTGGTTCACAACAACTAACCCAGCAACGAGTTGGAGATCCACCCACGTCACGCCGGCCTGTTGGATCAACGTCACATCAGGCAGCTCTCCAAGGAAGAACGTCAATTTTTATCTCTGGGGATGTGCCCCTGGCATTTATGACCCAAGTTGACACTTACTCTGCGAAGGTTGGGCCTTATCTAGACCTTTATGGTGTCCTTACGACTTCAGCACATCTCACAGAGCTGGCTTTTGTTTGAGATGTACTTACTTTTTTTTTGTAAGCCATGGTGCAGCCATTTTGTACATAGCAAGATCCCATAATCAGCAGACAAGATTCATGATTAGATACCTTTGACATATGTTGAGAAGACAAACTTAGTTTATTCCCTGTAAAATTTAATTTTGATTTGCTTTGCATGTTTGATTGATGAAAATAATACTGGTGATAATTGTAGATTTGACTGAATACATCGCCTGAAATGAATCCAATGACCCTGGTCAGGTCAGTTTTATCATTGCTTTGCTTCCCGTTGAATGGACTAAACACATTTTCTCATTTCAAGGTTCACGTGACTCGTATCGATCACAGAAAACTGACAGCAGAAGACAGAGAGAACATTCTGCGCGTCAATGTATCGCAGACCCAAAACCAGCCAGCTGAATCCAATGCAACATTCACCAGCAATGGTTCAAAATACACCAATGATAAGGATGTCTGGTACACATCCTGGCACATTATCAACATCACTGTTCCTGAGAGTGGATTTGTTACGATTCAGTTTCCACTGCTGCCAAATACAGTGTATTTATGGATAAAGGTACAAGCTCATAAACAAACTCTCCCTCTCTGTCCCACAAACACACACACACAGACAGACAGACACACACACACACGTACACACACACACATGTACACACACGCACACATGTACACACACACACACACGTACACACACAGACTTACAGACAAATACACATTCACACGCATACACATGTACGCACACACACACACACACACACACACACACACAAGCTCACTGAAGCATTCACGTACACATATATTCAAACAAACTCATTCACACTCATACATACACACAGATGCTCATTCACCACACTCTTACACAAGCTTACACAGTATAAATGCACACAGACGCACACACCTTCTCCAAAATGGATGTGAAGAGGATGTTTCCACAAGTGGGAAAATCTAGAGCCAGAGGGCACAACCTCAGGCTAAAAGGATGACCCTTTAAAACAGGGATGAGAAGGAATTTCTTCAGCCAGAGAGTGGCAAATCTATGGAACTCTTTGCCGCAGAAGGTCAGGTCATTGAATGTCTTTAAGACAGGGATTGATAGTTTTTGATTAATAAGGGGATCAGGGGTTATGGGGAAAAGGCAGGAGAGTGGGGATGAGAAAAATATCAGCCATGATTGGATAGTGGAGCAGACTCAATGGGCTGAGTGGCCTAATTCTGCTCCTATGTCTTACGCTCTTATGGTCTAAAACACTTAGACTGGCACACTTGCACAAACAGACACAACACAGTCTAACTCACACACAGTCAGATGCAGACTAAGTGCAGATATGCGGGCGTGCACATGGAAGGCACGGAGTATTGCTAAATAAATGTGCATTTCTTATCGATTGAAGTGGATCACAAATAAAATTACATTCAACGATGCAAAAATCAGTCTTGAGCTAAGAAATTATCCATCGGCCGGGGTTCTCTGCCCCCGTTTCTGGAGAGCAGGAACAGCAGTCGAGATGGAGAATCCAAAGCAAGTCCCCAGACGGCAGGATTTCCCATTCTGTTCCCGCCACTGCTGTAATGGGGCTCCTGCCATCACTACCGTACCATCTCTCTGCTCCATCATCTCCCCACATTCGGATTTCCCCCAACAGCGACATGACATCACATTGGTGAGGATTACAACAGAGACAAACAGGAACCCCCTGGGGGGATGGGGGGTGGTGGTGGTGGTGGTGGGGAGGTGTGGGGAGGTGAGGGGGGGGGGCAAAGGTAAATACAGCCCCTGGGTCTGAGAGGATCATGCCTGGGGCAGTATCCTGACAGAGCCCAGGCAAGTGGCATGGGTAGAGAGGAGGGTTTGCACTGGGGAGGTCCATGGGGGTGCTCCGCATGTCAGTGGAGGGAGGTGGCGGGAGGGGGAGGGTAGGAAGCATGTGCATGGGGGTAGGGGGGGAATCCCGTATCTGAAGGGTGGGATCTTTATTTCTATTTTATTTTAGATCAAGGTGCCCTTCCAAACTCTTGAAGGCCGTGGGTCAGAGGTCACCGTGCCAGAGGGTGATGTTGTGGGGTTCACCTCCAGCACTTTCTTTGTAACTAAGCGTCAAAAATATGGTGGGAAAAGCAGACAGTGGAGCCAATGGGCAGGCGGCAAGGCACTTTCCCCCGTCTGGGTTGACATTTATTTACGCAATGATAGAATTCCGCCCACAGAGACCATCCCTCCCCTTGTTACTGACTTGAAACTGTCACCATGTACATTCATAAGAACATAAGAAATAGGAGCCATCTAGCCCTTCAAGCCTGCCCCACCATTCAATAAGATCATGGCTGATCTGTCGTGGCTCAGTTCCACTTTCCCGCCCTCTCCCCATAACCCTTAATCCCCTTGCTTATCAAAAACCCATCAACCCGCGTCTTAAAAATATTTAGCGAGGCAGCCTCCACCACTTCAACGGGCAGAGAATTCCAGAGATTCACCACCCTTTGAGTGAAGAAGTTGCTCCTCAACTCCGTTCTAAACCGCCCCCCCTTTATCTTGAGGCTGTGCCCCCTAGTCCTACTGTCTTTTTTGAGCGGGAAGAGTCTCTCCACCTCTATCCTATCCATCTCATTCATCATTTTATACGTCTCAATGAGATCTCCCCTCATTCTTCTAAACTCTAACGAGTACAAGCCTAGTTTATTCAGCCTCTCCTCATAGCTCAACCCCCTCAACTCCGGTTTCATCCTAGTAAACCTCCTCTGCACTCCCTCCAAGGCCAAAATATCCTTGCGTAAGTACGGCGACCAAAACTGCACACAGTACTCCAGCTGCGGCCTCACCAATGCCCTATACAGCCGCAGCAAGACCTCGCTACTTTTATATTCAATCCCCCTCGCTATGAAGGCCAGCATCCCATTCGCCTTCCTGACCACCTGCTGCACCTGCAGGCTGGGTTTTTGCGACTCTTGCACAAGGACCCCGAGGTCCCTCTGCACCGTCGCCTGCTGCAGTTTTTCGCCACGTAAGTACTAGTCCTTCCTACCATTATTCCTACCAAAGTGGACCACCTCGCACTTGCCAACATTAAATTCCATTTGCCATTTCCTGGCCCATTCGCCCAGCCTATCTAGATCCTTCTGCAGACTCTCCACACCCTCCGTACAATTTGCCGTTCCACCAATCTTGGTGTCATCATCATCTTGGTGTCATTCCTCAGCTGTAGCCCAAACAATTTCAAGCCAAGGGGTAGAACCCTCCACGTTGGGCAGTTGGTTCACTCACTCAGTAAGGGGTACCGCGACGTAAATGGGATTTGGGGCAAGCGTACACAGTGTGACTGACTGCAGTGCTAAAATCCCCAACAGGTTAGATTCGAGGAACTGTTGAGGAGCATTTCACTGCACAGGGATTCCTACTTATACCAGAGACCCTACCTTCAACTTCAGACAGAGAGTTCTGTCGTCAAGGTAACATTTCTAACCACTCATAACCATCAGAGAGAATTGCAACCAGTGAGTTTGAAGTGTGTTGATAAACTTTCTTTATTTCGAGGTGGGAATGCCGTTCGAAGTCACCATTGAAAGTTCGGAGGTGTTGAATGAGCTGACATATCAGGTGATACAATCAGTAACTGCTAATTTAAAGGGAAAGTTCATCTGTGTAGCGAGGTATCTCGGAGAGATTGCAATAGCCAACAACTACTAATGTGCACCAGGTTACTAAACATGGACCATTGAGAGCAAAGTGGTGAATGCCTGCTTAACCTACATTTGGTGAAGTTGGCCAAAATGGGGAACTTCTTAATAGGCAGAGTATACTCGTTAGTGCAGTGGTTAGGATCCCTGCCTGGAACGCGGGAGACCGGGGTTCAATTCCCCGATGGAGAACTGCAAAAGTTCTGGGCGGCACGGTAGCACAGTTGTTAGCGCTGCTGCCTCACACTGTCAGGGACCCTGGTGCGATTCCTGGCTTGGGTCACTGCCTGTACAGAGTCTGCATGTTCTCCCCGTGTCTGCATGGGTTTCCTCCGGGTGCTCCAGTTTCCTCCCACAGTTCGAAGATGTGCGGGTTAGGTTGATTGGCCATGCTAAATTGACCCTTTGTGTCGGGGGAACTAGCCAGGGTAAATGCATGGTGTCATGGGGATAGGGCTTGAGTGGGATTGTGGTCGGTGCAGACTCGATGGGCTGAATGGCCTCCTTCTGCACTGTCGGATTCTATGTACTCAACCAGACCATGCTTGCAAAACCCAAAACACACTGTCTACAGCGATTCAGCAATTGGGTGACACTTGCTGAACAATCCTGAGTAATTTATTAGTTAAACTAACAACAGATTAATGATGCTAAGTTGAGTCAATAATGTGGCTCATTCCTGCTTACCAGAAGTGACAGACATTCATATCTGTTCCCTACAAACAAAAGGAAATATTCAAGTCTTTAATTACCCAGGGCTTGTGGGCTTATAGTTCCCCATTTTTTTTGTGTTAAAGGTTCTATATAAATGCAAGTTGTTGTTGCTGCACTAGGGGCTCCCTAGAACTTAAGAATGAGTAACTCCAGTTGAAAAGGTCTTATCCACCCTCCTTACCCTCCCCTCCTCACCCCCACCAGCCCCTTCACCAACATCAGTTGTGGAAATGAATCAGGTAGTAACTCTGCCCAGAAACTGCATTGCTTTGTTTCCTGCCCCATCCATTGCCTGATGGGCTTATTGCCAGGAGGCAGTGGAAACCCAAGAGGAATTTCGTTTGTTTACGCTGAGTTATCGTCGTGAATGGTAAATTGGTGGATTATGGATAACCAATTGTCAGTGTGAGACAGAGGCACGTTGGGAGTTTATCCATTGACCCACGCTTCTCCTGCTGCTCCCTCAGGTGGTATCAAGGGGTCAGGTGGTATTCACAGGCAAAAGCCACCTCCCCACTGTGGAACTAACGCCGGAACTTTCTTGGGCACCTATGTCCAGCCTCATTGTCTACTATATTGCGGACGATGGTCGGCTTGTTAGTGATGCATTGGACCTGAACGTGGAAGGCATCTTTGCAAATAAGGTAAGAGATTTCATTCAATCTTGGGAGCTGAACAGTTACGGAAACACAGTCATTGTATCTCAGCTCTGCAGTGACTCCACTGTTGCTCATTCTGAATTAACGTGGTCACTGCTGTTGTCTGTGTTAAAATAAAAGCAAGTTACTGCGGATGCTGGAATCTGAAACCAAAAGAGAAAATCTCAGCAGGTCTGGCAGCATCAAGGAGAGAAAAGAGTTGATGTTTCGAGTCCAGAATGACCCTTTGTCAAAGCTGACAGCCCTTTGGGTTATCTGGCCTCGAAATGTCAGCTCTTTTCTCTCCTTACAGATGCTGCCAGACCTGTTGAGATTTTCCAGCGTTTTCTCTTTTGCTGTTGTCTGTATCCCTCCCTGGGACAAGCCACCCTAGATTTTGTCGAAGCAACACTTCACCAGTCTTGTGTTCCCCATAACTCTGTTGGGTTGTAAATTATTCCCATTCTTGAAAAGTGCCTAGACTATCTTAGTTGCCTTTCTAGCATTTAATTACATCACATATTGATAAGACTTCTTACACCTTGAGACACACTTGCTTTTCCCTGGAATCAGGTTGTTGAACTATAGCTGAGGCTGTAGTTTGAGGGGGGCTACTTTGCCTCTAAGTGGGTCCAGGAATCCCTCCCGCTCTTCCTGTTTATCATAGGTGTGCGAGGGTTTTACATGTTGACAAGCAGCCTGTTATGAACGCAACCTCCATAGCTATCAAGTTCTGGAGTGGGACTCCACCTCGGAAGGTCTGGTTCAGAGGCAGGGATGCTGCCCACCGCCCCCACAGGACTCCCAATCTACATTAAAGATGGTTTGAAATTGCTAATTGCTGTCTCCAGAAATGTAACGAATATCTTGATCGATACAGGTCACATTGTCCTGGAGTGAGGATCAAGTCAAGCCAGCTGATAATGTCTCGCTCCATGTATCCACCACTGAAGAACAGTCTCTTATTGGGGTCTTAGTGGTGGACAAGGGTGTCCAACTCCTCAAGGGTGGCAATGACCTCACAGAGAAGATAGTAAGTTCTGATTAAAATAATTTTGAGAAACATGATCATGGTGCCCTACAAATATTTGACAGAAGTAAGGCAATAACTTAGCAATAACTATTAGCTGTATGTCCGTCAACTGAACTGAAACAGGAAATCATGAATCAGTTCTGGGTTTGCATTTTCACAATAAGTCCCAGCTCCTTTTTTTAATGAGATGGATTTTTCTTCCGTGTCCATAGAAATTGTATCCCATGGAAACCACAAAACAATGGCTTGAGATTATAGAGAAATAAAACTTGATATTTTCCATATCTTCTTGAGCCTTCCACATCAACAAGCACAGGCAGTTTACAGTACTGTTTCAGGTTAATACAATTCTGTTCCACGAGTAAAGCAAGCCTCAAACCTGTAAAAGCTCTAAGGTATGGCATCACCATAAACACAACCAAGCTGCCAGAAGCAGTAGTAGAGACGGGTACAATTTTGTCCTTTAAAATGCATTTGGATAGTTACATGGGTAAGATGGGTATAGAAGGATATGGGCCAAACGTGGACAACTGGGGTTAGTGGTAAAAAAAGGGCAGCATGGACAAGTTGGGCCGAAGGGCCTATTTCCGTGCTGTAAACCTCTACAACTCTAAACACAATGCAATATCTTAATATTTGAGTTTTCAGGCCAATATGGGGATTAATTAAAATTGAGGTTAATAGTTTTTTTGTCATGTTTGTAATGTTTGTAGAATGAAGATAGATAAATTGAGTGATGATACAGACCAGCCCTAGTCGAACTGAATAGTGGAAAAGACATGAGGGGTTGATGATGTGCTGTTCTTATAGAAACATAGAAACTGGAAGCAGGAGTAGGCCATTTGGCCCTTCGAGCCTGCTCCACCATTCATTTTGATCATGGCTGATCATCAAATTCAATATCCTGATCTCCCCTTCATCCAGAATCTCTTCATCCCTTTAGCCTCAAGAGCTGTATCGAATTTCTTCTTGAAATCAGACAACTTTTTGACCTCAACTACATTCTGTGGGAGTGAATTCCACACATTCACCTCTCTCTGGGTCAAGAAATTTTTCCTCACCTCAGTTCTACAAGGTTTACCCCTTATCCCCCAGCTGTGACCCCCGAGTTCTAGACTCCCCATCATTGGGAATATACTTTCTGAATCGACTCTGTCTAACCCTGTTAGAATTTGATGTTATAATGTATGAATGACATGTTCTGAAAACAGACAAGAACATTTAGTACGCTACGGTATAAAAATGACCTTTTAAAAGAAATTAAGACCCCCTCCCAAAAGCCAACAAAAAAAACAGAAGCCTATAGAATGAGATGGAGGCAGAGGTTATTATCAAAGGTTGTTGGGCTCAGTATTGAGTCCAGAGTGCATGGTCAAAAGATGAGGTGCTGGTCCTCAAACTTGCGTTGAGCTGCACTGGAACACTGCAGCAGGTCAAGGGCAGAAAGGCCAGAATTATAGAATCCTGCAATGCAGAAGGAGGCCATTCAGCCCATCGAGTCTGCACTGACCACAATCCCATCCAGGCCCTACCACCATAACCCCATGCATTTACCCTAGCTAGTCCCTCTGACATTTAGCATGGCCAATCCACTTAATTCGCACAACTTTGGACTGTGGGACGAAACCGGAGCACCCGGAGGAAACCCACGCAGACATGAGGAGAAACGTGCAAACGCCACACAGACAGTGACCCAAGTTGGAAATTGAACCTGGGTCTGTGGCACTGTGAAGCAGCAATGCTAACCATTGCACCATTGTGCCAACCAGGTAGAAAATTAAAATGCCAGGCTACTGGTATGAGGAAAAAAGTAGTTTTAGGTCATTTATAATTATATCCGTGTGTGCTGGGCATAAGCTATAGTTTTAAGTTTAATTTGTATTCCTGTATTCATGTGTTAAGGGAATCTTGAGTTTTAGTTTCACTTTAAAAGATGCCTGCATTTTAATGTAGTTTTACAATTCTAATGCAAATACATGGTTGGGCTGTAGCCTAGCAACCATGGGGCCTCGGGGGAACAGAAAGCAGTTTGAGGTTCAGTTGGTCATTATGCTCTTAAGAAAAGGGAGCATGATGGATATGCTAATAGATAGAGGAGTAAACAAAGTCTAGGAATCTTAGATGAGTTGTTTGAAAATCAAATTAGCAGTGAATATCGAGTGAGTTCTCGATCTCAAGGAAGATATCAGTTGCCAGCAGTCTAATGAGAGAGGGAATTACACAGAGCAGGTCCTAAAGGAAAATGACTCTGCACCTTATCCTGTTTAGAGAAATTAGGAATGTGGAACAGAGTATCCAAGCTAAAAGATAAGGCTGCAAGGTGCAGACTTGGAATAACATGGGCTTGAGAGAAGTCAGAGATCCAAGGAGATCCACAGAAGGTGACTCCTTACCATGGGCCTGGGAAGCACTGGAGTCCTATTGGCACAGCTGGTATCTGAGAGAGTGCATGGGGAAGGCCAAACTTGAATGCAGGTGGTGCTCCAGGGGAGAGGAACATTGAAAAGAGAGGTTGAAACCCTGGAGGTGGATCGTTGGTAAGGGTCTGCGAGAAAGTGTCATGTGGGAAAAGATTCCAAGATGTGTCCTTTGAGAGTGGAGATTGGAACCCCTCATGTGAAAGATAGATTTTTAGAGAGACTTGTTGGTTCACAGTGTGATCAGGGGGGAATTATTGAGAAATCTGTAGAAGTTGTTCTCGGTGGCAACTCTTACTTGAGTGTGTTGTGTCTGACCATAGGGTCACATATTGGTTTACACAGACTGAGTACTTAATGTGAATATTTGAGAATAATAAAAGTTCTGTAACTTGTACTATCCTGATGAATCTGTATGTATATCTGGGTGAAGGAGTAGTGTGATATAGTTAATCTTCCCTTGTTTAATAAGTGTTTATTTCTTGTGTTAAGAGGTCATTAGCACACTCCTGTCACTCTATTCAGCATACGCCCTCAATATTTTAAAAGAAGAAAATAAACGTGAGGATCTACCAAGCCAGGTGCCACTGAATTGTCCAGTAGTTAACACCCACTAGGATCATAACAGCAGAAACTCAGGGTCATGTTTGCAGACTGAGTAACAGTGATCCCCAAAGCCGGTTGACCTCCCCAGCGTAGAGGAGACCACATTGTGAGCAGCGAATATAAAATACTAAATTAAAGGAACTACACGCAAATCACTGTTTTGCTTGGAAGAAGTGTTTTGGGTCTTGGATATTGAGAAGAGAAGAGATGTAATAGACAGGTGTTGTGTCTCCTGCACTGACACTGAATGATGCCAGAGGGATGGGTGGGGGGGGAAGGTGGGGTGGGTCGGGGGGGAGGTGTAAGGGCGATTGAGGGATGGATCAGGTTATTGTGGAGCAAGCAATCCTTTGGAATTCTGAAATGGGAGAGCTAGGGAAGATGTGATTCATTATAGGAGGCAAAACAAGAGGTAGGCAACTGCCAAAGCTGAATCTCAGATGATTTTTGCAGATGGGATCCTCCTTTGTAGAAGGGCTCAGTTCGTCAGAGATTGTGGTCACAGGCTGTTGTCCGTCTCCGATTGGCCAGATAGGGTTTGGCTTAAGAAAATCGAAGAGCAGCTGTAGGAACCGAAGATGCAAAATGAATTGAGTCTTTACTGAAGAGGGGGCTGTGATAATAACACTGCTTTGTTTCCTTTGGATTGCAGGTTATTGAGGAGTTAACTAAAAGCAGCATGCCTGTTAAACGATGGTACCATTACTATATGAATGTGTTTAAGGTATGGAGCTGTATGGGGCGGGAGAGACAGGGAGAGGGGGATGAAGAATCTACGGGGTGGGGTGAGGGAGGGCCCAGAGTGAGGCGGGGAGGATGCGGAGAGGGCGGAGAGGTTGGAGATGGGGGTAGGGTGTGGGGGGGAGTGTGGAGAAGAGGGGGAAGGTAGGGGGGAGCTTGAGGAGATTGCGAAAGGTGTGGGGAGAGTGTGGGGAGAGTAGGCGGAAAATGGAGGAGACCGAGGAGGATGCAAAGGGGAGAGGGGAAAGGTGTGAAGTCAGTGGGGAGGGGATGGGGAGAGTGCGGAGAGGGAGCGGAGAAAGTGTGGTGAGGGTGGGCAGATATTGGGGAGGGGGTGGGAGGGTTCGGGGAGGGGGTGGGGCTGGGGACGGGGTGGGGAGGGGGAGGGGAAGGGGACGGGGAGGATGTGAGGAGGAATCGGGAGGGGGTGGGGAGGTGGCAGGGAGGGTGTGGGGTGGGGCGGAGAGGGGGGTGGTGAGGGGATGGGGAAAGGGCGGGGAGGAGGTGGGGAGATGGTGGGGAGGGGGTGGGAAGGGGCGGGGAGGGGGTAGCGAGGGGGTGGGGAGGAGGTGGGGTAGGCTGGGGAAGAGTGGGAAGGGGGTGAAGCATGTGAGGATGAAGTGGGACATGGGGAAGGTGGCGAGAGCACCGGGGATCATGGTAGATTGTGAAAATGTTGATGTCAAGGAGAGTGAGAGCTGTGAGGTTTGAGTGTTACTTTGTATCGAACATTCACATTTCTGCTCTCAAAGATTACACAATAAAAATGCCAATCAAAACTTTTCCTGTCCTTTCATTAACAGGCCAATGGTTTAATTGTGTTAACGGATGCTTCTATTCCAAACATTGAGCCGATATGTAAGTATGAACATTGAAACATTGTGGAGAAGTTGAGCTTCCTCTGACAGTGTAGAATCCCTACAGTGTGGGCCCATCGAGTCTGCACCAACCACAATCCCACCCAGGCCCAATCCCCATAATCCCACGTATTTACTCTAGTTAGTCCCCTGACATTAAGGTGCAATTTACCATGGCCAAACCACCTAACCACACATCTTTGGAGAGTGGGAGGAAACTGGAGCGCCTGGCGGAAACCCACATAGACACGGGGAGAATGTGCAAACTCCACACAGACAGTAACCCAAGCCAGGAATCGAACCCAGGTTCTTGGAGCTGTGAGGCAGCAGCGCTAACCACTGTACAACTGTGCCACCCAAACTATTTTGTTTGAAAGCTCTGGAAAGGGTATTAAATCTTTCTCCTGGTTGTCTAAGAAATGTGACTGAATTGTGCAAATATGGATATTTCCTTTGTCCACATAAAAAGATGTGGAGATGCCAGCGTTGGACTGGGGTAAACACAATAAGAAGTCTCACAATACCAGATTAAAGTCCAACAAGTTTACTTGGTGGTAAATGCCACTAGCTTTTGGAGCGCTGCTCCTTCGTCAGGTCAGTGGGGAGTTCTGATCACAAACAGGGCATATAAAGGCACACACTCAGTTTATAGAATACAGATTAGAATGTGAGTCTTTACAGCTAATCAAGTCTTAAATGTGCAGACAATGTGATTGGAGATAGCATTAAGAATAGGTTAAAGAGATGTGTATTGTCTCCAGACAGGACAGTAAGTGAGATTTTGCAAGCCCAGGCAAGTCACGGGGGTTACAGATAGTGTGACATGAACCCAAGGTCCCGGTTGAGGCCGTCCTCACGTGTGCTGAACTTGGCTATCAGTCTCTGCTCAGCCGGATCTTGGACTTTAACCTGGTGTTGTGAGACTTCTTACCACAAAAAAAACCCCAGGAGCTTTTAAAGAGAGGCTAAATTTTGGGGCCAGGATTCTCTGATCTCATTTGCCCTGCTGCTGTTGCCAGCGGGAATGGAAAATTAGAGTGAGATGAGACACTAGATGGATTCCTTGTCTGTGCACTCAGAACGGTGCAAGGAATCCCATGGCACATGAAAAAGATGGGGACAGAGGGAAATAGGCCAAATGCGGGCAATTGGGACTAAGTGGTAAAAACTGGGCGTGCAAGGACAAGTTAGACCGATGGGCCTGTTACCAAGTTGTAAACCTCTATGACTCTATGGCACTATTTGAAGAAGAGGAAAGAGTCCTCCCTGGTGCCTGCACTATTATTTACCCCTCAATCAATATTACAAAAAAAAACTAAGTTAATTTATTAGTGTCACAAGTAGGCTTACATTAACACTGCAATGAAGTTACTGTTGGCACACCCTGGGGGCCTCTTTGGGTACACTGAGGGTGAATTTAGCATGGCCAATACACCTAACCAGCACGTCTTTCGGACTGTGTGTGGAACTCACACAGACACGGGGAGAATGTGCAGACTCTGCACAGACAGTGTCCCAAGCTAGGAATCGAACCCGGGTCCCTAGTGCTGTGAGGCGGCAGTGCTCACCACTGTGCCACCGTTAATTTGTTACCTCACAGCTGATTGTGGGAGCTTGCTGTGCGCAAATTGGCTGTTACATTTCCTGCAACCGTGACTACAATTCACAGGTACATTATGGGCTGCGAACCATTTTGGAAAGCTCTGGGATAGTGGAAGATGGCACAGAAATGCAAGCCTTTCCTATTGATATATACAACATTACTCTGAATGTATTTCACTGGTGATGTTTATTTTACACTTTCTAACAGATTAACATCAGTGTTGACAAGTGCCAAGGCATGGAAAACAGAGTTCTCATTGATTACATAGTCCTTCCTGTTTGGTTGGTCATTGTGGTTTGTAAATCAATTGACCTTCTTACCAAACACTAGAATGTTATTTCTAAGCTTTGTCAATAGACCAGCATCACATGATCCTGAAATTTCCCATAATCAGACCATAAGACATAGGAGCAGAATTAGGCCACTCGGTCCATCAAGTCTGTTCCGCCATTCAGTCATGGCTGATATTTTTCTCATCCCCATTCTCCTGCCTTTTCCCCATGACCCCTGATCCCCTTATTAATCAAGAATCCATCTATCTCTGTCCTGAAGACACTCAATGACCTGGCCTCCACAGCCTTCTGGGGCAAAGAGTTCCAAATTCACCACTCTCTGGCTGAAGGAATTCCTCCTCATCTCTGTTTTAAAAGATCATCCCTTCAGCCTGAGCTTCTGTCCTCTGAGTCTAGTTTTTCCTATTAATGGAAACATCCTCTCCATGTCCACTCTATCCAAGCCTCGCAGTATCCTGGAAGTTTCAATAAGGTTCCCCCCCGCCACATTCCTCTAAACTCCAATGAATACTGAGTCAGAATCCTCAGCTGTTCCTCATACAACAAGCTCTTCATTCCAGGGTTCATTCTTGTGAACCTCCTCTGGACCCTTTCCAAGGTCAGCACATCCTTCATTAGAAATTGGGCCCAGAACTGCTCACAATACTCCAAAGGGGGTCTAACCAATCATGCCACCCACATGAAAGCAAGAATCCCAACACTGGTCCCTGAGGCACACCAAAACTGAACAGTTTTACACTCTAACGTCTCACAGTGAGCATTTGCTTTGCTTTGGATTTATGTATAAGAATTTCCTGTGAGCTTCTCTGCGCAGCTTTACCCACAACTGTTGGGCAATGTGTACATTGAACTTTGCTAATCTAGTGAATCTACCTTCACAGACAGCATGGAGGTGCAGGATGCTGTTATGTTTAAGGCCCCGAGTGTTTTGCCTAATGTAGAAGAGGAAGGCCAAAGAGTCAGGACACATTTTCCGGAGACCTGGATATGGATGGACACATTCACTGGGTAGGAATCCCGTGACACCCGTCACGGGGAACTTTAATTAGAGATGAGGAATTAGTCAGCCTTGGTCCAAACATGGGGGGAGTGTGGATCTCACGAACACACAGGGATGTTTGAGATGAACAATCTTTATGGGAAATGAGCACTGGGGTTACCCCCAAAATCACAGAATCGTACAATGCAGAACACACCCTTTGGCCCATTGGTGATGCTCACAGGCCCAGAGTCTGACTCACTGATGATGACTGATGTATGCCCAAGTCAGGATGGTGTGTGGTTGGAGGGGACCGTGCAGATGGTGGTGCGTCTGCTGCCTTTATCTTCCTCGCTGATGGAGATCTCAGACTTGGGTCCAGTCAAGAGGAAAAGCAGAAGGTGATTTTTCACTTAAAATCCAGAAGAAGTTTGGAATACCTTCCCTGTCATGGGTTCTGGGACAATTGGAACTTTCGGGTATGGGTTGGCATGGAATGTATGAAGGAGGGTGGAGAGGTGTGAGCTGGCAAGGTGAGTGGAATGGGATGTGGTAGTGATGGGATGTGAGGGATGAGGGGTAGAGAGATTTGTATTTAACAACACACAATAGGAATGAAGTTCCAGAGACAGCCCGCCTGGTCAGTCAGAGGACCCTGTGGCCATCTCCTACCTTCATCCAAGACCAGTAGGCCCTGACTCGCAATCACACTCCCCTGGAAATTTCCCTAATCCACCTACTCATGCCTAAGATGCAAATCCAGCCTTTTAAGACTGTGATTCAATCAAATCTTACGGGTAACAGTCTCAAGGAATAATGGGGACAAGTAAGATTGAGGTACAGGTTAGCCATAACCTAGCTGAATGTTGGAGAAGATTTGAGGGGCTGAATGGCCTCCTACAGTTCCTAATGCTTCTAGTTCCTTTATGTTGGGATGTCCTGACAGAATTGCAATATCAGAATGATTTTGTATGTTAATTTTCTCCATGAGGAATTTTTAACCACACTTTATGATCGCCTTTCCAATGTTCTTTTTCTTTCGATAAGATCAAGCTCAGAAGTGACCTTGCAGAGAACCGTCCCAGATTCCCTCACCACCTGGATTGCCAGTGCTTTCGCCATATCCAAGAGCCGGGGCCTTCAACTGGCCACCACACCTGCTCAGGTATGCGTACCCCAGCTCACCGTTACAGAATAAGACAAAACATCTTTACACAGATAAATATATCTGCCTACACACTCCTTGTCTTTCCTCCCTCCCTCGTTACTGACCTGAAATAGAAGCTCCCATTAACCATATACCTTTAATCATTCCTGAAGAATTTGATAACCAGAGGTGCTCATTCACTCACTCACTGGACCTACAAGCTCAGTGTTGTTGAATCCACTACTTTTGATCTGTGTTGCCTTCAGAGAATCTCTACAGTGTGGAGGGAGGCCATCTGGCCCATTGAGTCAGCACCAACTCTCTACTCGAGTGGCTCATCCAGGCCCTTTCCCCCACCTTATCCCCACAACATTGACCGTGGCTAATCTACATAATCTACATGGACTGTGGGAGAAAACTGGAGGAAACCCACGCAGACATGGGGAGAATGTGCAGACTCTGCGCAGACAGTGACCCGACGTAGGAATTGAACCTGGGTCCCTGGTGCTGTGAGGCAGCAGGGACCCAGGGAACCATCGTGCTGCCTAAGACTGTGTCCAAACACCTTGTGGCCTCCTTCCTTCCAGTTTTAATTATAATCCCCCAGGACTCCAAGGGGCTAAATTACAAGATTACAAACTAGTGCTGTTTCCCCAGAATTCAGAGGTTTAAGGGGTGATTTGATCAAAGCTGCCAAGATAGGGAGGAGGAACAGATCGGGTAGAGACAGAGAAACTATTTTTGCTGGGTGGGGAATCTTGGATTGGGAGGTATTAGAGTAAATTTTCAGAGTGAAATGAGGAAACACTTTAAAGCCTATTGCAGAAGTTACAAATGTTTCTTCTGTTAACATCACTTAATGCTGTTAGCTTAGCTGTTAATTTTAATTGCAGGACTGACAGATCTTTATTAACTCAAGACAGGCACATGGAGTTCAGTTGTAGATCTCACTGACTGGCAGAGTTGACTCAAGGGGCTATATTCCACATTTAGTTTCTTATTTAGGGCAGGATTATTTAGCTGCAGCACGGTGGCACAGTGGTTAGCCTTGCTGCCTCAAAAAATAATAAGGTGAAGCAGATTAAGGACTAAGTTGAGGAGGAACTTTTTCACGCAAAGGCTTGTGAATCTTCCCTGCCCAGTGAAGCAGTTGAGGCTACCTCACTGAATGTTTTTAAGGCAAAGCTAGATAGATTTTTAAACAATAAAGGGATTAGGGGGTATAGCAGGTAAGTGGAGCTGAGTCCACGAAAAGATCAGCCATGATCTTATTGAATGGTGGAGCAGACTCGAGGGGCCAGGGGCCTACTCTTGCCCTTAGTTCTTATGTTCTTATGTTCTCACAGCACCAGGGACCCGGGTTCGATTCCTGGCTTGGGTCACTGTCTGCGTGGAGTCTGCACGTTCTCCCCATGTCTGCGTGGGTTTCCTCCAGGTGCTCCGGTTTCCTCCCACAGTCTGAAAGATGTGCTGGTTAGGGTGCATTGGCCGTGCTAAATTCTCCCTCAGTGTACCCGAACAGGCGCCGGAGTGTGGCGACTAGGGGATTTTCACAGTAACTTCATCGCAGTGTTAATGTAAGCTACTTGTGACGCGAATAAATAAACTTGAAACTTTAAATTGGACGTGAAATTCAGCAAATAACCACATGATGGCTCCAGAGGAAAGTGTATTGAGGAAAATATTAATGCTGGAGGAATTTCACATGAACTTGTTTGTGGTCTGTATTTATTTATAACAGACTTTCATCCCTTTCCCCAGCAGAAGGCAGCAAAATAAATCACAGTTTCTTGGCTGTTTGGATTGTGTGCTGAGTGTGAAAAGGAGATAGATTTCCTTGTTTGCCTTCAAATTGCTTCAAGGCTCTACTCAGTTGCAATCTCCTCCTGCCTTGTATCTCTACATGTTCACAACAGTCCTCTAACCCTGACACTTCCTCATGATCGCTGACTGCACATCCCACTGACACACGCCTGGAACTCCAGGGAATTGGTTCAGTACTCAAAAGGGGACGAAACAAAATTGCAAAACTATGAGGGGAAAGAGCAAGTGAATGGGACCATCTCTGCCAAAGAGCTAGCACGGGGGGAATGGGCCAAATGGCCAGCTATAAACGGAAGGGGAAGATTTCCTCCGGTTTGTGTGTGTTAGTGGAAAGATAGAAGGAGCTGCTGTCATTTGGATGGGGAGTGCGAGCCTCATCTGTCTGGCTGTATTGAAGATTTAAGATCCCATAGTACTATTAAACCTACAGGAAGAGCTGATGTCCTAGCCAACATTCCTCTCAATCACATCACCAAATACAGACCATTTCACTGCTGCTTGCAATATCATGCTGAATGTTCATTGGCTGTTGCTTTTTTTTTCCTGTTTAGTGAGCGTGAATGCAGTTCCAAAGTTATCTATTAATTTTAAAATTCCTTGGAATGGCCCAACAGCACGACATATTAATGCAAGTATTTTGTTTTTTTCCCCCTAAGTCAGTGCGTTGTATCCATCTCCACCAACAGAGAGACAGAGGGAGTCTCCACTCATTAACACATCGAAACTTTCGCACCACATGTGAACCATAAATTACTGGAGAGATACCTTTGACCCAGTGTTTCATCACCACTTCAGTGATCTGTGTTTGTGTTAACACTAATTTGTTATTTTTGATTTAACAGTTGGAGGTTTTCAAGTCTTTCTTCCTGGAACTGAACCTTCCGTACTTGATAACCAGAGGTGAACAGCTCATTCTGGAAATAAATATCTTCAACTACTTGGAACAGACACTGGAGGTACAGCCTCTGACAGGTTTGACCTCTGGCAAGCTTGGCTTAGCATTTTGGAGTTGGAATGAAATATTTAAGCCTTTTAATGTCCCATATATGGGCAGTGATGTTTTCTGAACTTTTTAGGTTCACTTAATCCTGTCTAAGGATTAGGTTAGTGATCTAATCTAATGCAACCACAGGTTGTAACCACCGCTATGAAGACAGAGAGTGGAAAATTGAAGTTGACCATAATTCCATCCCAAACATGCCTGAGAAACATCCTAAATTGGCTTGGGATGTTTGTCAGGAATATGCCTTGGTCCTCCTCAAAGGTTAAAATTTCACATGTTTTGACAGCAGTCACCTGGAGTGGGCAATGGGTGTCCTGCAAATGTGGGTGAGGGCATTAACACCACGTTGAAATGACAATTACAAGGGGGCACAAGTTCAAGGTAAGGGGGGGGAAGGTTCAATGGAGACGTGCGAGGGGGAATTTTTACAATGCACTGCCAAGTGAGGTGGTTGAGGCAGATACATTAGCCTCAAGTCAAGATTTACCTGGAGAGACATATGAACAGATGCGGAGTAGAGAGATACAAACAGTTGGTCTACGTAGGACAATGTGATTGGCGCAGGCTTGGAGGGCTGAAGGGCCTGTTCCTGTGCTGTACTGTTCTTTGTTGTTCTTTGGTTAGTTTCCCACTGAAGTTCCTGATGAATGGGGTATTGTGAATGGAACACATACTCAGCCTAATCCATTCATGTGTTACTGAGACCGTGACAAACTGCCCTGGTTCTGGTCCCTCCCTACGCTTTATTTAATCATATTTCCCTCCAGTGTAGTGGTCATGTTACTGGAGTACAACAAATCCAGAGAACCGGACTAACCCTTTCTAATAGGTTGCATATTTAGATCCCAGTGATTAAGAATTTGGATTTAAAGTGGTGATGAGAAGCTGGTGGCCAGATGAATAACACAATCTATCTTTTCAATACACAGGTTTGGGTGACGGTTGAATTGAATGATTTATTTGATTTCATCATCATCCCAGATGAGAAGGACGCTCCCCCCAATAAACAGAAAGGCTCTGTGTTGACTCAAGACTCCCACGTGTTTTATTTCCCCATCAGGCTGAAGGGTCTCGGAAAGATTCCCGTCACAGTTAAGGCCACATCTGAAGTCGCATTCGATGCTGTCACCAAGTATATCTTAGTGAAGGTATTGTTTTAGGTTCAGTTGCACAATATTTCTGTGTTTTTAAGGTAAACAGAGTAGCTTAAGAAGATTGTAAATCAGAGCAATCACTGGCCATACATCCTCTCAAGCCTCCTCCTTCATTCATCGTTCACCTCTGTCTCAACTCCCTTCCCCCACCCTGTCCACTTATCCCTTGCACAAATCATTGAAGGTGCAAGGACAAGTTGAGAAAGCCAGTAAAAAATCATCGGGGTTGGCACTGGATGGCATGGTGGCACAATGGTTCACACTGCTACCTCACAGCGCCAGGGGGATCCAGGTTCTATTTCTAGCCTTGGACCACTGTCTGTGCGGAGACTGCATGTCCTCCCCATGTCTGCATGAGTTTCCTCTGGGTGCTCCGGTTTCCTCTCACAGTCTGAAAGACATGCCGGTTAGGTGGATTGGTCATGCCAAATCATCCCTTCCTGTCCCAGGATGTGTGGGTTAGGTGGATTAGCCATGGTAAATGTATGGGGTAAACACAGTAAGAAGTCTCACAACACCAGGTTAAAGTCCAACAGGTTTATGTTAGACTTTAATCTGGCATTGTGTTGGTTTGTGTTGGACTTTAATCTGGCGTTGTGAGACTTCTTACTGTGTTTACCCCAGTCCAATGCTGGCATCTCCACACAATGTGTGGGGTTACAGGTATAGGGTGTAGGGGTGGGCCTGCGTGGGAGTATTGGTATAGACCCAATGGGCCAAATGACCTTTTTTTCTGCAGTGTAGGGATTCTATGTTTTGTGCTTTATGTGGAGTGGGAAATAACGGGGTGAATTTTACCATCCCACCCACTACGGGAATCAGAGTGAGTGAGAGGCAGACCATGGAAAGATCCGTCGAGCACAAGTGAAATTTTCTGGCGAGGGAGGCTGGAAAGTCCCACCCTTTGTGAAATCGGAGAGGTTGTTAATAAAACTGTTTATAAAATGACTGGTTAGGCCCCAGCTAGAATTATGTGTCCAGTTTTGGGCGTTGCACATGAGGAAGGATGCCAAAGCCTGAGGCGGGGGGCGGGGTGGTGGGCAGAGGTATTTTACTAGCATAATACCAGAGGTTGAGGGTCTTCAAGTGTGGAGAAACTGGAGATCTGGGCTGGTTCTCCTTACAGCAGGGAGCACCAAGGGGAAACTTACTGGAGGGCTTGTAAACTACAAGGGGAGGTTTAACAGAAAAATAAAGAAAAACTGAGCAGCTGCTTGAAGATTTTGATGGCTAGAGCAGTAATATTGAAGATGATAGATTTCTGGTTCAATCTTACTTAGGTGGTGTAAAACTGAGAGTTTGTCTTTCTTAATGTTAAAAACTGCCTCCAAAGGGAGGGGCATTAGTGACCAGAGGATACAAAATTAAAATAATCGGCAAATGAAGGTTTACGGGGGGGGGGATGGTGTGGAGTGGTAATACTCAACTGATGAAGGTGCAGTGCTCCGAAAGAATTCCAACTAAAACTGTTGGACTTTAACCTGTGAGACTTCTCACTACAACTTTCAAATGGAAATTCAATGAATTCTTGAAAAACAATATTTTCTCCAGGGTAGGAGGTTATTCAGGAGCAAGCTCAAATAATTAACGATAAAATGATGACCGGGACATCTGTTTCTGCGATGTTGTTGGTGAGCCAGGGTGCAGGTGAACTCCCCATTGATCCTCTTTGCAATAGCGCCGCAGGACCTGTTACGCTCACAAGAGGGCAGACAAGACCCCAGGTTGATGTCTCACCAGAAAGACGGCGTCTCTGACAGGGCAGCACCCTCTCGGTGCTGGAGCCCCGACTCAAGAGGGCCACGTGAGCTCGTGGCTTTTTGCTTTAGAGAAGTGAGAGCGACCAACTCAGCCTTAACAAACACTGAGCAAACCTCAGGTTATTGGAGCTCACTGAATCTGAAGTTCCGATCAAAAATTCGGAATTCCTGCTATTAATGTTTTGGGATTTGGATTTCCTGGCTGAACATTGAGATTCTCCAGAGCGTGTCGAATGCAATACAGATCTTTGCTGCTGTATTTCCCTAAAAGGGGTAACAATGAGGAGGTTGAATTGATCCAAATGTTACAAATGTGTTACAGATGTTGCATGGCTTGAATCGCTAACAAGCCAGGAGAGTTTCAGATAATGTAGATATAAGCCTGTTTTTAACTTGGAGTGTGAGCATTGGCTTAAGTTTAAATTTATAAATAGCCTCAAGCGACCCCAGAGATTAGGACTAGTCCCTTCACTCAGGCTAGTGGAGATGTGGGGAAATCTGTTGGTGTATCTCTTTCAGGATGTGGAGATGCCGGCGTTGGACTGGGATAAACACATTAAGAAGTCTCACAACACCAGCAAAAGCCACCGGCTTTCCTGTTTTGCTACCAAATAAACCTGTTGGACTTTAACCTGGTGTTGTGAGACTTCTTACTGGATCTCTTTCAGAGCAGGCCTTTTGTTAAAGTGGAGAAACTCAGGTGTAAGAGCCATGATCCTGTAACTTCCTGTTTGCCGTAGATAAATTTTGAAATCCCAGTTGGCCATGAGGAGAATAGTTAGTCAATTTTCCAGTTTTAAACAGATTAAACTTTATTATATGAAGTAAAACAGTCTTCAAAATCTATCTTATACTCTTATATTCAGAATAAGCATTAGGTAAATATAAATTAACAGACAAACTGTGGTTGAACACACTACACACTGCACATTACGTGACAGATGTGACCAAGACAGATCCCATGGATTTGTCAGTGATCCATCCTGATGTCAGTGACCACTATGAGTCACACAAATTTCATTAAAACTCTGCCTCCCTCAAGAGGGGTTTCAGCTTCTCGCTTTCATCTAACTCCTGAATTTCCTCCAACGACACTCCAACTTGGACTGCCTCAACAATTACTCATCTCCCACTGGTCCAATCTCCTCCTGAGAGTGGGATCCTTGTGATTAACAAAGCTCCAATCCCTCATCTCTTGACTAGCACAATTGCAGCTTTTTCAGAGCTCCAGTTTCCCAGCTTCACTGAGATATAAATGGCTCCTGGGGTTTTCTAAGCCTTTACTGCCAGTATCTAGCCCCTGCCCCTGGTACACCCACCTAAATCAAAATCAGAGAACCTTCTTAAAATCCACACCTCCCCATGAAGAAGTAGACTTTCAGGGTTCACTGAGTGCTTTTAAACTAACTTGGCACTACGTCTTAAAACAAAAGATCTCTCTGGACTGCACTTCTTTATTTATTTGTGGGACATGGTTGTTGCTGGCTGGCCAGCAGTTATTGCCCATCTCTAGTTGCCCTTGGAAGGCAGTTGAGAGTCAACCACATTGCTGTGGCTCTGGAATTAATTCCAGGCCAGATCAATTAAGGATGGCAGATTTCCTTCCCTAAAGGACTGTAGTGAACCAGATGGATTTTTCCCACAATCGACAATCGTTTCATGGTTATCAGTAGATTCTTAATTCCAGATTTTTTTTACTGAATTTAAATTCCACCATCTGTCGTGGCAGGATTCAAACCTGTGTCCCCAGAACATTAGCTGAGTTTGTTGATTAATAGTCTAATGATAATACCATTGCGCTATTGCCAAGCCTTTCCTCCCCCTTTGCAAGTAGTGTAGGCATCATGTCTCCAGCTCTCCATTGTTATTTTATGGCTCTTACTTTCTTAGCTGCTATTCCCTTAGGTCAACATGACCCCAACCTTTTAAATGTCTTATCTATTTGTTTTAGTTGCATTTATTCCATTTTCAATAATTAAACTGTAATTGTTGCAGAGCTAGAAATGACCTCGAAAATATCAACGTGAACTCTGAACCAGATATTCACCAGCGGTTTTAGAAAGGAATGTGTTAGAATGTGGTCGGGAAATAGGATTGAGATGTGTATAATTATGAGGTGAAGGTGGCCTTTGAGACATATGACAATGCAAAGTTGCTGAGCAGAAATTGCTAGCCAAGTTCTGCACTCATGAGAATGGCCTGAACCGTGATCTTGGGTCCATGTCATGCTACATTAACCCCACTATACTGTTGTGTGGTGGAAAAATCTCCCTGAGTATCCTGCTTTGACACCACGCACACCTTGATTACAGGTGATGATCTTTCTGCCTGAATGAGTTTGTGTAGTGTTTAGCACCATCTCATTCTTTGATTGCTTGTAACGATCCCTCAAGCTTAAATTATTGTTTCTTAGGTCATCCCTTCACTTGTTATACAATCTGATGACACTTCACACATACTGATTATAGTTAATGCTTACATTTATCTATTAGCGCTCGTGATTACTTGTAAAGCCTGTTATTCAGCTGACTTACACGGCACAACTCTGTGTGTACTCATCCTTTGACACTCTTGATTACCTGTTGGTGTCCGCCTATCGATAATTCCGCCGATACATTCTGTGCGTGCGCGTCTCACTCCACTTCACTGGAGGAAGGAGTAGCGATCCGATGGCTTGTAATTTCAAATAAATCTTTTGGACTATAACTTGGTGTTGTGTGACCTCTTGTGTAATTATGAGGAGCACAGATAGAGTAGACAGGAAGAACCTTTTCTCCTTAGTGAAGGGATCAATAGTGAGGGGGCATAGATGTAAGATCAGGGGCAGGAGGTTTTAGAGGGGATGTGAGGAAAAATCTTTTCACCCAGAGGGTGCTGGGGGTCTGGAACTCACTGCCTGAAAGGATAGTGGAGACATAGACTCTCAGAACATTTAAGAAATATTTAGATGAGCACTTGCAATGGCACACAAATCTATGGAACAAGTGCTTGAAACTGGGATTAGAATATTGGATGGTTTTTCTATCCTGTAGACCTCTATGACTCTATGAACAGGAAACAGTACAATAATCCTCAATCAGTCTTCATCTGATAGAAGTTCAGAGAGAGATTTGACAGCCCGGTTTAAAATCACGAGCGATTTTGATAGCGTAGGTAAGGAGAAACTGCATCTAGTGGGTTGAGAACCAGAGGAACGCAGGGTTAAGGTTTCTTGACAAAATAACCAAAGATGGAGTGAGATCAGTGCTTTTACACAGCGAGTTGTGTGGCCTCAGATAAACTGCCTGAAAAAATGCATTGGAAGTAGATTCAGATTTTCAGAAGAGAATTGGATAAGTACTTGAAGGGAAAGATAAATGACTGACTGATTGAGAATGCGTAGTGGTGGTGGGGGGTTACAAATTGGATTGCTTTACCCAAGAGCTAACACAGGCCAAAGGCTGTTTTGCTGCGCTGCATTGTTCTTTGCTCCATAAACACTGTAGATCCTTTGATTTTCTTATTATAAGCTGCCTCCTGGTCTTTGTCATTCTACATTTGCGATGTTCACTTTGTCCAGAGGTGCTTACCGACACACTTCCCTGTCTGTCTCTAGGCTGAAGGAATCCAGCAGTCATTCTCTCAGTCACTCTTTGTGGCCCCAAAGGTTGGCGGAGAGCTTTGGTCCAAGGAGGTGCGGTTCACCTTTCCGGATAACGTGGTGAAAGGCAGCGAGATCGCTCACGTCAGCGTGATTGGTAAGGAGCTCTGCTTGCTGTATTTAACTGAACGCCCTCTGGATCCCCCCTGGCATTGCTCTTGGTGAGGCAGAGAACGGACTAGGGACTGAACAGGCTCACGTAGGCCATTCAGTCCCTCAAACCCATTCTGCAATTCAATGAGATCCAACTCTGATTTGTAAATTTTTCCGCCTTGGGTCCACGCTCCTTGAGGCCTTTAACCAGAAAAAAATCTATCGGTAATGAAAGGGAAATACTGCAGCTGCTGGAAATCTGAAATAAAAGCAGGAAATGCTGGAAAGACTCAGTGAATGGAACCCCCCCCACATTTTGAGACTAAGTGTGGTGCACCAGACTCTGTGCCTGAAACTTCATTAACTATGCACGGCTGTGTTCCCCTCTGACAGACCGGTAGCTGATTCATCTGTCCGCCCTCAGCTAACAGGTTCAAAGGTTCTGTTGCCATATTTAAGCACCGATCCAGAACATTCGTATCACTCTCTCCAGTCCACCTGTCTTCACCTGACTGTGCAGGATGTCAGCAACCCAGAAGGAAAAGGCTAGCAATTTCAGAAATGTCCCTCAAAGAACAAAGAACAAAAACAGCCCAGGAAACAGGCCCTTCGGCCCAACGAGCCCGCGCTGCCATTTTAACATTACCAGTCCCCCCCCTCCACCCATGACCCTTATCTATGCTTATGGCATTCCACATTGAGGGAAACTAATTTAGGGACAATTTATTACCTCCAATCAGCCTAAATAGCACATCTTTGGGGTGTGGGAGGAAACCGGAGCACCCGGAGAAAACCCACGCAAGCACGGGGAGAATGCGCAAACTCCCACAGTCACCGGCCCAAATCCATGTGTCTGCACAGCAAACAGTGATAGTCACTGAGCTGTCATGTTGCCCAGCATCTGGTCCAGTTTAAGCACACACTAACGACATGAAGCACTAGGCTACTCTCGAACATTCAAGAGCAGCCCCAGTACAACCCATCGCGTGTGTGCCCCTCGTTGGACAACAAGGCGGACCGATTTAAAACCTGTGAATTAAAAGAGAAAAACATTAGTATCATCCTGTTAGTCTATTCCTTCCTTGCCCCCCCACCCCCCCAAGCCCATTATCTTGCCCCACCTGAACTTCTACCCATCGCCTCTGGAGTCTTCATCTACCCCATACCAGTAAACAAGATGGTAACACTTTGCCCTCCACACCTGCCTCCTCTCCCACCCTTGGCGGGGAAGGAGTGGACAATGAAAATGTCCGCTGACCTTGGGTGGGGTTTTTGGGTCACGGCTCGAGCGAGTCCGTAAAATCCCACCCAACATTTCAAATCCAAATCTTCAGAAATCTATCTACCTCAGTTTTGAAATCTCCATTTGACCCCAAACAGTCTTTTTGGGGGTAGTTCCAGATTCCCACTACTTGCTTTTTTCAACGTTATGTCCCTTCTTTCACGAGTTCCTCCCCCAGCCAAAGGAAATCATTTCTCCACATCAAATCCTTTCAACATTTTAAACACCTGTCCACCCGTCCCCTGATAAGTTGTTTATTCACAGATATGGTCATGTTACTGGGCTAGTGATCAACTCACTTAACCATTAGTCTAGAGAATTATATTTAAATCCCACTAGTGGACTTCAATTTGATTAATTTCAAAAGGAAAACAGAATCTGGGATTAAAAAGCTGATATCAGTGATGGTGGGCTCTCAAAAGATCCCAACATTCCATATGGTTGTTTAGGTAAAACAATCTGCCATCCTTCTCCATTTGATCCCAGTCTCACACCAATGTGGTTGCCTCTTGCCTTCTGAAATGATATGAACAACTCATTCACTTGTGCCAATGGGGCTTATTTGCCCTGAACAATTGAGGTGAATGAAGGCAGAGACTGGGGGTTGGTTGTGTACCAGCCAAAGAGGAGGAACGGCTGGAGGGCCGTCGGAAGTCGCAGGAGGGGATTTGAAGGCACTTAGAAGGGATTGGAGGGCAATGGGAGAACTATGGGAGGACAGTTAGATTGCAGTTGGATGATAGTTGGAGGGAGGTTGAAGGGCAATTGGAGGGAAGTAGGAAGGAAGTTGGAGGGAATTGGAAGGCAGTTGGAGGGAAGTTGGAGGATAGTTGGAGAGAAATTGGAGGGAAGTTGGAGGACAGTTTGAGACAAGTTGGAGGACAGTTGGAGGGCAGTTAGAGGGAAGTTGGAGGGCAGCTGGAGGACGGTTGGAGGGCAGTTAGAGGGAAGCTGGAGGGCAGCTGGAGGACAGTTGGAGGGCAGTTGCAGGGCTGCTGGATGTAAGTTGGAGGCAGTTGGAGGGAAGTTGGAGGAAAGTTGAAGGACTGATGAAATAGTTGACCAGAAGAAGCTGCAGAAAACTCGAGCGGAAATAATAAATCATGAAGAGGGTTTTCATTCAGGCTGGTCGATCTGTGTCAAGGGTGGATTCACCCTCGGGTAAGGATTCAAACACTTTAAAAATGAGCGATGGAGTTTGGGGGTAGTTTAGTCTGGAGTTTAGACTGGAGTTCTTTCCCTTAGTAAACAGAAGATTAAGAGGTATTGAAAATTATTGACGGAGTTTGATAGGTTGAAAATGGAGCAGATGTTTCCACTTTTAGCAGCAGGAGCGGGAGACTATAAGGCAGTCATTAATAAACCCAATATTGACTTTGGGCATAGCTATTTTAGTAAGAGAGTGGTGAGAATGTGGAATTTGTGACCACAGGGAATGGCTGAGGTCAACAGAATAGATGTGTTTGAGGAGAATTTGGATAAACATGTGGCAGAGACAGGAATGAGAAGAAATTCTGTTAGGATCAGATGAAATAGAATGGGAGGAATCTAGCAGGGAACGTCATTGATGGATTGAATGGCATCTAGTTACGATCACAGGTTAGTTTAAAGTTTATTTATTAGTCACAAGTAGGCTTACATTAACACTGCAATGAAGTTACTGTGAAAATCCCCTAGATGCTTGTTTGGGTACACTGAGGGAGAATTTAGCATGGCTCAAGCAGCTAACCAGCACATCTTTCAGACTGTGAGAGGAAACCTGAGCACCGGGAGGAAACCCACGCAGACATGGGGAGAATGTGCAGACTCTGCACAGACAGAAATGGAACCCGGGTCCCTGGCGCTGCGAGGCTGCAGTGCTAACCACTGTGCCACCAGGCTGCCCATGCTGGTTAAGGGTGACTTCCGAAGGGGGGCTGTCAAAGATGTCGGAAGGTGGGGGGTGGTGCGATGTGACAATACCTGGGAACCTGTCACAGTGCCAACTCACACCATTCATCATCGCCCACTCCCTTCACAGTCGGAAGAGTTAAACCCGAAGGCAGTATTGTTGATACGTTCAAGACACAAGGCATGTGTGCAACAACAGAACTAGGCACACGATGGAAAAGTCTCAACAGATTACTGATAGATCTAGTGTCTCGTTCACTTGGCTTCATCCTCTAATCATCAGCAGCGCTCCCAGTTTAGAGGAGCATGTGTTTTTCATCTGAATACATTTCTCAAGCTAACAGGTCTATTTTGGGGAATATAATTTATTGTTACAAAAAAACTTTTTTTTCTTCCTTCTGAATTCAATTCTTATGCGAGACACATCTGCGTCTAATCTATTTCATTTCAAAACAATCATTTTATTTAGACTGAATTGGCCAGATGTGGGATATTTTTCACTTCATTTGCTATTCATTTTCTCTGCCAGTGCTCTCTGTCCTCACCTGAAAGCGCTGTATCTTGCTGGACTGCGGCTCACTGCTTGCCCCTCTCTAGTGCCCTGCGCAAATTTTTTGTTGTTCGACTGTGGGGTCATCACAGCAGCATGTCTTGCAGAGGTCCACACGTGTGGGGCGAAACATCCAGCGAGGGTGACCAGACAGCCAGCGGGAATGGGAACCCTTGCCCCTTTTTCCATCTATGGCTCGGGAATGCTGAGGCCAGTTACTGTGCCTGTATCTCCAACTCGAGCTCAGTTAACTTAGCGCCAGGAATTCAAGGCTGAAATTATGAGAACAGTTTGCATGAAATTTTCTGGCAGTACACAGCAGAGAAGATTGATGGTAAATCTGATGGCAGTGTTAATAATAAAAGGATTCGATAGGAGTGACACACAGAATTTCTTTCTTCTGCGCAAGGAGTCCTGGACCTGGAACAATCTTAGGATTAGATCTTGGTGGTTCAGGGGATGATCTCAGGAAATACTTCCTCATGCAAAGGATAATGGAAATATGAAACTTTAATTTTCTCCTTTTGTGAGATGTGCCTGTCACTGACTAGGACAGCATTTGCTGCTCACCCCCTAGTCGCCCTTCTGAAATTAATCAACCTCAGTTTAAAACTTAACAACTGATGCATTATCCTCTGCTGATGGTGAAGAAAGTCCCCAACTTTTGCCATCCTTTGTGGAAACAAAGAACTCTCACTTCACCAGGTTAAAATCCAACAGGTTTATTTGGAATCACGCGCTTTTGGAGCACTGCTCCTTCCCCAGGTGCCTCAACTGTTGAAGGAGCAGCGCTCCGAAAGCCAGTGGTTCCAAACAAACCTGATGGACTTTAATCTGGTGAGAAAACGCTGGAAAATCTCGGCAGGTCTGGCAGCATCTGTAAGGAGAGAAAAGAGCTGACGTGTCGAGTCCAGTTGACCCTGATGCTTTGACATTTTCCAGCATTTTCTCTTTTGGTTTCGTATTCCAGCATCTGCAGTAATTTGCTTTTATCCGGACTTTCACCTGGTGTTGTGAGACTTATTACTGTGCCCACTGCCAGAACCTCCACATCATGGCTACCATCCTTTACAGATGGAAATACTCCTTAAATTTGCTCCTGAAAGGTTGGGTTCTATTTTTTTCCCCAATACCCACTAGTCCTAGTCTCACTAAAGTAGTTACTCTGGATCTACCATGTCTGTTGCACTTAATATCTTGAAAGTCTCGATTAGTGAACCTTCTGAATTCATGGGAATACAATCCCGGTCTATTGTCATCTCTCTTCAGGCACGACAGTGAAGTCACGGGAGCTACTAACAAAGCTGTTAATGCACAGTAAATATTTCCTGAGCTTCTACCATAAGAACATAAGAAATAGGAGCAGGAGTAGGCCATCTAGCCCTTCGAGCCTGCCCCGCCATTCAATAAGATCATGGCTGACCTGAAGTGGATCAGTTCCACTTTCCTACTTTCTCCCCATAACCCTTAATTCCCCTGTCTATCAGAAACCTATCTACCCGTGACTTAAATATATTCAGTGAGGTAGCCTCCACCACTTCAACGGGCAGAGAATTCCAGAGGTTCACCACCCTTTGAGTGAAGAAGTCCCTCCTTAACTCTGTTCTAAGCTGCCCCCCCACTTCTACCACCATGCAATGCAACATGGGTTCAAGCATTATGGAAGCTCTTTCTCAACAGAATTCTGCGTCTGGGTAAAGGCAGAGCGTGGAAGCTTCTAGCGAAAGCACTCTATCCTGAACTGCACCGCTGCATGGCAATCCAATCCCCCGTCAAGTCGAGGCTCCAGCAGAATTAAAGGCTTATCGACTGAGTTGCTGTCTCCTGTGGGGGCCACCAGTAAATAGAGAAGGACCAGGTTACAAGCCAGGAAAATGGGATTAGCATAGATAGCTCCGGCTGAAATGTGCTCATCAGCTCAGGCCCTTCCAAACAGTACTTTCCACACTTTTCATCCAAGGACACTTGATTAATATCAATGGTCACATTCCTTATTGAATTCTTCAGTGTCAGGCCTGGCTCGCTGGGTAGCATTCTCGTCTCCGAGCCAGAAAGCCATGGATTCAGGAGCTGCTCCAAAAGCTTGAGGACAAAGTCTACCACAAAGCTCTTAGAGGGAGGGCTGCACTGTGGGAGTTTTTGTCTTAAGCCAGCAATCCTGTCTGCCTGGTAAAAGATCCAACGACACTGCTTCGAAGGAGCAGGCCTGGCCAATAATTTATCCTACCCCCGACACCACTGAAATAGCTAACCTAATCATTGATGTCATTCCTCGTTGTTGGATTTTCCAGCGTTTTCTCTTTTGGTTTCAGATTCCAGCATCTGCAGTAATTTGCTTTTACCCGGACTTTAACCTGGTGTTGTGAGACTTCTTACTGTGCCCACCGCAGTCCCACATCTTCACATCATGGCTACCATTTTCTGTGGATAGAGGCACCCCCTAAATGTAACTTTGTTTTAAATGACTCATTTCCTCTTTTCCCCTCCCTTTGCCCCTCACACTCCACCAGAGGAGGGTGTCAAGGTAGCATTCTGCTTTTACTTGGGGCCCTGGGGTACTTGAATCACCTGATGCCTAGCCCACCTTATAACTGGCTTATTTTCATAAAATACACATTTAACGTCTAGGGTTACATTCTATTGATAACAGGATTTATATCTGCTGGGAACTGGGCCAATATGTGGCAACTACAATGCAAATATCAACTAAATGGATCTTGAGAATCAATTCTGTCTTTCAGGTGATATCCTTGGACCTTCTATTAATGGCTTAGAGGACTTGCTCCAGATGCCTTACGGATGTGGTGAACAAAATATGATCAGATTTGCTCCAAATGTCTACATTTTACAATATCTCACAGCTGTAAACCAAGTGAATGAGGAGATCCGGCAGAAAGCTCTGTTATACATGATTCAAGGTGGGTTTTGTATTATGATGATCATAGAACATAGAACACTGCAGCACAAACAGGCCCTTCGGCCCACAAGTTGTACCGATCATATCCATACCTACCAAGCCATAGAACTATCTATAACTCCCAATCCCATTAAATCCCATATACTCATCCAGAAGTCTTTTAAAAGACCCCAGCGAGTTTGCCTCTACCACCACCGACGGCAGCCGATTCCACTCACTCACCACCGTCTGAGTGATAAACTTACCCCTAACATCTCCTCTGTACCTGCTCCCCAGCACCTTAAACCTGTGTCCTCTCGTAGCGACCATTTCAGCCCTGGGAAATAGCCTCCAAGAATCCACCCTATCTATACCTCTCAACATCTTATAAACCTCCATCAGGTCACCTCTCAACCTTTGCCCCTCCAGGGGTCACTTCCGTTCTCGCTAACCTTTTGTCTGGGAGCCACTTTCAGGATCACACTAACAGTCTGCTTCAGCTTGGTGCTGTGCGGCTTTTACACCAGGCCCAAATCCTAACTCTCAGTGAAGCTCCTAAATTTAATCCGGCTGCAGAACCACCAGGCCTTCAACTGGAGGACAACCCAGCTTCTCCACAGTGGTTCATTTCTTCAGCGACAACTCAAGCCCCATGGGGTCAGTGCTGGCTCTGAGTCAGTGGGTTGTGAATTCAAATCCTCCCTCCAAAGACTTGAGCAGAGAAATGGAAAGATAGAAACCCTTTTGTTTAGTTTATTTATTAGTCACAAGTAGGCTTACATTAACACTGCAATTAAGTTACTGTGAGAATTCCCTAGGCGCCACACTCTGGCACCTGTTTGGGTACACTGAGAGAGAATTTAGCATGGCCAATGCATCTAAACCAGCAACGTCTTTCAGACTGTGTGTGGAAACCTACAACCTGCAACCTACAGTGCAGAAGGAGGCCATTCGATCCATCTAGTCTACACCAGCAACAATCCCATCCAGGCTCTACCCCCACTTAGTTGGTGGAGCAGGCTCAAGGAGCCAGATGGCCTACTCCTGCTCCAAGTTCTTATGTTCTTATATTCTAATTCTGTTCCTATATCTTATGAACTTATGGGAGATTCTGAGTTTGTGAAAGGCGCTGGGGGCAACCTTGAGCTTGCTCTTGCCGTCTGTGGCAATACTGGAGGTAGCTCAAGATTCGGCGAAACCTGGAAGTCTCGAATCTTGTCAGCAAGATTGTGATTTCTGATTTTCGCTGTCTTTCACCAACAACGTAATCAGGTTCATGCCCACAGCGGGCGTGATCCTGATTTCAATAGATCTGAATACATTAACGTGTTATTAAAAACCCACCTTGACATATACTGAGCCTGAGGCATATTTTCAAACCTCATTGAAGTGATGTCACCCTGTTGTGGCGATTCCCCTCCACCCCCAGGGGTGCAGTTGTGAGTATAGCCCCTCGGGGAGGGGAATATGGTCAGGCACTGCTCTGGAACTGGCTGGCACTGCCAGCTTGGCACCTTGTTAATCTGGTAATTCCAACTTGTGCCAGGGGTGGTCCACAGTGGGAGCCTCAAGGTGGGGAGGGGGAGGTTTTATTTATTTGTGGTGGTCAGGGGGGGTTGGGGCAGGGCGGAGGGAATTAGATATGGGGGCTGAGAATGCTGCCGATGGCTGTTTGGGTGGAGGGGGAGTTGGGGGAAAGGGGACCGATGTGCAGGGAGAAGTGTGGGGGTGGTGACATTGAATGTTTCCAGGAGTGGGGGGACGGTGGGGGGGAGGGGTCTGATGTTTGGGTACAAGGGGGGGGGGTGTAAATCGGGAAAGGCTTCAGAAATCTAAAGCACAAAAGGATTTGGGAGTCCTGGTTCAGGACTCTCTTAAGGTCAATGTGCAGGTTCTCTCGGCAGTTAGGAAGGCAAATCTTTGTATCCTCAATGGCTACAGGGGAGTTCCCAGAGGACTGGAGAATAGCCAATGTTGTTCCTTTGTTTAAGAACAATTCAGGTAATTACAGGCTGGTAAGCCTTATATCCATGGTGGGGAAATTATTGGAGTGGATTCTTTGAAATAAGTGGACATATTAGCGAGAAGCTACATGGTTTTGTGAAGGGGAGGTCATGTCTCACAAACCTTTCCAAGCTTTTTGAGGAAGTAACGAAGATGATTGATGAGGGTAGGGAAGTGGATGTCATCTACATGGACTTCAGTAAGGCCTTTGACAAGGTCCCTCATGGCAGACTGGTGCAGAAGGTGAAGTCACATGGGATCAGAGGTGAGATGGCAAGGTGGATACAAAGAAGACAGAGGATAGCTGTGGAAGGGTGCATTTCTGAATGGAGGGCTGTGACAAGTGACGTGCCTCAGGGATCAGTGCTGGGACCTTTGCTGTTTGTAATATATGTAAATGATTTGGAGGAAAATGTAACTGGTTTGATTCGTACGTTTGAGGATGACACAAAGGTTGGTGGATTTGCGGATAGCGATGAGGACCATCAGAGGATACAGCAGAATCCAGATCAGTTGGAGACCTGGCAGAGAGATGGCAGATGGAGTTTAATCCAGACAAATGTGAGGTAATACATTTTGGAAGGTTTAATACAGATAGGAAATATAGTAAATTGCAGAACCCTTAAGAGTATTGATCGGCAGAGGGATCTGGGTGTACAGGTACACAGATCACTGAAAGTGGCAACGCAGATGGAGAAGGTAGTCAAGAAACATACAGCATACTTGCCTTCATCAGCCAGGGCATTGAGTTTAAAAATTGGTAAGTCATGTTGCACCTTTATAGACTCTTAGTTAGGCTGCACTTGGAATATAATGTTCACTTCTGTTCGCCATACTACCAGAAGGATATGGAGGCTTTGAGAAGGGTACAGAAAAGATTTACCAGAATGTTGCCTGGTATGGAGGGCATTAGCTATGAGGAGAGTTTGGAGAAACTTGGTTTGTTCTCATTGGAACGATGGAGGTTGAGGGGCGACCTGATAGAAGTCTACAAGATTATGAGAGGCATGGACAGAGTGGATAGTCAGAAGCTTTTTCCCAGGGTGGAAGAGTCAATTTCCCAGGGGCACAGGTTCAAGGTGCAAGGGGCAAGATTTAAAGGAGATGTACGAGATGGATTTTTTACACAGAGAGTGGTGGCTGCCTGGAACTCGTTGCCGGAGGAGGTAATGGAAGCGGATACAGTAGTGAGTTTTAAGGGCATCTTGTCAAATACATGAGTCGGATGGGAGTAGAGGGATATGGACCCTGGAAGGGCAGGGGGATTTAGTTCAGTCGGGCAGTATGGTCGGTGCAGGCTTGGAGGGCTGAAGGGCCTGTTCCTGTGCTGTAATTTTCTTTGATCTTTGCTCTTCGTTCAAGTTCAATGGGAGCATTCATTTCTAGAGGACTAGAGTACAAGAGCAGGGATGTACTGCTGAGGCTGTATAAAGCCCTGGTCAGACCCCATCTGGAGTATTTTGAGCAGTTTTGGGTCCCATATTCGAGGAAGGATGTGCTGGCCTTGGAGGGGATCCAGAGGCAGTTCACAAGAATGTTCCTAGGAATGAAGGGTTTGTCAAATGACGAGCAGTTGAGGAGTCTAGGTCTGTACTAATTGGCGTTTAGAAGGATGAGGAGGAATTTTTTCAGCCAGAGAGTGGTTAATCTGTGGAATTCTTTGCCACAGAAAGCTGTGGAGGCCGAGTCATTGAGTGTCTTTAAGACAGAGATCGATAGGTTTTTGATTTATAAGGGGATCAGGGGTTATGGGGAAAAGGCAGGAGAATGGGGATGAGAAAAATATCAACTCTGATTGAATGGCGGAGCAGATTCGATGGACTAAATGGGCTAATTCTGCTCCTGTACCTCATGGTTTTATGATGCCCTAACTGCTTTGGTGGAGGTGGTGCCAACTCTGATCACACGGGGTTGGGAGGCTGGGAGGGAGACATCACTTCCAAACATGGTGCCCTGATCTGTGCAATCGGGGTTTGTTATGTGTTGAAGCCCCAGCAGGACAGTGTGAAACACATACCCTGCTTTTTTGGGGACAGTGTGGTTTGATCTGGAGAGAAACATACTATTTTTCTCTCTGGAACCAATACTTTTCCATTTTTTTGGAAAGATTTTGCTTGCCATATAACTGCAAGCTTTTCATTCCTTTAAACGTTCCTGCGTTATCTTTCTCAGCTCACACCTTCGTTGCTAGTTTCTTGCAAGCATCTTGGAAGCCATCCTGAAAGCTCGATCTGTTCCGCCACCACCCAGTCTTTGCGCCAAGTCTGAAGGATCACAAGTTTCCTGCTGTCCTGTCTATCGCTCTGCTGGGGAAAATGCAAACAAAACTAACCCAGTAAACGTGTCCTAAAGAGAGACGGTTAGGGACAGATAATGATGAGTGAAGGAAATCGAGGATGTGTAACTGGTTAGAATGCAGAGATCTTGGAGTGGTTCTAGGATTGGAAGAGGTGGGAGATATGGGAGAGGCAAGGGTGTGAAGGGAGATGAAGATAAGAATGGGAATTTGTGACATTGATGGACAGGGAGCCAATGTCAAACAGGTGATGGGTGGCTGGGATTTGTTACTGAGAAACCTCAGCATTTTCTCCTCATGTTGTATTGTGGAAAGGTCTGAAAAAGTAGTTGACATTTCAGTGGAATTGCGAATACAGAAAATCTTCCCATTTGGCTTTGGTCTAAAAGGCAGGAGATGATTTGGTCATTGTGATTTGGTAATGATTTAGTTTTGGTCAAAATCACGCGGTGGGTCGTGCGAGGGCTGCTCTTGGATGTTGCTTCGAGAGTTGCCTAGTGCTTCACGTTGTTAGTGTACGCTTAAACTGGACCAACTGACGGGCAACATGACAGCTCAGTGACTATCACTGTTTGCTGTGCAGTTACAGGGACCCAGGTCGGATCTCCAGCTTGGGTCGGTGTCTGTGGGAGTTTGCACATTCTCCCCGTGCTTGCGTGGGTTTCCTCCGGGCGCTCCGGTTTCCTCCTACACCCCATAAACGTGCTTTTAGGCTGATTGGTGTTAATCAATTGTCCCTAAATTGGATCTCCCTTAATCTGGCGCACATATGATTCTCTAAATTTGCATCCCCTTTATTGTGGAGTCCATGAGATGTAGACAAATGTCGTAGGTAGAAGAAGGATTGGAATGAGGCACTCACTGGGTGTTAAAATAGGCAGCATGGGCTAGTAGGGCCGAATGGCCTGTTTCCTGTGCTGTGTTGTTCTTTGATCTTTGATCATGACCAAACCAAGTCAAAGTCATTAACACCTAGAGAGCTGAGAGAACCTTCTATTCTCCTGAGCATAAACGAGTGATGATGAAATGGAGATGGAGAATAGAACAAAGGCAGGTGAAAGGATGGTGACAAAGAGGATTAATTGTGAAAGAAGCAGAAACACTGTCAGAAAAAGAGATGGATTATGTTTGGTTTTAGCTTTGACCTAGAGTGATCCTTATGGAGATCAGTTTGTACACGCTTAGGAATAAAATAATAGAATCATACAATGCAGAAGGCGTCCTTTCGGCCCATCGAGTCTGTACTGACCACAATCCCAACCAGGTCCTATCCCTATAACCCTCGCATTCACCCTGCTAGTGCCCCTGACATGAAGGTCAATGTAGCATGGCCAACCAGCCTAACCCGCATGTCTTTGGACTGTGGGAGGAAACCAGAGCACCCAGAGGAAACCCATGCAGACATGGGGAGAACGTGCAAGCTCCAGACAGACAGTGACCCAAGCTGGGAATCAAACCTGGGTCCCTTGCACTGTGAGGCAGCAGTGCTAACCACTGTGCCACTGTACTGTCCTTCAACAATAAGTGATTCACCTTTGGATGTTCTGCCAGTGTCCATCTAATTAGAGTCATAGAATCAGAGAGGTTTACAGCATGGAAACAGGCCCTTTGGCCCAACCTGTCCATGCTGCCCTTTTTTTTAAACCCCTAAGCTAATTCAAATTTGTCTCATTTCTGTCTATACCCATCATACCCATGTAACTATCCAAATGCTTTTTAAAAAACAAAATTGTACCCGCCTCTACTACTATCTTTGGCAGCTTGTTCCAGACACTCACCACCCTCTGTGTGAAAAAATTGCCCCTCTGGACACTTTTGTATCTCTCCCCTCTCACCTTAAACTGTGCCGTCTAGTTTTAGGCTCCCCTACTTTTGGGAAAAGACATTGACTATCCAGCTGATTGTGCCCCTCATTAGTCTGTAGACCTCCGTAACAAGAAGTTACGTATCTTTATTGTGTTTTCCTAATGGCAATGAACACAAAAACACAAAACAGGAGTAGACCATGTGGCTTGTTGAGTCTGTTCCACTATTTGATACGATCATAGCTGATCTTGGGTTTCAACTCCACTTTCCCACCTATTCCTCATATCCCTTCATTCTCCAAGACACCAAAGATCTTGCTATCCTGGCCTTAAATGTACTCAACAAAGGAGATCCACAACTCTCTAGGGTAGACAATCCAAAGATCCACAAGACTTTGTGGGAAGTAATTTTTCCTCATAAGAACATAAGAAATAGGAGCAGGAGTCGGCCATCTAACCCTTCGAGCCTGCCCCGCCATTCAATAAGATCATGGCTGATCTGAAGTGGATCAGTTCCACTTTCCCGCTCTCTCCCCATAACCCTTAATTCCCTTGTCTATCAGAAACCTATCTACCCGTGACTTAAATATATTTAGCGAGGTAGCCTCCACCACTTCAATGGGCAGAGAATTCCAGAGATTCACCACCCTTTAACCTGAGTCCAGTGTTTTAGATTTCCCCGATCAGCAGAAGCAATCCCTCAGTGTCCACCCTGTCAAGCCCCTTCAGAAACCTACACGTTTCGATGAGATCACCTCTCATTCTTCGAAATGGAAAAGAATATAAGCCCAGTTTACTTTCCAGCACCGCCCCCAGTGTAATCATCTCTCTCTCTCTGCCAAATCAGCAGTTGGATCCAATTCCCTTCTCAATCTTCAATCTAGTTCCAAAGTAACAATCTTGTTTTTCAGGTTACCAAAGGGAACTGACATACCAAAGAACTGATGGTTCCTTCAGCGCTTTTGGAAATTCTGATGCTTCTGGAAGTACTTGGTAAGAAGGTGGAATCTGACAGACGGGCCCCTTTGGTTTGTACCTCTGGTTTCAAATCTCTCTTTCACTTCACTGTGGAACCAACCCAAAAAGCTGTTGTAAGATTTACAAGTATTTTTCTTCCGCTTAATCACTGAAGAACGTCAAATGGATTACTATCAGCAGGGAATACACTAGGAAGGAACAACCAATTCACATAAGTAAAATGAACAACTTTAGTTCAATCGAAATATGAGAATTCATAGAGAGAGAAACAGTTGCCAGCTATCAACCGATGTCCACAGTTTGAACTATTAGATAGCTGAATTTTCTCTCACTTCTCACTTCACTCCTCACTTTTTTACAAATTTTCTTCTCTCATTCTTTCTCTCTTGCTTTCTCTAACCATCTCTTCTTCCCTCACTTTCCCTTGTTTCTATCTCTTTCTCTCTTGCTCTCCCTTGTTCTTCCTTGTACTCTTGTTCTCTCATGATCGCTCTCTCTCGTTTTTCATTCTCACTTGTTCTGGCTTGCTCTCATTCTTGCTCTTTTCTCCTTTCTTTTGCTGTCTCGATTTTACTCTCTTGTTATTTTGTTCTTTCTCTCTCTCATCCCCACAATCGGGACTCTGTTGGAAATGACCCACCACTCAATAGCTTCTTTTGCTCCTCTCGGAGTCTTTACATAACCTCCTTCCCCTTCAAGTCTGGGGCAAGATGTTGTTGGAATTGGTTAGTTGCACTTTTCAAAGAACTGTAAATATGCAACTTGCACATTGGAAGTTTTGGAAACATGGAGTATCTAATATATATTCAGTAAATATATAATCAGTGCACTCCATTACTCCTTAAATTGGGAAAAGAAATACAATATAATTGGGGTGGCACAGTGGCATAGTGGCTAGCACTGCTGCCTCACAGCGTCAGGGACCCAGGTTCAATCTGGGGTCACTGTCTGCACATTCTCCCTGTGTCTGCATGGGTTTCCCTTGGCTGCTTCGGTGTCCTCCCACAGTCCAAGGGACAGACCAAGTCTTGAAGAGAGGTTCCAAGGTGCATGAGAGAAACTACAAGATGGCTGAGAACCAAATTCTCCATTCTCGCTGGCAGTGGTAAGGGGGTGTGCGTGTCTGGAATATTCCAGCCTCTAGTTTTTGTCCTTGCCTCCTACACTTTTGTCTGTCTGTCCATTTCTGATTTTGTATCTCTGTTCCGGTCACTCTGTTCTGCTCCTTCAACTCTAACCCTTTGTCTCGTCATCTTCATTTTCAAACCTTTTCTTCCCTCTTCACATCTTTCTCCTCTGTCTCATTTTTCTTCTCCTATTCCCTTCCTCCAAGTTCAGTGATATTCTTTCCCCTCTTCCTTCATTTATGACTTGCTTTCTCTCTCTGCTTAGGATTAATTTTGCTCTCATAAAACAGTCTATGTTTTCAATAAATTTAGTTGGAATAACCAAGCTGTCAGCAGTGCGGGTTAGGTTGATTGGCCATGCTAAATCGTGTCAGGGGATTAGTAGGGTAAATGCATGAGGTTAGGGGGTTAAGGCTTGGGTGGGATTGTAATTGGTGTCAACTCATTGGGCTGAATGAACTCCTTCTGCACTGCAGGGATTCTATGACTTCTATAACTTCAAAATATTGTCTAATGATTCAGCCACACATAAACATTACCAATCTTAGACTAAACTAAGTCCTTTTGTGCTCAGAAGTCTTGCAAGGAAGTAAACAACATTGGAAAATCCCCAGCCTTTCATGTCCATTTTGAACTACAGTACAGCATCAAACATTAGGTAGACAATATTTCATCGACTACTGTGAATTGTTTATTAACACTACAAGGGGCTCAAGATTCAGAAATAAATGTTACTGATCTGAGAAAATAGATTCTGTCTTGTCTAACTTATTTTAGTCTCATAAAACTCCTGATGGCAGCTGACTGGTTATTCCAGGTAGATTTATTTCTCATCGGTATTTACTGTTGAGAAAGGCATTGATTTTAGGGAACTTGGGGAAGTAAATAGTAATGTCTTGAGGAGTGTACATATTACAGAGAACGCATCGAGGTAGATAAATCTCTGAGACCTGATGGAATGTATCCCAGGATGTCGTGGGTGGCTAGGGAGGAAATTGCGGGTCCCCTAGCAGAGACATTTGAATCAGGTGAGGTGCCTGAAGATTGGAGAGGGGCAAATGTTGTGCCTTTGTTTAAGAAGGGCTGCAGGGAAAAGCCTGGGAACTACAAACCGGTGAGCCTAATATCTGTAGTGGGTAAGTTGTCAGAAGGTATTCTGAGACAGGAACTATAGGCATTTAGAGATGCAAGGACTGATTAGGGACAATCAACGTGGTTTTGTGAGTGGAAAATCATGTCTCACAAATTTGATTGAGTTTTTTGACAGGGAAACCAAAAAGGTAAATGAGGGCAGTCCAGTTGGCATTGTCTACATTGGACTTTAGCATGGCCTTTGACAAGGTACTGTATGGTAGGCTGTTGCATAAGGCTAAACCTCATGGGATCCAGGGTAAGGTAGCCAACTGGATCCAAAATTGGCTTGACAACACAAGACAGAGGGTGGTGGTAGAGCGTTGTTTTTGAAACTGGAGGCCTGTGATCAGCAATGTGCCTCAGGGATTGGCGCTGGGTCCACTGTTATCTGTTATTTATGTGAATTATTTGGGTAAGAATTTAGGAGGCATGGTTAGAAAGTTTGAAGATGACACCAAGATTGGTGGCATAGTGGACAGTGAAGACAGCTATTTCCGATTGCAATGGGATTTTGATCAGTGGGCCAGTGGGCAGATGAATGGCAGATGGAGTTTAATTTAGATAAATGTGAGATGATGCATTTTGGTAGATCAAATCGGGGCAGGACCAAATCAGTTAATGGCAGGGCACTGGGGAGAGTTATAGAACAAAGAGATCTGGGGGTGCAGGGTCATAGCTCCTTGAAAATGGAGACACAGGTGGGCAGGATGGTGAAGAAGGCATTCAGCATGCTTGGTTTCATTGGTCAGAACACTGAATATAGGAGTTGGGAGTTGTACAAAACATTGGTAAGGACACACTTGGAATACTATGCGCAGTTCTGCTCACCCTATTATAGAAAAGATACTATTCAACTAGAAAAAGTGAAAAGATTTACTAGGATGCCAACGGGACTTGATGGATTGAGTTATGAGGCTGGATAGACTGGGATTTTTTTCCCCGGGAGCATACGAGGCTGAGGGGTGATCTTATAGAGATCCATAAAATAATGAGGGGCATAGATCAGCAAGCTAGTTAATATCTTTTCCCAAAGGTAGGGGAATCTAAAACTTGAGAGCATAGATTTAAGGTGAGAGATACAAAAGGGTTCAGAGGGGCAATTTTTTCACACAGAGGGTGGTGTCTGGAACAAGTTGTAGTAGTAGAGGTAGTAGTAGAGACAGGTACAATTTTGTCTTTTAAAAAGAGCTTAGACAATTACATGGGTAAGATGGATATAGAGGGATATGGGCCAAATGCAGGCAATTGGGACTAGCTTAGTTGTCAAAAAGGGGTAGCCTGGACAAGTTGGGATGAAGGGCCTGAATCCATGTTGCAAACCTCTATGACTCTGTAATACTAACTTGAACTCTCCCTCCCTTTTTATATATCTGTTAGAACTATAATTCCCCAGTGTCACCCGCTAAGGATCAATGTTAACTTTAGCTATTCTGTTCCTTTTCATATACTTGTAGAAACCTTTCAACTATTGGAAACATTTCTGAGTTTCCCTCATTGATGATCTTCTTCTAGTTTTGGCCCCTAATCTTTGAGCCCCTCAGAAGCAGGTTCATCTTTACTTGTCAAACCCCTCCATAATGTTAACGATCTCTATCATATCACCTCCCAGTCCTTTCTATCTGAGGGAAACGAGGAATTCTCCACCGCTGCCAGCAAGAACAGAGAATTTGGCGCTCAGCTAAATCTCCATTCGTAACAGTGGGACTGGAGAATCCCAGCCACGGACATGGTCGGAGAATCCCAGCCACGGACATGGTCGGAGAATCCCAGCCACGGACATGGTCGGAGAATCCCAGCCTCTGTCTTGTCTGGTCTTTATTGGCAGTTAAAATCTCTCAGTTTGGGGATTATTCTTGTAATTCTATTTTGCGCTTTCTCCATGACTTCTCCATCTGTTTTATGATTTGTGGACCTGTTTCCATGCTGTAAACCTCTATGACTCTACCTTGGTCTTAAATGTCTTTTGAAATGTCTTCGCCCCCCTCGCCAAAAAAAAAGGTTGTCTGCCTTTGTGCTGAGATGCTTCTTGCAAGCACAAGACTTTATTTACATCGACACGTTGGTGTTGGATGGAACCATTTCCTGGATAATGAATTATAAGGATAAAAACGGCGAATTCTCGGAGCCTGGGCGAGTTATCCATTCGGAGCTCCAGGGAGGACAGAGTGGCCCTACATCCCTCACTGCTTACATCCTGACAGCCCTGTTGGAAGATCCGAACTACATGGTATGTCTGGTAGTCTTTGTACCACTTCCTAAATAAATGATTATTTCTTACAAAGGACAATGTGACACCAGAGCTTTTTGCATTGTGGAATACCTCCTGCCTTTCTGATTTTTACATATAGAGGCAATATCCAGTGCAAGACCTCAGAGCCAACCCAGACTTACATATCTATAAGCTTGACAAAGGGAAGGGAGTCAGAATACAGACCATACTCAACCAGTCTGCACTTGCAAAATCCAAAATAATTCATCTGCATACAATGTGATTCCACAATTGGGAAGCACATTCTGAACAACCTTGACCGTGCTAATAGTTACACTAAAACAGATCTAAAATAATGAATAACATAAGAACATAAGAACTTGGAGCAAGAGTAGACCATAGACATCTGCGTGAGTCAAAGATCTCATTGCTGCCCAATAGCAGGCAGCCTCTGCAACTGGACAATCCCACCCAATGTTTTGAGTCGGTTTGACTCTAAAGAAGACCCTCTAAAGAAGAGTAATGCAAACTCAAATCATTAACTCTTCGTGGGTGGCATGGTAGCACAGTGGTTAGCACAGCTGCCTCACAGCACTAAGGACCTGAGTTCAATTCCCAGCTTGGATCACTGCCTGTCTGCACATTCTTCCCATGTCTGCGTGGGTTTCCTCCGGGTGCTCTGGTTTCCTCCCACAGTCCGAACGATGTGCAGGTTGGGTGCATTGGCCACGCTAAATTGCTCCTTAGTGTCAGGGGGACTGGCTAGGGTAACTGTAGGGGGTTATGTGGATAGGACATGGGTGGGATTGTGCTCAGTACAGACTTGATGGGCCGAAAGGCCTCCTTCTGTACTGTAGGGATTCTGTTTTCTCCCTCCACCGATGCTGCCAAACCTGCTGTGTTTTTCCAGCATTTTTTTGTTCATGTTTTAGGTATCAGCACCCACAGTAATTTGCTTTTATAGATGAAGTCTGGTTGCTTGCTGCTGATCCTCACAGTTTGATGTTTATCAGTGTGAAGGCACGGAATGATTTGTAGAAGTACAGTGGTGTTGATACTTGAACACCATTTGCCCATTTCTTCGCTTCCATCTTGTTAGCCTGACTTGACAACGATTTCTCTTCCAGAGAAACAATTTATATATGGTGCCAGACTCTGTCGCCTACCTCGAAGGCAAGCTGCGAGATGGAATCCGCAGCAACTACACCCTTTCGCTCGTGACGTACGCCCTGACGTTGGCTAACAGCAGCTACGCTGCAGAAGCCCTCGATGAGTTGAATGAAAGAGCGGATGAGAATGGTAAGTTAGGAAGGCAGCCGTTTTGAAATAGAGTGTATCTTTTTGGAATTTTCTTTGGTAAGATTTAAAGGATTGGGAGTTCGGGAATAAAACAATGAAGATATGTTTTTACTGGGGGAGCGGGGGGGGGGGTCGCCGCTGATTTTCCTGAGAGTTGTAGTAAGCTCATTATCTGTCTCGGGAGATATGGGCTACCCCCAGGGCTGTGAATCACTTCCGTATCAAACATTATCTACTGTGACTGTACGCTGATGTGTGAGTGACAGTCCCTCCCACAGCTGGCACAGATGAGTAGTGTTAGCCTCAGGCTGACTGATGTTTTCTTCCTTCCCTCTCTCCGGGGACAGCTATTAGCAGCCTTTCCCCTGGTTTCTGTGGCTACGACCCATCTTTCATTCCCTCCCTATCTCCTACTTTTAGCGTTGACAAAGGGTCACCTAGGCTCGAACCGTCAGCTCTTTTCTCGTCTCATTGCCAGACCTGCTGAGAATCTCCAGCGTTTTCTCTTTTGGTTTCTGTTTGCCACTATCTGCTCATTCCTTCCGTCCTCTGCTTTCTCCAGGCTCGCCCTGGCTGCTTGTCTCCCGGCACTCAGTCAACAGTGAGGAGTTCCAATGGACCGACTCCTGTCCTAGTCAGCCTGGGACCTTGCTTGCTGGCGTCCTTGTATGGCACGTGTGGACGAGCTGTTGGTCTCGTGCCTGTAGCAAGGTTGCTGTAGAACTTATCTTTGGGAATGTTGCTGTCATCCATTTAGCTCACATGACCCAGCCAATGGAGTCACTTTAAGAGGGAACACATACGAGGATCCCTGCACACTAGGGTACTTCTGTATTTGGCGCCCTATCTTGCTAGGAGATGCCTAATATTCACCTGAAGAACCAGAGGTGGAAGCTGTTCTTGGCTTGAACAAGCTGTACGTGCCTCACTACTGTGTAAAGGAGGCTGAGAATAGAGGCCTGGTACACAGAGATATTTGTATTGTTGGTTACTTCATTGGACTTCGCGAGAGTTTAATGAGGTTTAAGGTGCTGGGGAACAGGTACAGAGGAGATTTCAGGTGTAAGTTTTTCACTCAGAGGGTGGTGAGTGAGTGGAATCGGCTGCCGTCGGTGGTGGTGGAGGCGAACTCATTGGGGTCTTTTAAGAGACTTCTGGATGAGTACATGGGATTTAATGGGATTGAGGGTCCTCGATCAGCCTGGCAAGTATGGATATGATCGGCGCAACTTGGGGGCCAAAGGGCTTGTTTGTGCTGTAGTGTTCTATGTTCTATGTTAAAAGGGGTTGGTCTGAGTGAGGTTTTTACGATGATTAATGCATTTCCTGTGGTGTGGAATCCATGACAAGTGGGTGTAACTGGAACTAGGTCACTCAGGAATTCTGTCCGGAAACATTCCTTCACACAAAGGAATCTGGAACTCACCTCCTCCACAACGGCTATGAGGCTAGGAATCGATGGAAAATTTCCAAATCGAGATTGATGGGTTTTTTTGGCTTCACGATGGTACTAAAAGCTACAAGAGCAAAGCAGGTAAATAAGGTTTAAGATTCAGTTCAGCAATGATCTTACTGAACAGAGGAATAGGCTCGAGGGGTTGAACAATCTTCCCTTCCTCTATCAAAGCTGAACGATGCATTATCACAGACCAATAGAAACTGAGGACTGGGTGGCACCTTTGCAATGATTTGAGGGGGTGACGAGTTAGTGGCCGGAATTTTAGCGCCTCACCCCGGAACCGGGGCGGGCACTGATTGCAGAACGGAATTCTTTGTTGCCCTCAGATGGAATTTTGCCAGCCTCGCCCGAGCCAGGTCGTAAAACACCGACCATTGTATCAAACGCATTTCCCTCTGCACGTTGCCCCCCCCTCTTCAAAAAGCAGTAAATTCACAAAGTTATTTTCTTCTAATTCAAAGATTCGATGGCCGGAATCTTATCGCTGTTCACAGTGCCAGGATTTTCCCAACCTGCTGCAGTGAGCGGAGATTGGACTGGGCGCCAAATTCCCTGACCTCTTTGCAGCAGGAGCAGGAGATTGGCTCAATTATTCCTCTTTGAGCCAAGTGGCGAATATTTCCATTGCACTCTTGACTTTATCAAATCCTAAGACAAATGTGTCTCAGTCATGGTGTAACTCAATCCTGTTCTAATGCAGGAATCTGTTCCACGTAGTTACCTCTTTAAGATCACACCTGACGTGTCTTGTGGACAGAATAATTAAAATTATTTTTGTTTTAAACATCATTCTAGTTCTCTTCATTAACACATTTAATCCCAACTGGCAAATATCAAAGGATTAAAGGTTTTGCTGCCTCGAAAGGGGTGGAAATACTTCAGACATTTTTAAGTATTTCTTGAGGTGAGCAGTTGATGAGAGCAGCAATTGTTGTCCATCCCTCATTGGCTCTGAGCAGGGGCTGATGGCCCATGTTCATGAACCACTGCGACCCCTGTAGTGACATTGATCGCACGGTACTATTCAACGGTCAGCTTTAGGATTTTTAGCATGGCCAATCAACCTAACCCACATATCTTTGAACTGTGGGAGGAAGCCAGAGCACCCGGAGGAAACCCACGTAGACATGGGGAGAATGTGCAAACTCCACGCAGACAGTGACCCAAGCTGGGAATCGAACCCGGATTCCTGGCGCTGTGAGGCAGCCGTGCTAACAACCGTGCCACCGTGTGACCCCACTTACCTCATTAGCAAGCTTTTGATCATTCATCTTCATATTGTCTCATGTGGCTGAGTGAACAAAGAACAAAGAACAATAACAGCCCGGGAAACAGGCCCTTCGGCCCAACGAGCCCGCGCTGCCATTTTAACATTACCAGTCCCCCCCTCCAACCATGACCCTTATCTATTGTTTTATGGCATTCCACATTGAGGGAAACTAATTTAGGGACTAATTTAGTGTATGGCTATTTCTGTTCAATCTCCTAATGAAGAGCTTTGGATCATTTTATTACACACAAGGCTCTACATAAAAAAAACTTATTGTTGTTCCAATTATTCCTATTTGAGCCAAGAGGCGAATATTTCCATTGCACCCTTGACGTTATCAAATCCTAAGACAAATGTGTCTCAGACATGGTGTAACTCAATCCTGTTTTAATGCAGGAATCTGTTCCACATAGTTACCTCATTGAAGGTGGTTGGAATAAGAGTGAACCATACTTCAGTGTGAACATTTCTCTCCTGTCACAGATGGTGTAAGGTTCTGGTCGTCACCCGTAAAGACGTCTTCCTCGTGGTGGGGCCAACACCCCCGCTCGACCGACATCGAAGTTGCTGCCTACGCACTGTTGTCGCACTTGAGGCAGGACAAGCTATTGGAGGGGATTCCCATCATGAGGTGGCTCAGTGAGAGCAGGAACCATCTCGGAGGCTTCTCTTCAACTCAGGTATGCCGAATGCCCCAGTCTGAAGCAGCCTTTGTTTCTGCTCTCTTACACATGTGTGTGCTCATGTGCATGTCATAGAGTTGTGGAATCACATTGCCCAGTCCGCCTGTGCTGGTTCTTTGAAGGAAATATCCAATCTGCCTAATCCTAGCCCTAACCCTAACCCCAATACCCCCCCTACACTATTTCCACAAACGTTGCAATTTTTTTCCTTTTTAACTATTCATCCAATTCTCTTTGGAAAATTGCGATTGAATTTGCTTCCACTGCACTTTCAGGCAGTGAGTTCCACATTACAACAACTTGCTGAGTTAACACAATTCTGCTTATTTTTCCTCCCCACTTCCTTTGTCAATTATCCTAAATCTGTCTCTGTTTACTGAGCCTCCTGCCTGCCAGCGGGAACAGTTTCCCCCTACGCAGCAAAACCGCTCAGTATTTTGAAAATCTCTGTAAATCTCTCCTTAGCTTTCTCCCTCTGAAGAGAGTAATCCCAGTTTCTTCAATGAACGTAGAATCCCTACAGTGCAGAAAGAGGCCATTCAGCCCATCGAGCCTGCACTGACTATCCGATAGAGTATCTTACCCAGGCCTACACCCCGTCCTATCCCCATGACCCCACATATTTATCCTATTAATCCACCTTTTGCACAGAGGGCATGGCCAATGCGCCTAACTTGCACATCCTTGGCGTGTGGGAGGAAAGTTAAGCACCCAGAAGAAACCCATGCAGACACGGGGAGAACGTGCAAACTCCACACACTCAGTGACCCAAGCTGGGAATCGAACCTGAGTCCCTAGCGCTGTGCTAACCACTTCATTGGAGGAAAATCTACAAGTTATGAGGGGCATGGACAGAGCGGATAGTCACAAGCTTTTCCCAGGGTGGGAGGGTCAATTGCTAGGGCACACAGGTTTAAGGTGCAAGGGGCAAGGTTTAAAGGAGATGTACGAGGCAAGTTTTTTACACAGAGAGTCGTGGGTACCTGGAACTCATTGTCGGGAGAGATAGTGGAAGCAGCAGATGTGATAGTCAATTTTAAAGAGCGTCTTGACAAATACATGAATAGGATGGGAATAGCGGGATATGGTCCCCGGAAGGGTCGTGGGTTTTAGTTCAGTTGGGCAGCATGGTTAGTACAGGCTTGGAGGGGCCAAAGATTCTGTTCCTGTGCTGTAATTGTCTTTGTTCTTTGTTTTTTGAAAAGGATACACATTCCTATCTGCCAGAGGCATTCCGTTCTTCCACTTTGCCTCATCCTCACCAAAATTACCATAGAACCATAGAAAATTACAGCTCAGAAACAGGTCTTTTGGCCCTTCTTGTCTGTGCCGAACCATTTTTTGCCTAGTCCCACTGACCTGCACTTGGACCGTATCCCTCCACACCCCTCTCATCCATGAACCCGTCCAAGTTTTTCTTAAATGTTAAAAGTGGCCCCGCATTTACCACTTTATCCGGCAGCTCATTCCACACTCCCACCCTCTCTGCGTGAAGAAGCCCCTCCCTAATCTTCCCTTTAAACTTTTCTCCTAGTTTTTTGCGCCTAGTTTGGGGGCGTTTAAGAGTTCCGTGGATAGGTTTATGAATGGTAAGGGTTTGGTTTAGGTTACAGGGTCATTGTTTTTTAACTGGTCGGCGCAACATAGTGGGCCGAAGGGCCTGTTCTGCGCTGTAATGTTCTATGTTCTATGTTCTATGTTCTTTCACCCTTAACCCATGCCCTCTGTTTTTTTTTCTCCCCTAGCCTCAGTGGAAAAAGCCTGCTTGCATTCACTCTGTCTATACCCATCAAAATCTTATACACCTCTATCAAATCTCCCCTCATTCTTCTACGCTCCAGGGAATAAAGTCCTAACCTATTCAATCTCTCTCTGTAACTCAGCTTCTCAAGTCCCAGCAACATCCTTGTGAACCTTCTCTGCACTCTTTCAACCCTATTTACATCCTTCCTGTAACTAGGTGACCAAAACTGTACACAATACTCTAAATTCGGCCTCACCAATGTCTTATATGTCATGTTTTAGCTCATTAAGAGAACAAATCAGTGTGATTATTCCCAATTTCAGACACATCTCTTGTATGTGGTTAAAATTAATGGATGGAGGGAACCCCTGGATTCCCCTTTGTCTGGGAATGTTTTTATGGATTGCTGACGGAATTCTCCAATATGTTCACTTGATTTTAGGACACGGTGGTTGCCCTCCAGGCTTTATCCCAGTTTGCAGCTCAGAGCTTCTCCCCTACGACGAACCTCACAGTGTTGGTCAGTGCGCCCGGGCTCCTCACCCCAGCAAGCTTCACCGTCACCTCCAGAAACGCGATTGTGCTTCAGACTCAACAGGTACCGTGCACCGCGCATCACACAACAGCCCGGGCTCGATTCCATGAACTGTGACAGAGGGGGAAGAACAGAAAGAAAATATAAAGAACTTGCATTTAAAAACCACTTTTCACAACCTTGGAATGTCTTAAAGCTCTGCACCAACTGAGAACCTTTTACAAAATCCATTCATGGGATGTCGGTGCCGTTGGCTAGGCCAGCATTTATTACCCATTGCTAATTTCTCCTTGAGAAGGTGGTGGTGAGCTGCCTTCCTGATCCGCTGCTGTCCTTGTGGGATAGGTACACCCACAGTGCTGTTAGGGAGGGAGTTCCATGGCTTTGGCCCAGTGACAGCGAAGGAACACCAATTTAGTTCCAAATCAGGTTGGTGAGTGGCTTGGAGGGGAATTTGCAGGTGATGGTGTTCCCATGTATCTGCCCTTCCAGAAGGGAGAGTTATTGTGGCTTTGGAAGGTGCAGTTGAAAGATCCTTGATGAGTTGGTGCAGTCATCTTGTAGCTGGTACAAACTGCTGCCACGCTGCATCGTAGTGGAGGGAGAGAATGGTGAAGGTGGTAAAAGGGGTGCCAATCAAGCGGGCAGCTTTGTCCTGGATGGTGTCGAGCTTCTTGAGTGTTGTTGGAGCTGGACTCACCCAGGCAAGTGGAGACTACCTCCTGACTTGTGCCTTGTAGACGGTGGACAGACTCTGGGGAGTCAGGAGGTGAGTTACTCCCTGCAGGATTCCCAGAGTGACCACTGTAATGTAGGAAGTGTGGCTGCCAATTTGCTAATAACAAATTCTGTGCAGAAATTAGATAATGACTCGATAGTCTGTTTGGAGTTGGGTAAGGAGTACAGATTACCCAGATTACCCTGCTCTCCCAGAGCAGAACCACGCAATCGTTGAAGCCCATCTGTAAAGGCAGGTGGGGTCTCGGTTTGATGTTTTATTGAAGAAAACAACACCTTCAATATGCAGCACTTCTGCAGTACTGAGATTTGAACCTGCAATGCCTGGATTATTAGTACAGCGATACAGAACAGAGGATGCTGGGGGAGAATCTGATTGTGAAGGGCCTGGATAGAGTGCATGCGAAGTGTCTATTTATTTTTAGCAGAGAATTAATCAAAAGCGAGATACTAATTTAAAGTGATTAGGAGTAAGATTGCATGAGAGATAAAGAAAAGATTTTTTACCTGTAGAATTGTGAGGGGGTCTGGAACTCACTGCCTCATAGAATCCCTACAGTACAGACCATTCAGTCTGCACTAACCTTAATCCTACCCAGACCCTACCCCCATGTCCTTACATAATTACCCACTAATCCCTCTAACCTATGCATCTCAGGACACTAAGGGCAATTTTTTAGCATGGCCAATGAACCTAACCCGCACATCTTTGGACTGTGGGAGGAAACTGGAGCACCCGGAGGAAACTCACGCAGACATGAGGAGAACGTGCAAACTCCACACAGACAGCAACCCAAGCCGGGAATCGAACCCAGGTCCCTGGAGCTGTGAAGCAGCAGTGCTAACCACTGTGCTACTGTGCTGCTTGGAAGAGTAGAATCCCTAAAATGCAGAAGGAGGCCATTCAGCCCATCAAGCCTGCATCAACAATCTCATGATGTGGGAATGCCGGCGTTGGACTGGCGTAAACACAGTAAAAAGTCTGACAACACCAGGTTTTAGTCCAACCGATTTATTTGATAATACTCACAAGCTTTCGAGGGGACTGCCTTCTCGTCAGGTGAATGGAGAGTTCTGGCCTCAGACAGAGCATATAAAGCACAGACAGTTTAGAGATTACTGATTAAAATGCGAATCCTTACACCTAACCTGCTGTTCAAGACCTGAAGTGGCTGACAATGTGAGTGGAAGGAGCACTGATCACAGGTTACAGAGATGTGTAACCTGTAACCTGTGTAATCTCTGTAACCTGTGATCAGTGCTCCTTCCACTCACATTGTCAGCCACTTCAGGTCTTGAACAGCAGGTTAGGTGTAAGGATTCGCATTTTAATCAGTAATCTCTAAACTGTCTGTGCTTTATATGTTTTGTCTGAGGCCAGAACTCTCCATTCACCTGACGAAGAGGCAGTCCCCTCAAAAGCTTGTGAGTATTATCAAATAAATCGGTTGGACTAAAACCTGGTGTTGTCAGACTTTTTACTGTGTCAACAATCTCACCCAGACCCTTTCTTTGTAACCCCATGCATTTACCCTGCTAATCCCCCTGACACTAAGGGGCAATTTACCATGACCAATCCACCTAACCAGCGCATCTTTGGACTGTGGGAAGAAACCGGAGCACCCGGAGGAAACCCATGCAGCCACGGGGAGAACCTGTAGACTCAGCACAGACAGTGACCCAAGCCAGGAATCAAATCTTGGTCCCTGGCACCGTGGGGCGGCAGTGCCAACCACCGTGCCACCGTGCCACCTTATAATAGCAGAGGCAAAAACCCTCAACTCAGTTCAGAGGTATGTGGATATACCCCTGAAGTGCTGTAACCTGCAGGGCGATAGACTAAATGCTGGAAAGTGGGGTTAGGATGGGTGGTTCTTTTTCTGGCTAGCACAGACAACAAAGGGCTGATTGGCCTCTTTCTGTGCTGCTAACTTTCTATGATACTATGATTCTAATATAAACGGAAATGACTGACATGAAATAAATCATTCAAATTCACATTTTCGATTATTATATTGAGAACTCTGTGCTCTGTTGTTGACTCTCTTACTGTGCCTCAGTTTATAACCTTTGGACTTGTCTGTTAATGTCTAGATTGGAATTCAGCAGCCCATGTTGGTGACTGTGACGGCAGAGGGACATGGACTGGCCATTTTCCAGGTACTGTAACTTTATCACCAGCATTCCTTCAACACTCCTACTCCTCAGTTTCGAAGAATGAGAGGCGATCTCATCGAAACCTGCAGCATTCCAACAGCGTTTGGTGGGGTGCATGCTTCCATTGGTCAGGGGAGCTAACACACAGGGCGCAGTCTCAGGGTGAAGGGGCCGATCGTTTAGATATAAAATTAGATTTGGCTCTTGGGCTAAAGGGATAAAGGGGAATTGTAGGGGGGGGCAAGGTGGGATCAGGTTAGAGAATTCGATGTTCAGCTATGATCATAATGAACGGTGGATCAGGATCGAAGGGCCAAATGGCCTCCTTCTGTTTCTTAGTTTCTACGTTTGTTTCGATTTATGTATGACTGAGATGAGGAGGAATGACTTTACTCACTGGTTTGTGAATTTTTGGGATTCTGTACTCCAGAGAGATGTGGATACTCCATTGTTAAATATATTTAAGGCTGGGATAATGTAATAACGCCACGGAGGCGGAAGTCCTGTCACCAAGTTACTTTATTTACACCATACATCTGTACACAGCCAGCTCTCCAGTTGCTCCCTGCTGAATGCAGGCAGAGAGTCTGACACACCTGCTTTAAATAGGGAGCATGAGGCTCCGTGATTTGGCTCTTGGGCGGCACGGTAGCACAGTGGGTTAGCACTGCTGCTTCACAGCTCCAGGGACCTGGGTTCGATTCCCAGCTCAGGTCACTGTCTGTGTAGAGTTTGCACATTCTCCTCGTGTCTACGTGGGTTTCCTCTGGGTACTCTGGTTTCCTTGCACAGTCCAAAGATGTGCGGTTTAGGTTGATTGGCTATGCTAAAAAAATTGCCCCTTGGTATCCTGGGATGTGTAGGTTGGAGGGATTAGCGGGTAAATGTGTAGGGAGATGGGGATAGGGCCTGGGTGGGATTGTGGTCGGTGCAGACTTGATGGGCCGAAGGGCCTGTTTCTACACTGTAGGGTTCTCTATTCTATTTAACCATCTATTAAGACTCATCAGGTAGTTCACACTCCAGCAAGCCAACCTCATTAGCCTGGCTGAAATCACCACAGATAGACAGATATTTGGTCTTTGAGGGAAATAAGGGATATTGGGAGCGGGCGGGAAAATGGAGTTGAAGCCTAAGATCAGCCGTTGATTGGTGGTGGAGGCTTGATGCGGTCTACTCCTACACTTACTGCTTGTTCTTGTGCTGTGTGATAAATGGTGGCCAGCTTTTACAGGTACCACACATTCAGGAGTGTTGCCAAGGCATTGGAAAGGTTGGCAGAGGAGATTTGCCAGCAATAGGGAGCTTCAATGATGTGTGGAGACCCGGCATTGCTCAGCTTAGACCAGAGGGAAGACTTCGTCGAGGCGTCCAAAGTTATGAGAGAATTTTCAAGGTGGAAAATGAGAGGATTAGGATGGGTATTCTGTGTTTGCAGCGCAGGTCATTGAATGCTGGAATGACTAGAACAATTGTGGATGTGTAGGAGGCAAGAATTTTATCGCACAGATATCTTGGAGTGTTATGGAATTGGAGAAGGTTTTGGAGATTGTGAGGATGGGTTGGCGGGGGCTGGGGTTGGGTGGGGGGGAGGGCAATTGGGATGCTGGAGGGGGGGAGATAGGGGCAACTCCACTGAGGGATCAACAACATGGACGAGCATGTTAAAATCAACACGTTGCTTGACCTGGCGCCATCATAAGGCAGTGACACCAGGGGAATGAAGGCGAATAGGATTTACTGTAAGTTAAAGCTCGAACGGCAGAGCTTTGGATGATCTCATAAGAACATAAGAAATAGGAGCAGGAGTAGGCCACCTAGCCCTTCGAACCTGCCCCGCCATTCAATAAGTCATCCTGATGCTATACCGTGGGATAGCAGCCAGGAATGCTTTGGAATAGACAAGTCTTGAGGTAACAAAATGAAAAGGGCCCCGTCCAAACTGTTCAACGGAAAGCACATTGCTTCAGGCTGCCAATCAGATATTGTTCCAGTGGGTTGCGATAATTGATAGATTGATTCTATTTCTTCCCCACAGGATTTAACATTGTATAATTCTATAATTTAGGACACTGAGATTGTTCTGTTAATGAAAAGCAGGAGACGGATTGTTTGTCTTTCTGCTTTTCGAGACACAACCAGAAACAACTTCTCACAAGTCCAGGAGTTTATAAGTTGCCGCTTTTGTTAGCGAGACACCTACAACGGAAAGCAGCTGTCCTCTTCACTTTACACGTACAAATGTAACCTATTCGAAATGAAAATTTAGATCGCGCTGCCTGGGAGAGCGGTGGGAGCAGATTCAATTCTCACAAAAGAGAACTGGAGAAATATTTAGAATCGTAGAAACCCTATAGTGCAGAAGGAGGCCATTTGGCCCATTGAGTCTGCACCAACCACAATCCCACACAGACCCTATTCCTGTATATTTACCCCACTAATCCCCCTTACACTGTCAATTTAGCTTGGCCAATCAACCTAACCTGGACATCTTTGGACTTGATGTTGAAAAGACTTACAGGGGAGAGTGGGACTAATTGTTTAAGTTTATTTATTCGTGTCACAAGTAGGCTTATGTTAATACTGCAATGAAATTACTGTGAAAATCCCCCAGTCGCCACACTCCGGTGAGTGTGACTGAGGGAGAATTTAGCATGGCCAATGCACCTAACATCTTTTGGAGTGTGGGAGGAAACTGGAGCACCCGGAGGAAACCCACGCAGACATGGGGAGAACGCGCAGACTCTGCATAGAGAGTGACCCAAGCTGGGAATTGAACCCAGGTCCCTTGGGCTGTGAGGCAGCAGTTTTAACCTCTGTACCACCAATTGGATAGCCCAAAGGGATGACCCAAGCATAATGGGCTGAATGGCCTTCTTCTGGTGCTGTCGGGTTTTATGATGTTGAAACCACAGAGTGGGTGATTACTGGAGGAAGAGTTCTGTAACTGCAAGTAGGCTGATTAGCCTGTTGAGCTGTGCTGTGGATGGTAAGGCTGAAATTAGAAGAAGGACAGAGATAGACAGAAATGATTTTGTGAAATGAAGGATGTGTTAGCAATAAGAAAACTCAAGCTGGTCACAAAGAAACATCTCCAAAGATGCTAAATTCTATCCATTTTCCCGCCTACCTCAGAAACGGAAAAAAATATTATTTATTTATTAGCTACAAGTAAAGCATACATTAACACTGCAATGAAGTTACTGTGAAATCCCCCTAGATGCCTTAGTCCTGTGCTAGTTCAGGTCAATGCATCTAACCAGCATGTCTTTCAGACTGTGGGAGAAAACTGGAGCACTCGGAGGAAACCCACCCAGACACAGGGAGAATGTACAAATTCCACACAGACAGCGACCCAAACCGGGAATCAAACCTGAGTCCCTGGCACTGTAAAACAGCAGCGCTAACCGCTGTACCACTGTGGAAGGAACTAGTGGCCTTTGAAATGAAGGTGCTAAAATGTATGTTTAAAATTCCATCTACAGATGCACCTACAATAGGTCAAACTAGGAGGTGCTTGAAACTACAAGAGCAGAAAGACCCGCAGAGAGTGATATCCAGAAAAATCAATGTCTGTATTTGAGCCAAGTGTAACAACTTCAATCAGGCCAATGAGTTTGTCCTATTGGAATTTGAACACCCTGATTAAGGAGCCAATTGATGGGCCAATCAGGGAGTCTTTTCCTTGTATTTAACCAGGAGTATCAGTTCCTCTGGCACTCCTGAAGTTAGATTGCTGGCTGTGAGTATTCTGTGTACTGCTGTTGGAATTGTCAATCAAGGGATTTTGGTGCAAGAACTTCTGCCTCTACAGACTTACTACAGATGTAGTGATGCTGGCAGTGGACTGGGGTAGACACAGTAAGAAGTCTCACAACACCAGGTTAAAGTCAAGAGGTTTATTTGGTAGCACAAGATACTCACCTGATGAAGGGGCAGTGCTCTGAAAGCTAACAAATAAATGTGTTGGATGTCAACCTGGTGTTGTGAGACTTCTTATTACAGATCAGAGCTGAACAGTTCCAGAGATCTCTTCCAGAGGGTAGGTGGCTGGCAGCAGGAATAGGAGACAATGTGGAGTTGAATGATGGATAGTTATAGATGAGTGACAGTAGATGTGTGAAGATGGTGCAAGGCAGACAAGTGTAGCATACCATGTGAGTCAGTTTCCTGGTGGGGTAACTGCAAGCAGAACAGGAGGCCCCCACATTGCTATACCTCTTAGATTACTTTTACAAACAAGTCATAGCTCCTAAAGCTGGGGATGCCTTGCTGAGATTGAGCCAACATGCTGAAGAGAATGGATCACAGACTAATCACAATGGATTAATTGAGCTTATAAATGCAGGGAAGCAGATTTGGGTAGGTATAACTATCAAGAGTTTTGAACCAGCTTTATACTGTGTGGAAGAAGGAAGGCTGAGGAATGAGCTGAAGGAAGTTTTTATGATTTAATGATAAAAGAATTGGATTGGGTAGGCACAGAGGGAATTTCAAAATTCACCCACTTGTGCACAGTTAAAATCAGGTCCAAGGATGTTTTTATTTATGAGACTGAAATCTTCTTCTGTTGTCTGTCTGAAGGCAAGTCCCTGACTCCTGAGATCCCCACCATGGACAGAGTGAGGAGGTGGGTCAGGGATCCATCCCAGTGGGAACAGGGATGGAACCCTGTGCCATTGGCACTGATTTGATCCACATCAGCCATCTGGCCAAGTGTGCCAACTGAACCCAACCCTCCCTCAAAGAGGACTGTGTTGCTGTGGCAACACACACTATGTGCACACATGGAGGTGGCAGAGGCTCTAACATTTTTTCCCATCGTATGGCTGACCAGCAATCTCTCCCACTCTCTCTGCCTGCTATTGGAAGGATATGCAGGTCAATGCTCAACTTGTTGGCCGTGTTATGGAAGCACCTCCTTTGACCATCGCGTCCTGCAGCAGGACACAAACCCTGGGCTTCTGGTTCAGAGGCAGGGATGCCCCATCGGGACCAATAATAACAGGCAAAATAAATATCAGGCAGTTACTAATACTGTTTGCCAAAAGAGTGGTGAGAATATGGAACTCAATGCTGCAGAAAGTGTTTGAAACAAAGCTTTTTCCCAGAGTGGAAGAGTCAATTACCAGGGGGCACAGGTTTAAGGTACCAGGGGCAAGGTTTAAAGGAGATGTCCAAGGCAAGTTTTTGACAGGGTGCCTGGAACTCGCTGCCGGGGGAGGTAGTGGAGGCAGATATGATAGTGACTTTTAAGGGGTGTCCTGACCAATAATTAATAGGATGGGAATAGAGGGACATGGTCCCTGGAAAGGGAGGGGGTTTTAGTTCAGTTGGGCAGCCTGGTCGGGGCAGGCTTGAAGGGCCAGTTCTTGTAATTTTCTTTGTTCAGATAGGATAGATGTACTTAAGGGGGAGCTAGATAAACAGAAGAGGGAGAAAGGAATAGAAGGTTATCTTAAACCCATTTGGTGTCATCCCAAAGCTTATGTAAAGTTTCATTTAAATTTATGAAACTACTCTTGAAAAAGAGAGTGATTTTGGAGCAAGAGAATATAATTATAGAATAATTATTATCAACAAGAGTTTGGAAAATTCTCAACATTAGAAAGACACCAATATTTTGTAAAGGATTTTTGAATATGTCAAACTTTTCCAATCCTTCAACTTAATTCTTCTGAAACTTTGAAAGGACTTCTTCACTTTACTGGCTTTTGAAAGCTGTACTAAACCCATAGAATCTCTGCAGGACAGAAGGAGGCTATTTGACCCATCAGGTCTGCACTGACGCTTTGAAAGGGCATCTTACCCAGGCGCACCTACCCCCACTCTCTCCCCATAGCCCTGTGCATTTACCATGGCTAATCCCATTAAACCAACATGTCTTTTGGAATGTGGGAGGAAACCAGAACACCTGGAGGAAACCTACGCAAACACTAGTAGAACATGCAAACTCCACACAGCCAGTGACCCCAGGGCAGAAACGAATCTGGGTCCCTGGCGCTGTGAGGCAGCAGTGCTAACCACTGTGCCACCCTGCTGCCCCCTGTACTCTTTGTAGCTTTTCCGTTTGCTGCTGTTCTTTGGTTGGACAAGCTCGTTGCTGTTTTTCCTGCACAGGATAAATATCAACATCTCCAGGATTTTGAATATCCGACACACTCATTCAAACTGAAACCACACAACCTGAGCAACCGCAACATCTGTATCAGATTCAAAATTAGGTCATAACCTCTCTCCTAAATCTGTGACACGGCAGTCAACTAACTTCACAGCGTTGTATCAGGGTGGGCTTGCTGCTCACATCTGCTGTTAAATGGTTGTTAAGCTCTTTTTATACAGTGAGTGTTTGAGAGAGAACTTTGAAACCAAACATCTGGAGCATTGGAAACTTTTTGATCTTTGCGAGCGAAGGATTCTCTCCCCCAGTCCTGTTCCAGAATGGACAGAACTTCCATTATTAACCCCAAGACACTTTACAGCTAATGGGTGTGGTGGTAATATTCGTAATGCAGCAAATGTTATACTTTCACATTATTGTACATTATACCGACTGGGTGAAAATTTTGTAAGCGTGGTGAAAAACTGCAGCAGGCGACAGTGCAGAGGGACCTGGGGGTCCTTGTGCATGAGTCGCAAAAGCCCAGCCTGCAGGTGGTCAGGAAGGCGAATGGGAGGCTGGCCTTCATAACGAGGGGGATTGAATATAAAAGTAGGGAGGTCTTGCTGCAGCTGTATAGGGCACTGGTGAGGCTGCAGCTGGAGTACTGTGTGCAGTTTTGGTCACCGCACCTGCGCAAGGATATTTTGGCCTTGGAGGGAGTGCAGAGGAGGTTTACTAGACTGATACCGGAGTTGAGGGGGTTGAACTATGAGGAGAGGCTGAATAAACTAGGCTTGTACTCGTTAGAGTTTAGAAGAATGAGGGGAGATCTCATTGAGACGTATAAGATGATGAATGGGATGGATAGAATAGAGGTGGAGAGACTCTTCCCGCTCAAAGGGCAGTAGGACTAGGGGGCACAGCCTCAAGATAAAGGGGGGGCAGTTTAGAACGGAGTTGAGGAGGAACTTCTTCACTCAAAGGGTGGTGAATCTCTGGAATTCTCTGCCCGTTGAAGTGGTGGAGGCTGCCTCGCTAAATATTTTTAAGACGTGGATTGATGGGTTTTTGATAAGCGAGGGGATTAAGGGTTATGGGGAGAGGGTGGGAATGTGGAACTGAGCCATGACAGATCAGCCATGATCTTATTGAATGGTGGGGCAGGCTCGAAGGGTTAGATGGCCTACTCCTGCTCCTATTTCTTATGTTCTTATTATGGAAACTATGACAAAAGTAAAACAGATTATTGCAGATGCTGGAAACCAGGAATAAAAAAGACCTAAAATCTTTTAAATGCTCTGGCGCACCTGTGGAGGGGGTGGCATGCTGGCACAATGGTTAGCACTGCTGCCTCACAGCGCCAAGGACCTGGGTTCGATTCCCGACTCGGGCCACTATCTGTGTGGAGTCTGCATGTTCTCCCCATGTCTGTGTGGGTTTTCTCGGGGTGCTCCAGTTTCCTCCCACAGTCCGAAAGACGTGCTGGTTAGGGTGCATTGGCCGTGCCAAATTCTCCCTTAGTGTACCCGAACAGGCGCTGGAGTGTGGCAACAAGGGGATTTTCACAGTAACTTCATTGCAGTGTTAATGTAAGCCTGCTTGTGACACTAACAAATAAACTTTAAACTAAACAAAGTTAACGGGTGGGATTTTCCTGCTGTGCTCATCTGAAAACTCTACAATCCTGCCTGAGGTCAATGAACCATTGTATTGTCTGCACCCAAGCCTGCGGTGATACCTGTGGTGGGTGGGACAGGAAAATTCTCTCCGATGTTTCAGGTCAATGAACTGGAAATGGTGGAATAGAATTGAAACAAATATAGTGACAGGGAAAGTGGTGGGAGAGAGGGAAGAACAGAAGGGAAGGTCCCTGAGAGGGTGGAAGACAGGAGAGATTCAATGAGAAAAGGGGCTGGTGATGGAACAAATAAAGGAACAAAATATGGGTACAGAGGAGGTGTGAATGGCAACAGCAGAATCATCAGCAGATGCTGTCCAAAATATAAATTGGGAACAGTGGTTATGAACTAAAATTCTTGAACTTGATGTTTAACCTGGAGAGGGCAGCATGGTGGCTGGCACTGTTACCTCACAGTGCCATGGACCCAGGTTCGATTCCCAGCTTGGGTCACTGTACGTACGGAGTTTGCACATTCTCCCCATGTCTGCATGGGTTTCCTCCAGTTGCTCTGGTTTCCTCCCACAGTCTGAAAGACATGCTGATTAGGTGCGTTGGCCATGGTAAATTCTCCCTCAGTGTACCCGAACAGGCGCCAGAGTGTGGCGACAATGTGATTTTCACAATAACTTCATTGCGGTGTTAATGTAAGCCTACTTGTGACACTAATAAATAATAAGAGAGGAGCGTGCCTAATTGAAAAATGAAGTGCTTTTTTTTTTGAGTTTTCACTGGACTCTGTTTGTTGTGTGTAAGAATCCAAGAACACTGAGATCAGAGTGGGAGCGGGCCAGGGAATTTAAAACATTACCAGCCAAAAACTGGAGGTGACATTGGCCACCTGAAGGGAGACGTTCAGGAAAGTGACCACTCAGTCTGCTGTTGGTCTCACCGCTGTATACGGGGACAGTGTCGGAAACAAAAAAGCAGTTTGCTAAATCGACAGAAAGTACGTGTGAACCGTTGACATTTGTTTTAACAAAACTGCAAGAGGCTGGGTTTAATCAGAGAATGATGTTATCGCTGGATTTTATTTTTCTAGCTTAATATCCTCTTCAATCTGGAAAGTAAAGTCGCATCGAAGAGACGCCGGTCTGTGGAGTGGCAGGAGGTGTTTGATTTGGATGTTGATGTCCTGGATGATAAGGATGACCTGGATCACATAACACTGCATATCTGTACTCGGTAACTATCACTCAGATTTTTCTCAATTCATTCCTTCACCCTCAGGATTGTTGCCAAGACAATGAATGAATTCATTGCTGAGTTACCCTCAAGTTATGCTGGTAATTTTTCACATGGCGGGAGCTAGCTCTGAGCAAATTGGCTCCCTTCAGTGTAAGAGTGGCCACACTTCATAAGCACTTCCCTTATTGCTCCCATCCCTCATCGACCTCAGATGCTGAGAAGGTGTTTGCCCCTCATGGGGGAGATTTAGAATGAGGGAGGGGCAGCATTGTAGAACACTGGTTAGCACTGCTGCCCCACAGTGCCAGGGACCCGGGTTCGATTCCCAGCTTGGGTCACTCTCTGTGTGCAGGGCTTGCACATTCTCCCCATATCTGCGTGGGTTTCCTCAGGGCACTCCGGTTTCCTCCCACAGTCCAAAAGATGTGGTAGTTAGATGCATTGGCCATCTAGATTCTCCCTCAGTGTACCCGAACAGGCACCGGAATGTGGCGACTAGGGGATTATCGCAGTAACTTCATTGCAGTGTTAATGTAAGCCTACACGTGACAACAATAAATAAACTTTTCCTTTACCTATCTAATGTGGATCTGAGGAGGACATTCCTCTATCAGGAGTTATTTGTGTTTGGAATTCTCTCCGTCAGGGAGAGGCTGGGTCATTGAATCCACTGAAGACTGAATTACACTGATTTTCCATTGACGGGGAATCGACGATTCTGGGGGTCAGGCAGGAAAGCTGAGGTTGAGGCCACAACCAGATCAGCCATGATTTCATTGAGTGCTGGAAGAGGCTTGATGGGCCGAATGGCCTCTTCCTGCTCCTAATTTGTATGGTCAATATTTTTATGCCTTTTTTCTGTTTGGTACAGGTGAGTAACTTGACCAATCCTTCTCACCTGCCACCTGACCCACATTACCCACCTTGCCCCTTTACCCACTTACCTTACACATCTTTACCTTACCTTACTCACTCTACCCGCTTCCTCACCCGGTTCTCTTACCCCTCGATCTTACGCACACCTTACCCCTCGCCCACCCTTTAGCTTATCCATCTTACCTATTGTTCTGCTACATTGCCCCTTAGTGTCCCGGGATGCGCAGGTTAGACGGATTAACATGGTAAGTATGTGGGATTACGGTGATGGGGCCTGGATAGGGTTGTTGTTGGTGCAGATCCGATGGGCCGAATGGACCCCTTCTGTACTGTCGGGATTTTATGATTCTATTCACTCACCTGACCCCGTAACCATTTGCCCTACACACTTACATCCTCTCCATAGCTTTTCTAAGAAGCTTTGGGGCACTTGACTTGCTGGAATAAAGCATCTGGGGCCATTAAAGGGGCACATGACCTCTGTGTCGATTCTCTGCGCTGTTCGTTCCGAGGTTTCCTGCGTTGAGTTCCACAGGATCCTTTGCCGGAACATCTCTCAGAGAAATCGTAGCACGGTAAAGTCTGCATTTTAGTTGTCCGATCATGGTCGGGGATAAGGATCCCAATCCGGGCAGGAAGATCTGGGCCTTGTCTTATCTGGGCCTGATCTCAGCCAGGGCAACACTAAATAAACCTCAACATCCAATCAGCTTTGGGATTGTGCTCCTGGTCGCCACCCAGTGCCCCCTGACTGGAATTGCAGGAGCTAGGAAGTCACGGGTAAAGTCTCAACTCCCAGATTGGATTTGGATCGATTTGAGAAGTGAACTAGCTGAGATGAGGAGAAATTGGTCACAGGGGAAGGAAATGACAAAGGAGGCAGTAAAGGTATCGACTAAATATGTTCCATTTCCAAAAAAAAGATATTTGTTGTCATTTCAGGAAGTTAAGGTTAAGTAACAAAGCTTGAAAGCAATTAGAATTGAAGAAGAAAGTCTTTGAGGATGGTGTGGTATTAATGGCACAAAGCTGGACTTTCAGCCCAAGCAGCCCATGCCAGCTTTTATACATGACCCTCTTACCAACCCCATACTTCATCACGTCCCATCAGCCAATCCTTCAAATCTTCTCTCCCTCATCTTTCCTCAGCCTCCCTTTAAATAAGTTAATACTATTCATGTCGGCCACTCCTTATGGTCCAAAGATGTGCGGGTTAGGTGGATTGACCATGACAAATTGCCCCTTAATGTCCAAAAATATGCAGATTAAGTGGATTGGCCACGCTAAATTGCCCCTTAGTGTCCAAACATGTGCAGATTAGGTGGATTGGCCATGCTAAATTGTCCCTTAGTGTCCAAAGATGTGCAGATTAGGTGGTTTAGTCATGGTAAATGTGCAGGGTTATGGCAATAAGGTTGGGATGTGAGCCTGGGTCAGATGCTGTCATGGAGAGTAGGTGCAGAGCTGAAGGGCCAAATGGCCTCCTTCTGCCGAGATTCTATGGATTCTTATGGTGACCAATGACATCCTGACCACTCTCTAGGTTAAAAATGTTTCTCCTGAATTCCTCAGTGGGTTTATTAGTGACTGCCGAATACTTATGTCCGCAGATTCTGCTCTGCCCTTATAGACAGGACTATCTTCCCTCAGCCTACCCTAATGAACTCTGTCATTACTCTACGGAACTCTATTTAGTCACCCTTCAGCCTGCTGGTTTCGAGGGCAATTATATTTATAACTAATTTTTTAAAAAACTGCAACAGGATGGGAGAAAAATAAAGGAGGTGAATGATTGGAAGATGAAAGGATGGTAAAGAGGGAATACATGGGAGAAGAATTAGTGGGAACATGATAAGGAACAATAAAGTGTTTTACAAGAATATCAGTACAAGAGATATTGTTATAAGGGAGGTTGGCTCCCTGAGCAGAGAGAGCCATCAATTTCTCTGACAATTGAAAACTGGCAGTACAAAGTGCTTCACCTCAATGATCCACACTCACAGCAAGTTTCCAGGAACAATGGCAAAGGTCCAGGATATAGGATTGATTTGATAAACAGCTGAATGTTGTAATTGGTACACAATGGGGAGCTGGCTTTTTTTTTTGAACCAATCTTATGATTTATCAAGCCTTTCCCCAATTGCTTTTCCTTAAGTTTAGCATCTGCACACTCCACACACGGACCACCAAATATTTAAGGGTTTAGTGATGAATCGGCAAGCTCCGCAGTGCATCAGTGAGATTCCGTGTGTTGAGACGGACAATGCATTTCCCCTTCAATGCCTGGTTAATCTGAGTAAGTGGTCTGACAACACCAGGTTAAAGCCCAACAGGTTTGTTGGACTTGCATAGAATCCTTACAGTGCAGAAGGAAGCCATTCGGCCCATCGAGTCTGCACTGACAACAATCCCGCCCAGGCCCTATCCCCATATATTTACCCTGCTAATCCCGCTAACCTGTGCATCCCAGGACACTAAGGGGCAATTTAGCATGGCCAATCAGCCTAACCTATACATCTTTGACTGTGGGAGGAAACCGGAGCACCCGGAAGAAACCCATGCAGACACGGGGAGAATGTGCAAACTCCACACAGACAGTGACCCAAGCCGGGATTCAAACCTAGTTCCCTGGAACTGCGAGGCAGCAGTGCTAACAACTATGCCACCATGCCATCCTCACCTGATGAAGGAGCAGTGCTCTGAAAGCTTGTGATTCCAGATAAACCTATTGCAATTTTAACCTGGTGTTGTGAACCTTCTTACTGTGCCCACCCCTGTCCAACGCTGGTATGTCCACACCATGATTTACCTGAGGAACAGCAAAAAAGCAGTGGCTATCGTTGTGAGCACAATTCTTCCAAAGTTTTGCTGAGTGTTGCCAGAGCTTTTCATCATGTACTCATCGTAGACAAATGAAAGTTCAAATGTTCACAGCAATCGATACTATAAACGAGAAGGGTGCTGATTGACTGGCAAGACAACTCTGATTGGCCAAGGTGTTGCCATGGAGAAAACTTCAGGGAGCTATGAGCTTCCTAAGTCTCTGGGAAATTCAAAAAATGCTCAAGGTCTGTTCATATCCCTCTTGTTTGCAGGGAGTGGGTCCTTGCATATCAATGTATGTCACTTCTAGAAAGTATAAATGAGCCACATTATGACTGTTGTTGCTACTTCTAAAGTACTTCATTGGTTGTAAAGATTTGGGTTGTCCTGAAGTTGTATAAGGCGCTATGGTGATCCATAGATTAGAATTTGGATTTCATTGTCACAACCCTGGAGTTAATTCAGTAGATGATACTTTTTTAGACATGAAGGAGATCAAGGACTATGTGAATGGAGTTGGAAAGGGGATTTGCAGTGGGATGTTGGAGTTGGCTTGAATGACCTACTTCTGCTCCCAATTCTCAGAATAAAGGCAAAATACGGCAGATGTTGGAAATCTGAAATAAAAACAGAAAGGCTCAGTGAGTTTGGCAGTATCTGTGGAGACAGAAACAGTTTTTGTTGGTCTTCACTGGAGGCATCTCACCTTCCAATTAGACACTTTACAACCTTTCAACTTTAACATTGAGTTAACAACTTCAGACAATGAATTCTCTCTGACATTTTGACATATATTGTTTTCTTTTCCCCAACCACCACCCCTGCAGGACCATCTGTCATTTGGTCTTATGCTTTGCTTTTACAGAATGTTGACCATTATTCTGCTATTTACACATTCTGCTCTGCCGCTATCAGCACCTTCTGTATCACTACCATTAACACGCTCTTTGCCTTGCCCATGACATTTTTGTCAAATGTCCCCTGGGCTCCCGACCTCATAGCTGGGATTTTACAACCTTACTTGGGTGAGGCTTGTAAAATCCCGCTCGGGGCTAATGGAGTGTCTGTGACACTCACCTGCCCCGATTCTGGGGTGGGCGCACCAATAAAATATCAGGCCATATTTTTATTCTTATGTAAAAGTAAAGTCCCTTGCTTTTCAAAGTTCCTGTCCCAACATGAAATGCGCTCTCATGGCATCTGTACCTACACATGTCCCCTTTATTTCTAACGAGTTAACATTAGCATAAAACATCAGCATTCTCGTCAATACAGAACAAGTGTGTACACCCTCATATGAAAAGTTGGGTGATCCAATCTCTACCTTATAGTTGTCTGGTTGTCAGTTGTTACAAAGCTGCCAAACTCCATTACCTTCCTGCTATAAACTGCACTGTCTTCAATCTGTTGCTCAGTGCTATTCCAATTGAATGTTTTGGTGGTTTTATAGACATCAGTTATGTGTTTAAACTTAAACATCAATTATTACTGCTATTTGAAAACCCTGGCAATATTTATATTCAACTGTGTCGGTAATTGTCAGTTTGTTCATATTTCTGGAAAGAAATACAAAGGAAAATATTGCCCTATATTCAACTCCAATCCCAATCCCTTTCCATACTCTTTGAGGGATTGACAGGGAGTGAACATTACAAGCAGCACTCAGTATAATGTACTTCAGAGATGATGGCTGGATATGCAACACCTGGTACTGGCTTTGGGTGGGAGATTGGGGAGGGGGAGACGGGGAGGGGGGGGTGGGACGGTGGAAGGAGGAAGGGGAAAGGAGAAAAGTGCAATGCGTTGAATTCATATTAAGAGTGAGTTTTATTTTCCCTTTGTTACTCAAGGTACCGAGGTGAGGAGAACAGTACCAGCACAGGAATGGTTCTGATGGAAGTTGGGATGCTGAGTGGCTTTGTCCCAGAAATGGATGGTATTCAGACTAACGAGCTCATCAAAAAAGTAGAGTTTGAAGCTGGGAAAGTTAGCTTGTATTTTGACTCGGTGAGTTGGAGATTTCTTTTTCATTCATTCACGGGACGTAGGCATGGCTGGTAACATCCTTCAATGGTTAAGAAGAGACCTTCCTCTGTGGTTTTAGGAATGAATCTATATAAAGTGCATTCAGAAGCATTCACAAACAAACATAACTTGGACTTTTTGCTTTTCAGTTGAATGAGACCGAAGTTTGTCTGACCATCCCAGTTATAAGGGATTCCAAAGTCGCTAATGCCCAGGATGCAATGGTCAGTGTGTTAGAATATTATGAGCCAGGTAAGACATTTATTTAATTGGTTGATTTTGGGCGTGTGAGTGTATTACTGACCAGAATTGAGATGATAGAGTGCTTTCCTCGTCATACCTGGAATCTGCACTGCACTGGGTGACTGGGATTGCCACAGTAAGAAGTCTCACAACACCAGGTTAAAGTCCAATAGGTTTATTTGGTGTCATAGAGTTATAGAGGTTTACAGCATGGAAACAGGCCCTTTGGCCCCACTTGTCCATGCTGCCCTTTTTTTAATAACCCCTAAACTAATCCCAATTGCCTGCATTTGGCCCATATCCCTCTATACCCATGTAACTATCTAAATGCTTTTTAAAAGATAAAATTGTACCCGCCTCTGGTAGCTTGTTCCAGACGTTCACCACCCTCTGTGTGAAAAAATTGCCCCTCTGGACATTTTTGTATTTTCCCCTCTCACCTTAAACCTATGCTCTCTAGTTTTAGACTCCGCTACCTTTCGGAAAAGATATTGACTATCTACCTTGTCTATGCCCTTCACTATCTTATTGGCTTCTATAAGATCAGCCCTCATCCTCCCACATTCCAGAGACAAAAATCCCAGTCCATTCCTTATAACTCAATCCATCAAGTCCCAGTAGCATCCTAGTAAATATTTTCTGCAGTCTTTCTAGTTCAATAATATCCTTTCTATAATAGGGTGACCAAAATTGTACACAATATTCCAAGTGTGGTCTTACCAATGTCTTGTACAACTTCAAGACGTCCCAACTCCTGTATTCAATGTTCTGACTGATGAAACCAAGCATGCCGAATGCCGCCTTCACCACTCTGTCCACCTGTGACTTCACTTTCAAGGAGCTATGAACATGTGCCCCCAGATCTCTTTGTTCTCTAACTCTCCCCAACGCCCTACCATTAATTGAGCAAGTACTGCCCTGGTTCAATCTACCAAAGTGTTTCACCTCATTTGTCTAAATTAAACTCTATCTGCCATTCGTCAGCCCACTGGCCCAATTGATCAAGATCCCATTGCAATCGGAGATAACTTTCTTCACTGTCCACTATGCCACCAAGCTTGGTGTCATCTGCAAACTTACTATCCATTGTATTCTCATCTAAATCAATCATATAAATGACAAATAACAGTGGGCCCAGCCCTGATCCCTGAGGCACACTGTTGGACACAGGCCTCCAGTTTGAAAAACAATTCTCTACAAACACCCTCTGGCTTCTGTCAAGAAGCCAATTTTGTATCCATTTAAATACCTCAGCCTGGATCCCATGAGATTTAACTTTATGCAGCAACCTACCTTGTCAAAGGCCTTGCTAAAGTCCATGTAGACAACATCAACTGCACTGCCCTCATCTATCATCTTTGTTACCCCTTCAAAAAACACAAGCTTTTGGAGCACTGCTCGTTCAGCAGATGAGTGATATGTAGCTTGTGTTATGTAACTATCCTCTGCTTACTTATTTTGTTGGGGAAGTAGTTTAGTTGTTTAGGTATTAACAGAGGATTGAACTTTTTCTTTATTTGTTCATGGGACATGGGTGTCACTGGCTGGGCCAGCATTTATTGTCCATCCCTATTTGCCTGAGATCAGTTGAGAGTCAACCACATTGCTGTGACTCTGGAGTCACATGTAGGCCAGACCAGATAAGGACGACAGAGAATCCTACAAGGAGGCCATTCAGCCCATTGAGCATGCACCAACCACAATCCTGCCCTATCCCCGTAATTCCATGCATTTACTGGTCGCCTCACTACAGGAAGGATGTGGAAGCTATTGAGAGGGTGCAGAGGAGATTTACAAGGATGTTGCCTGGATTGGGAGGCATGCTTTGAGGATAGGTTGAGGGAGCTAGGGCTCTTGTCCCCGGAGTGACGAAAGTTGAGAGGCAACCTGATAGAGGTTTATAAGATGTTGACAGGAATAGGAAGGCTGGATTCTGGGAGGCTATTTCCCAGGGCTGAAATGGTTGCTACGAGAGGACACAGGTTTAAGGTGCTGGGGAGCAGGTACAGAGGAGATGTTAGGGGTAAGTTTTTCACTGAGTGGTGAGTGAGTGGAATTGGTTGCCGTCAGTGGTGCTGGTGGTGAACTCGCTGGGGTCTTTTAAAAGACTTCTGGATGAGTACATGGGATTTAATGGGATTGGGAGTTGTGGATAGTTCTATGGCTTGGTGGGTATAGATCTGATCAGTGCAACTTGTGGGCCGAAGGGCCTGTTTGTGCTGTAGTGTTCTATGTTCTATGTACCCTAGCTAGTCCCCCTGACACAAAGGGGCAATTTAGCCAGGCCAATTCACCTAACCCACACATCTGTGGGAGCCAGCAAGAGGCCTGCACCATCTCCTTCAGGAAGGCCTCAGGAAGCGAGTCTTCAACAGGAACAAAATCCTGGGGTGGGCAAATTCCAGGCACTAAGTGCTGCCAGCCAATCAGAAGCCACTGGGGTGACAAAGATGGCTGCTGGAATGACACCCACCAGAGGCCCAGGATTGCAGAGAATTCAAGACAGAGATGATTAAAGATGGGAGATGTTTTATGATGTGGGGATCACAGGGCCGCAGAGTATAGGAGGGATTGGCAAGAAGGGGAGGGAAAGCTGTCAGCGGGCCCCCCCACTTCCCAATGCCAACCCCCTCCATCCGGCACTGAGTGTCTTTGAACAAATTCAGCCTCCGTGCTATTGGAATCATGGAATCCCTACAGTGCAGAGGAGGCCATTTGGCCCATCGAGCCTGCACTGACCATAATCCCACCCTATCCCTGTAACCCTGCATATTAACCCGAGCTAGTGCCCCTGACGCTCGGCTCAATTTAGCATGGCCAATCCACCTAACCCGCACGTGTGTGGGAGGAAACCAGAGCACCTGGAGGAAACCCACGCAGACACGGGGAGAACGTGCAAACTCCACAGGATGGTGACCTGAGGCTGGAATTGAACCTGGGGTCCCTGGCGCTGTCGGGCAGCAGTGCTAACCACCCATACTCTTTTTTTCATTCATCCCAGAGTGTGGACTTTGCCATCATTTATTGCCCATCCCGAGGTGTTCTTGGGAAGATGGCGAGTCACCCCCCCCCCCCCCCCCCCCCAATGCCCTGTTGGATAGGCAGCTCCAGGATTTTGACCCAGTGATGATGAAGGAAGGAAGCCGGGGGTGGTGGGTGGGGGTGATGCATGTCCAAGTGGGGATGGCCTGTGCGACCTGGAGGGAATTCCAGCTCTGGTGATACACTCATGCTAAGAACAGCTTTTGAAAAATGTAACTGCGTGCGAGTGATTGTTCTGTTTTTTGCTTTAAACGCAGGGAAAAGGGCAGTGAGAACGTACAACTCGGAAGTGATGTCTGACACCGATTCATGCACCTTCTGTGGCTTTAACTGTAGTCTGTGTCGCTCACAACTCAGTGTGGTATCATTCCCGTCCGCAGCAGCGACAACTCTGGGAGACTCTGTTCCACTCGGGCCCTGCCTTCTTATTATTTATCTCATTTTGTCTTAATCAGCGCTGAGTGTAAAATCTCTCTGTCTCTCTCGGTGAAACAGTTAGTATTTTAATTATAGGGGACTGGGGTAGAAAGACGAGCAAAAATGTATTTGTAACCTCCTAACCTAGTAAACTGCTTTCTGTAAACTCTTGTTGATATTTTAACATCCGTGTGTTGTATATTTGTGGATATAAAAGGAGCATTTATTTTGTTTTGTGTGTGAATGCTTCTCTTGCCTCCCTCGTCTCCCACATGTGCAGTCGCAGCTGTTATTGCTTAACCTCTCTTGAGTGCTACCAAAGTTCCAGATTTCAGAGAGTGAGACTGTCCAATGTTCTGAATTTACAGCGCCTCTCTGAGTTATGGTTGCGTTCAGATCATTGGAACAGTTCTTGGTTTCTTCAGCTTGCACTGTTGAAGATCTTCCACAGTCACGTAGCGGAGTGAAGTTCCCCTGGCTCTCTCTCTCTCTCTCTGAACTTGCTCTGTGTGTTTGTGTGTGTGTGCGCGTTTTGGATTCTTCCCATGTTTCGCAATGGGATTAATTAAAAAAAAATTGCCAGGATCTTTAAGATGCCTCTGGGCAAACTGTAATTAAATTGTGCGTGAGTGTTGGGTGGAGTGGTTCGGGCTGCGGGGGGGAGGTGGGTGGGGGAGGACAATGGGGTCCAGCCAGTTCTTTATAAAACAGCCGCTGCAGACATTGAATAAAACAGATTTTAAAACGTTATCACTGTTCGGGCATCTGTTTAATCAAGGGTTCATCTGGTATTGTAATATCTCAGGATGGTTTTAGCCCAGCACTGTGCAGTGAGGGGGGGTGTTACAGACAGGTTAACCCAAGAACTTTGCACGCAGTTGAAAGGTGTGTGATTGATGGAACAAACACAGTGAGAATTTACAGTGTTACACACTATAGAATCTTTAAAGTCTAAAAGATGATATATACTGCTGGAACTGGTTGAAGTTTAATTATTATTGACTCAAGTAGGCTTACACTAACACTGCAATAAAGTTACTGTGAAAATCCCCTCCTTATGACACTCCGGCGCCTGTTCAGATACACTGAGGGAGAATGTAGCATAACCAATGCACCTAACCAGTGACAACTGGTTTCAGACTGTGGGAGGAAACCCGCACAGACACAGAGAAAATGTGCAGAATCCACGCAGAGAGTGACCCAAGCTGGGAATCGAACCTGGGTCCCTGGCACTGTGAGGCAGCAGTGCTAACCACTGTGCCACCGTACCACTCACTTCTAAACTCCAGCGCAAACAAACTCAGTCTGCCTAACCTGTCTCCAAAAGGGAATTGAACCCCGGTCTCTGTGAGGCAGCAGTGCTAATCACTATGCTACCCTTACAGCACAAAGGGAGATCATTTGACCCTCATGGCTGTGCCAGCTCTTTGAAAGAGCTATTCAATTAATCCCACTTGGTTTACACCAGCTCCAATTTCCTATGTTTGCGTGTTACGATCTGCAATAGGATGTCTGAAAGGGTAGTGGGAGGAAATGGAATAATAACTTTACAAGTGGGATTGGATATATACTCGGCAAAGCTATGGGGGTCCTTGATTACACTAGCTGCTTTTCTGAGGCAGCAGGAAGCGTAGACAGAATAAATGGATGGGAGGCTGATTTGCGTGATGGATTGGGCATCATTCACGAGCCTTTGTAGTTTCTTGTGTTTTGTAGTTTCACGAACTACAAAGAAATCTGTTTTTGGGATTGAATTTGCCAGGAGACAGCGAAAACCCAACCACTTTCCTTAGAATAGTGTCCTGGGATCTGTTACATCCATTTGCGATGATAAATGGGGGCTAGGTTTAGTGTCTCACCCAAAAGGAATGCAGTCAAGGGCACCAAGTGTCTGATCTGAGAATCGATCAGTTATTCCACAATCTTCTTTGAGATTTTGGAGCAAGGACAAATGAGGAGAAATGATATCATTCAAAAGGTTGTGGATTTTTTGATGAAGGGTTTTGACAGGATAGAAGCTGATTGTTTCTACTGGTGGCGGAGTCTCAAACACGGGGGCACCGTCTCTGGGTGAGAGGCCAATCATTTAGGATTGTGATGAGGAGAAATGTCTTCATTCAGAGAGTTGTGAATCTTTGGAATTCTTTACCCCGGAGGGATGTGGGTGCTCCATCATTTACAGCTGGGATAAACAGACATTGGTCCCTCAGGGAACCCAGGGATATGAGGCGTGAATGGAAAATGTAGCTGAAGCTCAAGTTCAGACATGACAGTTTTGAATGGGCAAAGCAGACTCAACGGGCCAAATGGCCTACTCCTGCTCCCATTTCTCGTGTTATTGTGAGGCTGTGGGGCAGAGATTTAGAGGGAAATTCTAGAGCTTATGACCTAGGCATCTGTGGGCACTGCTGCCAATGAGCTATGTTCTAGAGGGAATAGGTCAGAATTAATGGATGGTGAAGAGCTATATAAATAAACAATTATAATCCCCCCTTTGAAAGATGTGGGTATTGCTACTCAAAGGGGTTGTAAAACTTAATGAAGTGTGAAATAGAATGCGAACAAAGCACCTCAAAGTTTTGAAAAACAACCGAGAGAAGACTCGCCACACAACCCCGCATCCTGGGGGAACCCCACCTGCCCAGCCCGAGCCCTACCACCCTTGAAATACCCTGCCCTCTGCCCTGGCAGTGAACGCTCTGTCCTTGAGCACCTTGGAGATAAGTGGAGAGCAGTGATAACTTCCTTACTCCCCTTTGGAGTCATAGCACTTGGTCTCCACTTTCAGGAACCTGTAGTGATTGGTGTCTGGGTACTTCCGTTTCTGGGTGAGATCCAGATCCATAAGACCACAAGATATAGGAGCAGAATTAGGCCACTCGGCCCATCGAGTCTGCTCCATCATTCAATCATGGCTGATATTTTTCTCATTCCCATTCTCCTGCCTTTTCCCCATAACCCCTGACCCCCTTATTAATCAAGAACCTATCTATCTCTGTCTTAAAGACACTCAATGACCTGGTCTCCACAGCCTCCTCTGTGGCAAAGAGTTCCACAGATTCACCACTCTCTGGCTGAAGAAATTCCTCCTCATCTCTGCTTTAAAGGATCGTCCCTTTAGCCTGAGGTTGTGCCCTCTGGTTCTAGCTTTTCCTACGAATGGAAACATCCCCTCCATGTCCACTCTATCCAGGGCCTCGCAGTATCCTGTAAGTTTCAGTAAGATCCCCGTCATCCTGCTAAACTTCAACGAGTACAGACCCAGAATCCTCAACCTTTCTCATGTGACAAGCTCTTCATTCCAGGGATCATTCTTGTGAAGCTCCTCTGGACCCTTTCCAAGGCCAGCACATCTTTAGATACGGGGCCCAAAACTGCTCACAATACTCCAAATGGGGTCTGACCAGAGCCTTGTACAGCCTCAGAAGTACATCCCTGCTCTTGTATTCTAGCCCTCTCGACACGAATGCTAACATTGGATTTGCCTTCCTAACTACCGACTGAACCTGCGCGTCAACCTTAAGAGAATCTTGAACAATGACTCCCAAATCCCTTTGTGTTTCTGATTTTCTCAGCATTTTTCCATTTAGAAAATAGTCTCTGCCTCCATTCCTCCTTCCACAGTGCATAACCTCACACTTTTCCACGCTGGGTGGGACAGGCCAGCAGCGTTGGGAACGGATTAAGCATTTCAGGCCTCTCGCCAAGTTCACCGGGGGATAACGGGAACTAACGGGATCAAAAAATCATCTCAACGTTTCACGTCCAACGTGACTGAAGAGAGATGGAAGTGTGATGGGTTTGTTGAAAACTGTTGGAAAGGTTGGGGGGGAAGGGTTAGGTAAAACAAAAAGGTAAGTCAGGGACAGAATCGATGGCAGAATAGATTCAACATCAAAAATATCATGGAATAAAATGCAAAGGGACTGATAGCGGTTGCCATAAAGTCTTGGAGTCACAGAGTCATAGAGGTTTACAGCATGGAAACAGGCCATTCAGCCCAACTTGTCAATACCTCCTTTTTTTTTAAAGCCTAAGCTAGTCTCAATTGCGTCCTTTTGGCCCATATCCTTCTATACCCATTTTACCCATGTAACTGTCTAAACACTTTTAAGAGGAAAAGCATTAGTCCAGAGTAAATGTTAATGGCAGAACTGTTAAGGGTGGCACAGTGACGCAGTTGTTAGCACTGCTGCCTCACAGCGCCAGGGACCTGGGTTCAATTCTGGCCTTGGATGACTGTGTGCACATCCCCCCCGTGTCTGCGTGGGTTTCCTCCGGGTGCTCCGGTTTCCTCCTACACTCCAAAGATATGCGGGTTAGGGTGATTGGCCATGCTAAATTGTCCCTCAGTGTCAGGGGGACTAGCTAGGGTAAATATGTGGGGTTATGGGAATAGGGCCTGGTTTGGATTGTGGCCAGTGCAGATGCGATGGGCTGAGTGGCCTCCTTCCTCACTGTAAGGATTCTATGATTCTATGAGAGATGAATAGCCATCTGAAAACAAAGATACAGACTGGCACATGGCAAATATAAAAATAATCAAAAGGGAGATTTACTTCATGATCTGAAGTTGTTGAACTCAATGTTGCAGAAGATTATAGAGTGCCTCACCTGATGATTCTTCAAGCTTGTGGTGAGCTTTACTGGAACATTGAAATGTGAGCTCGCAGACAAAGTGGTGACTCGAGATAGCAGCTCAAAGCTTGTGGACAGGGCAGTGGTGTTCCACAAAGTGATCGCTGAGTCTGTGTTTGGGCTCCCCAGTTGAGAGAAGACCGCAGCAAGTATGGCCGACTGAATTGACAGAAGCGCAAGAGCGAACTTCTTCACCTGGAAGGAATGTTTGGGAGCTGGGATGGTGAGGACGGAGGAGGAAAAGGGGCAGGTGTGACAGCTCCTGCATGGGGAGGTGCCGTGGGAAGGGGATGAGGTTTAGTTTAGAAGTTTATTTATTAGTGTTAACACTGCAATGAAGCTACAGTGAAAATCCCCTCGCCGCTACACTCTGGCGACTCTTTGGGTACACTGAGGGAAAGTTTAGCGTGGCCGATGCTCCTAACCAGCACATCTTTCAGACTACGGGAGGAATTTGGATCACCCGGAGGAAACCCACACAGACATGGGGAGAAGGTGTTGACTCCACACAGGCAGTGACCCAAGGTGGGAATCGAACCCGGCTCCCTGGTGCTGTGAGGTAGCAGTGCTAACCGCTGTGCCACCATGCCACCCCCAGGTGTCGTGGATGATAGAGGACTGGACCTGTGTGTCATGGAGGGAATGGTCCCTGCGGAATGCTGACCGAAGAGGGGAGGAGAAAATGTGTCTGATGATGGCGCTATGCATAAATGGTGGGGAATCGCCCTTTGATTGTGGAGGGTGGCTAACGTGGGGGGCGGGGGAGGGGGGAGAAGGTGGTTGCGGGGCATGGGGTGCGGGGGGTGAGGTGGAAAGGACAAGGAGAATCTTACTGTAGCCCTGGGAGAAAGAGGGGACAGGGTGAGATCAAATTCTTTATATTAAAGTGGGAGCTACTGTAGCGAGAACGGGGCAATGAATGAATGAGACCTGGGACGGGCAGCAGAGTGCTAAGCTTCGGATAATGGAAAGCAGGGTGTAGTAGGATGGCCAAGACTTGCATTGGAATTGTCACGTCTACAGGAAACAAAAGCATGAAGCTCTCCCCTCAGTTTGGGCATTTACCACCAGAGAGCACTATTGCTCCATGAAAAACATCCAGTCTGATCAATTAATAAACTATTCCCTCCCAATCCCATTCAGTTACTTAACTCCACACTGTACACGTGCCCCAAACTTATCAAATTTATGATATTGCCTCCTGATTATAAATGGCATTTTCTGAAGAAATAATACCATCTCTCTTTGAAATCTCTTTATCTGTTGCAATAAGTTCCTACAGTCCACAAAACAGTTGCTTCTTGTAAGGTAAAATCTGACACATCATTAAACAATAAACTCCATGAAATAGATGGATAAAGAGATTCCTCTGCTGACTGAACCAGTGGCACGGCAGCCTAAAGTCAGGTTTCTGAGAAAAAAAGACTTGCATTTATATAGCACTGGTCACCTCCTTAAAATGTCCCAATTTACTTGCTTTAGCTCCATATCCCTTATCCTAAAGGGAATCTCGAGAATTTCCAATTTCTTGACTCCTTCAACAAGTCCTGGAGTGGGACATGAAGGGTGAATGAGTTACTCACTGGGCCAAGGTTGCCAGCAAGGTAGGTGGTGGGGCATTTTTAACACAAAGGGAATATGAAGGATATGTGGATGGAGGAAGGGTGGGTATAGGTTAACATGCAGTCTTACCATCATTACTTTGTGCTACTTTGCGACTTACAATGGGAACAACAGTATATAGAAGGAAATTAGGTAAACATTTGACAGCACCCTGACAATGGTGTGGCACGGTGGCACAGTGGGTAACGCTGCTGCCTCACAGTGTAGGGATCTGGATTCGATTCCCAGCTTGAGTCACTGTCTGCAGTGAGATTGCACATTCTCCCCGTGTCTATGTGGGTTTCCCCCAGGTGCTCCGGTTTCCTCCCACAATCCAAAAGGCGTGCTGGTTAGGATGATTGGCCATGCTAAATTCTCCCTTGCCCTTGGGGGAACAGCAGGGTAAATACGTGGGGTTCTGGGGGCAGGGCTTGGGTGTGATTGTTGTTGGTGCAGGCTCAATGGGCCAAACGGCCTGCCTCTGCGTTTTATGGATTCTATTCTACTTGAAGAACTGAAAATAAGAGGCGGAGTGAGGAATTGGAATTGGAGAAGGAAGCTTGCAGAGAAAGATCTCAACCTGGATGGATCTCAATGGATTCCTTCAGTAGCTAAGTTTCTACGGTTCTGAATTTCTATTTGGTTACATTTGCTGTAATAAACCTTTCACTTTCCTTTATTGTTGTCTAGTTGAAGACAGAAAACCTTTAAAAAGATCTTATAATTATTGTTGTTGTGCCTAAGGTGAGGGAGGGCTAAACCCAATGACACGTGGTACACTACTGATAGGTGCCCTCTGTTCTGGAGAAGGCAGTAACTACTCTTCTATTGCTGGGTACTCCACTGAGTGACTGCATTAAACACCTTCACCGCCCAGACCCATTGCTCTGGGGGAGTCACAGTCTGAGGATTCAGGGTAGACAATTTAGGACGGAGATGAGGAGACATTTCTTCACCCAAAGAGTGGTGAGCCTGTGGAATTCATTAACACAGGAAGCAGTTGATACAAAATATTGAATGTATTCGAGAGATGGCTGGATATAGCACTGGGGGAGAACGGGATGGGATCAAAGGTTATGGGGAGAAAGCAGGAAAAGGCTATTGAGTTAGACAATCAACCATGATGGCGGAGTAGGCTTGAAGGGCCAAATGGCCTCCTCCTGCTCCTATCTTCTATGCCACCTATCAGTGCTGTAAACCAGTGCAGATGAGAACTTCTGTGCTTGTCTGGGTTGGAGAACGCTCTTTATTCTGCATTTTCTGTGTGTCCAAACTTCCACAGTATTAATTAATTACAAAGAAAGAGACCATTTTCCCAATATCCCATCTTGCACTTAAATGGAAGTGTTTCATTGAAATGGTGCTTCAGTGTAGGCTGGGTGTAATAATGGTTACGTTACTGGACAAGGGGCCCAGAGGCTGACACTAATAATCCAGTTGAAGCCTGAAATCAAACTTCACCCATGACAATTGGAGAATTTAAATTGACTTCAATTTAAATCATCTGGAAAAAAAAAATCATTGAAACTGAACTAGTTCAACTAATGTCCTTTACATGGAGAGACTTGATTGACATGTGAGTCCGACTCCATATTAACTCACAGCTCCCATCTGAAGTCATCTACAAAACAACTCAGGGGCCTCACAGGTCAGAAGTTCCTCATCAAAGTTTCCCGAGCCACTGGGGATGAACAAGAAATGTCAGCAATGCAAAGACCCTGAGAATGAATGTCATATCCCTCAATGTTCTTCATTGTCTGTAACCACACTCAGTTAGTTACTGCCCTGATCCATAGCTTCCTATGTTCATTGCTCAGAACATTGAGTACAGGAGTTGGGACGTCTTGTTGAAGTTGGACATGCCATTGATAAGACCACGCGTGGAATATTATGTAGAGTTCTGGTCACCCTATTATAGAGAGGATATTATTAAACTAGAAAGAGTGCAGAAAAGATTTACTAGGATGCTACCAAGATTTGATGGCTTGAGTTATAAGCAGAGGCTGGATAGACTGGGACTTATTTTCTCTGGAGCACAGGAGGCTGTGGGGCATAGATCAGCTAGATAGTCAACATCTTTTCCCAAAGGGGGTTCTAAAACGAGAGGGCATAGATTTAAGGTGAGTGGGGAGAGATACAAAAGGGTCCAGAGGGGCAATTTTTTCACACAGAGGATGGTGAGTGTCTGGAACAAGCTGCCAGGGGTAGTAGTAGAGGCGGGTACAATTTTGGCTTTTAAAAAGCATTTAGACATGAGTAAGATGGGTATAGAGGGATATGGGCCAAATGCAGGCAATTGGGACTAGCTTAGGGGTTTTTAAAGAAAAAGGGCAGCATGGACAAGTTGGGCTGAAGGGCCTGTTTAAAAACAATCTCTACCCGCTTCCCTTTTTTAGCTCTAATGCCTTTTTTTTAAAAACATGCAATCCACGGTGTAATCTGGGCGGGGGTTGGGGAGGTTAGCATTGAACAGAAGCTGAACTGGACAGCTGCATAAATACTGTGGCTGCCACAGCAATTCAGAGGCTGGGAATTATGTGCTGAGTAGAATGTTCCCGATAGTGGGGGAGGCCAGACTAAGGGTCATAGTTAGAGGATAAGGGGTAAACCTTTTACAACTAAGTTGAAGAGAAATTTCTTCATCCAGAGATTGCGTGGACTTCATGACAACAGAATGTAGCTGAAGCCAAAACGTTGTGCGATTTCGAGAAGAAATTAGATATAGTTCTTGGGGCTAAAGGGATTAAGACATACAGGGGGGGAAGATGGAGTCAGGATATTGAATTTGATGATCAGTCATGATCATAATGAATGGTGGAGCAGGTTAGAAGATCTGACTGTCCTACTCCTGCTTCTAGCTTTCACCTGCTGACTCTGCAAAGTCTGTCCATCATTTGCAAGGCAGAAGTGTGATCAAATACTCTCTGTTTGCTCAGAGAATGCAGCATCAAAGACTCTCTGACATGAATTTTAGTGAATGAATACAGAGATTTAACCTGATTCTGAACTGATTCCAAAGTGCTCTGTATCCTTTGGGGATCCTTTATCCCCACCCCCCCCTGCTATTAATCCTGATGTGTTCAGTCTGTGTAGACCTTCATTCCCAAGATCAATTTGTTACAGCTTCTTGTCTGATTCAGACACATAGAATCATTGAATCATAGAATCTTACAGTGCAGGAGACCATTCGGCCCATCAAGCCTGCACCGACCACAATCCCACCCAGGCTCTATCCTCTAACAGCACATATTTATCCTGCTAATCCCCTCTGACTCTCAGGTCAACTTAAGCATGGCCAATCAACCTAACCCACACATCATTGGACAGTGGGAGGAAATAGGAACAACCGGAGGAAACCCATGAAGACACAGGGAGAATGTGCAGACTCCGCACAGACTGTGACAAAGGCTGGAGTTGAACCCTGGCACTGTGAGGCAGCAGTGCTAACCATATCCATACCCTGGTCACTCGCCTTTCCCGGCTGATCCTCCTGATGTGCTCTCGCACTTGCTAAACTGATTGGCTACGCACGGCAATCTCACCATAAGAGGTTGATCTACTTCCCAATTCTTTCATTGGGTACTATGTCTTCAATGCTTCCCTATACAGTCGGCACCCTCCTTCCTGTACAGTCAGCACACTGTGTTCCCAACACCCTCCTTCCTGTACAGTCAGCACACTGTGTTCCCAACACCCTCCTTCCTGTACAGTCAGCACACTGTGTTCCCAACACCTTCCTTCCTGTACAATCAGCACACTGTGTTCCCAACACCCACCTTCCTGTACAATCAGTACACTGTGTTCCCAACACCCACCTTCCTGTACAGTCAGCACACTGTGTTCCCAACACCCTCCTTCCTGTACAGTCAGCACACTGTGTTCCCAACACCCACCTTCCTGTACAGTCAGCACACTGTGTTCCCAACATCCACCTTCCTGTACAATCAGCACACTGTGTTCCCAACACCCTCCTTCCTGTACAGTCAGCACACTGTGTTCCCAACACCCACCTTCCTGTACAGTCAGCACACTGTGTTCCCAACACCCTCCTTCCTGTACAGTCAGCACACTGTGTTCCCAACACCCACCTTCCTGTACAATCAGCACACTGTGTTCCCAACACCCTCCTTCCTGTACAGTCAGCACACTGTGTTCCCAACACCCACCTTCCTGTACAGTCAGCACACTGTGTTCCCAACATCCACCTTCCTGTACAGTCAGCACACTGTGTTCCCAACACCCTCCTTCCTGTACAGTCAGCACACTGTGTTCCCAACACCCACCTTCCTGTACAGTCAGCACACTGTGTTCCCAACATCCACCTTCCTGTACAATCAGCACACTGTGTTCCCAACACCCTCCTTCCTGTACAGTCAACACAGTGTGTTCCCAACACCTTCCTTCCTGTAGAGTCAGCACACTGTGTTCCCAACACCCACCTTCCTGTACAGTCAGCACACTGTGTTCCCAACATCCACCTTCCTGTACAGTCAGCACACTGTGTTCCCAACACCCTCCTTCCTGTACAGTCAGCACACTGTGTTCCCAACACCCACCTTCCTGTACAGTCAGCACACTGTGTTCCCAACACCCTCCTTCCTGTACAGTCAGCACACTGTGTTCCCAACACCCACCTTCCTGTACAGTCAACACACTGTGTTCCCAACATCCACCTTCCTGTACAGTCAGCACACTGTGTTCCCAACATCTCCAATGCTTCAGTTTGTTGTCTGACCAAAATGTCTCATGCCAGCATCTCATCTAATGCCAGGAAGAATAATCTAAGGCTGTTCACCATGCAGTCCGTACTTAACCTTGGTGCCGGCCTGTGTGACAAACACTGAGTGTCATGTTGTGTTATTATCATGATATGAAAACACCAATCATTCATCAGGGATTGAGTAAACATGGGGTGGAATTTTCCTGTCGAGCCCACCACAGGATGTGTGGCGGGTGGGACAGGATCAGGGAAAGGATCCTTGATTTCAGATAGGATCTTTCAGTCCTGGAGCAACGACAGGCGGAAAAACCTGCCCACGGTGTGGATTCATTCCTATATGAAAGTGAGTGCTCAGATACTAAAGCAGTCTGTTGCCCCTATGCAGCATGGCCTGTATAGCATTCAGGGTTCGTATGTGGCAAGTAAGATTTCTGATACTCAAGTGCCAGGCAATGGCCATTGCTGTGATGTGTCTTTAAGGTGCAGCAGTATGACGTCACTGGAAGGGAAGTGTGTCTTGCGATCCAGTGTTAGTTTCATTTTTGCCTGGAAGCACAACACAACACTCCCTTGGCATTTTCAGACTCTCTACCCATTTTCTACCCATGTATATCCATTCATTCATTTGAACTTGGCACAATATAGCCATTGCCTGGCACTTGAGTAGCACCAATCTTACTTGCCATGTATAAACCCTGAATGCTATACCGACCATGCAGCACTGGGGCAACAGATTGCTTTAGTATCTGAGCAGTCGCTTTCAAGATTAAACTTTATTGATTATATTTTGTCTGTGATATCTCCCGGACTCATTTGAGGCGACTGGAGTAGAATTTCAGAGAACGTCCTTTCCTTTGTTGACCCCTGTTACATTGCTGGTGTTCTGCATCTTCCAGGGGGTGATGTGGCTGTGGGAGCAATGGATGCTGGAGTGTTTGGAAGAGCCCAGTCGCAATGCTCTGACCACCATGAAGATCAGGGCAAATTGGATAGACCAGCTGATCTAATCCTACCATCGGTTTTGTATGTTTACAGACTCACTGGATCCATTTATAGGTAGGATTCCAGAGGTAGAGTGAGATCAGAGAGTTCACACTTTCTCACTGTTTTCTAATTCCAAACAGCTGTGGATTCCAGACGGTCTACTAACGGTGAGAGTTAAGCTCCTTCCTTGATACACTTGAAGTTATTAAAGTTCCCTGGGGCTCCACACTTGTGAGGAGGCGGAATTGATTGCAGCTCCTTTTAGCCTGAAAGCCAGAGCACCCTGGTGTGGAAAGATCTTCCATATGCCACAGGTTTGGATAGAGCGAGGAGGCTTGGACTGATTTAAGAGGCTTTCGAGTCTGGAATCAGAACAATGGTGCTGTTTCGTTTCCCGCACGTCGTGTTCTTTTGTTTAAAATTCCAGCTGGTGCCGACTTCCATTGTGCAAGGAACAGATTCTGGGTCCCGTGCCAGGACTTTCTCTGGCAACGCTGCCCAAAGCCCCCCCCACCTTGAAGGACAAGAGTGTCCAGGTGCGAGGGACCAAGCTCCCCCTCCAACTCGTACAATCTGTCTCCATTCCTTCACTGTCACTGGGTCAAATTCCTGGAGGTCCCGCCCTCACTGTTACCACATGGAATGTGACACTTCCAGAAGGCAGCTCACCACAACCTCCTCAAAGGCATGGGTAACAAATGCTTGCCTTTTCGGTGACATTCCCAAGCCGACAATGATTGAAACAACCTGGAGGGCAAGAGAATCCGAGTCTGAAGTGTAAGCAAATTACATTCCGGGATGGAACCAATGTCGAGACAACATGGTTTCCTCCAGCCTTGGTACTCGTGTTAAAGAGTCACTTGTTGAGCTCCCACATCCACAACAGTGAAGCAGCAATGCTTTATAATCCTATCTAAATCTCTTCCCTCTTGCTCTGAATCCAGTGGGTTTAAGTTCCCCTCCGGGACTCCAATAGGTTCTCAGTGTCAGTGCTGCCAGAACGCTGTGTTGTCGGCAGGCATTGTCTCTGATCAAGATGTTGAACTGAGATCCTGTCTGCCCTCTCGGGTAAATTGCCTTGGTGGCACAGAGGCACGATGGGCAGTACAGAGGCACAAGGGACAGTACGGTGGCACAGTGGTTAGCACCGCTACCTCACAGCGCCAGGGACCCAGATTCAATTCTGACCTTGGGTCACTGTTTGTGTGGAGTTTGCACCTTCTCCCTGTGTCTGTGTGGGTTTCCTCCGAGTGCTCCAGTTTCCTCCCACAGTCCAAAAGAGGTGCTGGTTAGATGGACTGGCCAGGCTAAGTTCCCCCTCAGTGTACAGGCGCTGGAGTGTAGTGGCTAGGGGATTTTCACAGTAACTTCATTGCAGTCTTAATGTGAGCCTTGTGACCCCAATAAGTAAACTTTAAAACTTTGAAGTATATAAGATCCTAAACGATCTTAAAAAGGTGGACGTAGAAGGGGTGTTTCATCCTGTGGGTGAGTCCAGGACTCAGAGGCACTGTTGTAAAACTCGCCTTTTGGGGGAGAGATGAAGAGAATTTTTTTCTTTCAGAGGGTTGTTTGACTTTGGAACCCTCTGCCTCAGAAAGCAATGGGGGGGGGGGGGTGCGGCGGGGTGGTGGTCACTGAATATTTTTAAGACGGAAGTAGATAGATTTTTGTCAGACAAGATTATCGTGGATAGATAAAAATGTGGAACTCAGCAAAAGCAATCAGCCACGATCTTACTGAATGCCAGAACAGGTTTGATGGCCCGAATGGTCGCTGCCTGCTCCTATTTCATATGCACACTTCAAAAGTAGCTGCAAAAGAATTTTGAATGCTGTGACGGTGTGGAAAACTCTGGATAATGGAAAGTTCTGAAGTGTTTTGGGACATCCTGCAGGTGTCAAGCTTGCAAGAAATACAACATCTTAATTTCTGACTTAACAGAAAGTTCCAGAACCTCAGGGATCCTTGGAGCTCAGCTGGCAGACAGAAATACTGCTTGGCTTTGGTGCTGTATTCCCAACAGTTAGGTGCAAAAAAACCTTTTCTGTTGCAAGGATAAATGGTTAAGACACTTATTTGTATAAAACATTTCCACAGGCTCGAAAATACTGTCAAAGTTAAACTCAGGCAGATACGGAAGATCGGGAGAAGACAGTACCTGATAGTTTAACAGAAAATTCTGTCTGGAATAAACAAACAAATACAGTCAGATTTATGGATTGGAATTGGAATTTTTTTTTAACGTAAATGTTCCATCGCGATCATTCGATTGAATGAACTCAAACTGGTTCTCCGACGAAACGGTGAATAAAAATAACAAAGGGTCTTTGACAAAGGGTCATCTGGACTCGAAACGTCAGCCCTTTTCTCTCTCGTTACAGATGCTGCCAGACCTGCTGAGGTTTTCCAGCATTTCCTCCTTTGGTTTCAGATTCCAGCGTCCTGGTTTTATTACTGACAATAACATGCCTCTCTTCGAAAAGCACTTCCACGTTTGTTCGGAATGTTGTGAAAATTTGAAAAGAAAATATCATAGTGAGCACCACTTTATTAATTTAAAGTCCTCGAATAATCGTTTAGAGTCCTCAAATGGAAGTGTGGAATTTCCAAAGAAACTCCAAAAGTTATGTGGATTGGCTGTGCTAAATTGCCCCTTCGTGTCAGGGGTACTAGTAAGTTAGAAGTTAAAGTTTATTTATTAGTCACAAATAAGGCTTACATTAACACTGCAATGAAACAGAACTAGAGGGCACAGCCTCAAAATAAGGGGGGGGGGCAGTTTAGATCGGAGTTGAGGAGGAACTTCTTCACTCGAAGGGTGGTGAATCTCTGGAATTCTCTGCCCATTGAAGTGGTGGAGGCTACCTCGCTAAATATATTTAAGTCACGGGTAGATAGGTTTCTGATCGATAAGGGAATTAAGGGTTATGGGGAGAAAGCGGGAAAGTGGAACTGATCCACTTCAGATCAGCCATGATCTTATAAGAACATAAGAACATAAGAAATAGGAGCAAGAGTAGGCCATCTAGCCCTTCGAGCCTGCCCCGCCATTCAATAAGATCATGGCTGATCTGTCGCGGCTCAGTTCCACACTCCCGCCCTCTCCCCATAACCCTTAATCCCCTCGCTTATCAAAAACCCATCAACCCGCGTCTTAAAAATATTTAGCGAGGCAGCCTCCACCACTTCAACGGGCAGAGAATTCCAGAGATTCACCACCCTTTGAGTGAAGAAGTTCCCCCTCAACTCCGTTCTAAACCGCCCCCCTTTTATCTTGAGGCTGTGCCCCCTAGTCCTACTGTCTTTTTTGAGCGGGAAGAGTCTCTCCACCTCTATCCTATCCATCCCATTCATCATCTTATACGTCTCAATGAGATCGCCCCTCATTCTTCTAAACTCTAACGAGTACAAGCCCAGTTTATTCAGCCTCTCCTCATAGCTCAACCCCCTCAACTCCGGTATCAGCCTAGTAAACCTCCTCTGCACTCCCTCCAAGGCCAAAATATCTTTGCGCAGGTGCGGCGCCCAAAACTGCACACAGTACTCCAGCTGCGGCCTCACCAATGCCCTATACAGCTGCAGCAAGACCTCCCTACTTTTATATTCAACCCCCCTCGCTATGAAGGTCAGCATCCTTCATATATATTGAATGGCGGGGCAGGCTCGAAGGGCTAGATGGCCTACTCCTGCTCCTATTTCTTATGTTCTTATGAAGTTAATGTGAAATTCCCCTAGTCGTCACAATCCAGCACCTGTTCAGGTCAGTGCACCTAACCAGCATGTCTTTCAGACTGTGGGAGGAAACAGGAGCACCCGGAGGAAATCCACGCAGACACGGTGAGAATGTGCAGACTCTGTGTAGACAGGGACCCAAGCTGGGAATCGAAGTGGGGTCCCTGGTGCTGTGAGGCAGTGGTGCTAACCACTGTGCCACCATGTAGTACAGTAATATATGATGTTACGGGAAAGGGCCTGGGTGGGTTTGTTGTTGGTGCAGACTCGATGGGCCAGATGGTCTCCTTCTGCACTGTAGGGAATTCATGATTCAAATTCTAGTTAGCAGGTTAGGTATTGCAGTCATTTTAACCCAGCTCTTTGTGGATTTTGAGAACATAAAGGCTATTCTCTCTCAGAGGACAGTGAATCTGTGGAATTCTTCATCACAGAGAGCTTGGGTCGTTAAGGATGTTCAAGGCTGAGATAGACAGATCGTTAGTCAGTAAAGGAAGCGAGTGTTATGGGGATCAGGCGGGAAAGTGAAGTTGAGGGTTATCACATCAGATCAGTCATGATCTCATTGAATGATGGAGCAGTCTCGATGGGTTCTTTCTGCACTGTAGGATTCTATGATATTGCTGCAGATTACAGCGAGCTACCTCCAACCCGGTGAAACAGACCCTTTCGTTTTTAACCCTTCTTTATTGTTTGCCCAGCAATTAAGCACCCGAAGATTTTAATTTTCTCCCCTGTGTTTGACGGAGCAGCATCCTGTGCGCGATCCGTGAATTCTCGGGGGTTCTGGGACGACTGAGGAGGGTTGACAACTTTTAACACTCCGGCCATTCCCATCGTTTGCCCTGTTTACCTTCAAATCAGGAAAAAGCAAATTCCTTTGGCAACTTCTTCTTCTCTGGCTGACAGATGTGATCCAGAAATTGTTGCATAATCTCGTACTGAGCTCCCGCTGTTCAAAATTTTAGTTTTTTTTGCCCCAAAATTAACAAGGATATATTAATATTGTGTGGGCTGAAACGATGTCGTTAATTCACAGTGAGAATGATACATTTCCTGTACAATCTGCAGAAAACTTGTTAAAAAAAAAGGAACATTATAATTACCGATGGGAAAGAATCCAAAATTCCAAACACTGGGTGAATTGAAACAAGGCTGAAATGTTCCACGAGTTTTTTAGGGTCACCCTATTAGACTCCTTGTTACAGGCAAGAGTCCAGAAAGCCTAGCTGTTTCCATTGTGAAATAAAATTATACATGGGATGTTTTGTTTTAATCGCACAAAAAAAAATGGAGTGTTACTATTGTTTGATTCTTGGCAATCTCTGATATATAACTGTACTTCTTTATTCTTTGCTCATGCGCTTCAGTTCCTGGCCTAAGTAAGTGTTAACTGAGCTTTAGCAGGCTATAAGTTGTGGGAGGCATCACCGTTGAACGCAGTGCTGTGCTGGCCAAATGTCAGCACATAAATTTATGATTATGTCTGCACACAGATTCACACACGTATGCACAATGCAGAATTATATATGCACATACACAAACACAAACTCGTGCACACACACAGAAATACACACACTAATAGAAACACATACACAGGAACACACACACACACACACACACAGATACCCATGCACACACACAAACACTTGCACACACACATATGCACAGGTTCACACACACATACAGGGATACCCATGCGCACACACAAACACATGCACATACACACACACACACACACACATTCACACACACATGCACACATACAGAGATACCCATGCACACACACAAGCACATGCACACACACATATACACACACACAGAGATTCACACACACATGCACACATACAGAGATACCCATGCACACACACAAACACATACACACACACACACACACACACACAGACACACAGAAACACACACACATGCCCACTCATGCATATACACATCCCTCACCACGGGAATTGGAGAGAGCGAGGGGCAGATAATGGGAAGTCCACTGACCTCGGGTGGGTTTTTACAGTTTTGGGACAAGCGAGGCTGTAAAATCCCACCCATAGAAACACTCAGAAACTCACACACACGGGCACACACATTTGAAAACCACACACGTACCTATCCGTGCACAAACACACAGAAACTCACATGCATGCCCAGAGACACACGCACATGCATACACAGAAAAACACACAGAAAGATATACACAGAGATACACACACCCAGGCAAACATGCAGAAATGCATGCAAACATACACGTATGACAGTATAGTTCTGTATGAGGGAGGTCATGTCTCACTAACTTAATTGAGTTTTTTGAGAAGGTGAGAGAAATGATTGATGAGAGAGGGGTTGCGGATGTTGTCTGCATGGATTTTAGTAAAGAATTTGACAAGGTCTCTCATGGCAAGCTGGTGCAAAAGATTAAATCACATGGGATTAGGGGTGAGCTAGCCAGATGGATTCAGTACCGGCTTGGCCACAGAAGACAGAGGGTAGTAGTGGAAGGGTGCTGTAACTAGTGTTGTTCCGGAAGGATCAGTGCTGGGACCTCTGCTGTTTGTGATATACATAAATGGCTTGGAAGAAAACACAGCTGGTCTGATTAGCAAGTTTGTGGATACTAAGATTGGTGGAGTTGCGGATAATGATGAAGATTGTCAGAGAATACAGCAAGATATAGATAGGCTGGAAAATTGGTGGAGAAATGGCAGATAGAATTTAATCTGGAGAAATGTGAGGTGATGCATTTTGGTAGATCCAATGCAGGTGGGAGCAATAAAATAAACAGCAGAACCACCAGGAGCATAGACACACGGAGAAGTCTGGGAGTACAGGAACACAGATGCTTAAAAGTGACAGGACAGGAGGTGGAAAAGGTAGTGAAGAAAGCATATGCCATGCTTGCCTTCATCGGACGGGGCATCGAGTTGGCAAATCATGTTCCAGTTCTTTAAAACGTTGGTTAGGTCACGTTTGGAATACTGTGTCCAATTCTGGTCACCACACTACCAGAAGGATGTGGGGGCTTTGGAGAGAGTGCAGAGAAGTTTACCAGGATGCTGCCTGGTATGGAGGGTATGAGGAGCGATTGAATAAATTGGGATTGTTCTCCCTGAAAAAAACAGAGACTGAGGAGCGACCTGATACAAGTTTTACAAAATTAAGAGGGGTATTGATAGAGTGAACAGTTGGAAGCTTTTTCTCAAGAGATGGGTGAGATCCTAAATGAATATTTTTCATCAGTATTTACTGTTTAGAAAAGCATGGATGTTAGGGAACTTGGGGAATTACATATTGATGTCTTGAGGAGTGTACATATCACAGAGAAGGAGGTGCTGGAAGTCTTAAAGTGCATCAAGATAGATAAACCCCTGGGACCTGATGAAGTATATCCCAGGACATTGTGGGAGGCTAGGAAAGAAATTGTGGGTCCCCTCGCCAAGATATTTGAATCATTGATAGTCATGAGTGAGGTGAATGAAGATTGGAGAGTGGCAAATGTTGTGCCTTTGTTAAAAAAGGGCTGCAGGGAAAAGCCTGAGAACTACAGGCCAGTGAACCTCACATCTGTGGTGGGTAAATTGTTGGAAGGTATTTTGAGAGACAGGATCTACAGGCATTTAAAAATGCAAGGGCTGATTAGGGGCAGTCAACATGGCTTTGTGAGTGGAAAATCATGTCTCACAAATTTGATTGAGTTTTTTGAAGGGGTAACCAAGAAGGTAGATGAAGGCAGCGCAGTTGATATTGTCCACACGGACTTTAGCAAGGCCTTTGATAAGGTACCGCATGGTAGGTTTTTGTATGAAGTTAAATCTCACGGGATCCATGGTGAGGTATCTAAATGGATACAAAATTAGCTTCTTAACAGAAGCCAGAGGGTGGTTGTAGAGAGTTGTTTTTCAAACTGGAGGCCTATGACCAGCGGTGTGCCTCAGGGATCAGTTCTGGGCCCACTGTTATTTGTCATTTATATTAATGATTTGGATGAGGATATCGGGGGCACGGTTAGTAAGTAATGAATTAGCCTCAATTGCTTCTCTGGGCAGGGAATTCCACAGATTCACAACCCTTTGGGTGAAGAAGTTCCTCCTCAACTCAGTCCTAAATCAGCTTCCCCATATTTTGAGGCCATGTCCTCTAGTTCTAGTTTCACCCACCAGTGGAAAAAACCACCCTGCTTCTATCTTATCTATCTCCTTCATAATCTAATATATTTCTATAAGATTTCCCCTCATTCTTCTGAATTCCAATGAGTATTGCCCCAGTATACTCTGTCTCTCCTCATAAGGCAACCCTCTCAAGTCTGGAATCAACCTAGTGAATCTCCTCTGCACCCCTTCCAGTGCCAGTATATCCTTCTCAAGAGACCAAAACTGTGCACAGTACTCCAGGTGTGGCCTCATCAGCACCTTATGCAGCTGCAACATAATCTTGCTATTTTTAAACTCCATCCCTCTAGCAATGAAGGGCAAAATTCTATTTGCTTTTTAATTACCTGCTACATTTGCAAACCAACTCCTTGAATTCCTGCACAAGGACACCCAGGTCCCTCTGCACAGCAGCATACTGCAATTTTTTACCATTTAAATAATATTCCATTTTGCTGTTATCCCTACCAAAATGGATGACCTCACATTTACCAACATTGTGTTCCATCTGCCAGACCCTCGCCCACTCACTTAGACTATCTATATCCCTTTGCAGACTTTCAGCATCCTCTGCGCACTTTGCTCTTTCATCCATCTTAGTGTCATCTACAAATTTTGACACACTAAACTTGGTCCCCCAACTCCAAATTATCTATGTAAATTGTAAACAATTGCAGTCCCAACACTGATCCCTGAGGCACACCACTAGTCACCCATCGCCAACCAGAAAAACACTCATTTTCCCTACTCTCTGCTTTCTGTTAGTTAACCAATCCTCCATCCGTGCTAATACATTGCCTGTAACACTGTGCACCTTTATCTCATGTAGCAGTCTTTGGTGCGGCACCTTGCCAAATGCCTTCTAAAAATCCAGACACACCACATCCACAGGCTCCCCATTGTCCACGGCACATGTAATGTTCTCAAAGAATTCCACCAAATTAGTCAAACAAGACCTGTCCTTTATAAACCCATGCTGCATCTTACCAATAGGACAATTTATATCCAGATGTCTCGCTATTTCTTCCTTGATGATAAATTAAAGCATTTTTCCTTCTACAGAAGTTAAGCTAACCAGCCTATAGTTACCTGCCTTTTGTCTACCTCCTTTTTTAAACAGCAGCATTACAATTGCTGTTTTTGCAATCTGCGGGAACCACCCCAGAGTCCAGCGAATTTTGGTAAATTACCACTAGTGCATTTGCTGTTTCTCCCGCCATCTCTTTTAGTACCCTGGGATGCATTCCATTGGGATCAGGAGACTTGCCTCCCTTTAGCCCCATTAACTTATGTGGGGGAAGTTGTTACACAGAGGGTGGTGGGGCCTGGAATGCACTGCCAAGTGAGGTGGTTGAGGCAGAAACACTAGCCACATTTAAGACATATCTGGAGAGGCACATGAATATATAGGGAATAGAGGGATACAGGCGCTTAGTCTAGATAGGTCAACGTGATCGGTGCAGTCTTGGAGGGCCGAAGGGCCTGTTCCTGTGCTGTACTGTTCTTTGTTCTATGTGGAGAAACACACAAAGAGACAGAAATAGATGCACACATGGTGACACACAAAAACACACAGGGATACACGCACACATACACAGTAACACACAAAAACACATGTGTACACACAAATGTAGAAACACACACGAGCAGAAACATGCACTCAGAAAAACACACGCACAAACTCGCTCTTACACACAGACAGAAACGTATGTAAATACAGAACTGCGTGCAGACATCTAGGCCGGAGTTTTACTACCTCACCTGCCCGGTTCCGTGGCAGGCGAGGCTTAGAACGGAATTCTCTGTTGGCCTTGGGTGGGATTTTATGAGTCTCACGAGGTCATAAAATCCCAGCCGTAGATCTTCCCGTGTTTAGAAATACCTCACAATGGTCTTTGGGTAATCTCAATCGATATACTTGAATTTTTGCTTCTGAGTTCACGAAATGGTGCATACAGGTTATATTTATTGTACTTTTACAGTTTATGTTAAGAAAACAATAAAATTTTCACGACAAACCTCCAGGTTAAAAATGAGAGCGCCTCCGCCCAACATCCACAGGCATTAATCCCACAGCTAAACTCGAGGGGCCTATTCTTTAGGCAGCCCCAGTGAAAATAACTCTTTTTAGGATTGTAAGAGAGGTCTCCCGTCACGTTGGACGGCCTATTCCATTTTTATAAGGCTTATTGGGATTCTTACATTTCTGCGCTCCAGTAAGATTGGCCTTATTGGCAGTTTCGTAAATCGGGCCCCAGACGCTGGCTCACCGGGGAAGTTTGGCGCTGGAATCGGATGAATCAAAGCCTCCCTGTGGGATGACGGCTGCCCCGATCGGATCATTTCATGCTGCCCATCGCACAAACCCATGACTGGGCCGAAGGTTGCCATGTTCACTCCTGAAAAGTGTCCAGTCTCCCATTAGCCTGAAAGGGTAAAGTATCTCAGAAGTTTAACCGTGTTACTTTGCGAGTGTTAGTCTCCAGTAACTGAGTGCTACCATCAAGCCAAGCAGACATTCAGCTTTTCACACACATGGCAGGTGAATTTTAGTGCCGGTGCGAAGCCAGGTGTGTAGGCCGCATGTCCCAGTGACTGGCGGATTGTATCAACCGGCACATCTCTTTGGCTATTCAGAGCAGGCAAAGCGGTGGAAAAGGCATTTGGAATGCTTGGCTTCATTGGTCAGAACATTGAATACAGGAGTTGGGACGTCTTGTTGAAATTGTACAAGACATTAGTAAGACCACATTTTGGAATATGTAGAGTTCTGGTCACCCCATTATAGAAAGGATATTATTAAACTAGAAAGAGTGCGGAATATATTTACTAGGATGCTTCCGGGACTTGATGGTTTGAGTTATAAGGAGAGGTCGGAAAGATAGGATGCTTTTCCTCTGGAGTGTAAGAGGCTTAGGGATGATCTTACAGAGGTCTGTAAAATAATGAGAGACATAGATGAGCTAGATAGTTAACATCTCTTCCCAAAGGCAGGGGAGTCTAAAACTAGAGCCCATAGGTTTAAGGTGAGAGGGGAGAGATATAAAATAGCCCAGAGGGGCAATTTTTTGACACAAAGGACGCTGAGTGAATGGTTAGTTGTACTGGCCATGCTAAATCCTGTCTCAATGTACCCAAACAGGTGCTGGAATGTGGCAACTAGGGGAATTTCACAGTAACTTCATTGCAGTGTTAATGCAAGTCTTACTTGTGACTAATAAATAAATTTTAGATCAGCTTTTTACTTTACAGCTGCCCTCTGCATGAACAAGGCAACAGTTCCAGTAAGTATATCCAGGGATCAGCAATGAATGTTGGCCTTCCTATTAACCCCCCACCCCTTACTAATGAAGTTAACCTTGAATAGTTCTGTAAAGCCAGAGAATAATGATGACACTCAGCCCGTTTAAGATAAGCATTAATGAGGCATAGGAGCAGAAGTAAGCCAATCGACCCATCAAGTTTGGTCCGCCATTCGATGAGATCATGTCTGATCTAAAATAATCCTCAACTCCATTTTCCAGCCTTATCCTCATAGCCCTTGACCCCATAACTGATTGAATACACGCTGATTGCTGAACACAATGCAATCAAGTTGATTGCCCTGTCTCTGTTTCAAAGATGTGGAGATGCTGGTGTTGGACTGGGTTAAACACAGTAAGAAGTCTCACAACACCAGGTTAAAGTCCAACAGGTTTATTTAGTAGCACAAGCCACTAGCTTTTGGAGCACTGCCCCTTCATCAGGTGAGTGGGAGTTCTGTTCACTAACAGGGCATATAAAGACACAAACTCAATTTACAAAATAATGTTTGGAATGCGAGTCTTTACAGGTAATCAATTCTTAAAGGTACAGAGTGGAGGGAGTGTTAAGCACAGGTTAAAGAGATGTGCATTGTCTTCAGACAGGACAGTTAGTGAGATTTTGCAAGCCCAGGCAAGTCGTGGGGGTTACGGATAGTGTGACATGGACCCAACTTCTCGGTTGAGGCCATCCTCATGTGTTTGGAACTTGGCTACCAGTTTCTGCTCGGTGACTCTGCGCCACCGTGAAGGCTGTTTCAAACCCATTGCTTGTGAGCTGCACCCTCACTGTGTGGATAAGGTTCATTTTCTTTGGCGTCCTGAAATGCTTTTCTTTTCCTCCAGGTAAATGAGCGAGCAGAAAACCCAGCTGTATCCCTGCCACAAGTGCAACGAGAGAGTGAAGTGAAGCAAGTGGATGACAGGATGAAATATTCAAAGCAGATGAATACGCAAATCCTGACCTACATTTGTCTTCCATTTAACCGGACCAGTGTTTGGCTGCCAACCCCACCTCACAGGTGCCTATTCTGGAAAATCAAGAGGACACAATATATCCATTATTCCAAAAAAACAGTTAAACAAGAACAATGGAGTGAATGAACCAATCTGATAATGCTTGTCAGAAGACAAAAATCTCCTTTTTTTATGTGTCAAGGACCCGGGTCCTATTCCCAACTTGGGCCACTGTCTGTGCAGAGTCCGCACGTTCTCCCCGGGTGCTCCGGTTTCCTCCCGCAGTCTGAAAGATGTGCTCAGTGGGTGCATTGGCCATTCTCCCTCAGTGTACCCGAACAGGCGTCAGAGTTTGGCCATTAGGGAATCTTCACAGTAACTTCATTGCAGTGTTAATGTAAGCCTACTTCTGACACCAATAAATGAACAAAAGGCTCACGTAAGAAGTGCGGCGGCTAACCTGTGCACAGCAAGATCCCACAAACAGCAATGAGGCTCTGTAGGATCCCGTGAGGGCAACGGAAGCTCCACCTCGATGTTACAGGCTCACTCCATTCAGCCAGCAGCAGCACCGCTATGGAGCTGAACCCTGTTGGAACTGGTGGCTGGAGTGAGACGGAATCCACCCCCCCCCCGCTCTCCCCCTTTGGCTATCACTGCGTAGCTAGTTACAGCTGCTGTTGGCACCTCTCACCCTGTACCAGTTTGATCATGAACGTTAAAGGTCCCTTCTTTTCACCCCCTTGTCTCTGCCCCCCCGCCCCCCACCTTGGCAGGGTGGGCAGTTGGATACCTGGGTCACCTGACCTAAGCTGCGGGGAAAGCCTGTATTGCAAGGGGTCTGCTTTCATAACCAATCTTTTATGAACTTCATGTTCTGGTGAACTCATAAAAATGCTTTAATTACAATCAGCTTGCTTATGATTTTGGAGAAAATATTTGGCTGTTTTTGTTTCTATGTAAACATACCCCTACTGTTCTGATGCCAAAAAACACAGAACCAAATGGCATTAAGAGTTATTAAAGCAAAGGAAATGTGAAAAAAATGCAACCTCTCCCTTTTTCAGCGCTCCTTTGCATATGAAGCTTCATCTCATTCCAGAGCGCTAAGTAGTGTATATTTAAGTCCCAAAAGGTCACACAACTTCAGTGAGGGTACAATATTGGAGTAGTTATGTTCCTTGAATACTAATCCCATATGAATATGAGTTTAAATGCTGCCACAGGCTATTTAAGAATTTGAATTCAGTTTAATAACAAAAAGCTGGTGTGAGTGACTACAAAGCTATCACATTCCCATCTAAACCCGACTGTTTCACCAGTGCCTTTGAGGGAAGGAATCCACTGTCCTTTTTGGTCCTTTTACAAAATGCCAAGCCCTCCTTCCATTGCGCCCCCCACCCACCAAGCCTGTGGCCTCCCCCACCTAGAGGAACGAGGGCACTGGATGCAACTTAACACCATCTCGAGCAAGTCCTCCTGAGAATCACACGCCATCCTGTCTCGAAAATGTATCACTGTTCCTTCAATGTGGCTGGGTCAAAATCCTGGGTCTCCACCTCATCATCCCCCCCTACCCCGTGTGCCTACACCACATGGACTGCGGTGCCTCAAGAATCATAGAATCTCTACAGTGCAGAAGGAGACCATTCAGTCCATCAAGTCTGCATCGATCACAATCCCACCCAGGCCCTATTCCCGTAACCCTGCTAACTCCTCCTGAGCAATTCATTATGGCCAATGGAATAGTTTAGGTTAGAGGGTCATTAGATTCGTTCCACTGGTCGTTGCAACATCGATGGCCGAAGGGCCTGTACTGCGCTGTAATGTTCTACGTTCTATGTTCTAGATTTTGCAAGCCCAGGCAAGTCATGGGGTTACAGATAGTGTGACATGAACCCAAGATCCTGATTGAGGCAATCCTCATGTATGTGGAACTTGGTGATTAGTCTCTGCTCAGCAACTCTGCACTGTCGTGTGTTGTGAAGGCCGCCTTGGAGAATGTTTACCCGAAGATCAGAGGCTGAATGCCCGTGACTGCTGAAGTGTTCCCCAACAGGAAGAGAACACTCCTGCCTGGTGATTGTCAAGCAGTGTTCATTCATCTGTTGTCGTAGTGTCTGCATGGTCTCCCCAATGTACCATGCCTCTGGACATCCTTTCCTGCAGCGTATCAGGTAGACAATGTTGGCCGAGTCACAGACATGTGGATAATATTGGAATAGTTTAGGTTCGAGGGTCATTAGATTGGTTCCACTGGTCTGTGCAACATCGAGGGCCGAAGGGCCTGTACTGCGCTGTAATGTTCTATGTTCTAATCCACCTAACCCACACATCTTTAGACTGTGGGAGGAAACTGGAGGAATCCCACGCAGAGGACGTGCAAACTCCACACAGATAGTGACCCGAGGCTAGAATTGAACCTGGGTCCTTAGTGCTGTAAGGCAGCAATGCTAACCACTGTGCCATCGTGCCTAGGTGTCTCACTACAGCCTCCTCAAGGGCTGCTAAGGATGGGGAACAACTGATGATCTCACCATTCTTAGTTAGTGGAGTTGTATCAAACCCAACTGCATCAGTTGAAAAAAAAGGCTTATTATCTGCTTCTCGGAGCAGCTCGGGTGAGCAATAGATTGTTGATCTTGTCAACATCACCCACACCTCAAGAACACATTTTTTAAAAAATCAATGAATATTCTCTTGATCCAAATGATTTTATTTCTCATGGTGACAATCAGGGGAGTGATCTGAAAGAGTTGTTCAAATTGGATCTTAATTACGATATTGTCCTCACGACTTACCCGCTTTTAACATCACTATTTCTTGCTTAGATTTCACAGTAATACATTTGATTTGGCATATTCTAAACATTTGTATATTCCCAGACAACATGACTGCGTTTTCGACAACTATAAACATCCTCCTTTTGAGGAAAACTAGCAGGATGTCAGAACTCACAAGTGCTAAAGGGGAAAATCTCTTAGAATGTTTATCATCTTCCTGTCACCTCAGCTGTGTACTGTCCTCAAGACCCTGACGTAACTAAACTGCCAATGTCTGCTCATCCAGAGTCCCGTTACTCTGTTCACTACCCCATCTGTTCCCTCTGTAGCTTTTCTCATTATGGATGCTAAGTCTTCAGGAGCTTGCTCCTGGAGCTAGGAGCTTGGGGTGATCTAAAATAATGAGGGGCATCGATCAGCTAGATCGTCAATATCTTTTCCCAAAGACAGGGGAGTCTAAAGCTAGAGGACATGGTTTTAAGGTGAGAGGGGAGAGACACAAAAGGTCCAGAGGGGTAAATTCTTCACTCAGAGGGTGGTGAGTATCTGGAACAAGCTGCAGGAGGCAGGAGTAGAGGTGGGTACAACTTTGTCTTTTAAAATACATTTTTAGAGAGTTACATGGGTACGATGGGTATAGAGGGATATGGGCCAAATGCAGGCAATTGGGAATAGCTTAGAGAGTTTAAAAGAGAGGCAGCATGAACACATTGGGCTGAAGGGCCTGTTTCCATGCTGTAAACCTCTCTGACTCTATGAGTGTTTTTCTTGGTTTTAAAGACTTCCATTCAGGAGCAACCCTGTTGTCTCTGGGCGACAGCATACAATGCTTTCTATCAGTGGAATAGCCTGTTCTACATTTCCTCCACATTAATAGCTTCATAGCGAGGGGGATTGAATATAAAAGTAGGGAGGTCTTGCTGCAGCTGTATAGGGCATTGGTGAGGCCGCAGCTGGAGTACTGTGTGCAGTTTTGGGTGCCGCACCTGCGCAAGGATATTTTGGCCTTGGAGGGAGTGCAGAGGAGGTTTACTAGGCTGATACCGGAGTTGAGGGGATTGAGCTATGAGGAGAGGCTGAATAAACTAGGCTTGTACTCGTTAGAGTTTAGAAGAATGAGGGGAGATCTCATTGAGACGTATAAGATGATGAATGGGATGGATAGGATAGAGGTGGAGAGACTCTTCCCGCTCAAAAAAGACAGTAGGACTAGGGGGCACAGCCTCAAGATAAAGTGGAGGCGGTTTAGAACGGAGTTGAGGAGGAACTTCTTCACTCAAAGGGTGGTGAATCTCTGGAATTCTCTGCCCGTTGAAGTGGTGGAGGCTGCCTCGCTAAATATTTTTAAGAAGCGGGTTGATGGGTTTTTGATAAGAGAGGGGATTAAGGGTTATGGGGAGAGGGCGGGAAAGTGGAACTGAGCCACGACAGATCAGCCATGATCTTATTGAATGGCGGGGCAGGCTCGAAGGGCTAGATGGCCTACTCCTGCTCCTATTTCTTATGTTCTTATGTTCTAATGGTTGAGGGAGGAGAAGGATAGGAGGGGTGGCTGTATCTATTGAACTCATTTCATATTATTGAAGTTAAGAACATACCCCACGGTGCAGTGGTGGGCAACCTGTGGCCCAGGAGCCACATGCGGCCCAACTGACTTCTCAGCGTGACTCATGAGACATTCTGTTGACTATTGACTAAATGCAGGCTTGCCACCTTCTGCTGATTTCCATCTGCGTAGTTTTTTTTCCTATTAGTAAGACTGAAGTGTTTCGTATGTAAAGCAAGAGTAAGTGAAGTGAAGGCACGTGCTGATTGCTCACTATCTTGACTGTGAGAGCCGTGTGCTCCCTCTGTGGCCAAAGTCTACGGCCAGAATGTTACTGCCATTTACACCGGTGGGATTTTCCCACCCAGCTGCAGTGAACGGAGACTTGCCTGGGCACCAAACTCACCAACCTCACTGCAGCAGGAACATGGCATGACTGACTGGTAAGATCGTGCCCATCATATTCTTTTTGATTTGATTTGATTTATTATTGTCACATGTATTAGTATACAGTGAAAAGTCTTATTTCTTGCACACTATACGGACAAAGGATACCGTTCATAGAGAAGGAAACGAGAGAGTGCAGAATGTAGTGTTACAGCCATAGCTAGGGTGTAGAGAAAGATCAACTTAATACAAGGTAGGTCCATTCAAAAGTCTGACAGCAGCAGGGAAGAAGCTGTTCCTGAATCGGTTGGTGCTTGTCCACAGAATTTTGTATCTTTTTTCCGATTGAAGAAGGTGGAAGAGAGAATGCCTGGGCTGTGTGGGGTCCTTGATTATGCTGGCTGTTTTTCTGAGGTAGCGGGAAGTGTAGACAGTGTCAATGGGTGGGAGGCTGGTTTGCGTGATGGATTGGTCTACATTCACAACCCTTTGTAGTTTCTTGCAGTCTTGGGCAGAGCAGGAGCCCATACCAAGCTGTGATACATCTGGAAAAAATGCTTTCTATGGTGTATCTGTACAAGTTTTTACCATTTGATGTTGATGATATATAAATGAATAAGCATTTTCTATAACTTGTTATGAAATTTGTTATATGTATTTGATCTTATATATGGTTAGTGAACAAGCCCGATTTTAAACTTGCAGTCCACTGAGAGGAAGTAGGGCTCCTCATGAGGCCCATTCACTAGTCTGAGATGTCCGTCAGTGAGAAACTGTATGAGGAAAACCTCTCCCCTTGTATTTAATTGCATCCAAGGTGCCTTCCATCTGGGCCCAGCCATTTTATGGTTTCCAGCTTCCTGACAACTTTTTCATTATTCCTCTCTTAACTCGAGGCGCATTACTTTTCTGTCTAACCTTCCCAGTTGTGAAAACGTTTACCCAAAACACTACAAGGCTTTGCCATTCTGCTGGCCTGATAAATTCAACAATTCCATGCTGAAGGAAACCTTTTTGTTCTTCAGCATTGTTTGATTGTGATGTGGGGTAAAACCTTTTCATGTCCTGTCAGGCCCATTGTAATTTGCTTGTCAAATGTTCTCCTTTTGGCTCTGATTATTGTCCCAGTTCTTTCAACATTACCGTGACACCATTTCCAAACTCTCTCCTCCCTCACTGAGATGTTACAGCTCGAGAGGGGGCCATTCAGCCCATTGTGTCTGTTCTGGCTCTCGGAAAGGGCCATCCCTTCCTTTACAAATGTCCTTGTGAAGTTTCCTTTTTCCAATTTCCCAGTTAGTTTTCAAAAGTTACTGTTGAATCTGTTCCCTTCAGATCCCAACAACTCACTGTGTGAAAAATTTCTCCTCTCTCCCTTCGTTCTTTCATTAATTGATTTAAATTGGTAATCTTTGGTTACCAACATGCATGTCTATTGGAATAGTTTATACTTATTTACTCTGTCAACAACACTCTGAAGGTATGCACACAGCATGCACTGCAGCGGTTCAAGAAACTAGCTCACTGCCACCTTCTTAAGGGCAATTAGGGGTGGACAATAAGTGCTGTGCTAGCCACTGATTCTCACATTCTATAAAAGAGTAAATTAAATTATTCTCATTTCCATTGCAGATCCTCAGATAACTCATCCACTTTTAATGGCCTGACTTCAATCATATATTTACCATTGTATGTCTCCTCATTCTTCCATCATTGCCATGAAGTTAGGGAATGCTGGAAAACATTTCCAGGAGTTTTAGTTCAGACGAGCAGTATTGTTGGTGCAAGTTTGGGAGGCCGGAGGTCCTGTTCTTGTGCTGTAATTTTCTTTGTTCTTTGAGAGGACAGAATCAGGCATGGTGCAGGTGTCCTGCCAACTCCTGGCGTGGTCAGTGTTTGGATTTGCAGAAATGTTGTGAAGCCATGCTCTATAATAAATGCCTTCCTCCATCCACGAGCTGAAAGTCACTGACACAGTTTTCAAAGGACTAAAACCGCAAACATTTAAGACGGCCAGGTGGGCGGCATGGTGGCACAATGGTGAGCACTGCTGCCTCACAGCCCGAGGGACCCAGGTTCGATTCCCAGCTCGGGTCACTGTCTGTGCGGGGTTTGCACATTCTCCTCGTGTCTGCGTGGGTTTCCTCCGGGCGCCTCGGTTTCCTTCCAAAGATGTGCGGGTTAGGTTGATCGGTCATACTAAATTGCCCCTTAGTGTCCTGGGATATGTTGATTAGTGGGATAAATGTGTGAGATTGTGTGGAAAGGGCCGAGAGTGGGAGTGTTTTGGGCTCAGACTTGATGGGGCGGATGGCCTCCTTCTGCACTATAGGGATTTTATGATTCTCCTTCTCTCTCCACCCATTTTACAAACTTGATACCCATCAGTTGTTGACTAACCATGTACTGCAGGCAGAGACTGTTAAAACATCTTTAACATACTTTCTCTCAGAGAGTTGTGAGTTTTGAATATTATTAAGGCAGAGGGGATAGATAAGCAAGGGGAATAAAGCTTATCAGGGTAGGCAGGAATATGGGATTGAGGTAACGTTCTTATTGAATAGTATAGCAGTCTTGAAGGGCTGAGTGGCCTACTCCTGCTCCTAATATAGATGTTTCTATCAATCCATTAGCTTCTGTGCCTAGAAGAAAAGATACAAAGCCTGCCAACATAGTTAACCTGCCGAATTCAATACTGAAACCCAGAGGGGTCATCAAGCCAGCCTGGATCCATCCAAGTCATCAAAAGCCACATATCTTTATCTTTAATTGGACTCTGTAAAGTCGATTTAATTTTTCCTCCCGCTCTGTAACTCATTGAAATGAGTATGTGAACAACACGTGAGTATTGGAGTGAAAGTTGGGACTTTTTAAGATTATTTTACTTTGACCCAGCTAAGTAAAATAAAACTATCTTCTTTCCTTCTTGAAAGCTCAATAAAACTTCTCTGCGCCTTTTACAGTCATAGAACTTAAATAGTTAAACACTTGCTGAATTGGTAAGCATATTTTTTATTCATTCGTGGGACATGGGTAGCCCTGCTGGGCCAGCATTTATTGCCCATCCCTTGTTGCCCTTCAGCTGAAAGGCTCACTCAGATATTTCACAGGGCAATTGAGAGCCAACCACATTGCTGTGGCTTTAGACACACAGACTCGGTAAGAATGGCAGATTTCCTTCCCTACATTAGTGAACCTGATAGGGCTTTTTCGACAATGGTTTCATGGTCATCAGTAGATTCTTAATTCCAGGTATTTTGTATTAAATTGAATTCAAATTCCACCATCTGCTGTGACGGGATTCGAACCCGGGTCCACAGAACATTAGCTGAGTTTCCTGGGTTAATAGTCTAACGATAATACCTCCAGGCCATCACCTTCCTGTTAGAAGAAAAGTTGCTGCGGTTATACAAAGTGTGGGAAAAGAAAGGAAGCATCCTATCTCTCATCACCTGACAGTCAAAATGCAGCCCGAGGGAGAGATTATTTATAACCTTCTTTCTCAAAGAGGGCTGGACATGTTGGAATGTTTTATGTTTAGGCAGTAGGGTTACAAGGTTCGAACTTAACCTCACCTGTCTTCTTAAAACTAACAGGATTAGTTACAAACTACAAACTGAATTTGTAATTCCTGGCAGCCAGCTCATCTCAAAGACATTTCTATTATGCTCACATTTTTAAAAATGTATTCATTCATGATCTGTGGGTCTTCTTGGTGAGGCCAGCATTTATTGCACCTCTCCAATTGTCCTTGAGAAGGTGATGGTGAACTGCCTTCTTGAACTGCTGCAGTCCATGTGATGTAGGTACACCTGCAGTGCTGTTAGGGAGAGAGACTTAGCATTTTGACCCAGCGACAGTGAAGGAACGGTGATATATTTCCAAGTCAGGATGGTGTGCAGCGTTTGGGTGGGGTGGGGAGGGGTGCGGTGGATGGTGCTGTTGCTGCCGTGTATCTGTTGCTCTTGTCCTTCTTGACGGTAATGCCTCTGAGTTTGGAAGGTGCTGCTGAAGGAGCCTCGGTGAGTAGATGGTACACACTGCTGCTACTGAGCATCAGTGGCAGAAGGAATGGATGTTGAAGATAGTGGATGGGATACTAATTAAGTGGACTGTTTTCCCCGAGATAGTGTAGATCTGCTGGAAGGTTACTGGAGCTGCATTCAGTAAGAAGTCTCACAACACTGTGTTTACCCCAGTCCAACACTGGCATCTCCACATCAGGAGCTGTATTCATCCAGGCGAGTGCTTCTGCTTTTCAAAAAAGAGGCAAAACTGCAGCACTGTGTGGATAAAAATTCAGAACACAAAATGAACATAGAATCCCTACATTGCAAAAGGAGGCCATTCAGCCCATCAAGTCTGCACTGACCACAATCCCATCCAGGGCCTATCTCCATAACCCCATGCATTTACCCGAGCTAGTCCCCTGACACAAAGGGGCAATTTAGCAAGCCAATTAACTTAACCTGCACATCTTTGGACTGTGGGAGGTAACCAGAGCACCCGGGGGAAATCCACGCAGACACCGGGAGAACATACAAACTCCACACAGACTGGAGTCACTTTAATGGGAGTGATTGTAGCAAGGCTGCATTTGTTGCCCCAGCTAGTTGCCCTGAGAGGATGCTCTCAGAGTGTGGATTTAATTATCAAGGGGGATTGGATAACTGCGCAGTGGAGATTCCAGCAAACAGAAAGTGAGAATGGGAGGGGCATGTGTAGGACATTCATTTTTCCTTCTCAATCAGATCAAACCCAGAGGGTCAACTGGATTAATTTTAGATTTACACCTGTCAATTTTAAACCTCCATCTGATTTTATTAAAACAAATGTCCGGCTGATTCTATGGGATTGGCACCTGGAAGATTTTGGATAAAACTAACGCCCACTGACCACCCCCTCCCCCATTGCCTCCATGCTGATGATATTGAGGATTTCCATTTGGCAGAAGTGGGGCCATTAGACACACCAAATATGGTTTAAGAATAGGCTCATCATCACATCCTTGAAGGCAACAACTGATAGACAATAAATACCAACCTTGTCAGCGACACCCTCAGCTGTAAATGAAAAGTCTTTCCTATGGAACTTTGTCTAAAATTTTGTGAAAATTGTTGGAGGGAATGAATGAACTGAGAGTTCAGAGACCGTGTAGAACTTCAACAAAAACAGCTTTATTCAACATGCACGAGGGAGAGCAGAACTCGTGGCTATCATTATAGCTTGCTTCCGAGCTACTTCGCTAATCATAGGTTCTTACATATTCTTATACTTTCTCACATTACAAAGTGCTACATTTACATTAGGTCATCAAATTGTTACTTTGAATTGGCTACAGTTCTTTTTTTGGTCACATTATACAGATCCATTATCCTGTGTACTTTAGCTTTAATTGTTCTCTAGGCATCTCCTCTGTACCTGTTTAGAATACCAAAGCATTGTGTTTGTCAAACTGATTTCGATGGTATTTTAATTGTCCTTACTCTGTAATACTTGATTAGTTTTCCAGATGCACAATGGTTCCTCTAGACATTGTGGTGCCTTGAAAAGTTATTGATTCTCTCACTGTTGCTGTAACCTTGGAAAGATCTCACCTTGGGTGTCACTGTATTAGTGCTGTCTCAGATATGGTCGTTTGCCATGTCTGCCCACAGTGAGTGTGAATACTGCAGTCAGGCTGAGTATTTCACCTTTCTATTCATTTCTCTCCTGCTGCAACCCACACTTGCTGGGTTTGCGCGACAATAAAAATCTAACAAAACTTTTTTAGTTTAACTTGTACTGTGCACAAAATTGCCCTCTTGCAGAATTACCTGTTTTTCTTTTATTCAGGTGAATGGTGAGGTTATCATAGTAGCACAGTGGTTAGCACTGCTGCTTCACAGCTCCAGGGACCTGGGTTCGATTCCTGGCTCGGGTCACTGTCTGTGTGAAGTTTGCACATTCTCCTCGTGCCTGCATGGGTTTCCTCCGGGTGCTCTGGTTTCCTCCCACAGTCCAAAGATGTGCGGGTTAGGTTGATTTGCCATGCTAAAATTGCCCCTTAGTTTCCTGGGATGCCTAGGTTAGAGGGATTAGTCAGTAAATGTGTAGGGATATGAGGGTAGGGCCTGGGTGGAGTTATGGTCGGAGCAGACTCGATGGGCTGAAGGGCCTCTTCTTGCATTGCAGGGTTTCAATGATTCTATGATCACTGTGAAACATAAATCACTGAATCCTACAGTGCAGAAGGAGGCTATTCAGCCCATTAAGCCTGCAGCAACCTATTCCCTATCAACATAACTCCATGCATTTATCCTAGCTAGTCACCCTGACACTAAGGGGCAATTTAGCATGGCCAATCCACTTAACCCATACATCTTTGGAGCGTGAAAGGGAACTGGAGCACCTGGAGGAAACCCATGCAGACATGGGGAGAACGTGCAAACTCCAGTAGACAGTGACCCAAGCTGGGAATCAAACCCTGGTCCCTGGCGCTAACTACTGTGCCACCCAAGGGAGTTCACCAAAACATATTGGGGGTTGTGGGTTAAAGGTGATGTAAGCCAGTAGTTGTTGCTGATTCAAGGAGTGATTTAAATAGAGATTTTTTTCTTTTTTTTAACTCATTCGTGGTAGATGGGCATCGCTGGCTGGCCAGCATTTCCTGACCATCTCTAATTGCCCTTGAAACTGAGTGGCTTGTAATGCCATCTCAGAGAACATAGAACATTACAGCGCAGTACAGGCCCTTCGGCCCTCGATGTTGCACCAACCAGTGGAACCAATCTAATGACCCTCTAACCTAAACTATTCCAATGTTATCCATATACCTATCCACTGACCATTCGAACGCCCTTAAAGTTGGCGAGTCCACAACTGCTGCAGGCAGGGCATTGCACACCCTTACTACCCTCTGAGTAAAGAGGGCATTGCTGTGGGCCTGGAGTTACACATAGACCCAGGTAAGGATGGCAGATTTCCTCCTTCCAAAGGGACGTTCATGAACCAGATGGATTTTTCAAACAATTGACAATGGTTTCATGGTCATCAGCAGATTCTTGATTCCAGACTTTTTAAAATTGAATTCAAATTCCACCATGGCAGGATTTGAACCCAGATCCCCAGAATACTAGCGGTGACTTCTGGATGAATAATCTGGTGATTACACCACTAGGCCATCGTCTCCCTTAGTTGACCAAGGGAGAGATTGCTTGATGTGAGAGACAGAGTTGTGTATGGGAATTGAACGTGAAGTTTGCATTAGCCACACTGAGCACACCAGTTTGTTCAGATGCTGCTGCAAGCGTACGCACTGGATCCATGACATCTGTTATCCCGCTTTTAGCAGGAAAATGATCAGTAAATAGAGCTTTAAAAGAGTTGAAAATGTCAAAGCAAGGCTGTGGCAGAATTCCTATGCACAAAGCTAAGTGTTAAATCCCAGCTTTTTCCTTTTTTCTTTCATAGTCTGCTGCACAGATGATGAGGGAATGCGCTGTCACTCCAAACCACGCATTAACTAGGCCACTTCTTTCACCACTTTGCTATTTCAACGTGACGGGACATTTTTCAATTTAATCATCGTTTTTATGCCTCGCTGTTGGAAGGATTGGAAATGACTGGCAGCTAGTACAATGGAAAACTTCACAGGTCAGGGTTACAAGCTTTATTTAAATCTTCTGGCAATTAGCTCATCCCAAAGACAATAGCGTTCACATTAGCTCCACATGTTTCAGTAATAAAGAAAATGTCACGTAAAATTGCAACACTGGATTTTAGGGGTTGCCAGATTAAGAGTCTCAAAGGAAGGTAGCTTAATAGGGTGATGCTGGCAAGGCTGCATTCATTGTCCAACCCTAGTTACCCTGTTGGGTAGGTCTTCCTTCATAATAATCGTACTGCAAAGAATGAATTACAAGTGTTAACCACACGGGAATCATAGAATCCCCACAGTGTAGAAGGAAGCCATTCAGCCTATCATGTCCACACCAATAGCAATCTCACCTAGGTCCTATCCCCATTACCCCATGTATTTACCCCACTAATCCCCCTGATAATAATGGTCAATTTGGCATGGCCAAGCAATGTAATCCACACAGCTTTGGAGTGTAGGAGAAAATCAGAGCACCTGGAGGAATCCCACACAGTAACAGGCAGAATGTGCAAACTCCACACAGACAGAGGCTGGAATTGAACCTGGGTCCCATGGTGCTGTGAGGCAGCAGTGCTAACCACTGTGCCACCTTGCCATAGGATAGGAGTCACACCTTTTGCTAGATTTTGGTAGGGATGGAATGGTGGCATAGTGGTTAGCATTGCTGCCTCGTAGTGCCAAGGATCTGGCTTGGGTCGCTGTCTGTGTGGAGCTTGCATGTTCTCCCCGTGTCTGCATGAGTTTCCTCCGGGTGCTCTGGTTTCCCCCCAGAGTCTGACAGGGGTGCTGATTACACGCATTGGCCATGTTAAATCCTCTATCAGTGTCCCCAAACAGAGTGCAGTGACCAGGCAACTTTCACAGTAACTTCACTGCAGTGTTAATGTAAGCCTTACCCGTGATTAATAAATAAACTTAAAACTTAGGGTACAGACATAACATGAGAACATTAGGAATAGCTATTGGCCATTCAGCCCTTTTATTCTACCTTTCAATCCTTCTCTATACCATTTCCTCACCTTTTTTCTACATTGCTTTCTATCTTTCTGAAAAAGAACTGTCAATCATAATGTCTCGTTGACTCCCAACATCCACAGGGTTTTAAGGAGGGTGCTAAATTTCAGATTTCCAGAAAATGTTTCCTGATTCCTTTCCTAAATATCCTTGCTTTCTTTTGAAGACTGTGCCTGAGATGGAAGTAAGGCTTCCCTGTTGGACATGAATGAATCAGTTCCCAGATGAGGGAAATGAATTTGTATGAATATTGCATCTTTCACACCCTCAGGGTTGCCCAATTAAGTTTATTTATTAGTGTCACAAGTCGGCTTACATGAACAGCGTAGTGAAGTTACTGTGAAAATCCCCTAGTCACCACATTCCAGCACCTGTTTGGGTTACACTGAGGGACAGTTTAGCGCGGCCAACGCACCCTAACCAGCACGCCTTTCAGACTGTGGGAGGAAACTGGAGCAGCCGGAGGAAACCCACGCAGATACGGGGAGAACATGCAGCCTCTGCACTGACTGTGACCCAAGCCAGGAACCAAATCTGGGTCCCCGACGCTGTGAGACAGCACTGCTAACCCTTGTGTCACTATGCTGCCCACAGGATGAGTTAATTCTGTTTTTAAATTAAGTATCATGATCATATTCATTTTCCTCTTTCAGTAATTCAAACCATTCAATATATTCCTTTTTTCTTCAGCCAGTTACATTTGAATTTATTTTTTCCTCTTGCCCCCAGCTGTTTTTAACAATTTTCTGGCATGTTTATTGACCTTGTCTCAAATGACAATGAATGGGTGTGTGTGTGATGTGCTTGGGTGGAGTCTGCTGCCTAATATTCCATGTCTAGCTGCACCAACATGGTGGGTGGCATAAGTCCAGCTAGAAATTGACACTGTTTTCCTGTCTGCCATACTGGGGTCTTGGCAGGCTGATTAGTGGCCAAAAAGTGGGTGCTGTGCACCTTCTAATTTCTAGGTCATCAGCTCCTGTATCAGGGCATGGTCTTAAGATGGAAGGGGCAAAGTTCATAGGAGACGTGAGGAGTAGGTTTTTTTGGTGGGTGTCTAGGATGCATGCCAGGCGATGGAGGAGATATAATAGGGGCGTTTAAGGGACTCTTTGATAAGCATATCAAAGTTTATTTATTCATTAGTCACAAGTAAGGCTTACATTAACACTGCAATGAAGTTACTGTGAATTTCCCCGATTCGCCGCACTCCGGCGCCTGTTTGGGTCATTGCATCTAACCAGCACGTCTTTCAGAATTTCCTGAATCACATGAATATGCAAGGATTGTTCAAGGGAAGGCAGAAGAGATTCATTTAATTTGGCATAATGTTCAGCACAACATCATGGGACGAAGGGCCTGTTCCTGTGCTGTACTGTTCTATGTCTATGTTCTATGTTCAAGTGCGTCAGATTAGAATAGAGCTGCATTCTCCTTCGCTATTGCAGCTTTTGATGCACAAGAAGGGTCAAGGTAATGGTGGAGGAATTTAGATGAAAGACCAACACTCACAGAGGAGGCAATTACTGAAGAGAACTAACCAATTTTCCAAGGAGTCTCACCTCTGCTTCACCTGCTGAGGTTCCTATCCATGGTTTTTTACCAACTCCAGACTCAATCCCCCTCTACCGCGGCTATGTTCGCGGCCGGGTGTCCCTGGAGAGGGAGCACGCGGTGTCTGCGGGCACAGTCGAGGTCTTCCGTGCCCATTGGGCACCGCAGGGGCTGAGGTGCGTTATAGACTCTGACAATCACATTTTGATTTGACTCGTCTTAAGTTTCCTTTGTACTTTTTGTTTCTGTTCGGGCCATTCCCCCTCCTTTTGGGGAGCTGCCCCCTTTTTCTTTGGCCGAATGTAATTTAAGTTTGTTTACTTGTTTGGCCCACCCAAAAGACCGACCCGAAAGACCGACCCACCCGAAAGACCGGCCCGAAAGAACGACCCAAAAAAGAAAAGTAGTAAATAATTGCAGGTGTTGTGCACAGGCACCTGGGTGTCCTTGTGCAAGGATCATTAAATTATTGTTTACAGCTGCAGCAGGTAATTAAGAAGATGAGTGGAAGTTTGTCCTTCATTGCTAGAGGGATAGAGTTTAAAAACAGCAAGGTTATGTTGCAGCTGTATAAGGTGCTGCTGAGGCCACACCTGGAGCACTGTGTGTAGTTTTGGTCTCCTTACTTGAGAAAGGATATACTGGCACTGGGGAGAGTGCAGAGGAGATTCACTTGGTTGATTCCAGAGTTGAGAGGGTTTATGGTTTATGAGCAGAGACTGAGACTATACTCATTGGAATTTAGAAAAATGATGGGGAATCTTGTAGAAACATATACAATTATGAAGAGAATAAGTAAGAAAGAAGCAGGGAAGTTTTTCCACTGGCAGGTGGAACCAGAACTAGGGAGCATAGTCTCAAAATAAGGGGAAGCTGATTTAGGACTGAGTTGAGGAGGAACTTCTTTGCCCAAAGGGTTGTAAAGCTATGGAACTCCTTGCCCAGTGAAGCAGTTGAGGCTACCTCATTGAATGTTTTTAAGGCATAGATAGATTGTTGAACAGTAAAGGAATTATGGTGAGCAGGGGGTAAGTGGAGCTGAGTCCACACAAAGATCAGCCATGCTCTTATTGAATGGTGGGGCAGGCTCGAGGGGCCAGCTCTTAGTTCTTATGTAAGTCCAAATTGACTCTTCTTTCAAACACCTTTTAATTCAATCCCTTCTCTTTCTCTCAATTTGCAGATTGCATATTATCTACACTGTCCATGTTCATGCTGCGAAATCGCTGTACCTTTCCCACCAGAAGTGCTTTCAAAACAAGGTCAGCCTTCTCCTGCCAAGGAACATGTGCTCAGAAAAGCATTGCAAAAAGTGTGTCAGCGGCTCCTGGAAGCAGGTACCTGCGGAGTAAATGAAACAGCCTGACTGGCATGGAGTAGAGGCAGTTGATGCAGTGACAGCAGGAGTTCTTCCCTGAGGCAGTTATGAACTGCGGCCAGTACAGTTACTACCAGGCAGCTGCCCAGCATCAGACTCTTGGAAAGAGGTAATGAGGAATGGTTCAGGAAGAGACCTCCACTAGACTTCAGCAATTCCCTGCTGAACAATACCGATATGCAGATGTGAGGAGTGCCGAAAAAATAAGTTGAGGACTCTACCATGGAGCTGCAGCAGTACACGAGGGAAAAAGGCACGAGAAACTAATAGCTCTCCAATCCTTGAGAATGAGTCATTCACTGAACTTTTGGATTGTCAAGGGACTCCTCCCTGGAGATTAAAGCAGTACATAATATTGTAGACTGGCTTGCTTCTCCTCGATGAATTGTACAGCATCGAAAGGCTCTGTCTTCAATCCACTGTCTTCTTGCTTAAAGGGGGATTATTTCAACTGCTCTCAAAAGTCTAGAAAGACAGCTATGAGGATGTAATTACTAATAAAGGCATACTGCATGGTTTGGCATTTTGCATGCTGCTCTGAGCTCATGTGTCGTTTTCCTTAACTGCTTTCAATCCTAGAATAGAATCCTTACAGTGCAGCAGGAAACCATTCAGCCCATCAAGTCTGCACCTAACCCCACCCAGTCTCTAACCCCATAACTCCACATAATGACCCTGCTAATCTCTCTGACACTAAGGGGCAATTTATCATGGCCAATCCAGCTAACCTGTCCATATTTGGACAGTGGGAGGAAAGCAAAGCATCTGGAGAAAACCCATGCAGACACAGGGAGAATGTGCAAACTCTACGCAAACAGTGACCCCGAGGTTGGGAATCAAACCCAGGTCCCTGGTGCTGTGAGGCAGTAGTGCTAACCACAGTGCCACCATGCCACTCATCAAAGGTAGACATTTGGGTTGATGTATACCCCTAATTTAATTCAATTAAGTTCAACTATATTAAAAAGGCTTTCCTTCTGTTAATTAGGTGGCACGGTAGCACAGTGGTTAGCACTGCTGCTTCACAGCTCAAGGACCTGGGTTTGATTCCTGGCCTGGGTCACTGTCTGTGTGGAGTTTGCACATTCTCCTTGTGCCTGCGTGGATTTCGTCCGGGTGCGCTGGTTTCCTCCCACAAAGTCCAAAGGCGTGTGGGTTAGGTTGATTGGCTATGCTAAAAATTGCCCCTTAGTGTCATGAGATATGTAGATTGGCAGGTAAATATGTAGGGATATAAGAACATAAGAACATAAGAAATAGGAGCAGGAGTAGGCCATCCAGCCCTTCGAGGCTGCCCCGCCATTCAATAAGATCATGGTTGATCTGTCGTGGCTCAGTTCCACATTCCCGCCCTGTCCCCATAACCTTTAATCCCCTCTCTTATCAAAAACCCATCAACCCGTGTCTTAAAAATATTTAGCGAGGTAGCCTCCACCACTTCAACGGGCAGAGAATTCCAGAGATTCACCACCCTTTGAGTGAAGAAGTTCTTCCTCAACTCCATTCTAAACCGCCCCCCCTTTATCTTGAGGCTGTGCCCCCTAGTTCTACTGTCCTTTCTGAGTGGGAAGAGTCTCTCCACCTCTATCCTATCCATCCCATTCATCATCTTATACATCTCAATGAGATCTCCCCTCATTCTTCTAAACTCTAACGAGTACAAGCCTAGTTCATTCAGCCTCTCCTCATAGCTCAACCCCCTCAACTCCGGTATCAGCCTAGTAAACGTCCTCTGCACTCCCTCCAAGGCCAAAATATCCTTGCGTAAGTATGGCGCCCAAAACTGCACACAGTACTCCAGCTGCGGCCTCACCAGTGCCCTATACAGCCGCAGCAAGACCTCCCTACTTTTATATTCAATCCCCCTCGCTATGAAGGCCAGCATCCCATTTGCCTTCCTGACCACCTGCTGCACCTGCAAGCTGGGTTTTTGCGACTCACGCACAAGGACCCCGAGGTCCCTCTGCACCGTTGCCTGCTGCAGTTTTTCGCCACGTAAGTAATAATCCTTCCTACCATTATTCCTACCAAAGTGGACCACCTCGCACTTGCCAACATTAAATTCCATTTGCCAGTTCCTGGCTCATTCACCCAGCCTATCTAGATCCTTCTGCAGACTCTCCACACCCTCCGCACAATTTGCCGTTCCACCAATCTTGGGGTAGGGCCTGGGTGGGATTGTGATCAGTTCAGACTCGAGCGGCTGAATGGCCTCTTTCTGCACTGTAGGGTTTCAATGATTTCCATTTCTAATTTCAAAAATGTATCGGTCACGTTGAGGCAAAATTATGAAACCAAACCACCATGAAATTTACTGTTGCAAAAAAATCTAATTTCATAATTCATATGCTTTAGAAGTTCTGTTAAGAGACTTCTGGATGAGTACATGGGATTTAATAGGATTGAGGGTTATAGGTAAGCCTAGTAGGGAGGGATATGATCGGCGCAACTTGTGGGCCGAAGGGCCTGTTTGTGCTGTAGTTTTTCTATGTTCTAAATATAGAGACGTGGAAAACTTTAGTTGAGGGGCTGGTAAGAAATCTAAAGTAAGTGCAAATCAACTAGACCCGATTCAGTTATGGTTATGGGCGGCACAGTGGTTAACACTGCTGCCTCACAGTGCCAGGGACCCAGGTTGGATTCACAGCTTGGGTCACTGTCTGTGTGGAGTCTGCACGTTCTCCCCGTATCTGCTTGGGTTTACTCTGGTTCCCTCCCACATTCTGAAAGACATACTGGTGAGTGCATTGGCCGTGCTAAATTCTCCCTCAGTGTATCCGAACAGGCACCGGAGTGTGGCAACTAGGGGATTTTCACAGTAATTTCATTGCAGTGTTAACGTAAGCCTTACTTGTGACGCTAATAAAAAACACTTCTAAACTTTTTTCAAAGAGTAACCTGTGGTTTTTTGCAAGGTCAATTTGGAAGTGGGAAAGTCCTAAACAATGAATGGTCCATCTCTGAAATCATGGTAGGGAAGCGTATCTGTAATTATTTCTATACATGATTTAAATTAGTAAGCTTGTCCCCAGATCAAAGAAGCTAAAAGCGCTTTTATAAATAAGGGGGTTACTTGGTGGAACCAGTAAATCTGGAAAGAACACTGTTCCCTCCATTAGATGTAAAGTTTATTTATTAGTCACCAGTGAGGCTTACATTAACACTGCAATGAAGTTACTGTGAAATTCTCTAGTCGCCACAGTCACAGCACCTGTTCGGGCCAATGCACTTAACCAGCACGTCTCTCACAATGTGGGAGGAAACTGGAGTACCTAGAGGAAACCCACGCAGACATGGGGAAAATGTGTAAACTCCACATAGGCAGTGACCCCGAGCCAGGAATCGAACCCGGGTCCCCGGCGCTGTGAAGCAGCAGTGCTAACCACTGTGCAATCGTGCCACCCCGATGCATAAATTATTCAAGTGGGTCACAGAATCAAAAAGCTATTTGGAAAATAAAAGACAGTTAGTTCACATTTCTATTTGGAATATCCCAAAGTATGCCATGTTTTTAAGGGAATCAGCCATGCAGGAAGGGGCTGTTTGGGTTTTCTCACAGTAAGCAGCCAATCAACTTGGAGCATCGAAGGGGGGTGGTGGGGAGGAAGAGAGAAATAGAATCTGCCAAGATCCAGGAAGCTGATGTGAAGCAAAAGGCTATTAGCAACTAAAAGGGATTTGTCTGATCTTAAAAGTCACTAAGCAAGAATGCAGCTTGAGTGGAGGAATCGATCATTGTGAGGCTTTGAAGGGGAGTTGGAGAATCACTGAGTCAAAAGCTAGTGGAAGGATTTCCATGGGATCTTTATCTCAGAAAATAGCTAGGACACTTGGGAGTGAACACAGTCAATTTCAGAGACCTGTGGCACGTTTTGGATTGTTCCTAGAAGTTAATGAACTGTTAAATTGTGTAATTTACAAGGAAACTCCTGGGTGGAACTGAATGTAGAGTGGGGTTTAACATCTATTTACATTAACAGTCTCTACAGGAATCATAACATGGATAGATGAAGACAGTTGCAATGAACTTCAGAAGATAGCAGATTGATAGGAAAGGGTTCATACTTGCCCCTTTCAGCTTCCTTAACTTACTGCGAATAGGATGAGCAATTTTCGCAATGAAAGGTAGTGATTCATACTGTGATGTTGGTGTACTTTTAAGAGTTTTTTAAATTCATGCTCACAGCCTTAGGTGACGCCATTGTTAGGAGGAGAAAAAAATACTGTGGACAGGTCAGGCGACAGGGATTCACTTTCAGTTTCAGTTTCAGGTTTGAGTTTTTAGTTTTAGCGGGGACAGCAAACTAGAAATAAGTGTTTTTCCCTCTCTCCTTGCTTTCTTTTCTTTGGAAAATCTCTTGTTTTCCTGAAGGGTGAAAAGCTGCTGTTGTTGGGGTCTGGACCAGAGTCTCCCTGATGTTTTGGGAAGCTGCCTTGTCTTCAGACTGTTTGGAGTGAATCCAGAAAACTGCAGACTTCAACCAAAGATTCCAAGCCCAGTATCACGTGAACAGTAGTCTATGCTGTGCTAAACTTATGAAAAAGGGTCTTTTGTCTATGGGATTGGGGTTTAATTAGAACATATTAGATATATTTGTTGAGGGTTATACATTACAATGATTGTTTTGTTTCTGAACATTGATATTGATATAAGTTCTTGCTAATTTTCTTACTATACATGGTAACTATATTCTTAAATAAACTTTGTTTGATAAAAATTGTCTAGTGGTTCTTCTGAATCACACCTGACTATCTCAGGCTTATCCTAGCCAAATTCAAGAGGCAAAACTTATAATTCGGGGGGTGGGTACATAAAACACTTTGGAGTTCCTGACCTGAACCATAAAAGTACAAAAGCTCACTTGTGTGGCACTGCTGAAATTATTTAGCTAATTTCTTCCTTTCATTGGGCCTTGTAACACTGGGACTGAAAGATAGGGTTCGAATGGCTCACCTGAAATGGCAGAGCAGTCACTACTGACCTTGAAATAAATCAGCTTGTTGTTTCATATCTGACCACACCTTCCTAAAGTGTCAATCAATCCACCTTGGAGCAGATTGACTAAGTGAGGATGGAGAAGCGTTCAGGATTATGATGTCTATTTCACATAACCAACTATCATTCTTACATCTTAAAATCTATTTACTTTAATACATCTCTTTGATTCATCTTAGGTGGATGCACCTTCTCTCACCTGGGCCCAAACCTCCAGAATTCCTTCTTCAACTGTCTCCTTTGCTCTGTCCGCCTTTGACATGCTTCTGAAAATTTACCTCTTTGACTAAGCTTTTTTAGTACCTGGCCTCGTGTCTCCTTCTTTAGCTTGCTGTCAATTTGTAACCTGATCTTGCACCTATGAACCTCTCTGCATTGAATGTGTGACGTGCATTCTCCACTGCACCATTGACTTGCTGAGAAGACAAATGCCCGCTACCACAGCAGCAAATGTAGCCAAAGGATACCCTCAAACCCTGTTGCACTCTTGTATTTGGCTAACAGTCACTTATGGATCAGTAATGAGGATGGGTCTGGAGCTTTGATCCAAGTTCATGCACTTTTCCTTCAAAGGATATTATTGAAGCACACCCAGTGAATGATGAAAGTGGCTCATAAACCCAGACTTCCAAATTTTGAGACAAAATTCAGAGGACTGAAGTTATTTTCATTGGATGGAAGATGATTGTGATGGGAAATGAGCCACCCTTTAAAAAACAAAAGGCTAATGTGAATTCCATGAGCTCTGTCATTTGGATGCAGAGTGCCGAACTTGAAGATTTCAGCGCAAAGTTAACAAGCCTCATGAAGGATTTGAGAGATGAAATGGAAACTGCTTCCTGATGGAGCTCTGGATACGTAGTGTGACCTCTCAGATAAAGTGGTACCAATTCTATGAGAAAGAGGGGAGAAAGATCTTGGTAGGAGTAGGCATTAGGCTTGGCAAGTGTGAACTTCTGGGGAGGTTAGCATTGCTGCCTCACGGCGCCAGAGACCCAGGTTCGATTCCCGGCTTGGGTCACTGACTGTGTGGAGTTTGAACATTCTTCCAGTATCTGCGTGGGTTTCCCCCGGGTGCTCTGGTTTCCTCCCACATGTGTGGATTAGGTTGATTGGCCGTGCTAAATTGCCTCTTAGAGTCAGGGGGACTCACAGAGTAAATATGTGGGGCTACAGGGATAGGGGCTGGTTGGGATTGTTGTCAGTGTAGACACGATGAGCTGAATGGCCTCTTTCTGCACTGTAGGGATTCTATGATTCTAACTTCCATGAAAAAGAGTAGAGAAAGATCTTGCTGGAAGTAGGCATTAAGCAAGGCAGGCGCAAACTTCCCTGTTTCTGAAGTTCAGCCCTCATCCCAACTGTTGACTGCCCTGCGTACCCATCCCTCCCAACCCTCACCCACCCCTTTCCCCCACTCTGCTTGGATGTGACTGGCAGTATATGAGACATCCTGATTTTAACTAATGATTGTTGCCAATTCTCTGGTCAGTTGGTGACACTGAACAGAGGCTTGTTCATGAGTCCTGGCTGTTATAATTATCTGGATCTCCCAATGCCTCCCTTTGGATCAAGAGGACAATCTCCTTTCCATCGAGGAGTTAAATCCTGCCCGAGCTCCACCCACAATCCTTCACTGATTACCCGCTATAATTCACTTTTCCAAATTGCCTCTGGGTTTTTTTAAATTTTATTTTGAGGACAATCCCACATTGGCTCTTTCAAATGCCAAAGATATTGATGGCTGCTCTGCGTTTGGTGCTAAGTGGTTTTCCGATTGTTAAACTGTGACAGCTACCCTCTCGTTCAAGAGGGTGGGAGGCTTGATGATAACTGGGCTGGAATTCATCCGATCCCTACGCAGCTGAAGAATTAAGTGCTGGAGAGGCAGCACGCCTGGGGCTAACATCCTTCAGTGAGGTGTGACTCGAGCCATTTCCACCCCTGTTCCATATTGGCAGCCTACACATGATACTGAGTGAATGTCGAGCTCCCTGAAATATTAACTGGTGATAATATCTTAAGATGCTTCAGAATAAGGGAATAAATGTATTTTTGGATCGTGCCCTTCCAATAAACCCACTGCTGTGCAACTGAGATTGTGTCAAAGACAGCAGTCACCGTATCAAAATCAGAGGAAGATAAATATCTTGTTCATTAATACTTCTCATAAAACAGAAAGTACTTGCTAGCTGACATTGTGACTGTCTTCTTCTCAAAACACACATAATTAACTCCATTCTCAATAAAGCCACTCTCAGAGCTTCAGTGCTTGCAAGCTGTCATCCCATTTCCAACATCCCCTTTTCCTTCAACACTCTTGGACACATTGCCACCTCCCTGTGATTAATCTGTATGCCTCCTTCCCAAAACTACAGGCAGGATTCTTTGATCGTGTCCTTGTCCGCCCAACCATGGGTGGCACAGTGGCCCAGTGATTAGCACTGTTGCCTCGTAACGCCAGGGACCCGGGTTCAATTCCCGGTTTGGGTGTCTGTCTGTGTGGAGTTTGCACGTTCTTACCCTTGTTTCCTCCGGGTGCTCTGGTTTCCTCCCACCGTCCAAAGATGTGCAGGTTAGGTGGATTGGCCATGCTAAATTGCCCCTTTGTGTCGGGGGCATGAGCTAGGGTAAATGCATGGGATTGTGGGGGTAGGGCCTGGGTGGCATTGTGATCGGTGCAGACTTGATGGGCAGAATGGCCTCCTCCTGCACTGTGAGAATTCTATGACTGCCAGTGAGAACAGAGAATTTGATGCTGAGCCGAAACTCCATTCGCTGCAGCGGCTTTGGAGAATCCTGGCCAAGGTTGGAGGTTTTCAATGTTTATGTTCAAAATACTTCATGATGTGGGTATGCCGACGTTGGACTGGCGTAAACACAGTAAAAAGTCTGACAACACCAGGTTTTAGTCCAACCTATTTATTTGATAATATACTCGCAAGCTTTCGGGGTTAGCCCCTTCGTCAGGTTTCAGCCCCTGCCTCCAAACTAAAGTTACCAAAGACATTGTCTGCGGTGATGGCAATGATGCATTTCCAATCTCCTTCTTGGCCTCTCTGCAACCTCCATTAACCAACCATCCTGGTCCAATACATCTCCATCATTGGCCAGATCAGGGGGGGTGCTTTCATCTGATTCCACTCTTACCTTTCCAACTATAGTCAGTGCATCTCTTACATTGGCTCCTCTTTCAGCCCTACACAACTTCCCCTGCAAAATCCAAACATATCTCATTGTTCTTCTCTTCCTGCTGCGTTACATTCTGCTACTAAGTTCCTGTAAAATTCATTCACAGGATGTGGACATTGCTGGCTAGGCCAGCATTTATTACCCATCCAAGTTCAACTTCAGAAGGTGGTGGTGAGCTGCCTTCTTGAACCATTGCAGTGCGTGTGTGTGCGTGTGTGTGTGTGTGCGTGTGCGTGTGTGTTTGTGGTGTAGGTGCACCCACAGTGCTGTTAGGGAGAAAGTTCCAGGATTTTGACTCAGCGACACTGAAGGAACGGCGATACATTTCCAAGTTTGGATGGTGAGAGGCTTGGAGATGAACTTGCAAGTGGTGATGTTAAAGAGTCATAGAGGTTTACAGCATGGAAACAGGCCCTTCGGCCCAACTTGTCCATGCCGTCCTTATTTTTTTTAAACCCCTAAGCTAATCCCAACTGCCCGCATTTGGCCCATATCCCTCTATCCATCGTACGCATGTAACTATCTAAATGCTTATTAAAAGATAAAATTGTGCCCACTTCTACTACTACCACTGGCAGTTCCTGCGTACCTGCTGCCCTGTAATTGGTAAATACCCGCTGCGACTGTGTGTTAGTGGTGGAGGGAATGGATGTTTAAGGTGGTTCGGGTGTCCCTGGTGTGGAGTTTCCTGACTGTACCCATCCAGGCGAGTGCAGATTATTCCACCACAATCCTGACTTGTGCTTTGAGGATGGTAGACAGGTTTTGGGGAGTTAGGAGTTGAGTCAATTCAATTCTAACTGAGGAGGAGGGCATCACAGTGACAAGCTTCTACTTTCTTAAACAATGAATAGAATTTACCACAGTGCATACGGATAGATATTAGACTAAAGAATAGGTACCAAAATCAGATAAAGAGGAAGGTGCATACCTTCATAGTGGACATACAATGCATGGATTAGGAATTTGTACAGGACTGTACACAGGGAAAGTACAGAGGCAGGGACAGTGACTGTAGAACAGGTGGGATAGAAATCTTTGTTGCAAGCAGCCAACTATTCCCCCAGAAAGGAGAACACTTCAAGAGTTGGACATATGGTTAAACAATACACAGAAGCAAACAACTCAGTCTGGCATCTCTCAGAATGCCACAGGTTACAGCTTTGACAGAGCACAGTGGCTGGAAAATGTTTCTCTTATCCATGCCCCACATTAATCCGTGTCAAAAGAAGAGTTCTCGGTTGCAAATTCCGATTCAGTTAGTCATCTGTTGCTCAGATTTCAGCTTCAGTCGCAAAGTCAATAAACATGACGTGTTGTATGATGCTGCCTTCCAGCAGAGTTTGAGGCAGCTGCTGAATTCCAGGCTGCTTGCTGATATACAGGTTGGTGAAAATTACACTGGGAAAGTTACACTGGGAGAATTACACTGGGAAAGTTACACTGGGAGAATTACACTGGGAAAGTTACACTGGGAAAGTTACACTGGGAGAATTACACTGGGAAAGTTACACTGGGAGAATTACACTGGGAAAGTTACACTGGGAGAATTACACTGGGGATTGATCAATCCTCTGTCATATTAGAGAAATACATCCTCTCATCTTCAGTCATTCTAGGCCATTTGATTGATCACACACACACACACACACACACACACACACACACACACTTACAGACACACACTCACACACACACAGTCACACACACACTGACATACGCACACACATGCATACACACACACACACACACACACTCACTCACACACACACTCATGCACACACACACTCACACTCATTTGCACATGCACACACACACACAAGCACGTACACATTCACAAAGATGTGCACATACACATGCAAGCACACACACGTGCACATATACACAAGCACATGCCCACATCCACAAACACATGCACTCATGTACACACACACACACCCCAGATGATGTGATTCTGCCCTGGTTCTGAGATGCTTGCTAAGTCCAATGCATGATCTGCAGACTCTGCCATGTGTAGTGCAGGGGTTTTTAGAAGGGTTGGGATGTTGAGGTGTTTGTAAGGTGTAGGGGGTAACCTACTGGCATGGATAGAGGATTGGTTAACTAACAGGAAGTAGACAGTAGAGTTAAATGGGTCCTTTTTGGATTGGCAAGATATATGCAGTGGACTACCATGTGGATCAGCGCTGGGGCAATTATTTACAACCTATATCAGTGACTTAGATGTAGGCCGCAAATGTAAGGCTGCAAAAATTGCTGATGATATCAAGGTTAAGTAGGAGAGTAAGTAGAAAAGCAACCAAGGATCCTTTGACAGCATCTTCCAAAACTGTAATCTCTACCACCTAGAAGGACAAGGGCACTAGATGTGTGGAAACGCCACAAATCACACACCACCCTGACCTGGAAATATATCAGCTGTTCCTTCACTGTCATTGGATCAAAATTCTGGAACATCCTCCCGAAAAGCACTGTGGATCTACCTGCACCACATGGACCTTAGCAATTCAAGAAGGCGGCTCATCACCATCTTCCCAGGGGCAACGAGAGATGGGCGATTAATGTTGGCCTAGCCAGTGATGTCCACATCCCGTGAAAGAAATAATGAGAAAATTGTTGTGAGGAGATCATAAGGGGTCCGGATACAGATTGGTTAAGAGAGTGAGTAAAAATTATGCAGAGGGAGTATAATATGGGAAAAGGTGAACATATCAACTTTGGCAAGAAGAATAGAAAAGCGGTGTGTTATTTAAAGGGAGAGAGATTGCAGAACTCTGTGATACTGAGGGGTTTGATATCCTGATACGTGAATCACATAAAGTTAGTGTGCAAGAATAGGAAGGCCTATGGAATGTTGACACTTATTGCAAGGGGAATGGAATATAAAAGTTGGGAAGCTTTGCTAAAGTTGTACTGGGTGTTGTTGAGACCAGATCTGGAATGCTATGAACGACTTTGGTCCTCTGATTTAAGAAATGGTACAATTACGTTAGAATTAGTTCAGAGAAAGTTGACTTCGCTGATGTGTGGGGTTTTGTTATGAGTAAAGGTTGGAGAGTTTGGGCCTGTATACAATGGGGTTTATAGAATGACAGTGATCTTATTGGAAAGTATAAGATCCTGAGGGGATTTGAGAGGGTGGATACTGAAAGGGAATTTCTCATTATGACTGAGACACAATTTAAAAATAAAATGTCACCCATTGATATGAGAATTTTTTTCTGTCAGAGGGTCATTAATTTATGGGATTCTCTTCCCGAGAGAGCAGTGGAGTCTGCACCATTGAGTATGTTTAAGACTGAGGACAGCACTACTCCCTCACAGAGCCAGAGATCTGGGTTCGATTCCAGCCTCGGGTGACTGTATGGAATTTGTACGTTCTCCCTGGCCAGGATTTTACAACATCGCTTGGGCAAGGCTCATAAAATCCCACCCAAGGCCAATGGAAAATCCCATTCTCTGAGCCTCACTCACCCTGATTCGGGGGCGGGCAAGGCAGTAAAATTCTAGCCCCTGCATTTGCATGGGTTTCCCCTGGGTGCTCCAGTTTTCTCCCACCCTCCAAAGATGTGCAGGTTAATGGCCATGTTAAATTGACCCTTATTGTTAGCGAGATTAGCAGGGTAAATGTGTGGCGTTATAGGGCTAGGGCTTGGGTGGGATTATTGTCGCTACAGGTTCGATGGGCCAAATGGCCTCCTCCTGCACTGTATGGATTCTATGATAGATCCTTAACTGACAGGGGAGTCAAAGGGTATAGATAATAGACAGGAAAGTAGAGGAATAATCTTATCAAACGTAAAAGCAGGATCAAGGAGCTGAATGACTTGACTTATTATTGTCATGTATTAGTATACAGCAAGAAGTATTGTTTCTTGCGCACTGTACAGATAAAACGTATCATTCACAGAGCTGGAAAGGAGTGAGTGCAGAATGTAGTGTAATGTAATGTAGCATGACCCATTCCATTTCCAAAATAGGTTGTCTGTGTATTCATATCTTTGAAAATAAGTCATTAAAATGTAACTTTCCAATTAATTGTCATTTCTCACTGCAAAGTATTTGAATTCTGTTTGACCTCTCCATGCAATGTTAAATTATTACTCCCAGAAGAATTCACAAGTGTTTCAAGTGTCCATTTGAGGGTTGGATGTCTCAAAGTTCACTCAGTGAAAGGAAGTTGGCCTCATTAATGCTCTGCACCAATTTAACTCAGCCAAATGTCCCTCCTTAGTCAATCTACATCAAACCACCCGGTCTCTGGAACTTTGGTGCTGGCCCCTTCATTTGGCGTTCAAAGTTTACATTCTCATCCTAATATTTAATTCTCTCCACGGATTTGCCCTCCCGGTCTCTGTAACCTCCTCCAACGCCACAACTCTCTGAGAGCTCCATGTTTCTCCAATTCTCACCTCATCCCTGATTTCCTTCGTTGCTGATCCGTTGTAAGCTGCCTGGGGGCCTAAGCTCCGGAATTCCATTCCCAAACCTCACTTGCTCCACTTTGTTGAAGTGCTTCTTAAAACTTATCCCCAACTGACCTAATATCTCCTTACGTGACATGGTGCCACATTGTGTTCAATGCTTTGGGGAGGTGCCTCAGTGCAGTTTGTTACAATGAAGCTTCAATTAAAAAAGCAAGTTGTTCTCATTCATTGGCTCAGGTTGTGTTTAGTGGAATGTTGTGTATGAGATAACATGGATGTTTCAGTATACAAGTGGAGAGAGCAAAATTTATCATAGAACCCCGACAGTGCAGAAGGAGGCCATTTGGCCCATCAAGTCTGCACCAAACACAATCCCACCTAGGCCCTATCCCCGTAACCTCATGTATTTACCCTAGCTAGTCCCCCTGACAGTAAGGGGCAATTCAATATTGTCAATCCACCTAACCCGCACATCTTTGCAGTGAGGGAAGAAAGTGGAAGAAACTCACGCAGATAACATGCAGCCTGTGCACAGACTGTGACCCAAGCCGGGCATCGAACCCGGGTCCCTGGCGCTGTGGGGCAGCAGTGCTAACCACTGCGCCACCCTGGGAACATAGAAGCAATTGGAGCAGGAGTAGACCATTTGGGTGCGTGTGTTGGAGTTGGTGGGGGGGAGTGGCATGGGTTAGGAAGATGGGGATGGATATAGGTGGGAACAAGTTCAGCAATGATCATTTGCTAATGGGCCAATGCCATATTGGGGTTAGCATTTGATCCGTTGGCCAATAGCCGAGTCCTGGTGAACACAATTGGTATTAAGTTCTTGGTCTTCTGCCAATCCCTTGTCACAGATTCCCCACATGCCCATCTTTCCATATACTCCAATTGGAAACACCTTAAAGAATGGTGGTAAACTGTAATCTAACCTGTCCATCAGGAAGCAGGCTGGATCCAGCATAATTCCACACACAGCAACGGTGGGCAGTGGCTGTAAAACTACCATTCGACCCATTCCCGTTGGATTTCCAGCCAGGAGGTTCATTCCAAAATTGCGCTCAATAATTCCACTGAGTCAAATCCAAAGTGGGCATCATTCCTAATCTTGGATCTACATCAGCCAGTGGGGGAGTAGTACCAGCGAGAGGCCTAATTGGCTTTGGTGAGTGGGATTCATTTAAACAGAATTGGCCAGTGCCGGATAATTACTGCCAAGATATCTTGAGAATTCTTTTAAGGTCAGGGAAAGAACAATTGATGCTTTCAGCAGGAAAATCATTTCGGGCTCCAGGGACCTCAAACAGAAGATTGACCGCCCTTCATCTGCTAATTTAATGGAGGATTAATCCATTTATCTTTCCTTAGTGATGCTACAGAAAGCCAAGGAATTATCAGCTAATATTGGCAACAACTGATTCCAAGCTGCGCACGTAATAAAATATTGAAAAATATAAGCAACAAAATGTGCAATTTTGTGACTCTGTTGGTAGCACTCGCGCCACTGGGTCAGTAGTTTGTGGATTCAAGCCTCATTCTAGGCATGAGAGCACACAACTGAGGCTGGCACATTAAGAAGTTTCATAACCTCGGGTTAAAGTCCAACAGGCTTATTTGAAATCGCGAGATTTCCATGCACTGCTCCTTCGTCAGGTGAGTGGAGAGTTGGGTTCACAAACACAACAATTGCAAGATAATGGTTGGTCTTTACAGGCAATCAAGTCTTTACAAATACAGACACTGCAAGTGGGGAGAGGGATAATCTCAGGTTAAAGAGGTGCGAACTGCCTCAAGCCAAGACAGTTAGCAGGATTTTACAAGCCCAGGCAAAATGGTGGGGGTTACATGTTGTGCGACATGAACCCAAGATCTCGGTTGAGGCCATCCTCATGCCTGCAGAACTTGACCATCAGCTTCTGCACAGCGATTCTGCATTGTCCTGTGTCTTGAAGGCCGCCTTGGAGAACGCTTACCCAAAAATCAAAGGCTGATTGCCCTGACTGCTGAAGTGTTCCCCGACTGGAAGAAAACATTTCTGTCTGGCAATTGTTAGGTGGTGTCTGTCCATCTTTGCTGTAGCGTCCGCGTGGTGTCATCAGTGTAACGTGCCTGGGGGCATTCTTTTCAGCAGCGTATCAGGTAGACAATATTGGCCAAGTCACTTGAGTAACGAAGGATGAAGGAGCAGCACTTTGAAAGCTCGTGTATCCAAATAAACCTGTTGGACTTGAACCTGGTGTTGTGAGACTTTTTACTGTGCCCATCCCAGTCCAACACCAGCACCTCCATGTGAGGTTAGCAGTGGCAAGGAGTGCTGCACTATTGGAACTGTTTTGTCTTGGTTGACACTTTAAACCAACAATGATAGCGGATGTGAAAGATCCCATGGCACTATGTTGTAGAAGAGAAAGGGAGCTCTCTCTCATGTTTTGGCCAATATTTATCCCTCAACCGACGTTGCAAAAAACAGCTCATTTGGTCACTTATCTCGTAACTGTTTGTGGGATTTTGCTGTGCATAGATTGACTGATGCATTTCCTACATTACAGCCATTTTGTTGACTGTAAAGTGTGTTTGTGAAAAGGTGCCATAATAAATTCAAGTTCCTTCTTATTTCGACCCAGCCAAGTTGTTCAGAGAAGGTGAAGTATCAAGCACCATGAGGAGGGGGGGTGGTGGGGGTGGAATTCTCCTCTGTACTCACTAACTCCTGCTGAAACCGAGGTGGCCCGAAGAGTCAGGAATCAGGCATTGGCTGAAAAACAGGTTCCTGGCCTGCTGCGTTATCCCGATTGCATTCCCAGCCAAAGTGGGTGGGAACCCCATCGGGGGGGGGCATGGCAGACCAGGAACCAGAGTGGCATGGTGGCACAGTGGTTAGCACTAATACCTCACAATGCCAGGGACCCGGGTTCAAGTCCAGCCTCGGGTCACTGTCTGTGTGGAGTTTGCACATTCTCCCCGTGTCTGCGTGGGTTTCTGCCGGGTGCTCTGGTTTCCTCCCACAGTCCAAAGGTGTGCAGGTTAGGGGGATTGGCCATGATAAATTGCCCCTTAGTGTCATGGGGGTTAGCAGGATAAACATGTGGGGTTATGGGAATAGGGCCTGGATGGTATTGTGGTCAGTGTAGACTTGGTGGGCTGAATGGCCTCCTGCAGCATTGTAGAGATTCTATGATTCTGTTGTATTCTATGAAATATTCAAATACATTATTTTACCACCTGATTAGCGGGCTTGAAGCTGGATTCAATTCCCTCCCGTGATTCGCCCACCTCCCCGGCAGGATCTATACTGAGCGGTCTTTGGTCCAGGCCCTCACAGTACAGGCCTGGTGTGCTGGATCCAAGAGTTCAGGAACCACCACCAACCCTTCAGCAATGAGAGACAACCTCCCCCCACACCTCTCAGACATGAAGTTCACCCCACTCAATATCTCCTCAGGCTCCCTCCCTCTGATGCTCAGTCAACCCCCCACCGTCCCCTCGGATCCCCCACTCAGGCTACATCTCCCCTCAGGTCTCTCATTGACCAATGGCCTTCATTAACAGCTGTGTTTATTCTCATTTCTCTTCATGCTGGAATGCATCCCAGTGCCTCCATTATTCCTAACCACAATGTTGACAATCACTGTAAGTGTGATTGACAGCTGAGGGGAAGGAGTACCTGAGTGGGGGTTGTGAGGGGCAAGTGGGAGCTGAGTGGGGGAGCGTCTAAGGAGGAATGGAGGCTGAGCGAGGCATCTGGGTCATCTTTATGCCTGCGTGGTAAGGGGGGGGCTGGTTACTCATTATTTGTGGATGGGGGTTAAAGTGCCCTCTTAGTGAAGGGCTGGGGGTTCTCCCATGGTCAGTGCAGTGGATATGCCGGCGTTGGACTGGGGTAAACACAGTAAAAAGTCTGACACTCGGGAAAAGCAGCCAGCATAATTAAGGACTCCAAAGATCCCAGACATTTCCTCTTCCACCTTCTTCCCTCGGGAAAAAAGGTACAAAAGTCTGAGCTGACGTACCAACTGATTCAAGAACAGTTTCTTCCCTGCTGCTGTCAGACTTTTGAATGGACCTACTTTGCATTAAGTTGATCTTTCTCTACACCCCAGCTATGACTATAACACTATATTCTGCACCCTCTCATTTCCTCCTCTATGAGTGGTATGTTTTATCTGTATAGTGCACAAGAAACAATACTTTTCACTGTATACTAATACATGTGACAATAATAAATCAAATCAAATCAAATCAAAAGTTATGAAGGTAAAAGAAATCCAACCTCTCCAGCAAATGGGAATATAATTCTGATATAGGTCAGAGCTCATTCTCACCATATCATCAGCATTAATCTCCCTGAGCTGTGTGATTTACAATTTCCCAGATACTGGGCTGTATGAATTATTATCAGGTTATTTTGGGAGGTAAATATTGTCACCATATGGATGAATTCACAAGTCAGACCGAATAGTTAACTAACTGCACACGGTTTCGCAACAGCCTGGGATCTGTACTAGGGTCACCAAACAAAGACTCCCCTCTCCCACTCGTCTTAACACAAGCAACACTAGTTTCCGTCCAAGAACAACAACCACATGCATTTATATAGTGCATTTTTATATATTAAAGCATCCCAAGGTACCTCACAGGCATGCAGTCAGACAGAACTTAGCAGCGGCCCACACTGGGAGATGTCAGAATGGCGAAAGAGGTAGGTTTTAGGAGGCTTGTCAGAAAGGAACGTGAGGTATAGAGGTGAAGAGGTTTAGGGAGGGAATTCCAGAGTTTAGGGGCTAGGAGACTGAAGGCATGGTGGCCAAAGTACTTGAGAGGGTTAACATTGGAGAAGTGCAAGGATCTTGGCCTTTACAGCGAGGGGGATAGAATATAAAAGTAGGGAGGTCTTGCTGCAACTGTACAGGGCATTGGTGAGGCCGCAGCTGGAGTACTGTGTGCAGGTTTGGGCGCCGCACCTGCGCAAAGATATTTTGGCCTTGGAGGGAGTGCAGAGGAGGTTTACTAGGCTGATACCGGAGATGAGGGGGTTGGACTATGAAGAGAGACTAAATAGACTGGGTCTGTATTCGTTGGAGTTTAGAAGGATGAGGGGGGATCTTATAGAGACGTATAAGATAATGAAGGGGATGGATAGGGTAGAGGTAGAGAGATTCTTCCCCCTTAGAAAGGAAAGCAGAACTAGAGGGCACAGCCTCAAGATAAGGGGGGGGGGCAGTTTAGATCAGAGTTGAGGAGGAACTTCTTCACTCAAAGGGTGGTGAATCTCTGGAATTCTCTGCCCATTGAAGTTATGGAGGTTACCTCGATAAATATATTTAAGTCACGAGGAGATAGGTTTCTGATAGACAAGGGAATTAAGGGTTATGGGGAGAAAGCGGGAAAGTGGAACTGATCCACTTCAGATCAGCCATGATCTTATTGAATGGCGGGGCAGGCTCGAAGGGCTAGATGGCCTACTCCTGCTCCTATTTCTTATGTTCTTATGTTCTTATGATCTTGGAGGGTTGTAGCGCTGGATGCAGCTTACAGAGATAGGGGTGAGGTCAGCAATCCAGAAATAGCACAACATCCCATTTTCTGGAGTCTTTCTCAATGCAGCAAGAATTGCATTGAGAAAGCGAAACAGGTAGATTTTAATGAACTTGTCAAAAAGGAAAGTGAAGGAGAGAGATGAAGAGGTTTTAGGAGGGAATTCCAGAGTTTAGGGCCCAGGAAACTGAAGTCATGACTGCTAATGGCACGGTGGTGCAGTGGTTAGCACTGTTGCCTCACAGCGCCAGAGTCCCAGGTTCAATTCCTGGCTTGGGTCACTGTTTGTGTGGAATCTGCATAGAACATAGAACACTACAGCACAAACAGGGCCTTCGGCCCACGAGTTGCGCTGATCACATCAACACCTACCAATCTATAGACCTATCTATAACCCCCAATCCCATAAAACCCCATATACTCATCCAGAAGTCTTTTAAAAGACCCCAGCGAGTTCGCCTCTACCACCACTGACGGCAGCTGATTCCATTCACTCACCACCCTCTGAGTGAAAAACTTACCCCTAACATCACTTCTGTACTTTCCTCCCCGCACCTTAAATCTGTGTCCTCTCGTAGCGACCATTTCAACCCGGGGAAATAGCCTCTGAGAATCCACCCTATCTATTCCTCTCAACATTTTATAAACCTCTATCAGGTCGCCTCTCAACCTTCGTCTCTCCAGGGAAAAGAGTCCCAGCTCCCTCAACCTAACTTCATAAGGCATGCCTCCCAGTCCAGGCAACATCCTTGTAAATCTCCTCTGTACCCTTTCAATAGCTTCTACGTCTTTCCTATAGTGAGGCGACCAGAACTGCGCACAGTACTCCAAATGACGCCTGACAAGGGTCTTATAAAGTTGCAGCATTACCTCCCGACTCCTAAACTCAATCCCTCGATTAATGAAGGCCAGTACACCATACGCCTTCTTGACCACCTCTTCCACCTGCGAGGCCGATTTAAGAGTCCTGTGGACCTGGACCCCAAGATCCTTCTGCTCTTCAACACTACTAAGACTCCTGCCCTTGATAGTGTACTCGTTCATCCTGTTGGTTCTGCCAAAATGGACGACTACGCATTTATCCGCATTGAAGTCCATCTGCCACTTCTCCGCCCAGTCCTGCATCCTATTTATGTCCTGCTGCAACTTTTGACATCCTTCCAGACCATCCACAACACCACCGACCTTAGTGTCATCAGCGAACTTACTTACCCATCCCTCCACTTCCTCATCCAGGTCATTTATGAAAATGACAAACAGCAAGTGTCCTAGAACAGAGCCCTGGGATCCCTGCATGTTCTCCCTGTATCTGTGTGGGTTTCTTCCAGGTGATCTGGTTTCCTCCCACAGTCCGAAGGGCATGCTGGTTAGGTGAATTGGACACCTCAATGTACCCGAACAGGTGTTGGGGTTGTGGGTAGCTAGGGGATTTTCACAGTAACTTCATTGCAGTGTCAATGCGAGCCTACTTGTGACACTAATAAATAAACTTTTATACAATGGCCCTGGTTTTACCGGCACGGATGCCCCGAAATCGGGGCGGGCGAGGCTCGCAGAATGACATTCTCCATGGGCCTCGGGTGCGATCTTACGAGCCTCGGGCTGGCGTGATGGTAAAATTCCAGTCAATGGGTGCGGGGACTGGGTCCAGAGCTTTCTTCAGTGAAGAAGAGGGATTGAAGATGTGTTGAGGGGAGGACTCTCAGAAATGAGTGGGCTTATTGGATACAGTATTTCCTGAACGTTCTTCCTGAGTGAAACTAGGGGTACGGTTGCAGACAACTGTCTCTGCTTAACTCTTGGGTCTGACGATTCCGCTGTGCTAGGGAGGGAAAGCGATCATTTGATGAAGATGAATAGAGAGTTGGCTACTTCTGCAGTGGGGAAAAGGAATAAGCTCACAGGATATTCAGTCACTGTTTAAGAATTGCTCTTGAGAATTCCCAGGTGAGATTTGCTATGCTTTCGCTGGTTTATTACCCTGATGTGGTAAACACAGTGAGAGGACACCTGCGGCTTTGTGTTTTCCACAGTGTTTAGATCACTCGACAGTTATGTTACAAAATTAATCTGAAACAAATTACTGAACCTATTCTTCGGTTCAGGGGGAGGGAAATGAAAATCCTGAGCATTGAGCATCAACGCCAAGATACGGTCAGGATCTGTAATGGAAAACAGATAATATTTTAAAAAAACCCTCCCCAACAAGTCGTTTTACACGAAGCAAAAATAATATTGTAACCCTACACAGCTGTGAGCTCATCGGCAGGACAAAGCAACAATAGAGAACTTGGCAGAAATTGTTAAATATTAGGCACCAATTAATTCCCACAGGAGTTTTCCTATACTTTTAGCCTCAGTACAGCATCAGTTTACACCCCTGACTATCCCCCCCATTGCCAGCGCTTGATCAAAGAGACGTTTCCTTCAGGAGCACCTATGAAAATGTACAATTTAAGACTTGGACGCGCCATTGGATTTCAGCTCCGTGGGCCTGTGGTGTGATTTGGGCTCGCTGTGACTCTGAGGTTGTGGAAGAGATGGAGCTTGGACTGAGTTCACGAATGCCGTGTGGCACTTACTGTCATTGCTACTGGCTCCACCCCCTGCCACTCCGTGCCCCCTCTCCACCAACCGCCCGCCGTCACTCCCAGCTGCATTGAGAAAGATTCCAGAAAGTGGGGTGTTGCGCTGTTTCTGGATTGCTGACCTCATCCCTATCTCCGTAAACCGCATCCAGCACTACAACGCTCCACTTCTCCAATTTTAACCCTCTCAGGCACTTCCCCCTTCCTTCAGCTCACCGTTGGCCACCATGCCTTCAGTCTCCTGACCCCTGCACTCTGGAATTCCCTCCCTGAGCCTCTTCACCTCTCTACCTCACATTGCTTTCTGACAAGCTCCCTAAAACCTACCTCTTTCACCTGTTCTGACATCTCTCTGTGTGGGCCGCCATTACGTTTTGCTTGGTGGCAGGCCTGTGAAGTGCCTTGTGATGTTTTACTAAATATAAAGGTGCTATATAAATGCATGTGGTTGCTGATCTGTAACGGAAACTGGTGTTGATTTTGTGAAGACGAACAGGAGAGGGGAGCAGTGGTAATTATTCACCTTCCAAAATAACCCGTTAATAATTTCCAAAGCTCAGTATAAATGACTCACCTGATGAAGGGAGCAGCACTTTGGAAGCTAGTAGCTCGGGCTACCAAATAAACCTGTTGGACTTTAACCTGGTATTGTGAGGCTTCTTACTGTGTTTACCCCAGTCCAACGCCAGCATCTCCACATCAAGCCTAAATCACACAGCTCAGGGAGAAGGTTGCTGATGTTTAGTTGAGTTTGAGACCTACACTGGGTAAAGCATCTCTGTAGATGATTGGCTGATAGTCCCGCCCTGTTCACTGAGAAATCTCAAATCTGAATCTTGTCTCATAAATCTCTTCAATGTCTGTAGCTTTACTTCTTTCCCCACTTTTCCAAATGATTCGCCGGTAATTATGGAGCCATTGCAGATGCTGGGAAAAGGGTGGCGCAGTGGTTAGCACTGCTGCTTCACATCTCCAGGGATCTGGGTTCGATTCCTGGCTTGGGTCACTGTCTGTGTGGAGTTTGCACATTCTTCTCATATCTGCTCCGATTTCCTTCCACAGTCCAAAAATGTGCGGGTTAGGTTGATTGGCCATGCTAAAATTGCCCCTTAGTGTCCTGAGATGTGTAGGTTAGAAGGATTAATGGGTAAAATGTGGAGAGATATGGGAGTAGGGCCTGGGTGGGATTGTGGTCAGTGCAGACTCGATGGGCTGAATGACCTCTTTCTGTACTGTATGATTTCTGTGATTCAGTCCTCAAACCTGAGCTACCCCTCTATTCATATTCCTATCTTTGCTCCCTATCCTTTGATATCTGAGCTCACCAAGCATCATTTGATCTCAGTCTTGAGAGTCCCAGTTGAACATTCAACATCCATATTGTTTGTAGGGAAGAATTCCAGATTTCCATGACCCTCTGTGTGAAACAGTGCTTCCCATTTTCACTCCAGAACAGCCTAACCTTTCCCCTTGTTTCTGATTCTCCCGTCTGAGGGAATAGCTTTTCCATGTCTATCCTCCACTGGAGAAAGCATAGCAAACAGTGCAAGCTGGAGGACATTGTACAGCTTTTCATTCGTCAGTGTAACAAGTCCCGTTTGGGAAGTTAGTAAATTTGAGTTAATGAATAAAACTGCAGAAGAGATTTACTAGGAATCTGCCAGGACATAATAAAGAGAGGCTGGATAGACTGGGACTTTTTTCCCTGGCTCATAGGAAACTCAGGGCTGATCTTGTAGAGATCTATAAAAAAAATGTGGGTCATTGATCAGCTAAATAGCCAACGTCTTTTCCCAAAAGTAGGGGAGTCTAAAACTAGAGGGCAAAGATTTAAGGTGAGAGGGGAGAGAAACAAGAGTGCCCAGGGGTGCAATTTTTCTCACACAGAGGGTGGTGAATGTCTGGAACAAGCTGCCAGAGGTAGTAATAGAGGCGGGTACAATTTTCTCTTTTAAAAAGCGTTTGGACGGTTACGTGGGTAAGATGGATATAGAGGGATATGGGCCAAATGCGGGCAATTGAACTAGCTTAGTGGTTCATAACAAAGGACGGCATGGACAAGTTGGGCCGAAGGGCCTGTTTCCATGCTGTAAACCTCTATGACTGTAAATTCAGGGACCTCACCCAGGAACTGATTTTAAGAGTCTGCACCAGTTATTCTGCTTCGGAATGAATTGCTCTGGTTCAGGATCACTAAGGTTTTAGCGATTTTTCTCTCTCAATGTCGATGGGTTGCAGTCATTTGTCTCATGATCTTGAGTGCTGTATCTCCCAGCCTGTGTCGTTTATTGCACAATGGTTAAAGCAGAACTTTTCTCCAACCCTGCTTCAGCATCAGAGAGAAACAAAACTGCTGCTTCTGTACCTAATTCAAAACATGTCTTGTTTTCCTGTACTAGGAATGAGATCGCCACACTGTCAGAAGGATGCAGATGTTTTGCAGAGGGTACAGAAGAGGTTTACCAGGATGTTGCCTGGTCTGGAGGGGATTAGCTATGAGGAGAGGTTGGATAAACTCAGTTTGTTCTCACTGGAGTGGCGGAGGTTGAGGCGTGACCTATAGAGATTTACAAGATTATGAGCGGCACGGACAGAGTGGATACTCAGATGCTCTTTCCTACGATAGAAAAGTCAAGTACTAGGTGATAGAGGTTTAAGGTGCGTAGGGAAAAGTTTAGAGGAGATGCGCGAGGTAGGTTTTTTACACAGTGGGTGGTGAATGTCTGGAATGCGCTGCCCGGGGAGGAGGTGGGAACAGGTACGGTAGTGGCATTTAAGGGGTAAATAGACAAATACATGAATAGGATGGAAATGGAAAGATACAGACTCTGCAAGTGCATACAGTTTTAGTTTAGGCAGGCATCATGATCGGCACAGATTGGAGGGCCAAAGGGCCTGTTCATGTGCTTTTATGTTCTTTGTTCTCTATTCCAGGAAATCAGCACTCCAATAGTTTCTGCTGGTTTCCTGGATCTCCCCAAGAAAAGCATCTTAATCTTTTTCCTTTCATGGCTCCTTTCAAAGGCTTATCTTTTTGTTTATTCTCTACAGGCTCCTTGCTGTGCTCCTGAGATCAGAAGTGACCCGTCTTTTTGCAGAAATGACATTTAGCCCCTTTGGCCGGACAAATTTTGAACCTTTTTTTGTCACAACATTACGAGACATTGCATCACTTCCTCCGCTGATGTATGTTGACTTCTTAGGCTTTCACCCAGTTAGCGTTAACCCCTTTGAACACAGTTAGGACTTTCCATTCCTTACTTATGACATTCCACTCTAAAAACCTCAGGTGGCACTCTGTGCAGAGTCTGCACGTTCTCCCCGTGTCTGCAAAGTTTCCACCGAGCGCTCCGGTTTCCTCCCACGCTCCAAAGGTGTGCCGATAAGGTGGATTGGCCACGCTAAATGCATGTGGTTACGGGGATAGGGTGGTGGTGGGGTGGGGGGGACTGTTAAAATGCTGTTTTGGAGACTCATAGAATCATATAAGAACATAAGAACATAAGAAATAGGAGCAGGAGTAGGCCATCTAGCCCTTCGAGCCTGCCCCGCCATTCAATAAGATCATGGCTGATCTGTCGTGGCTCAGTTCCACTTTCCCGCCCTCTCCCCATAACCCTTAATCCCCTCTCTTATCAAGAACCCATCAACCCGCTTCTTAAAAATATTTAGCGAGGCAGCCTCCACCACTTCAATGGGCAGAGAATTCCAGAGATTCACCACCCTTTGAGTGAAGAAGTTCCTCCTCAACTCCGTTCTAAACCGCCTCCCCTTTATCTTGAGGCTGTGCCCCCTAGTCCTACTGTCTTTTTTGAGCGGGAAGAGTCTCTCCACCTCTATCCTATCCATCCCATTCATCATCTTATACGTCTCAATGAGATCTCCCCTCATTCTTCTAAACTCTAACGAGTACAAGCCTAGTTTATTCAGCCTCTCCTCATAGCTCAATCCCCTCAACTCCGGTATCAGCCTAGTAAACCTCCTCTGCACTCCCTCCAGGGCCAAAATATCCTTGCGCAGGTGCGGCGCCCAAAACTGCACACAGTACTCCAGCTGCGGCCTCACCAATGCCCTATACAGCTGCAGCAAGACCTCCCTACTTTTATATTCAATCCCCCTCGCTATGAAGGCCAGCATCCCATTCGCCTTCCTGACCACCTGCTGCACCTGCAAGCTGGGTTTTTGCGACTCATGCACAAGGACCCCGAGGTCCCTCTGCACCGTCGCCTGCTGCAGTTTTTCGCCACGTAAGTAATAGTCCTTCCTACCATTCTTCCTACCAAAGTGGACCACCTCACACTTGCCAACATTAAATTCCATTTGCCATTTCCTGGCCCATTCGCCCAGCCTATCTAGATCCTTCTGCAGACTCTCCACACCCTCCGCACAATTTGCCTTTCCCCCAATCTTGGTGTCATCAGCAAATTTCGACACCCTGCACTCGGTTCCCTCCTCCAGATCATCTATATAAATGGTAAATAGCTGAGGCCCCAGCACCGACCCCTGGGGCACCCCACTAGTCACCAACCGCCAATCCGAATAGCACCCATTGACCCCCACTCTCTGCCTCCTATTTGACAACCAATCCTCTATCCACGCTAACACCCTACCCCCAACTCCATGTCCCCTGACCTTCTGCAATAACCTCTTGTGAGGTACCTTGTCAAACGCCTTCTGAAAATCCAGAAAGACCACATCCACCGGCTCTCCTCTATCCACTGCCCGAGACACATCCTCATAGAACTCCAGTAAATTTGTCAGACACGACTTCCCTTTAATGAAACAGTGTTGCGTCCGCCCTATCAAGCAATTCCCTTCAAGATGCCTCGCAATTTCCTCCTTAATGACGGATTCTAACATTTTACCTACCACAGACGTTAAACTAACCGGCCTATAATTCCCCGCCTTTTGCCTGGCACCCTTCTTAAACAATGGCGTAACATTAGCCGTTTTCCAATCTTCCGGCACTTCCCCGGAATCCAGCGACGTCTGGAAAATAACCACCAAGGCATCCACTATCATCTCCGCCATTTCTTTCAGAGCCCTCGGATGCATTCCATCCGGTCCTGGGGACTTGTCCACAATCAGCCCCTCCAGTCTGTCGAGCACCACCTCTCTCGTAACAGTAATGTCATTAAGACCCTCCAGTCCTACCACCTTTCCATCTCTAACACCCGGCAAATTATTCACGTCCTCCTCCGTGAAGACAGAAACAAAAAAGTTATTCAAGACCTTAGCCATTTCCCCATCCCCTACCACTAGGTCCCCTTTCTCATCCTCTAAAGGACCAATGTTCACCCTAGCCAGCCTCTTCCTTTTTATATATTTATAAAAACTCTTGCTATCCTTTTTTATATTAAGCGCTAGCCCAGCTTCATAGCTTCTCCTACCCTCCTTTATCAACTTCTTTGTCAATCTTTGTTGACATTTAAACCTTTCCCAATCCTCTTCTCGCCCACTGCTCTTAGCTACTCTAAATTCCTCCGCTTTTAATTTAACACTTTCCTTCACCTCCTTCGTTATCCACGGCTTATTACCTCTCCTCCTACTGTCCTTTTTGACCATCGGAATAAATTTCTGCTGAGCACCAAGAAAGATCTCCTTAAAGATCCTCCACTGCTCCTCAGCAGACCTACCTTCCAATGCGCTCCCCCAGTCCACATTCGCCAATTCTTCTCTCATCCTACCATACTCCCCTCTATTCAAACAAAGGATGCGTGTCCGGGAACCCACTTTCTCCTCCTCCATCTGCACCAGAAACTCCACCATACAATGATCACTCTCTCCAAGAGGATCCTTCACCGCAAGGTCCCTAATTCTACCCGCCTCATTACATATCATCGAATCCAACAGCGCAGAAGGAGACCATTCGGCCCATCGAGCCTTCACCGACCAGAATCCCACCCAGGCCCTACCCCATAACCCTGACTAGTTTCTCTGACTCTGAGAGGCAATTTAACATGGCCAATCCACCTAACCCTCAGTGCAGATTCAATGGGCCAAATGGCCTACTTCTACCCTGTCGGGATTCTATGGATTTAGCATTAGTTTTCCCAGTATGTTAATGCTGAATGGAATTTCTGGAGTGGGTTAGTGCTAAGTTGTTTTAGAAATTGGGCCCATTTCAAAATTTGACAGGAAATGCTGCTACGTTGAGGAAAATGGCAGATTATTCTTCCATCTCAAAGAACAAAGAACAACACAGCACGGGAAACAGGCCCTTCGGCCCAATGAGCCCGCGCCGCCATTTTAACATTATGAGTCCCCTCTCCACCCATGACCCCTATCGATGCTTATGGCATTCCACATTGAGGGAAGACTAATTTAGGGACAATGTGTTACACCAATCAGCCTAACAGCACATCTTTGGGGTGTGGGAGGAAACCGGAGCACCCGGAGAAAACCCACGCAAGCACGGGGAGAATGCGCAAACTCCCGCAGACAATGGCACTCTCCATTCTTCTCCCCCACTCAATGATTATAGTCACATATCATTGTGATGTTCATGCTGCCATCTGTCTGATATACCAGTACACTGTTAGCCTGCCGAGGACACGGCAGCTAGGTCAGACCTGGTACCCACTTGCTATATCCCAGATAGAGAGGGGGTGTAAAAGCCCATCTGATTTACTAATGTCCTTTAAGGACTGGAATTTGTTGTCCTTGCTTAGTCTGGTCTACATGTGACTCCAGACCCACAGCAATGTAGTTGACTCTTAAATGCCCTGTGAAATGGCCTAAAAAGGATTCTTGATTGCCACTTGGTTAAAGGGCAGTCAAGAATCATAGATTCCCTTCAGTGCAGAAAGAGGCTATCCGGCCCATTTGCTGGAATTTCACACCCTCTCCCGCCTGATGCTCAGAAGAACCTGCCCCAGGCCGATGGTGGATGCTGTTCACTGTGTGCCTCACCCGTCCCAGTTCTGAGTCAGGCGAGGTGGTAAAATTCTGGTCATTGAGTTGACACTGACTCAGGCTCCCTACCCAGGCTCACCCCCTCACCCTATTCCCTTAAACACACATACTTACCATGGCTAATCCACCTAACTGTGGATACTTATCAAGTGTTAACCCACGCCTCAGACAAGACCGGATATATTGAGAATAAGTGCTTTCCTCTGGGCAAGACCAATTGACATAATCCTAAAAAGTGGAGCAAAGCTGCCAAGGGAATTACTATTTGAAACAAAGCATTGTGAAAATCTGGAATCCTCTGGCCCAATTGAGACTGGTGGTCAGTTGAAAATTTCAGAATTAAGATTGATCGGCTTTGGTTAGACGCAAGTATTAAACATAATGGAACAAAAGTAGATAAATTGAGTTTGGATGCGACTCAGCCAAGATCTAATTGAATATAAGATCAGACTCCAGGGACGGATTGGCCTCCTCCTGTTCCTACACCACAGCTAGACTCCTGTGAATCATCAAATGTTCCCTGTAAGCCGTGTCGATCCTCACAAGAGCTGCAGTGTTGAAAGTGCTGTTTATCCGAGCCAGTCCCTTGTTAAAAAATGAGATTCCTTGACGAGTGAAGGGAGATTTCTTCCTTTGCTATTTGGAACCTCCATTCCTCCGCAATCTGTAAAATTGGTGGATCTCCTGAGTGGATTCCTTGGCCAGTGACGTGCTCTTGTTTCTGTTATTAATCAGACATATGCAGTTGTTTTTGTTTTCGATAGTCGGAGTGGCTTGAGTCTGGGTCCAGGGTTTCACATGCAGTCCACATGTTTCATGTGTCTCTGTGGCGGTGAGTTTTGACCCTTCTCGACGCTACGCAGCTGCAGAAGCTGTTTCTGAAATCTAATCACAGGGAAAGAATGTTTGCTGAAAGAGATTCCGCCTCTGCAAAGCTGAGGAATTAATCGCAAAATTAGCACTCAGCACCCCCACTACCCACGTCTGGCCGCAAGTAACTGCAAATTGAAGGTGTTTTAGTCGATGGAGCAAGGAATAATCTCAGAGGGGATGAATTTTAAATCAAAATTAAGTGCCGTCCTTGTAACTCTGACTTTTCTGGGCCTTCTGGAATGTTGGCGCAGAATATGGGGCATGTGTTTAATACTTTAGAGTTCATCGAATCATTGAACCCTTACAGTGCAGAAGGAGGCCATTCAGCCCATCGAGTCTGCACTGACTCTTTGACAGAGTATCTTACCTAAGCTCTCTCCCAACCTCATTCCTGTAATCCTATACATTTACCCCATCTAACTTACACATCCTGGGACACCAAAGGACAATTCACCATGGCTAATCCACCTAACCTGCACATCTTTGGACTGTGGCAGGAAAATCTCACAGACATGGGGAGAACATGCGAACGCCACTCACTTGATTGTCACTCCATCTATGAACATCAAATCTTTCCACTATTGATGCACAGTATCAACAGCGTGCACCATCTACATGGTGCACTCATCAAGGCTCCTTCTACAGCACCTTCCAAACCTATGACTATTTGGAAGTACAAGTGCAGCAGATACCTGGGAATACCATTACCTAGAAGCTCCACTCCAAGACACTTAGCATCCTGACTTGGGAATATATTGCCGTTTCTTCACTGCCTCTGATTCAAAATCCTGGAACCCCTTCCCTAACAGCACTGTGGGTGTATCTGCACCACTGCAATGATGCAAAAAGGCAGCTCATCACCACCTTCTCAAGGGAAATTTGGAATGGGCAATAAATTCCAGCCTAGTCAGCAACACTCACATTCCATAAATAAATTAAAAAGAGATAGAATTTCACTGAAGCCATCTTGCCATTGACAATTAATGTCTTTAGAGGAGCTAGTAAACAGCTTTGCAAGACAAAGTTGGATGACTATCCGCATTAGTTTATGCAAATCCAGAATATTGATTTGAAAAAGCAAGTGTCAAAGGTAAATGATGCAGCTGGTGAAAAGTAAATTTAAGTCAGATATCAGAAATCCTTCACTAAGGGAGCAGCTAAGCGCTGGATTCAGCTGTGGCTCAGAGAATAGTTCACGTTCTTCTGAATTGGAAGGTTATGGTTTTTTAATTTTTTTTTAATGCATTCATAGGACGTAGGCGTCACTGGCTGGTCAGCATTTATTGGCCATCCCTTATTGCTCGAGGGCAGTTGAGAGTCAACCACATTGCTGTGGTTCTGAAGTCCCTTAAGGGCCAGCCCAGGTCAGAATGGCAGCTTTTCTTCGTCAAGGGCAGTGGTGAACCAGTTGGGTTTTTCCGACAATCAACAATGGTTTTATGGTCATCAGTAGATCCCTAATTCCAGGTTTTTTTTATTGAATTCAAATTCCACCATCTGCCTTGCCAGGATTCGAAACCGAGTCTCCAGAACACGAGCTGAGTTTGTTGGATGAGTAGTCTAGCAATAATACCACTAGGCCATCACCAGCACTAGGCCGCCACACTGCAGAGACTGAGGGTACAATCTATGCTGCTGCCCCTGTGCTGCAGTAAAGGGGGATGGTCTTTGTCACATCGAGGTTTGTGGGAGATTGTTCTGTGCAAGTTAGTTCAGGAATGGACTTTGAACAGTCCACTGGCTTTCCCTCACATCCTGTCACAGGACCTTTTACATCCATCTGAGAGGAACATTTAATGTTTAGCATTTCATCTAAAAGTTAGCACCCCTGAAAATGCAGCATTCCCTCATGTCTCTGGAGTGGGGTAAACTTCTGTCTCAGAGATGAGAGTATCACCGACTTGCTGGAAATATTTGCAGAGATCTTTTGACAGGAAACTTGTAAAACCATGTGACTTGGCTGAAAATGATCTTTCACACAGTGGAATCCTGAATTTCTGCCAATCATTCCCTGCAGTGATAACAAGGGATGTGAATAGTTCTGCAGTTCAGGGCTTTTACATACATTTACATTCATTTATTTGTTCAATAACTTGTTTGTTAATTTACAGCCTGACATTAATCTGACAGTGCAACATGAACAGTCAAAGATGAGGCAGAAGTGCATAATTAGATATGGGCCTTGTTTAGTTTGATGTCAGGGAGGTAAAGTTCATTCTGGTTCATCATGAGATATCAGGTCTATTTCTGAGGCAAATTCACTGGAGGCAAGCTTGAGTAGAATGTCTGCAAAATGTAACACCTGCTAAACATCAGCCGAACATCCTACTTTTCCAAACAATTCCTTGGGCGCATTTCTGAAACCTCAATGGAAGCTATCGGGAGTAACCCAATATCCAATCTCCAGGCTTGGGCCAAGATGTGGCAAATAACATTCACACCACACAAATCCCGGACAAAGACCATCACCAATCAGAGACACTCTAACCACCACTCCTCAATGGTGTAACCATCACTGGATCCCCCAGTGGGTTACCATTGACCAGAAGCTCAACTGGATTCACCACATAAATACAATGGCTACGAGAGCAGGTCAGAGGCCAGGAATACTACAGCGAGTAACTCACCTCCTGACTTCCCAAAGCCTATCCACCAATTACAAGGCTCAAATCAGGAGCACGATGGAATACTTGCCTGGATGGATGCAGCTCCAACTACACTCAAGAAGCTTGACACCATCCAGGACAAAGCAGCCCACTTGATTGGCACTACATCTACAAACATTCACTCCCTCCACCATCAACGCTCAGTAACAGCATCCACAATGTACTATCCACAAGATCCACTGCAGCGATTCATAGATCATAGATCGTAGAATATTACAGTGCAGAAGGGGGCCATTCAGCCCATCGCTTCTGCACTGACCACAATCCTACCCAGGCCCTATCCCCATAACCCCATGCATTTCCCCTAGCTAGTCTCCTGATGCTAATAGTCAACTTATATATTTCCAAGTCAGGACGGTGAGTGGCTTCGAGGGGAACTTGCAGGCAGTGGTGTTCCCATGTAACTACTGCCCTTTGTCCTTCTAAATGGGAGTAGTCACAGGTTTGGAAGGTGCTGTATAAGGATCTTTGGTGAATTGGTGTAGGATTCTCCCCATGTATGCATGTATGCTAGTCTCCCGATGCTAATAGTCAACTTAGCATGGCCAATTCACTTAATCTACACACCTTTGGAGTGTGTGAGGAAACGGGAGCACCTGGAGGAAACCCATGCATACATGGGGAGAATCCTACACCAATTCACCAAAGATCCTTATACAGCACCTTCCAAACCTGTGACCACTCCCATTTAGAAGGACAAAGGGCAGTAGTTACATGGGAACACCACCGCCTGCAAGTTCCCCTCCAAGCCACTCACCATCCTGACTTGGAAATATATCACCGTCCCTTCGCAGTCGCTAGGTCAAAAATCCTGGAATTCCTTCCCACAGCACGTGGACTGCAGCGATTCAACAAGGTAGCTCACCGCCACCTTCTCACGGGCGACTAGAGATGGGCAACAAATACAGGCCACTCAGCGATGTCCATGTCCCACAAATGAATAAGAAAAGTAAAATCTGCTGGAGTGTGCTATCTTCAAGCATTGGCTGGATAATCCAACAGATAAGGAGAAACTCGCCCCGATAGAGTCAGGCAAAAGCAGCATTTGTTCTTTCTGTGGTGTACTTTCTAGGGTTCTATTACTCAGTTGCCCAATCCTGTAGCTGTTATCGATTACTCATTTGTCTGGCAGTAATGACTGTTCTCAGCTATCATATGTCCTGGTATTGGCGTGTGAGATGACAATTCCCTTTGAATGTCAAGCTGCTCTCGTACTTGTGGTCAGTAAGTAACTATCACAGGATTAGATTTCATCAAGAGGACGGAATAACAGCTAGAAATCAAAGGTCGAAGGAACATTTGTTGCCCCTCTTCCACTTGCCTCTCATCCCAATCCTTTTCTCTCCTCCACAATGGTATGAGCATTCTCCCGCCTCACTTCATCCCAATCCTTCCATTCCTTTCCTTTCACTTAACTTCCCTTTAAAATGCATCCACTTGATTCGCCTCAGCCACTCCATTCTCATCGCTCACGTGGTAAAGATATGCAAACATTTTTGTTTCGACTGACTGAATAAGTCAAATTCTCTTTTTTATTAAAAAATAAAAGCAAATTACTGCGGATGCTGGAATCTGAAACCAAAAGAGAAAACGCTGGAAAATCTCAGCGCCTGTAAGGAGAGAAAGGAGCTGACTTTTCGAGTCCAGATGACCCTTTATCAAAGCTAAAAGGCAGAGAAAGTGGGAGATGTTTATACTGGAGGGTGAGGGAATGGAAGATGTCGTAGCCACAAAAAAGGGGAAAGACTGTAAGACTATAAGACATAGGAGCAGAATTAGGCCACTCGGCCCATTGCGTCTGCTCTGCTACTCAATCATGGTTGATATTTTTCTCATCCCCATTTCTTTTCCCCATAACCCCTGATCCCCTTATTAATCAAGAACCTATCTATCTCTTTAAAGACTCTCAATGGGATGCTGGCCTTCATAGCGAGGGGGATTGAATATAAAAGTAGGGAGGTCTTGCTGCGGCTGTATAGGGCATTGGTGAGGCCGCAGCTGGAGTACTGTGTGCAGTTTTGGGCGCCGCACTTACGCAAGGATATTTTGGCCTTGGAGGGAGTGCAGAGGACGTTTACTAGGCTGATACCGGAGTTGAGGGGGTTGAGCTATGAGGAGAGGCTGAATAAACTAGGCTTGTACTCGTTAGAGTTTAGAAGAATGAGGGGAGATCTCATTGAGACGTATAAGATGATGAATGGGATGGATAGGATAGAGGTGGAGAGACTCTTCCCGCTCAGAAAGGACAGTAGGACTAGGGGGCACAGCCTCAAGATAAAGGGGGGGCGGTTTAGAACAGAGGTGAGGAGGAACTTCTTCACTCAAAGGGTGGTGAATCTCTGGAATTCTCTGCCCGTTGAAGTGGTGGAGGCTACCTCGCTAAATATTTTTAAGATGCGGGTTGATGGGTTTTTGATAAGAGAGGGGATTAAGGGTTATGGGGAGAGGGCGGGAAAGTGGAACTGAGCAGCGACAGATCAGCCATGATCTTATTGAATGGCGGGGCAGGCTCGAAGGGCTGGATGGCCTACTCCTGCTCCTATTTCTTATGTTCTTATGTTCTCAATGATCTGGCCCCCCACAGCCTTCTGCGACAGAGTTCTACAGATTCATCACCCTCTGGCTGAAGAAATTCCTGAAGAAAGGCTAAGAGGTGCTAATATTTACTTAATATTTACTTAATTAGCACCTCCTAGCCTTTCCCTTTTCTCCTCCAGTACAAATATCTCCCACTTTCTCTGCCCTTTAGCTTTGACAAAGATTCATCAGGACTCGAAACGTCAGCTCTTTTCTCTCTTCGCTTCGGGTGGGGTTTTTCAGATTTTTGCTGGTATTTTGAAGACTTTATTCTGCGATGCCACTCTATTCCTTCCCCAGAATCTGAAAATGGGTGATACTGGCTTCATGACCAGATGCTGCAAATAGTTTGTACTATTTGTACCTTGTTAAAAAAAATGATGACTAATTCAGACTTTTTTTTGTTTTCCAATGCACTTGATTTGTGTTTTTTGGAGGCATCATTTTGGTTTAATATTGAATGTTGGTGACAGTAATGGGGGAATCATGTCAGGATAAATTATTGAGCTCAATGTTTTACAAGACAGCTGAATTAATATTAATGCAAACTTGGCCATTTAACTCAGAGGGAACATTTCATTGGTTGGAGATATATTTCAGTGGTTGGGATGGTGTAGGAGGTGGGTTCAAATCCACTGACAGCGACGGGATACGAGATTCCATTAACAGCCAATGATAGGTTGTCTCTTGCTGCCAGGAAACATTCAGGGAGAACTGAAAGTTCAGCAGACTGTACCAATCTCACTGATAAGACACAAAAATCATCCCAAGATTAGCTGGAATTAAGAGGGAAAAGGGAGGGAGAAACTTAAAGCAATCATTATCACTTTAGATAAAGAGACAGAACGAACTAATGGAACTTAAAGCTGAGAAGTTCCTTGGAATGAATGTCCTGCATTCTCACATCTTAAAGAGATGCAGAGATAGTAGACACATTGATTGTAGTCTTCCAAAATTTCCTAGATTCCAAAAAGGTCCCAGTAGTTTGGAAAATCGCAAATTAAACACTTTGAGCTGGACTCACTTCCCAAAGAGAACTGAGGGACTGCTGTGTACTCTGTTTCACGGAGGTGTGGCTCACTCCTGCTTCACCAAACAATGCCCTACAACCAGGGGGCTTCTCAAATTCATCGAATGAGTCAGACGGAGGCCTCAGGCAAGGCTGGGGGGAGGTGGGGTCTGTTACCTAACCAATACCTCGCGCTGCCTACACTTAGCACCACTGGCAAGTTTCTGTTCCCCAGATTTAGAATACCTGATGCTAAAATGCCCTGCTACCTTCATTATCCTGATGGCAGTTTACATCCCACCCTATGCAGACGTGAAGATCATGCTGGATGAACTATACACAACTACGAATAGTCTTGAGACTAAACATCCCAAGATCTTGTTCATCGTGGCCGGGTACTTCAATCAGGCCAAGATCAAGACCGTACTACCAAGTTACCACCAACACGTCTCCTGTCCACCAGAGGCCCAAACATCCTGGACCACTGCTACACAAATATCAAACATGCCGACCGCTCTATCGCCCACCTACCCTTTGGCAGATCAGACCACAAGGCTGTCCTCCTGCTCCCAGCTTACAAGCAAAAACTGAAGCAGGAGAATCCGTCAAAGAAAGTTGTGCAATGTTAGAACATAGAACATAGAACCCCACAGAACAGAAACAGGCCCTTCGGTCCATCAAGTCTGCACTGACCACAATCCCACCCAGGCCCTATCTCCATACCCCTAACATTTACCCACTAATCCCTCTAACCTACACATTCCACGACACTAAGGGGCAATTTTAGCATGGCCAATCCACCTAACCTGCACATCTTTGGACTGTGGGAGGAAACCGGAGCACCCGGAGGAAACCCACGCAGACACGAGGAGAATGTGCAAACTCCGCACAGACAGTGACCCAAGTGGGGAATGGAACCCAGGGCACTGGAGCTGTGAAGCAGCAGTGCTAACCACTGCGGTACCGTGCTGCCCTATGTTGGCCTGAGGAATTGGATGATCTCCCACAAGGCTGCTTGGAGTCAGTGGACTGATCAGTGTTTAAAAACTCTGTGACCGGCCTGAACGGGTACGCCACTACAGTAACTAACTGCATTGGTAAGTGTGTAGAAGACTGTGCACCAAAGAAGCAAATCCATGTGTTCTCCAACCATGAATGAACGGGGATATACACTGCTTGTTGAGGCCCAGGTCTGAAGCGTTCAAGCTAGGTGACCCTATCCTATACAAGACAGCCAGATACGATCCAAGAGATCCAAAAGACAGTATCAAACCAAGCGAGAGTCCCAGGCTAGCTACACTGACCCCCACCGAATATGGCAAGGTCTGCAAGACAAACAGGCTATAAGCTGAAGGCGTGTAAAATCGCCGGCACAAATGTACACCTCCCTGATGAGGAAAGCAACTGGCCCGGATGGAGTACCTGAACTCAGATCCTGCGTGGATCAGTTGGTGGCTGTATTCACAGACATCTTCAACCTGTCTTTACAACAATCTGAGGTCCTGTCTGCTTCAGGAAGACAGCCATCACCCCGGTACCTAAAAAAAACGAGCAGTGTGGCCTTAATGACTATCGGCCGGTGGCTCTGACATCCATCATTATGAAATGCTTCGAAAGGTTAGTCATGGCATGAATCAATTCCAGCCTCCCGAACGACTCCTAGATCCACTACAGTTCGCCTATCGCCACAACCAGTCCACAGCAGACACCATCTCCCTGGCCCTGCATTCAACCCTTGAAAACCTAGATAACAAGGACCCCTATTTCAGACTCCTATTTATCAGCTACAGCTCAGCCTTCAACACCATTATTCCCACAGAACTCATCTCCGAACTCTATGGCCTGGGCCTCGGCTCCTCCCTCTTCAACTGGATCCTGAACTTCCTAATTCACAGACGATCATCAGTAAAGATAGGCAAAAACACCTCCTCCACAATCATCCTCAAAACCGGTGCCTCACAAGGCTGTGTTCTCAGCCCCCTACTATACTCCTTATACACCTATGACTATGTGACCAAATTCCCCTCCAATTCGATTTTCAAGTTTGCTGATGACTCCACATTATTGGGTCAGATCTCAAACAATGACCAGACAGAGTATAGGAATGAGATAGAGAATCTGGTGAACTGGTGCAGCAACAATAATCTCTCCTTCAATGTCAACAAAATAAAGGAGATTGTCATTGACTTCAGGAAACGTAGAGGAGAACAGCTCCTGTCTACATCAATGAAGATGAAGCAGAAATGGCCCAGAGCTTCAAGTTTTTAGGTATCCAGATCACCAACAATCTGTCCTGGTCCCCCCCATACTGACACTATATTTAAGAAAGTCCACCAACGCCTCTACTTACGCAGAAGACTACTGAAGGTTAGCACATCAGCTACAGCTCTGACCAACTTTTACAGGTGTTTACAAATAGAAAGCATTTTTTCTGGTTATATCACAGCTTGGTATGGGCTCCTACTCTTCCCAAGATAGCAAGAAACTACAAAACGTTGTGAATGTAGCCCAATCCATTACGCAAACCAGCCTCCCATCCATGGACTCTGTCAACACTTCCCGCTATCTCAGCAAAGCAGCCAGCATAATTAAGGACCCCACGCACCCCAGACATTCTCTCTTCGAGTTTCTTCCGTTGGGAAAAAAGTACAAATCTCTGAGGTCACGTACAATCGACTCAAGAACAGCTTCTTCCCTGCTGCTGTCAGGCTTTTGAATGGACCTACCTCGCATTAAGTTACTCTTTCCCTGCACCCTAGCTGTGACTGCAAAACTACATTCTGCACTGTCCCCTTCCCTCCTCTATGAATGGTATGCTTTGTCTGCACAGCGCACGATAAGAACATAAGAACACAAGAAACGATATTTTTCACTGTACGTTAATACATGTGATATTAACAAATCAAATCAAATTAAATCAAATTCTATTCAAGACAGGAGGGAGACAGAAAGCAGGAAGCTCTAGGGCAGTTAGCTGAGTATCTGATTCCTGGGATGAAGAGACTGTCTTATGAAGAAAGGTTGAGCAGGTTGGGTCTATAGCCATCAGAGTTGAGAAGAATGAAAGATCATCTTAGTAAAACATAGAAGATTCTGAGGGAACTTGACAGAGTGGATGCTGGAACTGGGAGGATGGTTCTCCTTGTGGGCAAGTCTAGAACTAGAGGCCACTATTTAAAAATAAAGAGACTTCCATTAAAGACAGAGGCGATGGTCATTAGACTTTGGAACTCTCTTCCCCAGAGAGCAGTGTGGGCTTTTGTCACTGAATTTATACAAGGCTGAGTTAGATAGGTTTATGATTGACCAAGGAGTCAATAGTAATGGGCAGGGGGAGGGGAGAGGGAGTGGGTGCACTGGCAGGCAGGAAAATGAAGTTAAGTCCGCAATCAGATCAATCATGATCTTATTGAGTGATGGAGTGGGATTGAGGGGCTGGATGGCCTGTACATGCCTTTAATTCTTATGTTCTAATGACCTAATCATTATATCATCAGTCTCTTCTCCAACATTCTTCTGAGCTTTTTCATCTGATAGTCTCAGAGTCTAAGTTTTAAAGTTATTTATTTATTTATTGGTCACAAGTTGGCTTATATTAACATCACAATAAAATTACTGTGAAAATTCTCCAGTTGCTGCACTCTAGTGTTTATTCAGGTACACGGAGGGAGAATATAGCATGGCCAATTCAATGAAACAGCAGATTTTTAATGACAATTCCTACAGAATTGGTATTGAAGATTCTTCACAAGTAGAAAATCCGCTTGAATGGGTTCATTTAAACTTTAACCTAGCAGTAAATATTATGACCTTTGAAGAACCTTCTTGTACGAATGCAGACTGACCACATGCTCGGCCTGGACCTGAGTTAGAATTTCCCTCTGGGTAATCAGGCCTCTTCTTTCAATCGATTAAAATAGCCTAATCGCTTTGGTGCCTAGTCCAACGTTTCTTCTGTTCTCTGTGTTGGTGTCACAGCTCACTGTGGGTTTGAAAAGCAGACAGAGTTAGCACCATTCATACCTTCCAGGGATCACAGTCAGGCAGGTATTTGATATAAGTTTATTTCTTCACTGCTTCGGACAAGGAACAGCAGACCTTTAAATACACACAGGCCCAGATTATCATCACGGGGGCGAGGCTCTCCATCATGGTGAAAATCCCAGGAATGACTGAACATTCTAAATCCCATCCCCGAACCAGGCCCCCACTGCTGACACTGACTCAGGGTGGCACAGTGGTTAGTCCTACTGCCCCACAGTACCAGGGACCTGGGTTCAATTCCTGGCTTGGGTCACTGTCTGTGTGGAGTTGGCACATTCTCCCTGTGTCTGCGTGGGTTTCCTCCGGATACTCTGGTTTTCCCACACAGTCTGAAAGATTTGCTGGTTAGGTGCACTGGCCATGCTAAATTTTCCCTCAGTGTACCCAAAGAGGGGCAAGAGTGTGGCAACTAGGGGATTGTCACAGTAACTTCAGTATTAATGTAAGCCGATTTGCGACACTAATAAATAAACTTTAAACTTCAGGTCTTCCTGTCTTCGCAAAGCCAGGAGTGGAGTCAGACCAGGGTTCATGTGCCATTCGCAGAGGCAGCTTGTAATTTAAGTTGTCAACGGCCTCCAATGATTTCCAATTTTTGAATTCTTGCAGTGTGAACCCCACGCTGTGCAGAGTGGAGCAAGTAAGAGAAAGTCTGAACTTTCTTTGGATAGCTAGCATACTAATTTGAAGTGATAGGTTGCCCCTTTGGATAGAGCCCTGTGACATCTTTGGGAGAGGTAAGACACCCTTTTGGATTGTTTGAATTAAATATGATTATGCACTTTTTAATGCATAAACATTGCCAAGCTGTCAAGCTCGACATTGTCAAGCTGTCAAGGAACTGTCTGGCTATCCAGGAGCTGTCCAGCTGTCATGGAACTGTCAAGGAATTTTCCAACTGTCAAGGAACTTTCCAATTATCCAGAAAGTGTCACAGGTATCAAAGCTGCCCGAAAAAGTGCCCAAGGATGTTCGATGAATTGGCATTGGGGATGTAAGAGCAAAAGATGTTGTGTGAGGCCATAGTTCGACTTGAGTTGACAATACAGGGGGCACAGCCTCAAGATAAAGGGGAGGCGGTTTAGAACGGAGTTGAGGAGGAACTTCTTCACTCAAAGGGTGGTGAATCTCTGGAATTCTCTGCCCGTTGAAGTGGTGGAGGCTGCCTTGCTAAATATTTTTAAGAAGCGGGTTGATGGGTTCTTGATAAGAGAGGGGATTAAGGGTTATGGGGAGAGGGCGGGAAAGTGGAACTGAGCCACAACAGATCAGCCATGATCTTATTGAATGGCGGGGCAGGCTCGAAGGGCTAGATGGCCTACTCCTGCTCCTATTTCTTATGTTCTTATGTTCTTATATAGAATCATAGAAAGTTTACAGCACAGAAAGAGGCTACCCATCCCATCATGTTTGTGCTAGCTAAACGTCAAGCAAAGCAGACAATCCCACTTTCCAGTATTTGGCCTATCACCCTGTAGGTTACAGCACTTCAAGCGCATTTCCACACACCTCTTAATTGAGTCAAGGGTTTCTGCTTCAGGCAGTGAGTTCCAGGTCCTCAAAACACTCTGGTGAAAGACTCTTCCCTCATCTCTCCACTAATCTTTCTACCAATCACTTCAAATCAATGCCCCCAAGTCACTGACCTCTCTGCTAAAGTAAATAAGCCCTTCCCATCCACTCTATCAAGGCTCCTCACATTTTTGTACATCTCAATTGATTCTCCCCTCAGTCTCTTTGCTCCAGTGTGGACACCCCATGCCTATCTAATTTTTCTGCATGACTGAAATTTCCCTGGCAACATCCTGGCAAATCTCTTTTGTACCCTTCCTAGTGCGATCACATCCTTTCTGTAATGAGGTGACCAGAACTGAAAACAATACTCAAAGTTGTGGCCTGACTAATGTTCCAGCATAACCTTGGTATTTCATATCTTGGCTAATGAGAAACAGGATTCCATACGCAACAAACTTCAGCCAGAAGTGTTAAATGGATAATCTATCTTAATCTCCTCTGGAGGTCTCCAGCATCGCAGCTGCCAGTCTTCAGGTAATGCAATTCATTCCACATTATATCAAGTAACATCTAAAGGCGCTGGATATTACAAAGACAGTGGGCCTGAAAATATTCTGGCAGTAGTTCTGAAGACTTGTACTCCAAAACCTGTCATGTCCTTAGCCAAGCTCTTCCACAACTACTATTGTTGTTCCACAACCAATATTGGCATCTACCCAGCATTTTGGAAAATTGCCCAAGTATGTTCTGCACACAAAAAGTGGGACAAATACAGCCCATCAGTCTGCCCTTGTGATGGAAGGAATCATGAACAGTGCTTTCAAGTTGAACTTGCTTAACATTAACTTGCTCAGTTTGAGATCCACCAGGTCACCCAGCTCCTGACCTCAGTATAGCAATCAGGAAAATGAGCTGAATTCCAGAGATGAGTGAGGATGACTGCCCATGACTCACAAGGAACTCAGTCTCAGCTCTGTTCAGGTGCAACCCGCCCAGCTTGTACAGGCACCATCTCCCCAGAGTTCATTCTTCTCATCCTGCAGTCTATCACCTCATGCCAACACCATAGTTAAGAAAAGCCACCAACTTTTCTACTTCTGAAGGAAATTTGGCATGTTCGCTATGACTCTCACCAACTTTTACAGATGCACTATTGAAAGCATTCTTTCCAATTGTATCACAGCGTGGTATGGCTCCTGCTCTGACCAAGACTGCATTAAACTACAAAGGGTCATGAATGAACCATATTAGTATAGAGTGAAAGTCATTGTTTCTTGTATGCCATACAGACAGCACATACCATTCATAGACAAGGAAAGGAGAGAGGGCAGAATGTAGTGTTATAATCATAGCTAGAGTGTAGAGAAAGATCAACTTAGAGCGAGGTAAGTCCATTTAAGAAGCTGTTCATGCAAACCAGCCTCCCATCCATTGATTCTGTCTACATTTCTTGTTGCCTCGGCAAAGCAGCCAGCATAGTCAATGACCCCACTCACCCTGGACATACTCACTTCCATCTTTTTCTATTGGGAAAATAATTCTAAATTCTGAGGTCATGTACCAACCGACTCAAGAGCACAGCCTGGTGGCACAATGCTTTGCACTCTGCCTCCCTGTCATTTTAGAGGGCAGTTGAAAGTCATCCACATTGCTGTGGGTCTGCAGTCACATATAGGCCAGGCCAGGTAAAGATGGCAGAATTCAAAAAACAAGGAACAAAGAACAGTCCAGCACAGGAACAGGCCCTTCAGCCCTCCAAGCCTGCACCCATCACATTTTCCTATTGAGACCAACCACCTGTATCCCTCAATTCCCTGCCTGTTCATGTGTCTATCCAGATAAGTCTCAAATGTCTTGAACGTATCTGCCTCAACCACCTCATTTGGCAGTGCATTCCAGGCCCCCACCACCCTCTGAGTGAAAAAAAAACTTCTCCTGCACATCTCCTCTGAAACTCCCCCCACTTACCTTGAACTTGTCCCCCCTTGTAATTGTCATTTCTGCCCTGGGAAAAAGCTTTCAACTGTTCACCCTATCCATACCCCTCATAATTTTATAAACTTCTATCAGGTTGCCCCTCAGCCTCCGTCTTTCCAGGAGAACAATCCCAGTTTATTCAATCTCTCCTCATAGATAATACCCTCCATACAGACAACATCCTGGTAAACCTTTCCCACACTCTCCAAAGCCTCCATGTCTTACTGGTAGTGTGGTGACCAGAATTGGACACAATATTCCAAATGTGGCCTAACCACCATTTATATAACTGTAACATAATTTGCCAACTTTTACACTCGATCTACCGGCCGATGAAGGCAAGGATGCCATATGGTTTCTTCACCACCTTTTCCAACTGTGCTGCTACTTTTAAGGATCTATGGATCTGTACTCCCAGATCTCTCTGTGTGTCTATGCTCCTGATGGTTCTACCATTTATTTTATAGCTCCCACCTGAATTGGATCTACCAAAATGCACCACCTCACATTTGTCTGGATTAAATTCCATCTACCATTTCTCCGCCCAGTTTTCCAGTCTATTTATATCCTGCTGTATTCTCTGACCATCTTCGTTACTATCTGCAACTCCATCAATCTTAGCATTATCCACAAACAGTAATCAGACTCGATATATTTTCTTCCAAGTCATTTATATATGTTACAAACAGCAGAGGTCCCAATGCTAATCCCTGCGGAACACCACTAGTTACAGACTTCCATTCATAAAAGCATCTTTCCACTGCTACTCTCTATCTTCTATGGCCAAGCTGTTCTGAATCCATTTAACTAGTTCACCCTGATCCTGTGTATTTAATCTTTTGCACCAGCCTGCCATGAGGGACCTTGTCAAATGCTTTACTAAAGTCCATGTAGACAACATCCATAGCCCTTCCCTTGTCAATTTTTTTTTCACCTGCTCAAAAAACTCATTAAATTAGTGAGACAGACCTTCCTCATACAGAACCATGCTGTCTGTTGCTAACAAGACTATTCAGTTCCAAATATGTATAGATCCTACCTCTAAAAAATCTTCTTCAACAACTTCATTATCACTGACATCAGGCTCACTGGCCTATAATTACCTGGGCGATCCTTGCTATCCTTTTTAAATAACAGGACAACATTGGCTATCCTCCAACCTCCTGCGACTTCATCAGTGGCTAACAAGGAAGCAAAGATTTCTGTTAGAGGCCCAGCAATTTCATCTCTTGTCTCCCTCAGTAATCGAGGATAGATACCATTTGACCTTGAGATTTATCTATCTTAATGCTTTTTAATTCACCTAACACTTCCTCCTTCGTCATGATGACTTGTTCTAGAGGGTTTACACACTTCTCCGAGGCACCATAAATCGACGTGTCCCTCTCCTTTGTGAATACCGATGCAAAGTACTCAATAAGGGTCTTACCCACTGCCTTTGGTTCTATGCGTAATTTCCCTTCTTTGTCCTTGCGAGGACCACTCTTTCTCTATCTACCGTCTTATTCCTAATACATGTATAAAATGCTTTGGGATTCTTCTTAATCGTGTCTATCAATGATGTTTCGTGACCCCTTTTTGCCCTCCTAACTCCCTGTTTGAGCTCTTTTCTACTTTCCCTATATTCTTCAATTCCTTCATTCATTTTTAGTTGGCCTAGGCCTCAGGTATGCATCTTTTTTCTTTTTGGCGAGATTCACGTTTTCCCTGGTCATCCACAGTTCCTGAATCCTGCCTTTCCTGTCCTTTTCATAGGCACATTCCTGCCCTGCACTCCGATCCTTAAAAGATTCCCTCATGCCAAATGTGAATTGACACTCAGACAGCCTCTCCCAAACAACAGCCTCCAAACCCTGCCTAATCCAGTTGTAGTTAGCCTTCCTCCAATTTAACAGCTTAACCCCAGGACAACACTTGTACTTTTCCACAAGTATCTGAAAGATTACTGAATTGTGGCTACTGTTCGCCACATGTTCCTCCCATTGCAACTTTGATGACCTGGCTGTAGTCATTCCCTAATACTAGACATTAGAATTAGACATTAGAACATTCCAGCGCAGTACAGGCCCTTCGGCCCTCGATGTTGCACCGACCAGTGGAATAAATCTAATGACCCTATAACCTAAACTATTCCAATGTTATCCGTGTTGTCCTAATACTAGGTCCAGTATAGCCCTCTCTCTTGTCGGATTATCCACATATTATCCTGGACACACTTGACAAATTCCTCACCATCTGGACCCTTAGCCCTACGGGATTTCCAGTCAACATGAAGGAAATTAACACCTCCCACTACAACAACCCTATTATTTCTACATCTGTCCAGAATCTGCTGACATATCCGTTCTTCAATTTCCTTCCCTAAAGGACATTAGTGAACTAGATGGGTTTTATCAACAGCCAATTACAGTTTCATGATCGTCATTACTAAGAACAGCTTTCAATTCCGGATTTATTATTTAAACTTGAATTTCACCTTCAGTTGTAGTGAAATTTGAACCCATGTCACCAGGGCATTAGGTCTCTGGATTCCTATCTTAATGACATTGGCAGTGCACCAACATCTCTATATTTATATACAAGTTTACCTCATCAACATTGAGAGAAATTACCAAATAATCTGTTTTAATCTGACGTTGATTGAAGATGAATAATGAAGAGTCATGGTTGTAGCACAGACCATTTGACCTGTCATGTCCCTGTCAGCTCTCTGCAAGAGCAGTTGAATGAGTCCCTCTGTCCCGTCCGTTCCCTGTAGTCCTGCAGTGTGTTTCTCTTCTGGTGCTTATCCAATTTCCTTTCGAGAACCCAGGCCGTATTTGCCTCTCTGTGCATTCCAGATCCTAACCACATGCTACATGAAAAACATTTTCCATGTGTTGCCTCTGATACTGTTGCAAAGCATCTGTGCTCTTTGGTTCATAGGGTTGTAGAAACCCTACAGTGCAGAAGGAAGCCATTCGGCCCATCAAGTCTATACTGACAACAGTCCCACCCAGGTCCTATCCCTGTAACTCTATGCATTTACCTTGCTAATCCCTGTAACCTATGCATCCCAGAACACTAAGGGTCAATTTAGCATGGACAATCCACCTAACCAGCACATCTTTGGACTGCGGGAAGAAACTGGAGCACCCGGAGGAAACCCACACATAAACGGGGAGAACATGCAAACTCCACACAGACAGTGACCAGAGCCTGGAATCGGACACAGATCCCTGGCGCTGTGAGGCAGCAGTGCTAACAATGGTTTTTGATCCTCCTGCCAACTGCAACAATTTCTCTACCACTTACTTTATCGCAGTCCCTCATAAATTCAAGCACCTCGATTAAATCTCCTTTAACCTTCTTAGAAAGGGTGCCATGGGATCTTTTATGTGCACCTGAGGAGTAAGATGAAGTCTTTGTTTAATATTTCTCTCAAAAGACGTCTTCTTGGAGCGTGCAGCACTGTGAGCGCCAGCCCAGATTATATACTCTTTTTCTCTGGAGAGCAATTTGAACAATGATAACCTTCAGATTCAGAGTACAAGAGAATGCAATCCACTGAGACACACTGACACTGTGTTAAAATCTTTACCCAAGGTTTTGCAATGTTAAGAATCTTGACTTAAGAGATGTAGCTCTGGAAGACACCTTAATATGGACAGCAAGTGTGCCTTAATAGATAAATATTATTTTTCTCATTAGTGGATACATCTGCACACGTATGGAAAGTTGTATGTGTCAGTTAGTGACAATGCATTTCTTCAAATACCTTCAGGAACATTAAGATGATGCTTCAGAACATAAAATAAAAGTGTTGACGGTCTTATGAACTGAGATCATTCAGAATATTTCGTTTGACCACTGAATGAACTCAACTATCACAAGCACACTCACCTTATTTCACTCTTAATCTGAAATGCTGGTTCACTGATGTGCTTCAGGGAAGGAAACTTGCCATCATTACTTAGTCTGGACCTATATGTGACTCCAGACCCATACCAACCAGCACTGATCTTTGTTGTCCTTTGAAACATCTCGATGGCATATCGATGCACAAATGAAAACAAATGTCTACATCACAACTATCAACCCCTAAGCTGCAATATAACAATGGCACTATAGGACACAGCTGGTCAAACTTCTGATCTGCTCACTTGAGAAAGGATATAATTGTATTGGAAACAGCGCAGCGACGTGTGTTGTTTTTATGACATAAAGGCACCAATGACTCATAAAGGATTGTATAAACATGTCATGGATTCATTTATTGAGACTGGATACATGGAACATTCATTCAAGGGTCGAAATCTTGTAGACTTCAGCAGCAGAGCTGTGTGTGTGTGTGCTCTGCCCAAAGGCCAAAGTATAATCTAGACTGGGTTGCATGATACACTTCCCTTCTCGTGATCTCATGCTGCTACCCTTCAAAGGTTTATTGCAGGATCACAGAATTGTTACAGGGCAGAAAGAGGCCATTTGGCCCCAACTGTAATGTGATCTGCACTTGTAACTCCACAATCTTATTCACTATATTCCATACATTCACATACATGTACCATAACCCTGATGTAGACCCCATTAATTTCTCCCTTACTCCGACTTAACCCATCAGCTTACCATTCTCTAGACAAGTGCTTTCTGTTCCTCCCAGTATTTTGCCCATTCTGGTATTCCTCTCTAATAAACCCATGACCACTTCCATCTAGAAGGACAAGGGCAGCAGGTACATGACAACACCACCATCTGCAAATCCCCCTCCAAGCTACCCAACGTCTTGGCTTGGAAAAATATCGCCATTCTCTCACAGTCACTGGGTCAAAATCCTGGAATTCCCTCCCTTACGGCATTGTGGTTCAACCCACAGTACATAGATTGCAGCGATTCAAGAAGGCAGTTCACCGTCACCATCTTAGGGCAGCTCGGGATGGGCAATAAGTAGCACAGCGGTTAGCACTGCTGCTTCACAGCCCCAGGGACCTGGGTTCGATTCCTGGCTTGGGTCACTGTCTGCGTGGGTTTCCTCCGGGTGCTCCAGTTTCCTCCCACAGTCCAAAGATGTGCAGGTTAGGTTGATTGGCCATGCAACTTTTAGCAGACTCCACACAGACAGTGACCCAAGCCGGGAATCGAGCCCAGGTCCCCGGTGCTGTGAGGCAGCAGTGCTAACCACTGTGCCACTGTATTCTCTAGATTTTAGAATAAAAGGTCACCTCATTGAAATCATTCTTACAGGTCTTCACAGGTTAGATGGTACAAGTTTGTTTCCTTTGGCTGACGGGAAGGTGCAGGGAGGGAGGGTGATGTTTAGAATGAGGGGCCACAGTCCTGAGATGCGTAAGTTAGAGGAGTTAGCGGGTAAATATGTAGGGCTATGGATGTAGGGCCTGGGTAGGATTGTGGTTGGTGCAGACCCAATGGGCCAAATGGCCTCTTTCTGCACTGTAGGGTTTCTATGGTTCTATAATTCTAAAATGCTGGCCAGCCGGCAACACTCAGGCCCCATGAATGAGTAATAAAAAAAATCTTGTGTGCAATTTGGCTACCATGTTTCCTGCATTGTAACAGTGACTGCACCTCAAGCGTACATAATTGGCTGCAAAGTGCTTGAGGATGCCTTGAAGTTGTGAGAGCAGTCTTCTGTTTCAGCTCAGTGTAATTGAAAAGTACAGCTTTGTGAAGGATTCAGAGGCCCCAGCTGCTGATCCTGGTGCAAACACAGTCTCCTCTAAGAATCAGAAAAACCATATTGAAAGATAATGAGGAAGCAGCGGAGGCTGAGAACGAACATTCAGAATCATTCATCAGAGAGCTTGAAGAGACCCCATTTCCTCTCCATTGTGTAACTTGGCAGCTGTGATTTGCAATCATGCGATTAAGTGAAACGCAGAGTGTCCTTTTAATCCAGTATCTCATCATTCCTCAAGTAGTGAAGATATCTTCAGATACATGTCATTGTTCTGGTAGCACGTTGTGCACTCACTGGTAATAAGTTGTGACCAAACAACTGTTGGCAGTTCTCCAGGAAGGTCAGACATCAATTGGGTAGCAACAGCTTGCTTTAATACGGGGCCTTTGAAGTGCCAAAGTGGGAGCATTCCTGTGGTCTGTGGCAGCCCTCCATCTCACAGGACAACAGTTTGCACTACGGTGGTCAACATTGCCTGATGTGACTCGGGCTCCTCTCTGTCTTGGTTGTCTCTGCTGTGTTTGCTTCACAGGAGGACAGTGGGCTGAGAACATAGGGAAGAAGCACAGGAATAGACCATTCAGCCCCTCGAGCCTACTATCCCATTCAGTTAGATCATGGCTGATCTTTTAGCCCGACATCATTTTCCCCATTTTCTCTTGACATCTGAAATATCTAGAAATTGACCGATTTCTGGCTTGAACATAATCAATGACTTCACAGACCTCTGGGGCAGAGAATTTCAAAGATTCATCAACCTGAGTGAAGAAATTCCTCCTCACCTCAGACCTAAGTGGAATGTTTTCTATTGTGAAACTGTTGCCCCTCGTTCTAGACATCACACTCCCTCCCCGCACCTTCCCACCAGCCAAGGGAAACAACCTTTTACCATCTAACCTGTCAAGACCTGTAAGAATTATTTTAATGAGGTGACCTCTTATTCTAAACTCCAGAGAATACAGTGGCACAGTGGTTAGCACTGCTGCCTCACAGCACCGGGGACCTGGGTTCGATTCCCGGCTTGGGTCACTGTCTGTGCGGAGTCTGCACATTGTCCCTGTGTCTGCGTGGGTTTCCTCCGGGTGCTCTGGTTTCCTCCCACATGCTGTTTGGTATATTGGCCATGCTAAATTCTCCCTCAGTGTACCCGAACAGGTGCTGGAATGTGGCGACTAGGGGATTTTCACTGTAACTTCATTGCAGTGTTAATGTAAGCCTACTTGTGACACAGGTTTGAGGTGCTCAGGAGCAGGTATAGAGTTGATATATAAGTTTTTCACTCAGAGGGTGGTGAGTGAGTGGAATCGGCTGCTGTCAGTGGTGGTGGAGGTGAACTCGCTGGGGTCTTTTAAGAGACTTCTGGATGAGTACATGGGATTTAATGGGATTGATGGTTCTAGATAGGCCTGGTAGGTATGGATATGATCGGCGCAACTTGTGGGCTGAAGGGCCTGTTTGTGCTGTAGTTTTCTATGTTCGAATAAATAAACTTTAAACTCAGTCACTCCTCATAGGACAGTCCCTCCATCCCTGTAATCAGTTTGATAAACCTTTGCTGTGATGCATCTATAGTAAGGAGACCAAAACTGTGCACAATACTCCAGGTGAAGTCTCACCAAGACTCTATCCAATTGCAACAAAACATCTGTATTTTGGTACTCAAATCCGCTTGCAATAAAGACCAACATTACATTCGCCATCTTAATTGTTTGCTGCAGCTGCAGTGACTCATGAACAAGGACACCCAGGTCTCTTTGGACAAAAAACACTCCCCAGTTTCTTAATATTTCAGAATATTTCTTCTTTTCCTCCCAAAATGAACAATTTCATTCAATCTTGTCATGAAATAGATATGACTCTGTTAAATGTTCAGGATAAGCTATAGAATCCCTACAGTGCAGGAGAAGGCCATTCAGCCCATCGAGTCTGCACTGACCATAATCTCACCCAGGTTCCATTCCCTACAGATTTAAGTTGATGCTTAATTTATATTCCTTTTATTTTTGTTTCACTTTTAAAAGCTGCTTGTAAGTATATGTGTCTGTTTAGATGCCTGCATTATAATGAGGCTTTTTACCACCCCTTAAGCAAACACAAGGCATAAAAAAAACTAGGCTGTTGCTTGGTAACCAGGGACCCACACTGAAGAGGGGAAGCAATCAGTTCAGTTCAGGGAAGGTCAGCGCAATTGAAGGAATATAACTCAGGTGTAAGCAGCTCTCACAGAAAACACAAGAACAGGTGGGACAATGCACACAGATAGAAAGACAAACCCAAGCTAAAGGACAGAATGTCCCCAAACTAAGGAATGGTGCAAAGGAGAGTTCCAGGGAAATATTGAATCAAAGGAACAAAGAATCTGGAAAAATGGTTCTGTTCAATGCAGTTGAGAGTGAGTAGCTGGGAAAGGCTTCAAGTTAAAAGCTGTAGGAAGCAGACGTAAAGCAATCCACTTGTGAGAAGCCAGAGATCCAAAGTAGTCATAAGTTTGGTGGCACCTTATCAGGACCTGTGACATAGTGGTTTTATGTTAGTGGCTAGGGGTCTGAAATATTGCGTGGGAGGCACATGAATGTCTGTGATCATCCAGGACAGAGGAATACCAGACGGAGAGATTGGGATCCTGGAGCTGGATCCTTGGTGAAGACCATCTGGGGCAAAGTGTAATTTGGGAGAAGATTCCAAGACATGTCCATTGAGAGTGGATTTTGGGAGCCTTCATGTGGAAGGTAGAGTTCTAGTGAGACTAGTTAGATCACGGTGTGACAAGTGTCTGGAGGGAATTAATGAGAAATTCACTGAAGCTGTTTTGGGACAGGATTTTCTGTGCAATCTGCCATGTGTTTCATGGCAACGAAGGTGGCCTGTCATTGGTTTGTGGTGAAATCTTCTAGTCCCAATGAGGTTTCCCATTGAATACACCCCTCAGCACTGGGAAACCCATGATGGGGATGCGCCATTGGCAGAACTGGAAAATCCCACCAGTATGAACAGCTGGAAAGTTCCAGCTCAGATCTTCCTGATCACAGGTTGACTTTGGTTTACATGGATTGTGTAGTTACTGAGAACATATTATAGCTCATGTTATCCTTAAAAATCTGTCTGGAAAAGCAGTTGTACGTGAAGGAGCAGTTTATTATAGCTAATTTTTTCTTGTTTAATTTTTTTTTGTTAGAAGTTTATCAGCTGACTCTGACTCTGCTCAGTAATTGCCCTCCATGTTTCTAAACAAAAAGCAAAAGTTAGGATTTATCAAGCAAGGTTTCACCTTGGGATTTAACTTTTCCAGTAGTAACATTGGCTGGTATAGCAATCTGCCTTATTCTTGCCCACTCCTTTAGCCAGTCTAAATCCCCTCAAATCATCTTAGAACATAGAACATTACAGCGCAGAACAGGCCCTTCAGCCCACGATGTTGCGCCGACCAGTTAAAAAACAATGACCCACTAACCTAAACCAATCCCTTTTCGTCCATAAACCTATCCACGGATCTCTTAAACGCCCCCAAACTAGGCGCATTTACAACTGCAGCAGGCAGGGCATTCCAATCCCTCACCACCCTCTGGGTAAAGAACCTACCCCTGACATCCGTCCTATAACTACCCCCCCTTAATTTAAAGCCATGCCCCCTCGTGCTAGCTTTCTCCATCCGAGGAAAATCCATCTTGTATCCTCCTCTCAATTAACATTCCTGCCTGGCATTGTGTGACCAGCAAATTTGGAAATATCACATTTGGTCTCCACATTCAAGTCATTGATATAGATTGTGAACAGCTGGGACCTAAGCGTTAGTCCTTGTCGTGTCTCACTGGTCACAGCCTGCCAACCTGAAAATCACCCATTCATTCCTACTGTCTGTTTTCTGTCCATTAACCAATTATCAATCCATGCGAATATATGACCCCCAATCCCATGTACGCTAAGTTTACTTACTAACTTCCTGTTTAGCACCTTATTGAAGAATGTTTCTAAATCCAAATACATCAGATGTTCTCCTTTATCTATTCAGTTTGATACATTCTCAAAATCTCTACCAAGTTTTTCAAACATGATTTCCCTTTCACAAATCCATGCACCAATCCTACCATTATTTCACAAGCGTTTGTTATTATATTCTTTAGAATAGTTTCCCTGAAAACATCCCTAAGAGTCAATCACATTGCTGTAGGTTGGACTCCCTTGTAGGTCAGACCAGGTAAAGGCAACAGATTTCCTTCCCTAAAAGACATTAGCAAATTAGATGGGATTTTGTGACAATCAATTCATGGTCACCATAAGACTTTTAAGTCCAGATTTTTATTGAATTCAAATTTCACCATGGTGGGATTCAAACTTGGGCCCCCAAAACATCACACAGGGTCTCTGGATTGCAAGTCTAATGACAGTACTACTAAGCCACTAGCACACCTAACAAGTTGCATGAACTTGGCTGGATTTCCCTAGAGTGGAGGAGATAGCTGGGTGATCCAATCAATATTTTGAATGATTCGAATGGTAAACAGGGAGGAACCATTTCCTCTGCGAGGGGAGGTCTACAGCATCTGAGAACTAGAAAAGAATTTTGGGAAGTTTTGCAAAGTTGAGTAGAAATTTGAAACTCTGGGTTTCAAGGCTGAGGTGAGGTTGATATGTTTTGCTTGGTAAGGGATATGGAACACAGTGGGAAAACTGAGTTGAAGCAAAGCTCAACTATGAATGGTCTTTCCCACTTCCTAATGTTCCTTCTCTCTGGTGCAGGAAATTGCAGAGAGTTCAATGACACCTCAATCAGGATAAGCAGCAGAATGGTCCACCACTCAGGAGTCACAGAAAGATAACAATAACTACTGACTAGAATGAAAGGGAACATAAGAAGCCAGCTCTAGGTTCATTAGTGACATGCTCTTTGATCTTAAATGTTCCAGCCTGCAAATATCCCCTTTTCTTCATACAATTTCATGTCCAAGCTTAGTCCTGGGCCCCACACAATGGGCCTTTCTGGACATTAGTTATGAACCATGAATAATGAGAGGTGGGACTGTGTCTGATTTGCGACAAACCTGACAGAACCTTACTTGAAATACATCCTGTGTTTGAATTGAACTTGGTATCCTCAATATCTCCAGATACCAGTGTTTAGTTTTGTTAAATTCATCCCCGGGATGTAGGTCCCACTAGCAAGGCTTTCATCCCTCACTTGCTTGTGAAGGTGTTGGGCTTTCTTGGACCATGGTCGTCCGTGTGGCGAAGGTGCTCCCACCAAATTGTTAGAAAAGAAATTCCATGATTTGGAAGCAGTGACAATGAAGAAATGACCAATGTATTTTCCGCTTGGGATGATGTATGAATTGGAGAGGACTTAGGAAGTGGTGGAGTTCCCAGATGCTTGCTGCCCTTTCCCTGGCAGTGGTGGAGGGGAGTGTTTTAGGGAGTCCTATCGAAGAACACTTGGTGAGTTGGTGTAAACTGCTGCCTCCTCTGGGAGTAAATATTTAACATTGAGCAAGACTTGGGCCAGACACCTGCCTGATTAATGTGGTAGCATCGTGACCGGGAGTGAAAACCCAAGATAACTCAGGTTCACACATTAGTGCAGACAATTTTACTGACTTCAGTCAACTCAACACAGACTGAAGATTGACCCTGGCTGGTGAAGCTCAGACAGTGCAGTGTACTTGCCAACTGAGCCACTAGAGGGAGTAGATATTGAGTCTTATTGGCTACAATTTGAATTGGAGCCACTGGGTAAAATCTGCCGCCCTTTAAAAATAAATGATCATTTGGACCGTTTCCAAATCCTCGGAGCGAGTACGTCTGCTGAAGAGGCTGCACCCGGGTCTGTCCTGATCCAGTTAACAAGAGGGACCTCGGGGTCCTTGTGCATGAGTCACAAAAACCCAGCCTGCAGGTGCAGCAGGTGGTCAGGAAGGCGAATGGGATGCTGGCCTTCATAGCGAGGGGGATTGAATATAAAAGTAGGGAGGTCTTGCTGCAGCTGTATAGGGCACTGGTGAGGCCGCAGCTGGAGTACTGTGTGCAGTTTTGGTCGCCGCACTTATGCAAGGATATTTTGGCCTTGGAGGGAGTGCAGAGGAGGTTTACTAGGCTGATACCAGAGTTGAGGGGGTTGAACTATGAGGAGAGGCTGAATAAACTAGGCTGGTACTTGTTGGAGTTTAGAAGAATGAGGGGAGATCTCATTGAGACGTATAAGATGATGAATGGGATGGATAGGGTAGAGGTGGAGAGGCTCTTCCCGCTCAGAAAGGACAGTAGGACTAGAGGGCACAGCCTCAAGATAAAGGGGGTGCGGTTTAGAACGGAGTTGAGGAGGAACGTCTTCACTCAAAGGGTGGTGAATCTCTGGAATTCTCTGCCCGTTGACGTGGTGGAGGCTGCCTCGCTAAATATATTTAAGACGCGGGTTGATAGGTTTTTGATAGGCCAGGGGATTAAGGGTTATGGGGAGAGAGCGGGAATTTGGAACTGAGACACGACAGATCAGCCATGATCTTATTGAATGGTGGGGCAGGCTTGAGGGGCTAGATGGCCTACTCCTGCTCCTATTTCTTATGTTCTTATGTTCTTTATGGCGGGTTTAAAGTTCTGGGAACATAAAGTTTAATGTATCTGCCAGAGGTATTAGAATTTGAACTGTATGAGATATTAAACATAATTTCCTTTATTATCTCTCGCTCTGCCTGTACATTGCCTCAGGTGGATAAAATGTACATGGCACTGTTCAATACACTACCAGGATCTGAGGCTGCAGGCCCAATCAGAGTGGGAGGGGATAGCCTTGGAAAGATGGTAGAGGTGGAAGCTGTAGGATGGGGACTACAAAGGTGTCTCCACCAAGGCACGTTCTGGATAGGTTGATGGTGTTACAAAATGAGCCTGTGCCACAGCCAACAGGCCACTCCACGTAGAGGTGAAATTCCTCTGAAGGGATGCGAGCAGCCACTGCTCGGAGTCTCATATCCATGCTGTTCTGGTGGGGAGGCATGAACAGGAGATCTCACAGGTCACCCTGGCTAGCCGCCAACAAACTGGCTCCAGGCCAGGTCCTGGGTAGGTCTCATAGAGCCTATCCAATGCTTTCAGTGACATCTCCAAACAACCCTCAATTAGCCACATCATGATTTAAATTTGATCCCCATTATCACTGGAAGGGAACTCTGGCTGGCATGACCCTAACTCGACGCCCTCATTGCAAGCTGAACTCCCAGTCCTGGCTTTTAAACCTCTCCTGTGAGACTGGGATAGTAACCACCCAGTAAAAACTGGAGGTCGGAATGCAGAATGCTGCGAGTTAAAAAGGTTCTTGGAGAAATTAGAGTTATCTGACGGAACGCAGTGAGTTAACGAGGTCCTTGAATAGATATCGGTCACGCAGCGTCACCTCCCACCACCCTTCCTCCCCCCAGTCACCAACCCACCCCTACCCCCTCCTGACCCCCAACACCCCACTTTCTACTGCAAAGGAGGTAAGGAAAGGAGGGAGAGAACGGCAAGAAAACTCATCGGTTGGGGCCCTACCTCTGTCCCTGCTGCTGTGGCTGGAAGAACAGGGCTTGTGCATCACTTTCAGGCATATGCGAATGTCATTCTCTGAGATGCTGCGATTCCCAAATGTCCTAAAAATCTTCCTGTTTATACACCGCAGCACGGCCTTCCTTTCACATTTCCTCCTATTAATCATCATCACAGGAGCTCAATTGACTTCCCATGCTTTCAAATGGAATTGCGAAACCGCAATGTGAAAATCTCCTCCCCCTCTTTTGAGGGCTAGCCTCCGTGGTATGGGGCCTGGCTGGAATAGGGGAGACAGGACAGAGAGTTCAAAGCCAGGGGACCTGAGGAAAAAGCACAGAGTCTGATGAGCCGAGTATGTCTGGTCAATCTCAAAGTTTGAAAAATGCTACAAGCTACTGTAGCTCTCGCACACTCCTTTTGCCAAATAACCATGAAGTTTCTCTCTTGCATGTTCCAGCTGATTCTTCTCCCCATTATATCCCTGAACGTCTGCTTCATGCTTTCCCTGGTCTCTAAAGGAAATGCAATTAAACCCCAGACGTCTGTTCATCATCCCCCCTCGGAGCTTGGGCCTTATCTCATCTTTGTAGAGATCAGGATGAGGTCAAACAGGAATAAAGGGGGACGGAGCCAAACAGAGTGACTGCGAAATGGTTCATTTTTGTCCAGTAACCCAAGCCTAACACTGTCACTACCTGGACCAGCTCTTGTTCCCACGGCCAGACCTTCACCAAAGTGTTCAGCAACTTTAGTTTTAGTTCTGCGTTGACCCCATTGCCTGCATCCCATCATTCACACTTCATAATCCCAAAAGGTCAGTTCTTCTACTCTTCCTTTTGTGCATTGTGCTCACTTCTGACCAAAGTAACAGGAATTATAATCGCTTAAATTATAATTGTTCTTTGTAAAAAAACATAGAAAGAATCAGCGAATCCCTCCAGTTCAGAAGGAGACCATTCAGCCCATCAAGCCTGCAACAACAACAATCCCACCTAGGCCCAATCCCCATAACCCTACTAATCCCCCTGATACTAAGGGTCAATTTAGCATAACCTATCCACCTAACCTGCACATCTTTGGACTGTGGGAAGAAACCAGAGCACCCAGAGGAAACCCATGCAGACACAGGGAGAATGTGCAATCTCCACATAGACAGTGACCCAAAGCTGGAATCAAACCCGGGTGGTTGGTGCTATGAGGCAGCAATATTAACTGCTGTGCCACCATGCTGGTCCTGCTAACCACTGTGCCATGACCCGGCCTTGGAGAACGGGCTAAGTCCTTGAAGGAAAGGGACTGGATACACGCTTGGGAGACTGAGTAGCTGAGATCGAGACTATACAGACTAAGTGGATTGTCGGGAAGTCAGTGAGATGGTCTGTTGTAGCAACTCTTCAATGTGAGAGTTATAATTCATACCAATCATAATTCACCTGTGAATTTACATTTCATTTATGTTGACTCTGACTCACGTAGAAAGATAAATTACAAATAGTGAAATATTGTTGGTAATTTGCTCATTTAGCAAATTTGGTTATTTTGGTTTATGGATTCCTACAGAGATCATCGCCGGAATTTTACTGCCTCACCCGCCTAAGGGTTGTAAGATCCCGCTGGAGGCCAATGGAGAATGTGAGCCTCACCCGTCCCGATTCCGGAAAGGCGTGCCGGTAAAATTCCGGCTAATGACTGTGTCCTCTTTCTCTCGTCACTGGTAGAACTTTCTGCTGTCTCAGTCTTGCTCCCTGGAGTTCATTCCTTAATTTCCTCCACTCAACCCCATCTCTCCAACTGCACAAACCTTCCCAAAACCTATCTTTTCTCAGTTTTACTGTAATCTCAGCTGACTGTCACATTATAACTTCAATTTGAATTCTTCATTCTTTCTGTCCATCTCTTGCTTTCCCCTCCAGTGTGAGACGTGCTGTGATAGTTTCACTGTTAATGAATAACATGACTGTGAGTTGTCATGAGCCGGTGGTTGGTTGGGTGGTTTGCACTTTCATATCTGTGATAGGTTTGAAGTAGCACTCCAGTTATTTAAACATACATCCCAGGCTGTACTGAGAGCATGCTGCCCTGTTAGATAGAAGGTCTGTTGCACAATGGTAGCATCCCTACCTCCTGGTTCAAGTCTAACTCCAGGACTTGGCCACAGAAGCAGGCATGATGACAACTTTCCACCGCTTCCCCAAAGGGAAAAGAAACAGCGTGGTTTTGAAGTTGCTCTTAAAAATACTTTTGTCTGGGCCATCTTTCTGAAGTGACAATAAACTAATTCCATCTCAGTGGAGTAATTTAAAACTTCTCCCCTTTGGCTCAGCTGTGGAATCTGGAGTTCCTGTCTCTCTTTAATAAACCTTTCTGAAATCTATCTGTCGGCCAAGTTTTCTGTAAGTGCATCTCACTGAGATTGATTGAGCTAGCCAGGGACTGGGAAACAAACTCATCTCCCACTTTCTACATCTTTTAGCTTTGACAAAGCGTCATCTGGACTCGAAACGTCAGCTCTTTTCTCTCTTTACAGATGCTGCCAGACCTGCTGAGGTTTTCCAGCATTTTCTCTTTTGGAAAACGAACTCATGTGGGAATTTCCATTGGCATTCCAGACCCTCCTGTCTTGTGGAGATGGACTTAATGACCAACCAGTGGTGGGAAGCCAATTGAAGAGCTTACCTCTCTTCTGACCTTGTGGGGGCAATTATGAATTTTGCAAAAATTCATAAAATATCTGGAAAAAAAACACTACAGAACATTTCAGAATGGCCGTCGCACAACGTGCAATAATATTCAGGTTTTCTACAGAGGTCATGTTGCACTTCACACAACTGACAGAAGATTGACACCGCTTAGGTTAAGAACCCAACCTTCACCTTTCTACTTTATGACTGTCAATCGTATCACATTGGTATTTAAGTCTAAGGGTGGAATTTTACTGGCAAGTCTACCCGAGGCTCATATGATCCCACCCGAGGTTAACGGAGTATGCCGTTCCCTGAGACTCGCCAGGGGTGCGCCAGTAAAATTCCAGCCAAATTTTCTCGCACTTCTCCAGTGAGGAACTCTGCTTCCTGTATAACACTTAAAATTACTCCACGTCCAGGGTAAAATATTTTCCCAAAGATCCACTTTTTTTTTGGTTGAGGAAGTTCCCAGTTTATTTCTTTCACTCTGTAAGGAATCCCACCTCAAAATAGCAGCACCGTTGTTCAGTCCAATGACTTCTCTGTGCTAAATTAACCTTTTTCATTCAAATGCTTTGCTTGGGATCGAATCGAAATAAAAGATTTAAGCGTAACAAAATGGCTCAAAAGTATAATTTCGATCTGCGCTTAGATCCAAAGGAGTTTCCACATCCAAGCATAATACCCCTCAGTAAACTGGAGATGAGCTCCTCAGAGCTTAACTCGCGAGCAAAACAAATAGCTGAAAAATTCAAAAGGAATTAATCATATTTAAGATCTCATCGTAATTCTGTTTTTCCTTTCAGGATTGGTTTCTGCCTTGCTGCAATAGTAATCTGGATTCTGGCAGTTCCTTCCTGTGTCCCTCCACACAATGATCGCTGATTTATATGAAACTGACCTGAAATTGTTGCTTCCATCTCCAGTTCTGAGGCTGTGTCAGCTCACGGCAGATCACGTTTCCAACTCCCCATATTCCGAACGTATTTTAACTCTGGATGAAGCTGCCTGGGCAGGGGCGTCCAAAAAAATTGGGAGAGCCTGAGAATTTATAAGGGTTCAAGTGTGAGGGAGAGAGAGAGAGAAAGAAAGAGGGGGGAGGGGGGAGAGAGTAGTGAGTGGGAGGGGAGAGAGAAAGAGTACGAAGGAGAATGCAGCAGAATCTGCATACTGGCATCTAATTGACGGATCTCTGCAATTTTAATTGAGAACATTTTTTTATCGGAAAGGAGGTATTTTAACGCTTTCCCAGTGGGATGCTGGGAACCAATTGAATTTTTCAAGATGGAGATGGTTTTTTTGAGTGAGTATATTGCGAACGATGGCAGGTATATGACGTGGAGATACCCATCAGCCATAATCTTATTGAAGGCCAGGCAGAGTTGGGGGTGGGCTTGGCGGGGAGGGTGTACGACTAACCAATTCATCTTCTTTGTGTGCATGGCCTTTCTTGCTGCCAAGGAATATATTTTGGGGGTAAAGCGGTAACATAGAGTTGAGGGTTATCACATTAGATCGGTCCGGATCTTATTGAAAGGTGGCACAGACTCGATGGGCCAAAAGGCTTTCTTCTGCTCCTATGTCTTATGTTCTTTTGCTTCATTGTCTAGATGGGGAAGAAGGTTTGAGTCTGAATTCACATTCTGTTGTAGAACGTTCCAAATCCATGACTTTGAAGTTAAGACTGTGACCTAACTTCTGCTAATCACCAGGCCAAAGTATAGAGACCTCTCTAGAAATTAGTTGCTTCTGTTCTCGAACCACTGCAGGATGTTCCTGGAGCATTGTGTCAAGAGGAAGACTGATGACGCTGTGTGGACAATCAAGGTGCTGCTAATATCAAAGGGAATGTTTATAGAATTTTGCAAGAAGAAGATTAGAAATAGGAGCAGGCATAGGCTAGATGGCCCTGTCATTCAGTATGATCATGGTGGTCTTATACACCCAGCTCCACTTTCTCACCTTATTCTCACATCGTATTACCCTTGCACAAGTGTCCAAGAATGTATTGGCTTCAGTAATGAACATATGCAGTTCTTTATGGAAGAGAATTCCAAAAATTTAGAAACCTCCCCACTACACCACCCCAGGGGAAGTTACATTTCCTCATCTCATGTCCCGGAGTGTGGCGATAAGGGGATTTTCACAGTACTTGTGACACTAAATAAACTTTAAATAGCTGATCCCTTATCCTGAAACTGTGATACTTAGTTCAACACTTCACCACAGAAGGTGGCCATTTGACCCATTGTGCAAGTGCTAACTCACACTATCTGAATAGAGCCATTATCTTGTTCTTTCCCCATAGGTTTACTAATGATTTCCTTTCTAAGTATTTATCAAATTCCTTTTGTGAAAGTTATGTCTGAATCTGTTTCCCTTTCAGGCAGCATATTCCAGATGATAACAAGTGAGTGACAGAAAGCAAAAGAGAAAACGCTGGAAAATCTCAACAGTTCTGGCAGCATCTGTAAGGAGAAAAAAGAGCTGATGTTTCGAGTCCAATTGACCTTTTGTCAAAGCTAAAAGGCAGAGACGGTGGGAGACATTTATACTGCAGGGGGAGGGAATGAAAGATGAGTCATAGCCACGGAAACCAGGGGAAAAGGCTGCTAATGGCAGTCCACAGAGAGGATAAAAAGTGTGAATGGCCAAACGGCAGAGAAACTGTAAGCTGAAAGAGAAGAAGATGTGGAGGGAGGGGGTGGAATGGGGCCGAGGTAGAATGTAGAAAAGGGGAAGTGGGGGGAGGAAATGTAGGGGAAGGGGGATGAAGTAGGAGGAAAGAATGGCAGGGGAGAAAAATGAAGAAAGACAATAAAGAAATAGAAGGTAGAGAACAGTAAAAAAATTAAAGTAGATACAATGAAAACAAAGGGGGCTGAGGCGGGGGGACAGATTTAGCCTCATCTCTTATCCTGCCCATCTGCCAATTATTTGTGTCCTTTGCTCTTGCCAGTAGAAGCATGTTAATCTTAGTTACTCTTATCAAAACCTCGCATTAAGTTAAAAATAAAATAGAAACACTCAGTAGGTCAGGCGGTGTGTGTGGAGAGAGCAGAGCACTAAAAGGTTTAAGTGTGAAATTTTCACTGAAAGCCACTGACCATGGGTGAAATTTATCTCTCACCACAGAAGCAGCCTGTAGCTTCTGAATGTTGGCAGCATTTCCTGTTCTCTCTTGTGGTCCTACACCATCTGTAGGATTCTGGTCTTTGTTCAGAAGTATTTCGGCTTCTGGAAAATGTGTTGAATATTAGGAGTGTCTCTGAAACAGAAAGAGAAGCATGTACTAAACTGTAAGCTGTAGGGTAGTACAGTGGCACAGTGATTTGTGTTGCTACCTCACAGCGCCAGGGACCCGGTTCCAATTTTGGCCCCGGGTAACTGTGTGATGTTTGCACGCTTTCCCTGTATCTGCGTGGGTTTCCTCCGAGTGCTTCAGTTTCCTCCCATAATCCAAAGATGTGTGCAAGTTAGGGTAGATTGGCCATGCTAAAGTGTCCCTAAATGTCTCAAGATGTGTAGGTTGGGGGGATTAGTGGGGTAAATACTTGGGGTTATGGGGCACAGGTCTGGGTGGGATTGCCCCTTAGTGTCGGGGGATTGTGTGGGGCTACGAGGATAGGGCTTGAGTGGGATTGTTATCGGTGAAGACTCAGTGGGCCGAATGGACTGTAAGGATTCTATGATTCTATGAAATTATTCATTTGCCTTCTTATTTTTTACATTATTATCTGGTCTTCCTTTGAGAAACTCGAATTTTATTGTTTTAATCTGTGGTCCACTCGAAATTATTCTTTGACCTTTCTTTATCTTCACCTTTTAAGAGAATCACTTGGCATTCCCCAACATTGACCTTTAGGATAAGGGGGGCGATTAGTCCCTTGAGTTACCCCTAATGTTGATGCACGTAATGAGTTCATTGCAAAACGTGTTGGTTATAATGGAGCGAAACGAGTGATATCGGACCAGCCGCCTCCTTTATTTCTCTCTCCATTGACAATTGGCAATGAAAATGGAGAGAACGGTAGAAGGTAGGGTCACTGGCTGGGATTTTACTGCCCTGCTTGCCACAGGAATGGACCCTGGGAAGGTCCACTGACCTTGGGCAGGGTTTCATGGTTTCAGGACGAGCAAGGCTGTAAAATCCCACGCCTCCTCCCAAAGTGAAAATTACCCTTGATCAATTGCTGAGCAAATTCCACTCAGGTTGCCAAACCTCTCAGCAGGTTTGGAAGGTTCAATCTGTGGTCACTGCAACAGACCATCTGACTTGTGTCTCCACGATAATAGATGTTGAAGTTCTTGCAAGGATTTCTTTACGGGGATGGCAATAAAGGCTGGCCGAGCCAGTGACGCCCAGATCCCAAAATAAACTTAAATAAAAGAAGGGCCAGACATACTCCCATCCCCTTTTTATCATGGGCCACAAGGGGACTTTGGAATTCTCAGGCATCCTCAACCTTCCCTTAATGATGACCACAACATCACCAAAGACTTCCTTTTGCCTGAAACAGCTCCATAATTCACTGGTGGTTGTCTCCAGCCATGCTTGGTAACTAGTGGTGGTACCCTGCCACGCTTGTTCATCTCCCTCCAACAGCACCATCTCATTGGCACCAGGAATGGGTAGCTGGCAGATGACACTTGTTTAAAAGGGCTCAGTGGGGTAACAATGGCTGGGGTTTAAGATCAGCAAGTCTGGATGTGCCACATTTATGAGACCATCCCTCCACTACCCCCCGTAGGGTCTCATTCATGCTTACAATGAGGTGTATTTTTCAGATGCCAAAGGATACACTGGCAGCAGTTTAATGGTTTTCCATATTGCTGGCCTCTCAGAGAGATTAACAAATTGGTTATTAATTAGTGGAATTTCTTATGTTACGAATACTCCAAACCAGCTTTGGAGCAAACCTGTTTAAATTGGAGCCTGGCAATTAACCATAAATGGAGCCCTTCCATTCACTCAATCAGGAAGGTTTGGTTGCTGAAATGGACAGTGTTATAGTGCTAACATGGCTCAGTGCTAACATGGCTCAGTTGTTGTATTCTTGTGTTAGAAGCAGAGAGTCACAAGTTCAAAGCTCACTCTTGGAGCTAGGGCACAGCATCTGATATGGTGGTAAGGTATGAAGAGACTTGTGTGGGGATCTGCTGGGTCAATGGGCCTGTTTCTGTGGTCTTTGTGAGTCGTGTGAGGATGAGCTGTCGTAACAACAGGCTCATATTAATGACTACGCTGTTTTCAGTAAGAAGAACTAATGTAATAGAGCCAGCTTGGGAAGCACTGTCGTGCCTTAGAGAGTTTGATTTGATTTGATTTATTATTGCCACATGAATTAGTATACAGTGAAAAGTATTGTTCCTTGTGTGCTATACAGACAAAGCATACCATTCACAGAGAAGGAAAGGAGACAGTGCAAAATGTAGGGTTACAGTGATAGCTAGGCTGTAAAGAAAGATCAACTTAAAGCAAGATAGGTCCATTCAAAAGTCTGACAGCAGCAGTGAAGAAGCCGTTTTTGATCCAGTTGTTATGTGATCTCAGACTTTTGTGTGTTTTTCCCAAAGGAAGAAGGTGGAAGGGAGAATGTCCGGGATGCGTGGGGTCCTTAATTATGCTGTCTGTTTTTCTAAGGCAGTGGAAAGTGTAGACAGAGCCAATGGATGGGAGGTTAGTTTGCGTGATGGATTGGGCTTCGTTCATGACCCTTGATAGTTTTTTATGGTCTTGGACAGACCAAGAGCCATACCAAACTGTGATATAAATGGAAAGAATGCTTTCTGTGGCGCATCTGTAAAAGTTGGTGAGAGTCATAACTAACATGCCAAATTTCCTTAATCTTTGGAGAAAGTAGCCAAGAGAGGGCCTGCCACAGAGGGAAATGACTAGGGGTGCGATCACAAAGATTATTGTTCTCATGCTTATGAAGAAATGGTGACACACTATCAATATTGGCCTAACGATGAAACCATGTACAAAGAGCAAGTAAGTAGCAATTGTTTCTCGCTGCAAAGAAACAAGTTCAAATTCGATTCGTCTTATTTTAAAGACATTAAGTGGAATTCCGTGATGTGAGGCAAAACTTTCAGGAACTGGGAAAAGCCCAAGAGACAGAACGGGTCCAAATCCTTTTCAACTCCCTCTCATCAGACCTCTCAGATCTCCAAATCTGCTTTAATGCATTTCTTGAGTAACTCATTCCACAACTGCATCAAAAAATATTCTGCTCAATTACTTTAAATCTGCCTTTTCTGTAGTGGAACAGCAAAATGGGCTTGAGTGCGCAGCATTTAACAATTGTACAAACATCAAATGTTGAAAATTGTGCTGGTTCTTGTTGGATTAAAAGTTTGTTTTGCAAAAAGTAGAGAGGTCTTTGCTCGCTCGCCCTTCGTGGCTGGGCTACTCACTATTGCATAAGTTAGAGCATTCCAGAATTGGCTGGAATTTTTAACAGATCATTTAACAAGAAGCATTCAAAGAGAAGCTAGATAAACAAGCGGAATAGAAGGAGATGCAGACAGGGGGAGATGAAGGTGGGGCGGGCGACGTTCTCTGTGGAGTGTAACTGGCACGCATACAACAGTCGGGTTAAATGGCCTATTTCTGTGTAATTCAACATAATGTGCCTCAACCTGGCTCTGTGAAAGCCTTAGCTGCAAACCCTCATTCCTGTATTTGACCACATTTTGCCAGCCTGGCACCTACTGTGCGGTGTTGAAGATTAGCTCAATATTCATTTCAGGTGGGCAAATAAGAACATAAGAATATTAGATCCCAAGAAATAGTCTGGCCCTGGCCCAAATGTTGCTGGACAAGAGAGATGGCTGATGGGAAATGTGGCTAAGTTATGAAGACACTACAAGAAGCACATAGAGGGCTGCCACAGGACACAAGATATGCCTGGACTTCAAAAAGTGATTGTTATCAGTTTCACATGTCGTGAAATGAACACGCGATTGTAAACAATGACCCATCACACGGGAAGTAGGACGTGAAGGATGGGAGGCCATTAATATGGATATCCGTGGTAATCAGAGGAAGAGAGAAATGCAAGCTGACACACAATCCCAAGGAACATAGAACATAGAACATAGAACACTACAGCGCAGAACAGGCCCTTCGGCCCACGATGTTGCGCCGACCAGTTACAAAACAATGACCCACTAACCTAAACCAATCCCTTTTCGTCCATAAACCTATCCACGGATCTCTTAAACGCCCCCAAACTAGGCGCATTTATAACTGCAGCAGGCAGGGCATTCCAATCCCTCACCACCCTCTGGGTAAAGAACCTACCCCTGACATCTGTCCTATAACTACCCCCCCTTAATTTAAAGCCATGCCCCCTCGTGCTAGATTTCTCCATCAGAGGAAAAAGGCTATCACTATCCACCCTATCTAAACCTCTAATCATCTTATATGTTTCAAGATATAAACATTGTCATAGACTTAGCCAAATTAACAATAATCTACGGGAAGAACCATCGTGGAAGGAAGCCTCAAGATTTTGGCTTGAAGATGGAGTTTGATCCCTGTTTGTGCCTGGCCAGTACAATGGACACAAAAACTTGGAAAAGTCAGGCGTGAGTCGAGTAGGTGATCCGCGCCCGCCTCCACGGCTGTTCCCCCTTTTCCAATGGTTGAAAATGGAGACAATTAGAACTGTGCCCGAAACGGGCGCAATGGCCATGTAAATGGAGTTGCTTTCATTTAAATTGATTTAATGGGCTGTGTTGCCCAAATTTACTGACATTTCCCCCTTTACCGTTGCATTCGCCCATCCAGAATCAACATGAAACAGATATGGTCCGCAAAGGACCAATTCAGGCACTCCAGCTTCTGCGGAGGTAAGTTCAGAAGTTCCGGTGGCTCTCGAACTCAGATCAGTGAAGAGGCGAGGAAGGTGGATTGATGGCTCTCTGGAGGGGTGGGAGGACAGGGTAAGAGGGGGTCCGCTGCCACTCTGCATGTGATCGATGGGGAAAGGGGCGATCTGCTGCCACTCTGCATGCGATTGGTGGGGAAAGGGGCAATCCGCTGCCTCTCTGCATGCAATTGGTGGGGAAAGGGGCGATCCGCTGCCGTCCTGTGTGTGAGCAGTGGGGGGGAAGGGGGCAGAGGGCTGCAATCAGCCTGAGTAGCGGGGGAGTGGGGAATATGGGGAATCAGTTATGTTATAGGGGTGTGGCAATGTCTGTGGGGGCCATGAAGAGGCATTATCCAGCCCAGGAGCAATGTGGTAGGGGAGCATTTTTCTATTTTTTTTACTGCGCGTGCGCAGTTGAAGGCATTGATCAGAGCGATAGCGTTTAGGTGTGATAAGTCCCGTCCACTGGCTCCTGCAGCGTGATTCAGAATCGCTGATACTTTTTCAGGCAGAGTGCGTGCGGGGGCACCTGAGAACAGGTTCTAAAAGTCAGATCTGAAACAGTCCCAGATTCAAGTCCGCCCAGCACTTAGAATTAAAATGGTAGAATAGGGCCTGATGTCTCCACAGCTTCACTTGAAATCTTCAGATAAACATTGTTTGTATAACCTGTGCTGAGGAGTGTGCAGTGGGAGCATAGGGAGGTAGAATCATTTGTTTTAGACAGGGTGTAGAAGACTTCCTGGTTTTTTCTTTCTCTTGTAATAGTGATAAGCAACAGAATTTTATATCTTGTTTAATAAAAAAGTGATTTTATTGATGAATAACTGTGTTGTGTCTGTCAATCGACTGCAGTGATGGTGTCAGTCAACAATAGGAACAAGAATTTATCCTCTTGAGTCTGCCCCACCATTCAATTAGATCGTAGCTGTTCTGACTGTGGCCTCAAATCCAGTTTACCATCTGCCCACCAAACCCTTCACTGCTTGAAAATTTATCTAACTCCACCTTGAATACATTCAAGGCACCAGCCTCCAATGAGAATTCTGAAGACTATTGGACCCCTTTGACAGAAGAAATTCCTCTTCATCTCTGTCTCTGTAATGACTTTAATCAGGCAATTGGGATTGGCCTGTTAGAATATGAACTCCCGGATTAAGGACCAAATTGATGGACCAATGAGGGAACGTCTTGCTTTGTACTTATCCAGGCGTGTCAGTTCCTCTGGCACTCCGAGTGCAGACTGCAAACGGAAAGATCTCTGTGTGCTGTTGTCAGACTTGTAAATAAAGGGATTTTGGTGAAGGGACCACTGCCTCCGAGGACTTATTACAGTCTCAAAGCAGAGTTCCCTGATATTTGAACAGTTTGTCCTCTTGTTCTAGATTCCCCCAAAAGTGAAAACATCCGATTAGCATTTAACTCAAAGACCCCTCAGAATGTTTCAACAAGGTAAACTAGACACACAAAAGTCCCAATGAGAGTAGCAACTGTTGCCCACTCATTTTTCAAGTGAGAGAAAAGTGGCTGGGAGTAAAAGGTTTCCTTGTTATCTGGACAAGGACACATGGGGCAGGATTTTGCAACCCCAGTGGGATATTACAGTCCAATCAAAGTAAGGACAATTTAAATGGCCCGCAGCATCTGCTGGGGGAGATTTGCCGTGGTCATTAGAGACAGAAGATAGTTACACAAAGAGAGGGATTGCTGGAAGGCACAAAACAGTTCCTGGGGCCAATCGATATTGTGTAGTGAGATGCATGCTGTAGTGTAGCTCCAGGGATCTTCATTGGACTCTTGGGGGCATGGAATCCTCCCTTGCCCCTCTTGGTGGGTTTAATGGTTGGCTGGGGAGTGGACGGCGGGTTGTGGGGGGGCCACGATGGGGAGGGTGAGAGAATGCAGTGGGAGGCCCAAAATATTTTCAGGTTTTCAATCTGACGTGAATTTCCCATGGGACCTGCTGGGACATGCCAAGACTAAACAGGAAATCGGCTGGTGGCTGGCGTGAAACTGATTGGCGTCCCACTAATTGGATGCAGATGAAGGCCAGATTGGAGTCTACTCCCTATGCCCCATTCTCCATGGAACCAGAGGGAAATCATGCTGTCCAGAACATGCCTGGAACAATGTGACGTACAGAACTCAGAACTTAGCTGAAGAAAGCCTGGGGCCATGAGCAACCGTGGACTCTGGAACACCACAGCAGTGGGTGAAGCATCTCTCAGGTGAATTTTCAATGCTGTAACGTTGGGAACACAGCAGCCAGAACGTAACGCTGCAATTTCCCACAAGCAGCAATGTGCTAATGATCAGGTAATCTGTTTTGCCATAATGGTGAAGGGATAAATATCAACCAGGACACTGGGAAGAACTTTCCGGCTCTTCTTCAAAATAATACCACAGAATCTCCCTCATTGCCCAAGAAGACAGATGGGGTTAATAGCGAACCCTAGAGATAGACCCCTGACTGTGCGCTACTCCCGAGATGCATCACTGGAGCATCTGCCTAGTCTTTTGCGGTCAAGTCCTGGAATGGGATTTAAAGCCACAATCTTTTGATGCGGAGATGAGGGCACCACTGACTGAGTCATAACCACCACTGTTAAATCTGGTTCCAATTCACTACAGAATGTTTATCCCTCACACCACCAACATCCCCCCCCCCTTCCCCATCCACCACCCCCACAACACCCACCCCTGTAGGATCTACCGATCATTGGACAATCTCCTGGATGATGGCTTCTATCCAATTCAAATCAGCTCCTGGGAAGGAGTTGCTGCAGATTATTTTTTTTTCTTTTCCAATAAACTTGTTGGGTTTAGCCTGGTGTTGTGAGACTTCGAACTTTGCCCACCCCAGTCCAAAGCTGGCAACTTCATTTTTTTTGGTTTCCATCCACCAAACCAAAATGAAGAAAAACTCTATGACATCCAAATAATCTCACATAGAAACATAGAAGATAGGAGAAGGGGGAGGCCATTTGGCCCTACAAGCCTACTCCGCCATTCATCACAAACATGGCTGATTGTCCAACTCAATAGCCTAATCCTGCTTTCTCCCTATAACATCTGATCCCATTTGCCCCAAGTGCTATATCCAGCCACCTCTTGAATACATTCAATGTTTTGGCAACAACTACTTCCTGTGGTAATGAATTCCACAGGCTCACCACTCTGTGAGTGAAGAAATGTCTCCTCACCTCCATCCTAAATGGTCTACCCTGAATCCTCAGACTGTGACCCCTGGTTCTGGACTCCACCACCATAGATTGTTGATCATCTTCCTGGCTTTGTATGATTGCTCGTTGCTCACACAAACCATTGGGTCACTCGGCTAATGTTCATCCATTGCAGAAAGTCTGTACCAATGTAAAACTATTCAATCTTTGTGCAGCTGCTCATAAGTTGAGGATAAAAGTGCCAGAACTCTTATAGGAAATCCTTAGTGAGATTTCAATACTAATCAAAACTGAGCCTCAATTAGTGAAAGAGAACCTACTGGGAGTATTGCACTTTGGTTCAAATGTTGGGCCAAAGTCCTGTCATGTCTATATTGGCTCCTGGATCCACCATGTTTTAAATTTAGATTCTCAATGTTACATGTAAATCTCTTTCTGGACTTGGCATTCCTGAATTCTACCATCGCTTCATTCTTCCATCCCTCCCTGAACACTCCAGGTGGGATTTTCCACTCAACCCATCGCGTGTTTCGTGATTGCAGAGGTAGCCCACCATTGTGGCAGGATCTTCTAGTCTCATTCTTATCAACTGGGTTTCCTGTTGACCATGATGTGGAGATATCAGTGTTTAACCTGGTGTTGTGAGACTTCTTACTGTGTTTTCCTCTTGACGGCAAGGCCCTGTCACTGGGAAGCCCGCATCAGGGGTGCACTGTTGGCAGTACTGGAGAATCCCATCAGTGTGAACAGCCAGAAAGTTCTGGCCTCTGATTCTAATCTCTTCTGTATCCTGGAGAGGGATCGAAAGCCACAACCTTCATTCTGTGGGCGCTGCTGGTCAGGTTAGCATTTATCGCCCCTCCTTAACTCCCCTTGAAAGGTGGTGATGAGCCGGCTTTCTGAATCCATGTGGGGTCAGCATGTCCACAGTGCTGTTAGGGAGGGACTTCCAGGGTTTTGCACCAGCAACGCTGATACAGTTTCAGCTCAAGATGGTTTGTGACTCTTGGCGGGCGGCGCGGTAGCACAGTGGTTAGCACTGCTGCTTCATAGCTCCAGGGTCCTGGGTTCGATTCCCAGCTCGGGTCACTGTCTGTGTGGAGTTTGCACATTCTCCTCGTGTCTGCATGGGTTTCCTCTGGGTACTCCGGTTTCCTCCCAGAGTCCAAAGATGTGCGGGTTAGGTTGATTGGCCATGCTAAGAAATTGCCCCTTAGTGTCCAGGGATGAATAGGTTACAGATTAGTGGGTATAATATGTAGGGATATGGGGGTAGGGCCTGGGTGGGATGGTGTTCAGCGCAGACTCGAAGGGCCTGATTCTGCACTGTAGGGTTCTATGATCTATGACTTGGAGGAGATCTTAGATGATGGTTCCATGCCCCTAATGATCCTTGTCCTACTGGGTGGTGGAGGCCATGGGCTTGGGGAAGTGATGTGACTGAAAGCTCGGTGAGTGGATTCTTTTGAAAACATTACCAACTAACTCCAGCAGGATTGCTCACCACTTGAAGAAGAACCCAATGAGGCAACACTTCTGCCAGACTGTACGTTTTCAATAAAGCGGAGATCCATGAAAGAGCTAAGATGAACTTTTTAAATGTAATTGAGCTTATAATCAAATATAATAGCAGGAATGGAAAACTTTGGCAAATGTTTTTGACCTGATTTCCAACATTTGATCTGACTATGTTGAAAAATGAGGTTAGAAATGATGCTTGCTGAAGTTTTACCTTTTGAAACCACAGCTGTGTTTCTGGGACGGAGTGCTGTGCATGGAAACTTCAACAATGAATACAAATGGTAGACGTCAGTAAGGGATGGGTCCATTAAGCAAAAACACCAAAGGCCATATGGAGACTGACACACTGCAGAACTCGTGGGGAGTTAGTCAGTGCCAGGGAAAAATGTTCAGTGTAATAAATGGCCCAATTAACAGAATCTTCATTGTATGCACAGTTCTAACAGTCCCTGAAGATCAACAGCTAACATGTTCGCTCTCAGCACTGCAGGGAGCAAAGGAAAGGAGATCAGCTATTCAAACCTGAAAAGGGAAAATAAAACTGAAGGCTTTGGATTTCACGGGGCGTGGTGAGAGAACCTCCCTGCAATATTTGAAATTGACGGCTGAGAGTTCATGATTGCAAGCAAGACGTGCATTTCTGTTGCGCCTTTAAGAACCTCAGGATGTCTCCAAGCACTTTGCAGCCAATGAGATATATTTGAGGTGTAGTTTCCTACCGTGCAGAAGGAGGCCATTCGGCCCATTGAGTCAGCACTGACCGCAACCCTATCCAGGCCTACTCCCATAACCCCACATCTTTACCCTGCTAATCCCCATGACACTCGGGTCAAATTAGCATGGCCAATCCACCTAACCTCCACATCTCTGGACTGTGGGAGGAAACCAGAGAACCGGGAGGCAACACACGCAAACACGGGGAGAACGTGTAGAACATCGAACATAGAACATCGAAAAACTACAGCACAAACAGGCCCTTCGGCCCACAAGTTGCACCAATCATATCCCTACCTACTAGGCTGACCTATAACCCTCAATCCTATTAAGTCCCATGTACTCATCCAGAAGACTCTTAAAAGACCCTATCGAATCTGCCTCCACCACCACCGATGGCAGCCGATTCCACTCACCCAACCTCTGAGTGAAAAACTTACCCCGACAACCCCTCTGTACCGACTCCCCAGCACCTTAAACCTGTGTCCTCTCGTAGCAACCATTTCAGTCCTGGGAAAAAGCCTCTGAGAATCCACCTGATCTATACCTCTCATCATCTTATACACCTTAGGTCACCTCTCCAAGGAGAAAAGACCAAGCTCCCTCAACCTATCCTCATAAGGCATGCCACCCAATCCAGGCAACGTCCTTGTAAATCTCCTCTGCACCCTTTCAATAGCTTCCACGTGACACTGGGGTCACTAGTGTAAACTCCACTCTGACAGTGGCCCGAGGCTGGAATTGAACCTGGGTCCCTGACACAACAAGGCAGCCGTGCTAACCACTGTGCCACCGTGTAGTTGCTGTTGTAATGTTGGAAACTCTGCAGGCAATTTGTGCACAGCAAGATTCCATAAACAGCAAAGGGATAACGCTCAGGTCTCATGGAGTGGGACGTAAAGCCAGCCTGTTAGCACAAAGGCAACGGTGGAATGTTACATCAAAGGAGTGTTACATATTTAGTGTTTCATACTGAGGAATGTTACAACAAAGGAGTGTTACATACCGAGTGTTACGTACTGAGAGTTACGTACTGATGAGTGTTACAACAAACGATGTCTACCTCTGACATAATGTGCTTAGCAAATAAAATGTTCTTTGCATATTTGATGCTTCCATGAGTTGCTGAGATTAAAAGACTGAAGTTGTTACGGCTAATTTCTTTTAACATCGATTTTAACACACTGCTTTTTGTTCTGGGAAGTTTAAAACAAATTCAGCCTTCCTGTGAATAGTTCTTTTTGGAAGTTCCACAGCATGAAGCTCTTCATTCAACGTCTGGCTCGGAAAGCAGAGAAGTTTCACCCTCACAGTATTGGCTCGCTAATATCCCAAGGCACAAACTTACACGTAGCACTAAATCTGCTGAAGGTGAGAACATAAGAAATAGGAGCAGGAGTGAGGATCAGCGAGCCTGCTCTGCCATTCAGCGTGACGATGGCTAATATTTTGGGCTTCAACTTCGCTTTCCTGCTCACCAAACAATATCAGGCATTAAACTGCCAGCTTGCTGTAGGGGGCTCTTACTCTAATTCTCAACAGTCCATTAAGCCAGCGAAAGACATGCTATTTCTTTGAAATAGTCAGGCCGAAAAACTGGTACGTGGCCAGCAAAATGCACGGCAACTGCATCCCAACCCAAAAAAAATCAGAATTAGACTACAGGCCTCGAGGGGTTTAGACTAATTCCATAGCAACCAGGTTACAAATCCTGCAAACTGTAAAAATATAAGCGAGGGCATATTTTAAAACAAACATAATTTTTTTAATAAGGGGAAACTTTGACGAGTTACTTTGTGCAAAACAATTTTAATCCCCATAAACCAGTTGGAAAGGAGAGGGAGGGTACACCAGGAAGAAAATGTCCAGCTCTTTCTGTTGCACTTATCACCTCTGATACAGACTGTGGCGTCACAAATATGGGTGGGAATTTTCACGCCCGAAAGCGAGGATGGAGAATTTGGCGCTCAGACAGATCACCGTCACTACAGCAGGACTGGAGAATACTGCCAGCACGAGCGGCTGGAAAATTTCTCTCATGAACTGGATGTGTTTTAGGATACTGTAGATGGGGAACCTGTGGCAACATATGTTTCAGGAATTAGCCAGTATCAACATTAATTGACCGACCGCTGTCCATTTGTCAGTGCAGAGTTGACGATATTGTATCTGTTCAAAACTTTACCCTGCAGGGAACTGTATGGTATCAGTTAAAGAGGCAGAAATTACAACAAAACACATATCTCTGCTGTTAGTAAAGAAGCAGTTGCATTTACATAGCAACTTTTACAAACTCAGAATGTCCCAGAACGCTTCAGAGCCAATGCTGCACAGACACTGCAGTAATGTTGGGAGCCACAGTATCCAATTTATACACAGGAAGCTTCCATAAACAGCAAGAGCATTGGTTTTAGTGATGCTGGTCTGGAGAGGCCGGGGAGGGGATCGGTGGGGTAGCAGTGGGGGTGGGGGTGGTGGTGGGGGGAGGGGGGGTGGTAGGATCACTGTGCGCGCCAGCAATCGAGCTGACCAGCAATTGGGAAGGTGGCAGTGTGGGGGCTATGATAGGTCTGCACACGCGCAGTGGCCCACTCAGCACTATGCTACCGGCCTCTCCAGCGGGAATACACCCTGCCCATTGATTTTTAGTGTGATTCATGCTCTCTGTGATGCACAGATTGTGGGGGATTCATGTTGAAAATCCCACTGAAAAAACAAGCAGTGGGATTGACTCCAGTTTTAATACAAATTCAGCACTTAGAATTTCTGGGGAGAATCCCAGCCCAGATTTCCCTCTGTTTGGTTCGGAACTAGAGCCCACAGACTTCTCACAGGATGGTTCGGGTGCTACCCACTGAGGTCTGGCTGGAGCAGGAGTACAGAAATTAGGTCAAAATTTCCTGACAATTCCAGCCGATGGCCTCTTCTGATTAGAACGAGAAGTAACCATCCCTCCCCCCACCATGGAGGATTCAGGTGCTCTCCCTCCATCGCTGGCATTCCCATTACCCCTCTCCAACAGCCAAATTTCCACCCCAACAATAATCACTGGCATTCCGATTGGCACTCCCTTACTGCCCACTCTCCCCCCACCCTCACCACACATCAATGACCCTGCCACCCCACATTGGAGCCCCACATTAGGGCCTGCCCTGGCAGTACCCCCTGGCACTGGCAGGATATCCTGTGCCAGAGGGCAGTGCCCTGGCATGTCCCTCTCCACTCTGGGGCTACATTTACCACTGCGCTGTCAGAGGGAATCCCCTCGATTGTTTCTCATTTGGCCAAACCTATTTAGTGAGGGAGGAATCATGTGGCGGGGGCCACATTATTAATATTTAGATGTATGAAAATCAATTTAAATGAGTTCCCCTGCCCTTTGTGGGTGTGAATCTCCAGTGAGAGTGTGGGAAAAATCAGGAAATGGGATGTCTCGGAGAGAATTACATTTCTTGAATCTCTCTGGATTTTCCCCCTGTGTGGCCATTCTCTCCGATGGTGAACATGGGCTAAAAATCCCTCCCACAGTATTTGCCCATTAGCCAACTGATCAATAATTGAGGTGACTAAATTAGACTCAATCCAATCCTTTGAACCACCACAGGGAGAGATCATTCAGCCCCCTTGCAACTGTGCTGGCTCTTTGCTGGACCAATCCAAAATTAGTCCCACTGCCGCTCCCATAAAAATATCCCTCTCACCTTCTAGTTCTGTGTCTTTCCTCATTGCAAAGAATCATCCAATTCTTCCTTAAAAGTTGTAATGGTTTTTATTTCAACCGTTCCCAGTGACAAACAACTGCATGAGGAAATTTCTCCAAACCTCCTGCCTCCTTCTCTTGACGAATATTTTAAATGAATGACCTTCTGAGGCTGCCTCCCAATTAGAGGAAATTTTGTTTGGAGCAGGGGCTAGGATTCCCATTTTTGGAAAAGGATTATTCCCTGACCACATGACTTTCATATTTTAACTGTGCGGGAATATGGGCACTGTGATAAAAACTGGAGAGAGGTGTGGAAAAATAGTTAAACAAAGTTCTCCCAGTCTCTCCCTCCTTTTCTCCATTGCAATCTCATTATGTAGAACTCCACTGGCAAGGCACAGCACTTAAGAATCTGGCACATCAAAGGAGATGTCTTAGCTGTCAAAACATTGTCCTGGACTCTGTTTTCCACTGTGTTCAGCAGCTGATTTCATTTTTAATGACCTTTGTTTCACTGAAGAACTTTCCAGAACAGACAGCTTGATGGGAGCAAAATTACTGGTTTTGTTTGTCCAGTTCTTTCCAGTTACCTCGCCAATCAACCATTTCTCTTAAACACATCTCTTGCTGGAGTTTTTTTGACTCCAGGTTATAATGTCCCTGTGCGTGATCTTGCATGAACACGGCTATCACCCTAGGCATGATGTGGAGATGCCGGCGTTGGACTGGGGTGGGCACAGAAAGAAATCTCACAACACCAGGTTAAAATCAAACAGATTTATTTGGAATCACGAGCTTTCGGAGTGAGGTTAGACTCACCTGATTGAGGAGCAGTGCTCCAAAAATACATCATCCTGGCAATAGATGAAGACCAACACTACAAAGCTCTGTTTCCTGTACACCAGTTAATCAGCTTGTTAACTGTATGAACTTCCATGGGGCAAAGTTTTGTGTGAGATGTTGCTTCATTTTACAGCCCAATCTCTAATTGACTCTGTAATTATCTTTATTCCCCTGCTGCACTATAAACACAAAACCACAATTTGGAAACTCAAAAACATCCACAAATTTGTACAAGAAGAATCCCTCCAGATAGCGTCATCCCAACATCATATTTCTTGGAAAATTTACTCTGAAAAGAGTGAAACAATAATTATAGAATTCAACACAGGTAGAGGGTGGCGCGGTGGCACAGTGGTTAGCACTGCTCCCTTACAATGCCAGGGGCCTTGGTTCAATGCCCGGCTGGGGTCACTGTCTGTGCAGAGTCTGTATGTTCCCCCTGTGTCTACATGGGTTTCCTTCGGGTGTTCCAGTTTGCAGGATATATTGGCTTTGGAGGGAGTACAGAGAAGGTTCACTAGGCTGATGTGGGGGTTAGCGTATGAGGAGAGGTTAAATAGACTGTGCCTGTACTCGTTGAAGTTTAGAAGGCTTTTTTTGAGGGGGGATCTGATAGAGGCTTACAAGATAATGAAGGAGCTAGATAGAGTAGAGGTAGAGAGATTCTTTCCACTTAGAAAGGAAATCAGAACTAGAGGGCACAGCCTCAAAATAAGGGGGGGGGGGGGCAGTTTAGAACAGAGTTGAGGAGGAACTTCTTCACTCAGGGGGTGGTGAATCGCTGGAATTCTCTGCCCACTGAAGTGGTGGAGGCTACCTCGTTGAACATGTTTAAGTTACGGGTAGATAGGTTTCTGATAGACAGGGGAATTAAGGGTTATGGGGAGCAGGCAGGAAAGTGGAACTGATCCACTTCAGATCAGCCATGATCTTATTGAATGGCGGGGCAGGCTCGAAGGGCTAGATGGCCTACTCCTGCTCCTATTTCTTATGTTCTTATGTTCTCCCACAGTCTGAAAAACATGCTGGTTAGGTGTATTGGCCCAAACAGGCACCGGAGTGTGACAACAAGGGGAATTTTATGGTAACCTGTTGCAGAGTTAATGTAAGCCTTGTGATTAATAAATAAACTTTAACTGATAGACAAGCACATACGCGTACACACACACAAACACAGGCTTAGAGGGTAAAACTCTTATTTCTTCATCAGAAGGTTGTGGGTTAAGCTTCCACTTTAGAAACTTAAGTTATAACCAAAGGGGATGCTCCCAGTGAGGTGTGAGTACTGAGGGAGTGCTGCTCTGCCAACACTATCAAAATCAGCTCAGATATAAAACCCCCCCATCTGTCTCCTTTGGATTGACATGAAAGATCTGAAGATAGTTCTCAAAGAAGAGCATAGATGCTCTCCTTAATATTATGGCCAATACTTACCTCCCCACTAAAATTATTAAAATTCCTCCCTTCTTTGCCTTGCACCGTCAGTCCTTTTAATCTAGCCTGCCCTTTTTTAAAAAAGTATATTCTTCCCTCAGATGTGGGTGAGACTAGCAAGACCATTTGTGGACCATCCAGAATTGCCCTTGAGAAAGTGATGGTGAGCTGCCTTCTTGAATCCTTGGAGCTGTAGGTACACCCTCAGCGCTGTTATGGAAGGTGTTGTAAGGATTTCACCCATCAACAGTGAAGAAACATTGATATAGTTCCAAGTCAGAAAAGTGTGTGGCTGCGAGGATAACTTGCAGCTGGTGGTGTTACCCTTGTTATTCTCGGTGTTACAGGTCCAGAAGGCGTTGTTAAGAAGGAGCCTCAGTGAGTGGCTGAACGCATCTTGAGTTGATGCACACTGTAATCACTGTTTGTCAGTGATGGTGAATATAAATGTTGAAGGTGAAGATGAAACTTGCGTTTCGGGCGGACTGGTCTGATGGTGTGGGTCAATCAGACCAGTCTCAAGGCGGCAAGTCAGTCGGACTGGTCTCAGGGCATGGGTTGGTCAGTCCGATCCCATAGCACAGGTTAGTCGGACTGGTCTGACGGTGCGGTCTCACTCAAACGGCTGCTTTGTCCTGGATGGTGTCTTGAGTTTTGCTGAAATTGCACTCAATCCAGTCAAGTGGAGAGTATTTCACCATATTGCTGACTTGTGCCTTGCAAGTGGTGGTCAGGTCTTGGGGAGGTGAGTTACTTGCCATAAAATTCCCAGACACTGTCCGACTCCTGTACTCGTGGTATTTGTGTTGTTATGAGCCCAGCTGATATTACCACTGGGCATGCCAGATCCCAGGGTGGAACCTGGCTTGATAGATCCTCACCTTTTCTTTTGGTTAGAAATCTGGACGGCAGCAGCTGAGCAGAGAAATAGAAATCTGCTGATTAACACATGAATAAACATTTACTCAATAAGAAAATATGAATTAGCTTGACTACTCCCACTACACTACCTCTACATATAAATACACTAATTAATATGGAGAATGTTAGTTTCAACAGAGAATCATAGAATCCCGAGAGTGCAGAAGGAGACCATTCAGCCCAATGAGTCCACACTGACCAGAATCCCACCTAGGTCCTATCCCATAGCCCCATAAATTTACCCCAGCTCGTCCCCCAACACAAAGAGGCAACTTAGCATGGCCAAAAAACCTAACAACCTACTCTCACTGACAGCGAACCAAGCCAGGAATTGAACCTGGATCCCTGGAGTTGTTGAGGTAGGAGTGCTAACCACTGTGCCACCATGCCATCCTATCCATCTTATAATCTAATGCTCACAGTAAGTACAGTCTATGTATTAATAAATGGCCTGTGGTCAGACACCGCCACACTCTGAAACAAAGTGACAGACATCAACAAAAAGCAGATGCTATGGATATCTCATCAACTCCCCCCAAGACCTTGTCACACTGTCAGACAGTCAGTCTCGCTAAACTTAATTTTTCCCATGAAAGTTTCTACATCCCAGTGATTGAGGTACTCAGGCTAGAATCTTCTCCCAAACTTGGTCGAGTTGAACAAGGAGTCACCTCCAGGTTTTCAGCCCCTCCTTCCAATGTTCCTCTTCTCCTGGATCACCATGTGTATTCAAACTTTGCCTTTCACATCCTCTCAAATGCTCAGCCATGCCAGCTGAATTCCACTGCCTCACAGACCCACAGGAAAAAGTCATAAGCTTTTGGCTGAATCCTTGTTCAGATTCCTGATCTTGTTCCACACACACATAATTATGCATTTATACCTGAGCATGTTTGGCGATGGGAAGTTTTCAATGTGTTTCAAAAACCTGGAACTCTCTTATGGATCTCCTGCACCACATGGATTGCAGGCCACGCACCATCACCTTCTCAAGGGCAACTTGAGATTGGCAATAAATGTTGGCCTAGCCAGTAACACCCACATCTCTTGAAAGAATACAGAAAATAAACAAATAATAAAGAATATTTGTTTCAATAGCCATGCCGTTTTGTTGTTAAAACAAATTATTAAGAATAGAAGTGGCATTAATTGTATAAATAGCCCCTGAGGAAATATTTACTTTGCGCGTCCTGCCAACACATTTCTGCTGGCATTTTTCTTGCCTATTCATAATCAAATGTGCACTTTTGACAGCACTTAAGTAACAAATGGGTGGTACGGTGGCACAGTGGTTAGTGCTGCTAGCTCACAGTGTTAGGGACCCGGGTTCAATTTCCGGCTTGGGTCACTGTCTGTGTGGAGTTTGCACATTCTGCATGGGATTCCTCTGGGTTTGCTGGTTTCCTCCCACAGTCCAAAGATGTGCTGGTTAGGTTGATTTGTCATGCTACGTTACCCCTTAATGTCAGGGGGACTAGCTAGGGTAGATACATGGGGTTATTGGGACTGGACCTGGGTTGGATTATTGTCGGTGCAGGCCTGATGGGCTGAATGGCCTCCTCCCACACTGTAGGATTCTATCACATCTGGAGGAGGGTGCCATGAAGGGTGAAAAGAAATTATTTTCAAAACCAGAGCTTCAACTGTCTCAGCGAACTTGAGCGATGGTTCTGAACTTAATGGTGTCTATGGTGATCGATCTACTGATAAGACAATAGCTGAGCAAAGCAGCCTTTTTAGCTTGGCTTGTCTGGTGAATTCTGATTGCCCACAAGTCAGGAAATATAAATAGCCTCCTTAGTCTTCGGAGTACTAGAAACTAGGAATAACTGCAGCATATGGTCAATAACTGCAGCATATGGTCAATAGCTACAATGTATGGTCAATAACTGCAGCGTATGGTCAATAACTGCAGCGTACGGTCAATAACTGCAGTGTATAGTCAATAACTGCAGTGCATGGTCAATAGCTACAACATATGGTCAATAACTGCAGTGTATAAGCAATAACTGCAGCATACAGTCAATAACTGCAGCATATGGTCAATAACTGCAGCGTATAGTCAATAACTGCAGCATAGGGTCAATAGCTGCAGTGTATAGTCAATAATTGCAGCGTATACTCAATAATTGCAGCGTATGGTCAATAACTGCAGCGTATGGTCAATAACTGCAGCGTGTGGTCAAAAACTGCAACATACAGTCAGTAACTGCAGCGTATGGTCAATAACTGCAGCGTGTGGTCAATAACTGCAGCATATGGTCAATAACTGCAGTGTATAGTCAATAACTGCAGCATATAGTCAATAACTGCAGCATAGGGTCAATAGCTGCAGTGTATAGTCAAAAATTGCAGCGTATACTCAATAATTGCAGCGTAGGGTCAATAACTGCAGCGTGTGGTCAATAACTGCAGCGTATAGTCAATAACTGCAGCGTGTGGTCAAAAACTGCAGCATATGGTCAATAACTGCAGCGTGTGGTCAAAAACTGCAACATACAGTCAATAATTGCAGCGTGTGGTCAATAACTGCAGCGTGGGGTCAATAACTACAGCATATGGTCAATAACTGCAGCGTGTGGTCAAAAACTGCAACATACAGTCAATAACTGCAGCGTATGGTCAATAACTGCAGCGTGGGGTCAATAACTGCAGCGTATGGTCAATAACTGCAGCGTATAGTCAATAACTGCAGTGTATGGTCAATAATTGCAAATTATAGTCAATAATTGCAGCATATGGTCAATAACTGCAGTGTATACTCAATAACTGCAGCGTACGATCAATAACTGCAGCATATAGTCAATAACTGCAGCGTATAGTCAATAACTGCAATGCATGGTGAATAACTGCAGTGTATGGTAAATAAATGCAGTGTATCATCTTTAACCAGTGTATGGTCAGTAACTGCAGCGTATGGTCAATAACTGCCGTGTACAGTCACCAACTGCAGTGTATGGTCAGTAACTGCAGCGTGTGGTCAGTAACTGCAGTGTATGGTCAGTAACTGCAGTGTATGGTCAATAACTGCAGTGTATGGTCAATAACTGTAGCATATGGTCAATAACTGCAGTGTATAGTCAATAACTGCAGCATATGGTCAATAACTGCAGCGTATGGTCGATAACTGCAGTGTATGGTCAATAACTGCAATGCATGGTCAATAACTTCAGCGTATGGTCAATAACTGCAGCGTATCATCAATAACTGCAGCATATCATCAATAACTGCAGTATATGGTCAATAACTGCAGCATATCATCAATAACTGCAGTATATGGTCAATAACTGTAATGTATAGTCAATAACTGCAGCATGTAGCCATTGTCATTTCATCATTTGGAAACTGATTTAGTAAATGATGCCCTACATGTAGCTTGTTTTTTATTGTCTTGCTCTTCCAATGCATCGATGTTATAATACAATTTTTCATTTCTGTGCTTCTTGTGTATAATGTCATACTTTCTGAAGCAAAGACTAAACGAACCACCTACCCTTCCCCACCCCCCCCCCCACCCCCTTTTGGAGCGTCATTCTTCCCACTAGCCTCATCTTCAAGGTGACCCACAGTGATTTTACCTGAAAAACAAAAAGAACTTCAAATATTGTCTGGGGTTTTGGTGTGGGCACAAATGGCGACGGGGGAACAAAACACCACAGGAGCTGAGAGATGAGATTCTCGTTAGCGAGAGCTTATGATCATCCCTTTGCTCCGCCATTGACGGAACACATAATCACAGAATCCCTACAGTGCAGAAGGAGGCCATTCGGCCCATCGAGCCTGCACCAATCACAATCCCACCCAAGCCCTATCCCCAAAACCCTATGCATTCACCCTCTCTAGTTCCCCTGACACTAGAGAGAATTCAGCATGGCTAAATCAGCCAACCTGCACATCTTTGGAGTGTGGGAGGAAACTGGAGCACCCGGAGGAAATCCACGCACACACGTGGAGAATGTACAAACTCCACACAGACAGTGATTCGAGGCTGGAACTGAACCTGGGTCCCTGGCACTATGAGGCAGCAATGCTAACCACTGTACTATCGTGCCACCCCATAACACGGTGGCACAGTGGTTAGCACTGCTACTTCACAGCGTCACATAACATAATACAGCTATTGCCAGGAAGGTCAGGATTCTCATCTAAATACATTGCAGTATCCCCACAGTATCACACCCACATGCCCCCCACCAACCCCCCCCACCACCCCCACCGCTCCCACATTCGGATTTACCCCCTCACTGATGTGACATAGCCTCCAAAACTTTTCCTCTCAAAGTGTTTGAAATTATAATGGCAAAAGTCGACAGAGCTGCTGGTGTGCTACCCACCGCGATGCCAACGCATTGATAAAATAATGAAAATTCACCCATTGTGTCCAGACGCTGGAGAGGGCTCAAACCCTGAATATTAAGTTTAAGTTTATTTATTAGTCACAAGTAGGCTTACATTAACACAGCAATGAAATTACTGTGACTATCCCCTAATCACCACACTCTGGTGCCTGTTCGGGTCAATGAACCTGACAAGCTCACCTTTCAAACTGTGGGAGGAAACTGGGGTTCCCGGAAGAAACCCACGCAGACACAGGGAGAAAGTGCAAACTCCACACAGACAGTGACCCAAGCCAGGAATTGAACTTGGGACCCGAGTGCTGACGGGCAGCAGCGCTAACCATTGTACCAGCATGCCCAATATCTTTCTGGCAAGGTCTCATCTTTGGAAGGATTTGGGAAATTTTGCTTTGAATGTAGGTGTCTGAAAGGGGACCTTCTAGAGAAACATAGGGTGGGATTTTGAGCCCATAGACTGGGATCTCCCCCTCCCACTATTGATTGGAATCACTGTGGGAGGGGTGGGAAAATTTAACTTTTGGCCAATCTCCAAATGTTCCATCTTGTCCATGATGATGCATGTCAATGCAGGACTGGGCTTCTCCGGGAAATTAAAGTCAGGACACAATTCGGACTTCGATAACAGATAACATTAAAATTTACAAAAAGCAGATTTCAGGTTTATTAACAAGTTGCCTCCCACAGAAAATAAATTCAACATTCAGTTACATTTTTGCTGGGTAAGGATTTTAAAGGTTACTGAACTTCAGGCTGGTGAATGATTGAAGTGTGGAACAGGCTCAAGGGGCCAAATGGACTCTTTCTATTCTTATGTTTTTCCTGATCCTGGGATCAGTTGAATTCTATAAAGGAACAGTGCAGTTTTTATTTCCAAGTGTGTAAGGTAATAAAGAGCACAGAGTCTTTCTCCTCCATATCTATCCCAGAACATTATGACCTCTTGAATTCATTGAAACCTAAGCACATTCACTGGGAGTTAAGCCATGAACACGAAGGCACTGTCTCATCCAGGATTTGTGGCCTAACGACTGCCTGATGAATATTCAGACTTGTTTCTGCAAGATCCACACTGACAGATGGTTTTGCTTTGCACTCAAGCACTGTTTTGGGTCCATCCTAGCACAAAGGCCTTCAGCTGCATGCTGAAGAAAATAGATGGGAAGCTTTACTTTGCTGATTAAGAATTAAAGAGGTCTAACCTTTCGAAAAGCATGTTGATAATATTCCTAGCTTCCTAGGAGTACTAGTTCCTATACGCTGCAGTTATTGACTATACATTGCAGGTATTGATCATACATTGCAGGTATTGATCATACATTGCAGTTATTGACTATACTCTGTAGTGATGTCTACACCCTGCAGTTATTGGCTATTCACTGCAGATATTGACTATACCAGTAGGACTAGTGGGCACAGCCTCAAGATAAAGGGGAGGCGGTTTAGAACGGAGTTGAGGAGGAACTTCTTCACTCAAAGGGTGGTGAATCTCTGGAATTCTCTGCCCGTTGAGGTGGTGGAGGCTACCTCGCTAAATATTTTTAAGAAGCGGGTTGATGGGTTTTTGATAAGCGAGGGGATTAAGGGTTATGGGGAGAGGGCGGGAATGTGGAACTGAGCCACGACAGATCAGCCATGATCTTATTGAATGGCGGGGCAGGCTCGAAGGGCTAGATGGCCTACTCCTGCTCCTATTTCTTATGTTCTTATTGACCATACTCTGTCATTATTGACTATCCGCTGCAGTTATTGACTGTATGCTGCAGTTATTGACTATACGCTGCAGTTATTGACCATATGTTGCAGTTATTGACTATACCAGCTGTTATTGACCATACTCTGTCGTTATTGAATATACATTGCAGTTATTGACCATACACTACTGTTATTGACCGTATGCTGCAGTTATTGACTATACCCTGCAGCCAATCTCTATCAGTGAGCCTACAATAGACCCAGACATGAGGTGGGTGAAAAACCCCAGTGGTGCAGAACTTTGTGAACCAGAGTTCGAAGTTACCAGTTTTTCCGAAGCATGATAATCTCACGACACAGCATTGACTCAAATATTGCTTTCTGCATGAAACCAATCTTGTTTGAATGTATGAATCATCTCTGCTTACCTATGAGAAGTTAATGTACCTTGAAGAAAGTTTTTTTTAAAAAAAACATGATTTCTGCAGCATTCACAACTTCAATGATGTCATTTTTGCCTGCCTGATGACGATGAGTCTTTTTATTGCTGCTTAAGTGGTTTAAATTGGGTTGTTTGTGTTTACTCTGGGATTAGTTTTACGGTACATTTTTAGAAGGATGGTCATGTGTTTTTGGACCTTTTTCTCCCAGCGAGTTTAAGGTTCCTTTTTCAGTTCTGAGCTGCAATGGTTTTAGTTTAGAAAGAAGTGGGCATCAGATTGAACACAGTGTCTCTCTCACTCTCTCCCTGGTTTTGGGAAATTCTACTGTTTAGCTAAAAGCCTCCCTGGAGTAGAAAATCTGCTGCACCAGGGTCTTGTTGGTGTTTTGGAAAACTATCTTGTCTTCAAACATTTCTGAGTCTCAAGAATATTTGACTGCACAATTCAACTAACTGCCTCAATCCCAGTATCATTAGTCTGTGCTGTGTTAAACGTGTACAAACAATCTTTTGTCTATGGAGGTCGATTTTGGTTGGGACAGCTTCTAAATATTCATTAAAGGTTATGCATTATCATGATTGTTTGTTTCTTGTTTGTAATTGATAAAAGTTCTTGCTAATTTTCTTACTATACATGTTAACTATATTCTCAAATAATCTTTGGTTGATAAAAGCTCCCTAGTGGGTCATTTGAATCATACCTGAGGTAAAACATCTCATCTTCTCCCAGCCAAATTCAAAAAGCAAAACTTCAAACAACACTTTGGCGTTTCTAACCTGAACCATAACACCTGTTGGGTCAGAGAGAAATGTGACTGCTTTCCTTGACGATTGTGTTAGTTTCGCTTTAAAATTTAACAACGGTACAAACACTCTGGTACAAACAACCGAGAAAGTGAATCATTTGGTCTGCGTTTACCCTTTGTTAATAAAGTGAACAACATTGGCTGCAGTGTGTGTGGGGACTTCAGTGGTTCCAGTCTACATATAGCATGAGATGTCATCAAAATATCAAAAAGGTCTCACAAGAATTGATAATTGGCAAATTCATCATTTTTTTTCCCAACAACATGTGTTTTCTTTTGGAACATTTCCAAGTGTTTCCTATATGACAAGAGTGACTACGTTTCAGAAGCACTTTATTGACTGAGTAGCACCTTGGGACATCCTTAGGGCAAGAAAGACACTTGTTTACCTGTGGAGGAAGGGCAGGTTTTAATGAAAATTAGTTTAAACGAGGATTAACAAATTTTAATATCATTTGAATCCCTTGGATGAGGTAGCAAACAGATTGATGCGTTGTTGGGGGGGATTTGGTATTTTTGGTGATTATTATAGTGGAGTTTGGTTATTTCCCTGTTTCTGGTTGTTCATACCCTGACAATGCTTTGACTGTTAATAAATATGTGCTGCATCCACACTTTATTCTTTATTATTGATCAACAAGTAGTGACCTCTCATTCTGGTGACATCTTACCCCAGCAACAGCTCACAACAGTGACAGCTCATGCTCATGGGAGCCTCCCTCAGGTTATTCTTCAGTGAGTATGAGGGGAAGGGAATCAATCATGTGCTGGTAGCACCCTCCTCACAAGTTACACCCAGACCTATAAAGACTGGGCAGAAGGCTGTTCCCTTCAGACACAAACCTTTCACACACCTGGTGAAGGAACAGCGTTCCAAGGCACTGGTGAGGGAGCAACTGGAGTACTGTGTGCAGTTTTGGTCCCCTTATTTGCGAAAGGATATATTGGCCTTCGAGGGAGTACAGAGAAGGTTCACCAGGCTGATACCAGAAATGAGGGGGTTAGCTTATGAGGAGAGATTGAATAGACTGGGCCTGCACTCATTAGAGTTTAGAAGGCTGAGGGGGGACCTTATAGAGACTTACAAGATAATGAAGGGGATAGATAGGGTAGAGGTAGAGAGATTCTTCCCGCTTAGAAAGGACAGCAGGACTAGAGGGCACAGCCTCAAAATAAGGGGGAGGGAGGGCACTTTAGAACGGAGTTGAGGAGGAACTTCTTCACTCAAAGGGTGGTGAGTCTCGGAATTCTCTGCCCATTGAAGTGGTGGAGGCTACCTCGTTGAATATATTTAAGCCACGAGTAGATAGATTTCTGATAGACAAGGGAATTAAGGATCATGGGGAGAAAGCGGGAAAGTGGAACTGATCCACTTCAGATCAGCCATGATCTTATTGAATGGCGGGGCAGGCTTGAAGGGCTAGATAGCCTACTCCCGCTCCTATTTCTTATGTTCTTATGTTTCCAAAAGCTTGTGGGTTTACTATCAAATAAACTGGTTGGACTTTAACCTGGTGTTGTTGAGACTTCTTAATGAGTTTACCTCAGTCCAATGCCGGCATCTCCACATCATGGCCTTCAGAGCTGTCCAGTGGTGCCGAGGGGACCTACCACAGACTCCAGACCCCTCCTCAGCAGATGTAGCCAATCAGACTGCCTGAGATAGCTGGAAATCATCTGCACCAATATGACACAGGATACGTTTCAATCTTTCTTGGGAACCACCATCTAATCCTGCAGAATTAGTCATTTTAAGCCTGTTTTGTGTCTGGAAGAGGAGTTATTTGTGTCCAGAGAGTTCACATGCAAACCATTGGGCCCTTTAACAATGACAAATATCTTTACTTTCTAAGTTCTCATATTTATTGAGAAGACTTTTATTTATCTTGCTGAGGGTTCTGCTCTATTTCCACAAGGAATGAACTGTCCTTCCAGCATTATCACATGATATTCTTGGAACAAAAAAAATCTCAGTGTACAACAAAGTGTGACACAGAGTTATTATTAACTGGTGAATTTTCTAACAAGAAGGGCCCAATAAATACACAGATCCCAGGAAATTAGTTGTTCTGACTGAAGATGCATTTCTGCAGCACCTTTTCATAACCTCAGGATACCCCAAATTGTCTCACAATCAATGCAATACAGTGTTGAAGGACAGTCACTGTGTTATTAAGGGACGCCTTGTGACCGAATGGATAAAATCTCTGCCTCTGAGCCAGAAGCTCTGGGTTCGGGGCCCAATAAAAAGTCTGACAACACCAGGTTTTAGTCCAACCGATTTATTTGATAATAGACTCACAAGCTTTCGAGGTTTCCCTCTTCGTCAGGTGAATGGAGAGTTCTGGCCTCAGACAGAGCATATAAAGCACAGACAGTTTAGAGATTACTGATTAGAATGCGAATCCTTACACCTAACCTGCTGTTCAAGGCCTGAAGTGGCTGACAATGTGAGTGGAAGGAGCACTGATCACAGGTTACAGATATGTGTATTGTCTCCAGACAGTACAGTAAGTGAGGTTTTGCAAACCCAGGCAAGTCACGGGGGTTACAGATAGTGCGACATGAACCCAAGATCCCTGTTGAGACCGTCCTCATGTGTGCGGAACTTGGCTATCAGTCTCTGCTCAGCGACTCTGCGCTGTCATGTGTCGTGAAGGCTGCCTTGGAGAATGCTTACCCGAAGGTCAGAGGCTGAATGCCCGTGACCACTGAAGTGTTCGCCAACAGGAAGGGAACAGTCTTGCCTGGTGATTGTCGAGCGATGTTCATTCATCCGTTGTCGTAGCGTCTGCATGGTCTCCCCAATGTACCATGCTTCGGGACATCCTTTCTTGCAACGTATCAGGTAGACAATGTTGGCCGAGTTGCAAGAGTATTTACCATGTACCTGGTGGATGGTATTCTCACGTGTGATGATGGTATCCATGTCGATGATCCGGCATGTCTTGCAGAGGTTGCTGTGGCAGGGTTGTGTGGAATTGTGGTCACTGTTCTCCTGAAGACTGGGTAGTTTGCTGCGAGCAATGGTCTGTTTGAGGTTGTGTGGTTGTCTGAAGGCAAGAAGTGGGGGTGTGGGGATAGCCCTGGCGAGATGTTCATCTTCATCAATGATATGTTGAAGACTCCAGAGAAGATGTTGTAGCTTCTCCGCTCCGGGGAAGTACTGGACGACGAAGGGTACTCTGTCCACTGTGTCCCGTGTTTGCCTTCTGAGGAGATCGGTGCGGTTTTTCACTGTGGCACATCGGAACTGTCGATCTATGAGTCGAGAACCATATCCTGTTCTTATGAGGGCATCTTTCAGGGTCTGGAGGTGTCTGTCATGATCCTCCTCATCTGAGCAAATCCTGTGTATACGGAGGGCTTGTCCATAGGGAATGGCTTCTTTAACATGTTTAGGGTGGAAACTGGAGAAGTGGAGCATTGTGAGATTGTCTGTGGGCTTGCGGTACAGTGAGGTGCTGAGGCCCAACCCAAGATTTGATAGCGAAGGAATGTGTGTCTGTAACCTCAGCCAGGCAGGTTGATGTTCAACCTGTAAAATCCTTCCAACAGGCACCAATAACAGGTGGTAAGGGTGAGGGAGATTCCTGGAACCTCTGCCGTTACAGATTACAGTCTGCACATGGAAGTGAATGTTGCTTCGCAACACAGACTCATAGAATTATAGTAGAATCTCTACAGCGCAAAAGGAGACCATTCAGCTCATTGAGTCTTTGCCAACTCTCCGATAGGGCATCTTACCCAGAACCTATTCCTGTAACCCCACATATTTAACCCACTAATCCCCCTAACCTATACACCTTGGGACACTAAGGGACAATTTAGCACAGCCAATCCAGCTAGCTGATACATCTTTGGACAAGTTGGGCGAAGGGCCTGTTTCCATTCTGTAAACATCTATGACTCTAAGATTCCACAAACTGTAATGTGATGTTGGCTGGGAGAGAACACATAATGCTGTGAAATATTTTAGATCCACCTGTGGGAGTAGACTGGGGCGTCAGTTTATTGCCTCCTCCAAAAGACTGCACTTCCAACTGTGCAGCATTCCCTTGTTACTGCTACTGGAGCGTGATCGTAGGCTTCTGGAGTTGGAATTAAACCAATAACTTTCTGACTCAGAGGCAAGAATGCGAGCCACCAGGCTATGACTGCAGCAAGAACAACATTTAAAGCTTTGATTATCACTCAATAAATTTGCACTGAAGTATGCCCAGAGTGATAACAATACTGGAAAGAGGACAGCTCAGAAATCCTTCTCACAGTACATGACATAAAAAGTAATGGACTTTCTGGAATGATTGCAAAACTGCAAGCTATTTTACTGCCCTCTGGACAGCTATTAAACACACACACTCTCCCAAGATCTATACTCAGAGTCATTTTGATTGTATTACACCTCTACGCATGCATTGGTTATGTAAGATTTCTTGCTCATGTTGAGGAAGGTGAATTGATGAGCAGTGGAAGTGGGTCAATGATAACTTTCGAGAGAGAATTGGCTATATACTTGGAAAGGAAAAACAAGTACTAGACTATCGCAAAATGGTTGGCAAATGGGATTATTTGGTTAGCTCTTTCAAAGAACAAGCACAATGGACCAAGTAGTCTCCACCTCTGATTTTACATTGAAAAGTGGTTATAGGTATAATAAGTCATTGGAGGCAGAAGTCTCTTCATCAAAATCCTCTATTTACAATTCCAACACAGAGTTCTATCAGTCAGCAAACTACCAGAGGAACTGACACTTCCTATTAAATACAAGGAAAAGACTCCCTGACTGGCCCATCAATTGACTCCTTAATCAGGGAGTTCATATTTCAATAGGCCAATCTGAATGGCCTGATTGAAGTCATTACATTAGGATTTGAGGTTAAGGTGAATTCTATTTCAAATCTCCTTCTCGCTTGCCCTCAACAAGAAAGATCCTTGTTACAAGAAAGACGTGGAAGCTATTGAAAGGATGCAGATGAGATTTACAAGGATGTTGCCTGGATTGGGTGGCATGCCTTATGAGGATAGGTTGAGGGAGCTCAGTCTTTTCTCCTTGGAGAGATGAAGGATAAGGAGTGACCTGATAGAGGTTTATAAGATGTTGAAAGGAAAGGTCAGGTGGATTCTCAGAGGCTATTTCCCAGGGCTGAAGTGGTCGCTACAAGAGGACACAGGTTTAAGGTGCTGGGGAGTGGGTACAGGGGAGATGTCAAGGATAAGTTTTTCACTCAGGGGGTGTTGAGTGAGTGGAATCGGCTGCCATTGGTGGTCGTGGAGGCGAACTCGTTGGGGTCTTTTAAGAGACTTCTGGATGACTACATGAGATTTAATGGGATTGAGGGTTAGTAGGTCAGGATATGATCAGCGCAACTTGTGGGCCGAAGGGCCTGTTTGTGCTGTAGTTTTCTATGGTCTATGTTCTAACAAGCATCTCAATCTGCACTTCGGCCATCAGCTTTAATATTTCAAAATGTTCCTACCTTTCCCTGACACTCCATCAGGATTGTGGCAATGGGAGCTGCGGGAGGGTAAGGAGATATGGCAGGGGAGTGTTGGGGGTGGGGGGAGCGTGGAAACAGGGGTTGGGGCAGAGGCAGGGCAGTTATCTTGGCAACAACATGGCCAAGTTCACCATAATGGAACGCACATCCTGAAGGCAATTTTCACACTTTGTCCTGAAGCTCTTCTCACAACTCACCAAGTGCCCATCCTCATGGTCTGCACAAGAGTGACAGTCAGCCACCTTTGTCAATGTAACTGAGTGGCTTGCCTGGCCATTGTAGAGGACATTGACGAATCAGTCATGCTGATCTGGGTCTGTAGTGACATGTCAGCGAGATAATACAGCAGATTTCCTTTCCTAAACCACATGAGTGAGCCAGATGACTTTTTTATGACAATTCAGTAGTTGCATGATCATTATTACTGGAAGTAGCTTTTCTTCATTCCAGATTTATTTAATTAATGCAAATTGAAATCCCCTTTTGGTTGCATTTGTACCAATGTCTCCGGATTATTAGACATAGCTTCTAGATTAGTAGCCTGGCAACATATCTGTAATACAGTCACCCCCCTCTGCAACTGGCCTTTATAAGTTAATCCTTTGAAATTTGGGATCAGCCTAGCAAACATGTGTTTCAATATATCCTTCCGGAGATCACCTGGCCAACGGAATTGGTTGAAGGTTCTTTACAACTGAAACATCATTAACTCCCCATTATTATCTGAGCTCTCACCTACTCTGTGCCTTTGTAACATCTGCCTCCCATCCGCACAATCCATTCTGCCTTGCACTGTTGTGGTTGTTAGAAAAACAGCTAAACAAAGCATTAATATTTTACACAGCAAGATCCCCCCCAAAAAAAATCAGTGCAAGAAATAACTAGCTTTTAGCCTTACTTGTTTGAGAATTAAATATTGGTCAGGAGTTCAGGAGATCCCACCTAGTTTTTTTCAGTGTTACCTTGAAATGTGGTGCGCCTACCCAAGCAGGTAGACAGGGCTTCAGATTACCGCTTCACCTGAAAGGCATAACCTTCAGCCCATGCTGTCCTCTCTCCTGAAAGATCACCCGAGCTTTTAACCCATAATCTTGAACACTGGACTTGCTTGAGTCTGGCAGGATCTGTGAGCAGTTAAATCAAACACTGAGCAGTTACAGGAGCAGGCAATGATGCTGCAGTAAAGGCCAACGACATAGATTACACAGTGTTTACAGCACAAAAAAGACCAGGAGGTCCCACCAGCCCGTCCCAACTCCTTCCAGCCATACTTCATGTCACGCTATCCTTCTATTCCTTTTCTGTGTTTATCCAGCTTCCTCTAATACAGCCATATCAATCACTTAAACCACAACCTCTTCTTCCAAGTGCCATATTTTCACCACTCTGTGAGTGAAGAAATTTCTCTTGAATTTGCTGCTGGATTTATTAGTGGCTGACTTATATTTATGGTCCCTAATTTTGGTCCCTTCCAGCATTTTTTTTGAAAAGCTTTCGAAATGCCCACCTCTTTATAATTTTACTGCCCCCCACATGAATCCCCCTGTTAGCCCCCTCTGTTATGGAGAAAAGAGTCCCATTCTGTTCAGTCTTTCCTGAATGTTATAACCTTTCAACTCTGTTATTATCCCTATAAGTCTTTCTCTGCATTTTCTCCAGTGCTTTTTGAAATGTGAAGACCAGAACTGCTCACAGAACTCCACATGTGCCTAACAAAGGTTCAGTGAAAGTTTAATGTCATTTCTCCCTTTTCAATCATGTTCTACAAGAAATGAATCCAATTGCTTTGCATGTTTTATGGCTTGTTAAAGTACATTACTATTTTTCATGATTTGTTAGCCTGTATCCCGAGATCGCTTTGTTCTATGATATTATTGGAATCATTAAATAATTCTTATTTTCCCAGGAGTAAGTGGCGTCTATATCGTACCAAAATTCACCACCTCATACAATGAAATTTATTTGCTGTAAGTTTGCGAATAGGTTCACAACTGACTGAAGGGAGCAGAGTGAAAGTTGGAAGTGTAAACAGCAAATGGGAATGTGAGTTTGATGGAAGCAGATGTGATTGCAATGTGTCAAATATAGAAATCTCATCAGAGCTGATTTATCAGTCTCTGACAGATCACATCATTCACTGAAACATGGCTTGTTGAGTCAAATTTCTGCCTTGATATTTTATTCCCTGGGTTGCCAAAGTTCACTTTGGATTTCAAGGCAAGATTCTTCTTCATTGTTTGTTCTTCTTCAGGTTTACAGAGTTCAGTCAAGTCCAGCACAGACTCCCCTTCTTTACTTTTTTCAAGATCCCTTCTTTACTTTTTCCATCTGTGTATTATTATGATCAAGTCCCAGTGATGTTACTAGTTTTATTTCATTGCATTAAAACTATGCAACAGTATCCACGCTATTTACCATCAATCTGGCAATGGCCATTCACCTCATCAAAGGTCAACTGTCGTCTGGTGCGAGTACTAACCACCATCTGGATGGAAATTTCTTTATCCCCTTAGCCTCAGTTGCCTCGATGCCAAAACAAAACTGATCACCATGGCCATTAATGATCGACAGTTTTTGAATGACCGCCATGTCACGAGGGGACAGAAGTTAAAAGTGAGGGGCGGGAGGTTTAGGGGGGATTTCAGCAAAACCTTTTCACCCGGAGGGTGGTGGCAGTCTGGAATGTGGTGCCTGGTGAGGGTGGTGGAAGCGGGATGTCTCACGTCCTTTAAAAAGCACCTGGATGAGTACTTGGCATGTCATCACATTCAAGGCTATGGGCCAAGTGCTGGCAAGTGGGATTCGCTCAGCAAGAAGTCTGATAACACCAGGTTTAACTCCAACCGATTTATTTGATAGTAAACTCATAGTACTGATAGTAGACTTCTTACTGTGTTTACCCCAGTCCAACGCCGGCATCTCCACAAGTGGGATTAGATCAGGACGTTTCATGTATCGATGTTGACTCAGTGGACAGAACAGCCTCTTCTGCACTGTAGTATTCTGTGATTCACTCTGCAACAGATTTTCAAGCTAATCTTGGTCTCTTCAAGTCTGCATACATCAAACTTGGCTTGTCTTTGAATTTGCCAAAATAAAACTTGTAAATCCACCCACACCTGATCAGCTAAATATTTCATGTACAATAAATGTTGAAGGAGAAACTCTGGTATATTTTGAACACTTCCTAAACCTTGGCAGCCAACTCTCTCAAAAGGTCATCATTGACAAAGTGATCCGACACTTCATCTGTAATATCCCAGCCTTCTACAAAGAATGGGGATGAGTGTTTGACAACAAACATCGCCACAGGTCCACAGAAGTTCTGTTGTACAGTGCAGTTTCATCATCACGTTTCTGTACTGCAGTAAGAACTGGACTGTGTATCAGTGACACGTAAGAGTGTGAGAGAAATTCCATCTGCAAATCTTTGCTGCACCATCCAGATTCAATGGGATGACCAGCAAGTAAATGCCACTGTCCTTTTTGAAGCCAGTTCCACAAGAATTCTTGTAAAACTCTTCCAAAACCAATTGTGTTGTTCACTGTGTCAGGATGGCTGAGAAGTGTCTCTCCACCTCCCCCCCCAACCCTCCCCACCCTCCAAGCTCCTGTTTCCTCAACTCTCAAATATCCAATCTTCCAATGGAGGACAAAGAGCCTCTGAAACTTTTCTTGAAGTGTGGCAGTATTGACTGGGGGAGCTTGATGCCAAGCATTTAAAATGGCGACAACTTGACCATCAAGCTTTGAGTACAAACATTTCAACAATGAGGCAGAATAGTGACAGGGGAATGAAGAAAATCCTGAATTATGGATCCCACTGCCTCATGGGATGTCCTGTTCCAGGTACTCAAAGATTTATAGGTTGAGAGTCACGCTGTTCAGTCGCATGTAAACCCATGGCAGAAACCCGTGACCCTGAGTAGATGTCATCCTTAAATCGAGGACAGCTAATAATGATCAATCAAGCTTACAAGAATTGACACCAATACAGTAACATGTGCACTCAGCATAACTCTCGGAGGGCAAGAATCACAGTCACTAGTAATAAAGGAACTAGTGTGATTATGAGAGGCATGGATATAGTGGATAGTCAGAAGCTTTTTCTCAGGGTTGAATAGGCAATTACTAGGGGGCACAGGTTTAAGGTACAAGGGGCAATGTTTAAATGAGGTATACGAGACAAATTCTTTACACAGAGAGTGGTGGGTGCCTGGAACTTGCTGCCGGAGGAGACAGTGGATGCGGACACGGTAGTGACTTATCAGGGGCCATCTTGACAAATACATGAATAAGATAGGAATGGAGAGATATGGTCCCCGGAAGAGTAGGGGGTTTTAGCTGAGATGGGCAGCACGGTCGGCGCAGGCTTGGAGGGCCGAAGGGCCTGTTCCTGTGCTGTAATTTTTTTTTGTTTTTTCTGAGGGAGGAGGAAAGCATAATTCCTTCCACCCCTACAAGATTTCTTCAATGCACAGTTAAACCTAAACCTGAATCCTCCCTGAAAAGGAACAGTCCATTCTTGACCAATACTGTGCACTTTACTTACTGCCTTTAAGGTGATGAGATGTGCCAGGGTGCATCACAGAGCCACCTGTGGAGAGGTGGAGATGATGGATTTGAAGGAGGTGGAAAGGAAGGGGGTGGGAGAGTGGGAGAATTTTTTCACAGCACGATACCACAAGCGGTATTCCGACAACTCACTTTTTGAATTGCTAAAGCAGTTCTGACAGTACGTCATCAACCTGTAAAGATTAACTCTTATTCTTGTCTTCACAGATGCTGCCTGAGTCCATTGCGTTCTTATAGCATCTTTAGCTTTTATTTGGAGATTTCAGCAGCTTAGTGTTCTTGAATCTTCTGTGACATGTTTCTAAGGCCCCTCAAGATTCACATAGTGCCCAGTGAGAGGGTGGCATAGTGATAATGTCTCTGGATTGGAATTCCAGATATCCAAGTGAGTGTTCATTGGACACAAGTTCAAATCCCACCACGACAACTGATATAATTCAAAGCCAGTAAATCAAAAATTTTGGAATATGAATCTAGTCTAAGTAATACTGCCCATGTTACCATTGTTGTTAGTTCACCAATGTCATACTTTTACAATGATATAAAGGCACCAATTGCTCATAAGGAATTGTGTAAACATGTGGGTTAATTTACTGAGACTATACTGGGAATATTTATGGAGATATTAAACTTAGATTGCAGAGCCTCAGAGTGATGTGTGTGATCTATTGAAAGGCAAAAGTGAGCTAAACTGGATCACACTTCTCTTCCAGTAATGTCACACTCTTATCCCGTAAAAGCATATTAACGTGCCCTGCTTGAACTATGAGGAGAGGCTGAATAAACTAGGCTTGTACTTGTTAGAGTTTAGAAGAATGAAGGGAGATCTCATTGAGACGTATAAGATGTTGAATGGGTTGGATAGGATAGAGGTGGAGAGGCTCTTCCCGCTCAGAAAGGACAGGAGCACTAGAGGGCACAGCCTCAGAATAAAGGGGGGGCGGTTTAGAATGGAGTTGAGGAGGAACTTCTTCACTCAAAGGGTGGTGAATCTCTGGAATTCTCTGCTCGTTGAAGTGGTGGAGGCTGCCTCGCTAAATATTTTTAAGACGCGGGTTGATAGGTTTTTGATAGGCGAGGGGATTAAGGGTTATGGGGAGAGGGCGGGAATGTGGAACTGAGCCACGACAGATCAGCCATGATCTTATTGAATGGCGGGGCAGGCTCAAGGGGCTAGATGGCCTACTCCTGCTCCTATTTCTTATGTTCTTATGTTCTTATGTTCTTTACTTATTAAATGTACTTATCCCTTTTCAAAGAAGTATATTTATTCATGTTTAGTTATGATTACGTAAGGATAGAGAATGGATGAATCTAAGAGTTTCTGAAGCATAGAGGCAATCTGCTGGTACACCTAATGGTAACCTTGTCTGGAAGTGCCTTCAGTTGCTCACAGCAGTCTGTGGGATTGTTATTCTTGAATGTAGTTCCTGGGATTTGGGATCTTGTCCGAGACGTGACAGGATTGTACAATGGTTGAGGAGTTAGAATGGATCTGATTTGTCCTCAGTGACATCTCATTATTGTGGTTTTGTGTGAAACTGTTTCATAGGAGCAAGATTCTGAACAAATTCCTGCCACCTCAGCTGGTTGTCACAGATCTTCAATGGGATCCTGAATGTGAACGTGTTGTCCCAACTATAAACTTGGCGATTCTGTACTTGAATTTTATGATGCTCGTTGAATATCTTTTCTTGCAGTTTTAAAATTTGCTCTCTCTGACAAACTAGAGTAGGTACATTGATTTTGATTTGATTTGATTTATTATTTTCGTATGTTATTATTTCTTTCATGCTATGCAGAGAAAACATACAGTTCATAGAAAGGAAAGGAGAGAGTGCAGAATGTCGTATTACAGTCATAGCTAGGGTGCAGAGAAAGATCAACGTAATACGAGATAAGTCCATTCAAAAGTCTGACAGCAGCAGGGAAGAAGCTGTTTTTGAATCGGTGATACGTGACCTCAGAATTTTGTGCCTTTTTCCCAACAGACGAAGGTGGAAGAGAGAATGTCCGGGGTGCATGGGGTCGTTAATTATGCTGGTTGCTTTGCCAAGGCAGCGGGAAGTGTAGACAGAGTCAATGGATGGGAAGCTGGTTTGAGTGACGGACTGGGCTACATTCACGACCTTTTGTAGTTTCTTGTGGTTTTGGGCAGAGCCATATCAAGCTGTGATACAACCAGAAGGAATGCTTTCTGTGCACTGCTTTCCAAACATGAGCTCTGCCTGTGATGGAACAGTTTCCCTCCTCATTCTCAGATGTAAAATTGCAATGTGTAAATCTTGCTTGGAAGGTCTACTGATTTCACTGTGCAAATCTTTCATTCAGGTAGGCTGTTATATCTAGGCTAATGATTTTCCACTTCTCACACATGTCCTGAAATGGCTTCCAGTAGATTCTGGACTGTCATCCATAATGACCTCCATGTGCACATAAAAGAAACTGAAAATAGCATTCAAGAGTGTGCACACCAGTTGTGTTTGATGTATTGTTCAATTGTCGAATAATGGGGTACTTGGTAAAGGAATCAATGATGACCATGAAATCAGTGCCATGGACATGAAAGAGAATTAAATGCGATTTTGGACGAAGAATGAGTAAGAACTTCACATGCAATGCATGCGCCTTTGTGCTGACTTGACAAGTGCACTTGATATGCCTTATCACTTCTTGACAATGGCTTCAATGTTATTGTTCATTGCTGGCTAATAGACTGCCTGCTCTGTAAGCATTTTCATCCAATCTATGCCAGTTTGTGAGTGATGAAGTTGTTGAAGAGTATCAAGCTGTGAAGATTCAAATATGATGAACTGCCTGTCTTTGAAGATGACTCCTCGGGAGATACCTAGTTCATCCCAATAAGTCAAAATAGGTTCACATTTATGAACATGCTGAATGGAATCAGGCTACCCTTCATGGTTGGTTTTGCAGTTTCTGTGGTGTGGAATATTTCATTGTTTTTTTTCTTGTAGCTATTGGCATTTGCAATGAGAAAAATGTACTCAATCAATTGATGAGCTTGCATTCTCCTGCAAGTGTAATATTGCAGCTCAATTGAAACTGCCAATTTTGTGAAAACATTCCAGATATTTTGAAGTTAGGTCATGAACTGAGGTGATAAGGATTATTTCTGAGGTTGATCTGCCTCGTAATGACTGCTTTTTCAATGGATTGTCACAAGTCAGATGTTCAGGCATGTTGATAGACCTACAATTGTCAGGCCCTTTGTCTCCATGATGTAGAGCATATATGAAGCCCAGGAGGATTAATAGTGCTTGCACTCCAGGACTATGGAACTTAAGCATGGAGTTAATGGGCCATTGTATTCTGAAAGTTTCACAGCAGTAAGACCTCCACGTTCTTGGATACATGTCTTTTAGAATCCAGAGGGTTAGTGTGTTAATACTTGCCCTTTGTCAATCTTAGTCAACAACAAGTAATTACCAACTTTCTTAGGACAGATAATTCAAAACTTGGCAAACACTTTGGAATGTGTGATAGCATCTATGAGTTGGTGAGATTGACGGTGTGAAACATGTGTTCACCGCCAATCATCTCATTGTACAATTTATTGTCATTTTCTGTGAGTCATGTCATGTATGTGTTTCTATGAGATGCCACACTCTAAGAATAAGGGGTAAGACATTCAGATCTAAGGCCATTTCATACCTGTATTTAATCTTGCTGCCAGGCTGGGCACCTTACCACTGCTGCATGCCATACTGCATTTCTATAATGATATAAAAACACCAACCACTCATAAGGGATTGGATAAACAAACTGTGGGTTCATTCACTGAGACTGGGAACACATGAACATTTATACAGAGGTATAAAACTTAAGGACATCGGAACTGCAGAGCTGCGTGGCTGTTTTCATACAATGGCAACAAATTAAGCAAATCAGAAGGAATTAAACAGGAACCGAAGGGAACAGGTCCTTGAAGAGATATTGTAACTATAAAAGAACAACATCTCTGAAAAAAACTTATCAAAATAAAGCTAAATATTGCTGGGGGGAGGGTGGTCAGTAATGCCCCACTGGTCACGGAAAGTTACGTGTTCTGATGAGAAGCTGATGTGAAACTAAACTGGGTTACATGACACACTTCCTTTCTAGTGATGGAATGCTTCTATTCCTTAAAGGTATATTACAACACTTAGATTTGACTCCCAATTCACACCAATATCATTGATTCTTAACTGCCATCTGAAATGACCAAGCAAGCCATCCAGTTTCAAAGGCAATTAGGGATGGGCAACAAATGCTGACCTTGCCAGAGACACCTACATCTCATGATAGAATTCCATTAAGATTACACAGTTCTCTAGCTTCAAAAAGACCCATTCACCAGCTGCTAGTGTTGAAAGCTAATTGCAAAATAGAATTAGAAAGATCCCTCACATGATTGTACATTTAAAAAAGTGATTTTGTTTTGGCTATTCAATAAACTTCAATAAATTTTTAAAAAATGAACTGGTGAAACACAGATTGAGACCACCAAAGATCAAGTTTTCTGAAAGTGAGTTCATAATTGTCATTCTCTCTGATTTTATAACCTTGTACTATTATAGACAGGAGCCTTGTGGTGACAGACTGCACAAGTAATAGAGAGGGCATGAGATATATATGTTAGTAAGTGATATTTGAATTTGACAAAACTAGTCAGATATGGTGCTGGGTCAGAATAAATCAATTGTGGAAACTATGATTCTATCCTTAAAAAGCCAACACATATCTTTCAGGGAATGGTGTGATGATACTGTACCTTGAAAAAATGTATTTTATCATTAGTCACTTGACTAGAGATCCAGAGGCCCAGACCCTGGGGACATGGGTTCAAATCCCACCATGGTAGTTGGTGAAATTTAAATTCAGAGAATAAGTCTGGAATTGATAGCTTGACTCAGTAAGGACAACAATGAAACTATTAGAAATTGTCATAAAGACCCATCTGGTTCAAATCCACCATCTTTACCCAATCTGGATTACACGTGACTCCAGGCACTCAGCAATAGTAAAATCTTCACTGCCCTCTGAAATGTCCTACAAAGCTCCAGGGCAATTGGGGATTCTCCACAAATACTGGTCTTGCCAGTGACACCCACTTCCATGATAGAATATAGGGAACAAAACCTTAATATTGGTAAACACATGAACTATGACACGAGAAAACATGGTAAGCTTTAGGTGTCAGTTTAAGCTATTAATTCAATTCCTAGAGATGCTATTGGCTGGTGACATTGTCCAGTCTATACCACTCTTCATGATGTAGTCACCTATCTTGCCATATAAATATAAGTTGTTAAAATACTTATATATAAACACACCTTGTGTTCAACTAAACTTTTTTCTACTCTAATGCTTTGCTGCCTAGATATCTGCCAATATAATTCTGAGATGCGTACATTTTAAAAATGGGAATTTTTTTAAATTTCGGGTTTGCAGGATCAGCATGTAAAGGTTCACAGCTGCAAAAAGGGCAACTGCAAATAGAACTGCAGACTCTGACCATTTGGTGGCATTGTGCCACCCTTCCAAAGTTTCTTATCTTAACATAGAACATAGAACACTACAGCACAAACAGGCCCTTCGGCCCACAAGTTGCACCGATCATATCCATACCTACCAGGCCATAGAACTATTTGTAACTCCCAATCCCATTAAACCCCATGTACTCATCCAGAAGTCTTTTAAAAGACCCCAGCGAGTTCGCCTCCACCACCACCGACGGCAGCCGATTCCACTCACCACCCTCTGAGTGAAAAACTTACCCCTGACATCTCCTCTGTACTTGCTCCCCTGTACCTCAAACCTGTGTCCTCTCGTAGCGACCATTTCAGCCCTGGGAAATAGCCTCCGAGAATCCACCCTATCTATTCCTCTCAACATTTTATAAACCTCTATCAGGTCGCCTCTCTTGTTTTTAGTTTTTTCTCAAAACGTTTATTATTTTATTAGTGTCATGAATCGGCTTACATTAACACTGCAATCAAGTTATTTGAAAATCCCCTAGTCGCCACACTCTGGTGCCTGTTTGGATACACTGAAGGAGAATTTACATTGGCCAATGCACCCTAACCAGCACATGTTTTGAACTGTGGGAGAAAACCGGAGCACCCAAAGGAAACCCATGCAGACACAGGGAGAACATGCAAACTCTGCACAGACAATGACCCAAGCCGGGAGTCAAACCCGGGTCCCTGGCGCTATGAGGCGGCAGTGCTAACCAATGCACCACCATGCACCCACCGCTCGCCCCTCACCTCCACTGGGATAAATTTTAATCTAGCTTCATCTATTTTTAATCTATATTTAACTTTATTACTTTTTCACCGACCTTCCATCTCCTAGCCTCAATTATTGACCATTTAAGGTGATTTGTTTTTGTGTACTTCCCATTGTCTGATCCTCTAGCTGAGTTCCATTTTTTTGTGACTGGCTTTAGCCTTTTAGCCCCCCTCCTGAATACCAGAGGAACTGAATGCCTTTCAGCTGATTGCTCTTTGATCTGTTTCAACTCTTCCTGCTTGAACATTTCCCTCGAGGATTCCTCACATGGTCACCAGCCCCCTTCACTCAGACTTTTCTCTCTGTTTCCAATTTGTAAGCAGTAGTTCTTGCATTTGATGCCTCGTGGTGTTGCCTTGTCTGTCCTGTTTTGGTTCAAAGTTACAAGCTGTATAATATTGGAGGATCAGTATAATAAGAATTGAGTTCCTGCGGTGTTCCTGGGTCCAAAACTTTGCTTCTGTGCTTGTCTTCACTTATTAATTCAATCATCCTGTCACCCAGATTAGTTCATTTACTTTCCTCCATTTATTTTGCTGGTTTCCTCATTTCTCTTTCCATTCATTCACTTTCTGCTACCTGTGTTCCATGACTTTAGAGAAACAAGAAGCAGGAGAAGGCCATTCAGCCCTTTGCGCCTGCTCCATCTTCATTTTGATCATGGTTGACCATCGAATTCAATATCTTAATTCCCCCCCTTCCTCCCATATCCCTTGATCCCTTTAGCCCCAAGAGTTAGATCTAATTTCTTCTTGAAATCACACAATGTTTTGGCCCCAACATGAATTCCACACTTTCACCACCCTCTGGGTGAAGAAATTTCTCTTCACCTCAGTCCTGAAAGGTTTACTCCTTATCCCCAAACTGTGACCCCTAGTTCTGGACTCCCCCACCATTGAGAACAACCTTTTTGAATCTACGCTGTCTAACCCTGTTAGAATTTTAAAGTTTCTATGAAATCCCCTCTCATTCTTCTAAACTCCAGAATCATGTGGTGATTGACACTTGCTTTCCCTTTTCCTGATGCCTTTCTGATACTAATTTATCGATCAATTCCTGTTCTATTAATTCGATTTAATGTGCTACCATGGTCCTCAGTTACTTTACTGCTTGTCAGTGCCTTCACCTTGTGAGACCTGCTTTATTTTGCTTTTACATCAGTTCACTGTTGCAATTATGGTTTGCCATTTAATTTAAAACTTCATGTTATTATTTTCTCTTGTCTGCTGTTTATGATTTGATCTGATTTATAATTATCACATGTATTAGTGTACAGTGAAAAGTATTGTTTCTTGCGCGCTATACAGACAAAGCATACCGTACGGAGGGAAGGAAAGGAGAGAGTGCAGAATGTAATATTACAGTCATAGCTAGAGTGTAGAGAAAGATCAACTTAATGTGAGGTAGGTCCATTCAAAATTTTGATGGCAGCAGGGAAGAAGCTGTCCTTGAGTTGGTTGGTACGTGATCTCAGACTTTTGTATCTTTTTCCTGACGGAAGAAGATGGAACAGTATATGTCCAGGGTGTGTGGGATTCTTAATTATGCTGGCTGCCTTTCCAAGACAGTGTCAATGAATGAAAGGCTGGTTTGAGTGATGGACTGGGCTTCGGTGATGACTCTTTGTAGTTTCATAGAACATAGAGCAGTACAGCACAGTACAGGCCCTTCGGCCCTCAATGTTGTGCCGAGCTATGCCCAATCCCAAGATCAAGCTGTGCCACTCCCTATAAGTCTGGTGTGCTCCATGTGCCTATCCAATAACCGCTTGAAAGTTCTGAAAGTGTCTGAATCCACTATCACAGCAGGCAGTCTATTCCACACCCCAACAACTCTCTGAGTGAAGAATCTACCTCGAACATCCCTCCTATATCTCCCACTATGAACCTTATAGTTATGCCCCCTAGTAACAGCTACATCCACCCGAGGAAATAGTCTCTGCACGTCCACTCTATCAATTCTTCTCATCATCTTATAAACCTCTATTAAATCACCTCTCATCCTCCTCCGCACTAAAGAGAAAAGCCACAGTTCCCTCAACCTTTCCTCCTAAGACCTACCCTCCAAACCAGGCAGCATCCTGGTAAATCTCCTCTGCACTCTCTCCAATGCTTCTGCTTCCTTCTTATAGTGAGGTACCCAGAACTGAACACAATATTCCAAATGTGGTTTCACCAACGTCCGGTATAGTTGCAGCATAACCCCACGGCTCTTAAATTCAAACCCCTGTTAATAAACACAACGCACTATAAGCCTATTTCATAGCTCTATCCACTTGAGTGGCAACCTTCAGAGATCTGCGGATATGAATCCCAAGATCTCTCTGTTCTTCCACATTCCTTAGAATCCTGTCGTTGACCCTGTAGTCCGCATTCAAGTTTGTCCTACCAAAATGAATCACCTCACACTTATCAGGGTTAAACTCCATCTGCCACTTTTCGGCCCAGCTCTTCATCCTAGCAATGTCTCTTTGCAGTCTACAAGAGCCCTCCACCTCATCCACTACTCCACCAATCCTGGTGTCATCAGCAAATTTACTAACCCACCCTTCAGCCCCCTCTTGCAAGTCATTGGTAAAAATCACAAATAGCAGAGGACCCAGCACTGACCCCTGTGGTACACTGCTGGTAACTAGCCTCCAGTCTGAAAATTTTCCTTCCACCGCCACGCTGTGTCTTATCCAATAGGCTAAATTTCCTTCTATCCCACACATCCTTATCTTCTTCATGAGCCTACCATGGGGAACCTTATCAAACACCTTACTAAAATCCATGCATATGACATCAACTGCTCTACCTTTGTCCACACACTTAGTTACCTCCTCAAAGAATTCAATCAAATTTGTGAGGCAGGACTTACCCCTCATGAAAGTATGCTGACTATCCCAGATTAAACTGCATCTTTCCAAATAGTCATAAATCCTATCTCTCAGGACCCTTTCCATTAACTTACCCACCACCAAAGTCAGACTAACTGGCCTATAATTACCAGGGTCATTCCTATTTCCTTTCTTGAAAAGTGGAACAACATTTGCCACTCTCTAGTCCTCTGGCACTATCCCACTGGACAGTAAGGACTCAAAGATCAAAGCTAAAGGCTCCACAATCTCACCCCTTGCCTCCCAAAGTATCCTAGGATGCCCCAGTCTACTCAGTCTGTCCTCATAAGCCAATCTTCTCAACTCCAGAATCAACCTAGTGAATCTCCTCTGTACCCCTTCCAGTGCCAGTATATCCTTTCTCAAGTAAGGAGACCAAAACTGTGCACAGTATTCCAGGTGTGGCCTCACCAGCACCTTATATAGCTGCAGCTAACCTCAGTGTTTTTAAACTCCATCCCTCTAGCAATGAAGGACAAAATTCCATTTGCCTTCTTAATTACCTGCTGCATCTGCGAACCAACTTCTTGTGATTCTTGCACAAGAACACCCAGGTCCTCCTGCACAGCAGCATGCTGCAATTTTTTAACCACTGAAATAATAGGTCATTTTGTTGTTATTCCTACCAAAATGGATGACCTCACATTTACCAACATTGAACTCCATTTGCCAGACCCTGTTCCACTCACTTACATTATCTATATCCCTTTGCAGACTTTCAGCATCCTCTGCACGCTTTGCTCTGCTATTCACCTTAATGTCATCTGCAAATTTTGACACACTACGTATGGTCCCTAACTCCAAATCATCTATGTAAATCGTAAACAATTGTGGTCCTAATGCTGATCCCTGAAAATGTGTGTGGAAGGAGCACTGATCACAGGTTAAAGAGATGTGTATTGTCTCCAGACAGCACAGTGAGTGAGGTTTTGCAAACCCAGGCAAGTCACGGGGGTTAACTTTCTCCACGGGGGTTAACAGTGCTCCTTCCACACACATTGTCAGCCACCTTAGGACTTGAACAGCAGGTTAGGTGTAAAGATTCGCATTCTAATCAGTAATCTGCAAACTGTCTGTGCTTTATATGCTCTGTCTGAGGCCAGAACTCTCCATTCACCTGACAAAGGGACTAACCCGAAAGCTTGTGCGTTTACTATCAAATAAATTGGTTGGACTAAAACCTGGTGTTGTCAGACTTTTTACTGTATATAATGTACTGCAGGAATTCCACCAAATTAATCAAACATGGCCTACCCTTCATTGAAACCATGCTACGTCTTACCAATGGGACCATTTATATCCAGATGTCTCGCTATTTCTCCCTTGATGATAGATTCAAGCATTTTCCCTACTACAAAAGTTAAGCTAACCAGACTATAATTACCCACCTTTTGTCTACCTCCTTTTTTAAACAGTGGCATCACATCTGCGGGAACCACCCCTGAGTCCAGCGAATTTTGGTAAATTACCACTAGCACATTTGTTATTTCCCCTGCCATCTCTTTGAGTACCCTGGGATGCATTCCATCGGGATCAGGAGACCTGTCTACCTTTAACCCCCCCATTAGCTTGCCCAACATTACCTCTTTCATGATAATGATAGTTTTGAGGTCCTCACCTGCCATAGTCTTCCTGTCATCAATTTTTGGCGTGTTATTTGTGTCTTCCACTGTGAAGATTGACACAAAATATCTGTTCAATGCCTCAGCCATTTTCTCATTTCCAGTTATTACATCCCCATCTCGTCCTCTAAAGGACCGATATTTACTTTAGCCACTCTTTGTACATTTGTAGAAACTTTTACTTTCCGTATCTGGGTTGATGATGCGTTCCAATTGGCACTAAATCATTTGTTCTTAGAAAATGCAAGAAGATTAAAGCAAAATCCCATATATAAACATTCTTTTTGAGTTTGTTGGTGAGTCAGAAGAATCGTTGAAACAATAATTCCACTTTCCTCATTCTAAATTCTTAAATATGGGTTAAGCAAATTGTCACAATGATTCAATTTGCTTATTGAATTATCTTCTGCATCAACAAACCAATCTCGTTGAAGTTTTCAATGGATGGCTTTGGGCTGTCCAAAATGTCTTGCTGTGACTGTTCCTTTTAAACGTCATATCTGTTTTCTGGAACTTCGAACCGCAGCTTAAACATACCTACTGTGTGCAGCTTGCACAATGTTCAAGACTGTGTGCTTCAGAATGAACTGAGGGTAAAATAGGGTACATTTCCTTTTAGGAATACCGTTGCTGTTTTACTTTCCGAAAGGCTTCAGAGAGAAGTTGAGGTTGAATTCTCAAAGCTCTATCTTTGAAGACAAGTTAGACATTATACACATGTACTGATAAACATCACCTTTCCTCTGGGAACCCTGACTGACACATGCCACCTGTGAAGAGAACAGCTGTGACCTCTTTGTAGGTGCTTAAAAAGGGAAGCAAAGGTTGTTTATGGAGAATGGATTCCTTTTTAGTTACCTACTTCCAATGAAAATTTCCTCTGTGCTATTTTTGAGGCATGAGGATGTTTTGATGTATTAAAACTTGGAATGCACATCAACAATGATTTTCTGAGTATTTTATGAGGGCTTTTTGTTTGTGGAAACTTTTGTTTATCTAAGATTGCATGAGTTGGCAATAATTGTTACATTTTCCATTTCTGAGTAACTGGTTCAATGCTAGGCATTCAATTTGTGAGTTTGTGCATCCTACTGCTTAAGAAACAGAACATCTAAGCAGGGAGGATGAGGAGGAGGAAATTTATTGGGCGAATGGTCTGGAGGAAAGATTGATGGCTGGAGATATTTAGCGTGTTGAGGTTTGATGACTCAAAAGTGGTGAGCATAAGCTTGGGTCCCATTTCCTTGAACCTGTCTCCTTTGCATGTTACTGATGAATTAGCAGGAAAGCAATCTCATGATAGAAAGTTGTGGGTCCAATTCCCACTCCAGATCCTTGTGCACGCAATCCAAGCTGACAGTCACCATGTAAAACTGGAGGACCTCTGCACTACAGGAAGTGCCACCTTTCAGACAAGATGTGCAACTGAGACCATGTCCATCTTTTCAATTTGAAATAAAAGATACCATGGTACTATTTTGAAGATAAACTGTATTCTTTTACACTTTTCTTCAACCATCATCTTATGGGGATTATTGAATCATTATCTCATCACTGTTTGTGGAATCTTATCTTTTAAACAATATGAAAAAACAAATTATCTTGCCCATCAATATTTCAAAACTTCCTTCTCAATTTTTCTATTCATTAGGAGTTTCCTTCTTAACTTTACTCTTGGATCCTGGGGTCTGCTCCCAGATCGCTTGACCCATTCCCTGTCTGTTCTCACCAGGAATGGTTCCAAGATCCTGAGATCCTGTTCTTTGTGCTTCTGGCTCCTGATGTTGACTCCCAGAACCTGTGCCAGTGTTTTTAGGATCTCCCTATGCACTGGATCCTAAATCCCTAGGGCTGCACTCATAAGGTCCACCCCATCTTCCAACATAGTATCAGGTGCTGTGCCTTATAATACTGAGAGAATTCAAGTCCATCTCCCACTATCTCTATATTTAAGGCTGTTCCGAATTCTTGTAGATCTTTGCCCCTTCTAATATATAATTTGTGATGTCACCCTTGTTCCTTCGAAAGTCTCAGACACAAGACAAGCAGTGCCACAGAAGATATGCCAGTATGGAATACTTATAACATATTAGAACTCTCACATCTACAAATGCTTCCCATTTATAATTCCTCACTCTCTGCTGTCACAATTTGACACAAGGGTATTTGTAAAATCTTTTACTACTGCAAATTCCTGTGTTTGCATATCTGATGGAATCTCCCTGTGTACAGGCCAAGGACTATTAATCCAGAAACTCAGCTAATGTTCTGAGGGCCCGGATTCGAATCCTGCCACAGCAGATGGTGGAATTTGAATTCAATTAAAAAATATCTGGAATTTAGAAACAACTGATGACCCTGAAACTGCTGTCTGTTGTCAGAAAAACCCATCTGGCTCATTAATGTCCTTTAGGGAAGGAAATCTATTATCTTTACCCTGTCTGGCCTACATGTAACTCCAGATCCACAATGTGATTGACTCCCAACTGTCCTCTGAAATGGTCTGGGAAGCCACTCAGTTCAAGGGTGACGAGGGATGGGCAATAAATGTTGGCCTGTCCCATGAAAATAAAAGCTGTAACAATGCAGCAGCCCCCCATTGTGACTACCTGTGCTGAGTGAGTATGAAACTGCACTAAACTGTGCTACCTTAAGCATGACATCCGAAACGTGACAAGTGCAACGTTAACATGCTCTGTACAAGGTTTTTCCGGTATTACACACAGATTTATCTGGATCAAAATCAGTCTTATTAAATGAAATCCAAGCGTAAAACATTAGAAAGGAAATCAGATTGTTCACCTCATTTAGTTAGACTCTATCCAGGGTACGTGACAAACTCTCAGTAGAATTCCATGAAAATAAGGAACAATTTTTCTGCCGGATCCCCAACATTACTCCCGTAAAACTACAGGGCGTCAATCTAATATTACAAACTACTTTTAAATGAATACTGTGGACACATTCCAGATTCGGTCTAATTGCTTGGGTAACCTACAACATATGTAGAAGTCAAGAGCTGCATGTGTTTCTCTTCAGGGCCTTCTGCCATTGCATTTCCCCTTCTTCATGAACATCCACACATCCACTCATCGTTCAACCTCTCTATTCTTTGTAGGTTCCAGTCATTATCTTTCAGATAGACCAACACTGCACACAATCTTCATTTCTCTGACTGTGCGTTCACTTGATTGTTCTCCATAACTTGTTGAAAGTTCACCAATTGGGATCATTGGGTGGGATTTTGTGACCTTGTTTGTGCAAAATCGTAAAATCCCGCCCAAAGCCAACGGTGATTCCCGTTCAGGGAACTTCGCCCACCCTTGGAATTGGGATGGGCGAGGTGATAGATTTTTAGCCATTAATTCTATTTTTCTCTTCACAGATACTGCCTAACATACCGAGTGTTTCCAGCACCTTCTGCTTTTATTTTTGACTCACCCTTCTCATTCTCTAATGAATCAGTTGAAATCTTCAAAATGTTCCTCTGTGTCTCTACCCAATAACTGCAACTTCTTCATTTTGCTGGATTCAGAGTCTTCACATGTAGACAATCATTCTTTTCAGTGACTCTTCTACCTGGGTTTCACAGAATCTTTACAGTACAAAAGGAAACCATTCGGTCCATTGAGTTTGCCATCCTACACCAGTGACATTGTGAGGTTTACACCCACAAAGGGCAAGAACCCAATTTTATTGTCCATACATAAGTTTTAATATAATTATCAGCCCCCCGCCACCCCCACCCACCATATATTCCCTCCTGCATTGTATTTTCAAACCTTGCAACACGATGTCACATTGGCAAGGTTTACAATGCTTTCATCCAGACATACACCTGTAGTGGGGATCCCTCTGGGGGTACAAAGGTGACTATAGTTCCCAGGTTGCCTTGCTTCCGTGCAGGAGATGTGATTCCTTCACAATTCCATTCTCTTTGATGGGCTTTGCAAACAGATTTACTCCATTCCACTGAATTGGAATGCAGAATGCGTAGCAATACAAATTAGGTGTAGCCATCTTGGTTGGTGAGCTCACTTTACTTTGTTTTTAAGAGCTCAATTCAGATTTCCAGCTGGTGGATTTAAAGAAAAAAATCATTATTTGGCATAACACTTCATGACAGTCTTCATGACGGATTTCATCTTCATTTGCTGAGTTTAAACAGATTAGGCTGCCACTTAATTTGTAGAAGAGACACTCTTTGGTAAGGCACAACATTGTTTTGTCTCTCCATGAGTGCATAAGTAGTTTCTACTTAGGCTGCAGTGGTGGAGGTTGACTGCACAGGGACCTTGGCCCATTCCGAACCTGTTTAGAAAGGATCAGACTCATCATGGAGTTCAAAGCCTGCCGTTTGACTGACAAGGTTTGTCACAAGGAATCAGTTAGTGACTTATTGTGTTTCCCATTCCTTGCTTGGGGACAGCACAGTGGCACAGTGGTTAGCACTGCTGCCTCACAGCACCAGGGACCTGGGTTCGATTCCCGGCTTAGGTCACTGTCTGTGTGGAGACTGCACATTCTCCCAGTGTCTGCGTGGGTTTCCTCTGGGTGCTCTAATTTTTTCCCCACAGTCCAAAGCTGTGCGGGATAGGTTGATTGGCTATGCCAAATTGCCCCTTAGTGTCCAGGATGCCAGGTTAGAGGGACTAACAAGGTAAATATGTGGGGTGACAGGGATAGGGCTTGGGTGGGATTGTTGCCGGTGCAGACCTAATGGGCTGAATGGCCTCTTTCTACTCTGTAGGGGTTATATTTGTGGGTAGATCTCTGCATGGGCCACTGTGATGCAAGATGGGTCGCAGGCAGGATGACTTACTGTTCCAGAATTTTTGGAACTGTCCTTTGCAGTTGTCCCAAGACACACTCAAGTATTGAAGGCAGTTCAGAGAACAGGCAAGAGATTGTTCTCTGTGGTCAGGGGTTGAAATTAGAAGGAAAGGTTGCAGCAACTTGGTCTATTCAGTTTTTAAGAGGGATCTCTGAGAAGTGAATAAAAATATTAGATTGCAAATTGTTTGGAAGTTCAGAAAGTTCAGAGTAGAACAAAGGGGTGATCACAGGTTTTTGTTATTCATTTCTGGGACATGGATTTTGCTGGCTGGCCAGTATTTATTGCCCATCCCTACTTCCTGGGGGCAGTTGAGAGTCAACCACATTGCTGTGGCTCTGGAGTAGGCCAGACCGGGTAAGGACGGCAGATTTCCTTCCTTGAAGGTAAAAATAGAATAATGATAACTTTGGAAAAGACTTCTCCCTGTGAATACTGATCGACACATGGAATGCATTCATCAGATAGAGTAGTAAAGGCAAAAATCCTGGAATCATTTAGGAAGCAACTGGAAGTGGGATATCAGGAGATTTATGATGAAACACCTAAGATGTGTCAGAAGACCTTCTGAAGGAATCTTAACTCTCTGCCAAGTTTCAATCTGCGCATGATTTGAGCGTTCCTCCTGTCTCAAGCAGATTAATGGGTCGCGTACCGAAGATTCAGATCTACATAATTAAGTAGAAGAACACAGGTCAAGCCACCTCGCAGTGCAGTGTTCACGCACAAACATTTAATAATTCACTCTGGACTTTGCATCAAGTGGTCAGATATGGTGCTTGTTCAAATCTTGACCTGCTCTTTCAGTAGATTGCATCGCAAAAGCACATTCTGTGTTCGAGAGGGAGACTGCTTGGCGGCTGAATCCCCTTTCCTCCTTCCAGACATCAAGAAGAAAGAAAGTTGGAAATGTTAAACTAAACAGGCAGCAGAGACGGGCTGCCCAGTCCAACTGTGGGTGGGTGAAACCAGCAGCGGGTGCCAATCTCGTACTTGGCAAGCCGCTGGATGTGTGCGCCAACCAGCTTGGCTCAGATCCATCTCCAACTTCTTGAATATCCAAGTTGTTTAACCACGAGAGAAACGTTCTGAAACGCCTGGCAGTCCTACTGGGCTGGGGCGAGAAAGGGGAGAGAAAAGCTCTCCGGGGAGGGCAGATAACAAAGCCAAACAACTTGGTTAACTGTGACAGGCAGAACCTGACCCAGACTCAGTGTAAGTGGAGCTTTTTGACGGTCCGTTCACTCGCCTTTGTTCCTCTTCTATCGTGACGCTAAGCAGTCTAGCCAGGGTGACTGTACTCTTTCCTTGAGTGGTTCAAGAATTCCGTGCTTAAGTGATCTCATTAATCCTCTAAAGGCTCTACATGACGGACAGAATCAGCAGGGTATTAAAAAGGTTGCACTCGCTCAACAGGCAGACCACAGTTTGGTCACGAATTGGTGCTTTGAATTTCGAACAGATAAGACGCGTGCTGACAGCTGCTATAATTTAAACCAGTCTGCTGCAAGGACTAAATAAGAGGCAGATTAGAAAAACCTTCCAGCTATCGGTCCAAAACAATCTTTCATTTTCCAAATGATCTGAGCATGGTGCCAAAATTAGAAAGTTAATAAAACGAATAAAATGTTCAGAAAAAAGAAACACTTTGACATAAAATTGACTAAAGTCAGATTGAAAAATGTTGGTGCCGATTTAATAAACTGCCCACTTTTACAAATTGAATTAAAATAGCTGGAGTTTGACCAAGGCCCCTCAAAGGGAAAAACCTCCTATCTACCTTATCATATCCTTTATCACCCTAACACATCAACCAGATCAATCCTGAACCTTTAATAATCAAGGGAGAATAGTCCGGCAAAATAGTCTCAATATAATATTTTTTGCCTTGGTGTCATTTTGTTGCAGTATTTTTCTGATGGGAGGGATCTCTTCCATGAGCTGCGCCCCCTCCAAGTCAAAGTATCCTTCCTGAGGGGCAACTCCAAAAATAATTCTTCTCATTCGTTCACGGGATGTGGACATCACAGTAAAGGCTGGCAATCATTGCCCATTCCAGCTTGCCCTTGTGGCGTTGGGACTGAGTTACCTTTTAAATTCACCCGAGTAGCTTGCTCGGTCGTATCAGAGTCAATTTATTGCTATGCTTTTGGAGTCATATGTAGGCCAGACCAGAAAAGGATGGCAGATTTCTTTCTCTACAGGACATCAGTGAGTCAGATGGATATTTATCACACGTTTCATGGTAACCATTAATGATACTAGCTGGAGTCAGAGTATGTGGTGTCTGCCAGCACCATTGAGGCCTTCTGTACCCAATGGGCACCAATCAACCCAGTTTTTCATGTTTTGGTTTGATATTTTAAGTTTCCTTTGCAGTCTGTTTGTTTGTTGCGGTGTCTCTTTAAGGGACTGTTCTCTTGGCTTGTCCATTAGTTTACTTTAGTTTAATTGGTTCAACTTAATTACTGATATTAGCTTTTTATTCCACATTTTTTGATGGGTTGAAATTTAATTTCAAAGAAACAATAATTTTGAATAATACTTTTCACTGTTTACTAATAAATGTGACAATAATAAATCAAATCAATTTTCTAGAGACTAGGGTGGGATTTGAACAAAGAGCAAAGAAGAACAAAGAACAACCCAGCACAGGAAACAGGCCCTTCGGCCCAACGAGCCCGCGCTGCCATCTTAACAAAGCATTTTCCTACACCTACCTTGCCCTGTGTGTGTGCGAATGGTACCCCTATTGTAACCAGATTCAGGGGAGAATAGTGTAGGGACAATTTGTTACACCAATCAGCCTAAGAACATATCTTTGGGGTGTGGGAGGAAACCGGAGCACCCAGAGGAAACCCACGCAACCACAGGGAGAACGCGCAAACTCCCACAGACACAGGCCCAAATCCATGTATCTGCACAGCTAGCAGTGATAGTCACTGAGCTGTTGTGGTGCCCATTTGAACTCAAGTCTTCAGATTATTTGGCCAGTCAAGTCATAGGAGCATAGAGGTTCACAGCATGGAAACAGGCCCTTTGGCCCAACTTGTCCATGCCTTCCTTTTTTTTAAAACCCCTAAGCTAATCCCAATTGCCTACATCTGGGAAAAATGGGTATCCCTCTATACCCATCTTACTCAACTGTCTAAATGCTTTTTAACAGATAAAATTGTACCCACCTCTACTCTGGCAGCTTGTTTGGACACTCACCACCCTCTGTGTGAAACAATCGACCCTCTGGACACTTTTGTATTTCTCCCCTCTCACCTTAAATCCCTGCCCTCTCGTTTTAGACTCCCCTACCTTTGGGAAAAGATAACATAGCCATTATGCTACACTACAAATTCTTGAGCACAATAGAGGAGGAGGTGGAGGGGCTACTGGACATTCTTCTTCCATCAGCATGTTCCTCTCATCAGAATGACAATACATCATCCAACGTATGATTCCCTCAACTCTGCACCAGCCTGGATTATGTGGTGAAATCTTGGAATGGTTCTCAAAGCCACAATCTTCTGACTCAGAAGTCAGCACTCCACTGATTGAGATGTGATTATAGTGGGATTACAGCAAAAACTTTGCCAGGTGTTATAGAAGCCAGCTTCCATTTAATACATTCTCATGAAAGGCATGAAATGTGCCTCTCCTGACTCCGCAAAGACCAGTAAGGTTGACCAAATCGGCCAACTCTAAAGAAACAACTCTGAAGCAAAAGATGAAAGCATTTCAAGTAAAGTTTGGAGATATAATTTAAGCATTAATGCGGATTAAAAATAATTGCGGAGGTTAGTGCAGCAGTATACATGAAATAAAAACTGAAAATGCTTGAAAAACTCAAGCAGCTCTGACAACATCTGTGGAAAGACGAAATTGGGTTAATGCTTCCAGTCAGGATGAGGCTTCTTCAGAACAATATATATGTGTATACAAAATCCTTACATTGACCCTGTGTTAGAGAAGTTAGCTTATTATCACTGTTGCCGTGTAAGATGTGGACATCAAGCATTGATCATTTAGGATGGTGTGTCAGATCATTTTGGTTTACTCACTTATATAGTGTTTAGCAAGTGATGGGTTAACAGCCCCAGATGTCACTACACCTGAACCGGAGAACATTTTAGGCTTTGATGATGCTACAGTGCCAAATCCAGACCAGTTGGGTGGATTTTGAAGCTTAGTTTTGCTGTGAAGCGCTTTGAAGCTCCCAGTATGCTGGTAGCTAGAGGGAGGCAGTGGCATCGTGGTACTGTCACTGAACCGGTAATCCGGAGACCCAGGGTAAAGCTCTGGGGACCTGGGTTCAAATCTCACCAGGGTGAAGTTTGAACTCAATAAAAATCTGGAATTAAAAAGTCTGCTGATGATCATGAAACCATTGTCAATTGTCGTAAAAATCCATCTGGTTCATGAATGCCCTTCAGGAAAGGAAATCTACTGTCCTTACCTGGCCTGGCCTACATGTGACTCCAGAGCCTCAGTGACGTGGTTGGCTCTCGACTACCCTCAGGCAACTGGGTGCGATTAATAAATGCTGGCCCAGCCAACAACACCCACATCCTTTAAATGAATAAGAGAAAAGATGTTCAGCATAGTTTTTGGGTGAAAAGATTTACAAAAACCTAGGGCGGGATTGTCCAGCTGCATTCTTCCCCAAGATCGAAAAGTCCCACCAGAGGTCAGCAGATCTTTGCATGGTCCGTGTCCTGCTCGCCACAATTCCTGTGGCAGGTGGGACAGGAAAATTCAGCCCGTAGCTTGTCGATGACCCAGCTTCAATTCATAACACACTCCAACTACTTGGAGATTTTTAAAAAGCCTTCAATAAAGCTCCTACTGCGAAGCTCTTGTACAAACTTCACTAATATGGAATCAGGGAGACATTATTAGATTAGATTTGGCAGAAGGCAAAGAGTAGTTGACATGTAATGGGGGAATCTGTCTCCTAGAGATGCACTCGCTAGAGTGCACAGTAAGAAATCTCACAACACCAGGTTAAAGTCCAACCAGTTTATTTGATAGTGGGTTTATTTGATAGTGATAGTGGGTTTACTATCAAGTAAACTGGTTGGACTTTAACCTGGGGTTGTGAGATTTCTTACTGTGTTTACCCTAGTCCAACGCCGGCATCTCCACGTCATCTCTCTGGAGTGCCCAGGGAATGGTTTTAGAACTGTTACTCTTCTTGACGTAGATAACCAACCTTCCCAGCAAGTTAAAGAAAGAGTGTGTGACTATTTGCAGACGGCTGTGAGGTTTGTGCAACAAGTAAAAGTCAAAATCAAATCCTTTCACTGCAAGATGATCTCCTGCAATTGAAAACAATGGCAAGACAAATGGGCGATAGGTTTTTTAATGCCAAAGAATGTTGTGCCATGTGCATTGTTAACAAAAGGCATTCGCCAGATAGCTTTAAATCACATAATTAAATTCTCCAACAGATAGATATGCAACCTTACCATTCCACAGGCAACAGCCAAAGCAAACTTGGTTCTTGGATTTCTGAGGATGAAAGTGTCTGAGCTTACCAAACATTTGTTTATCTAATCTGCAATGTTTGCAAGTTGGGTGTTGAATCCTTACAAAGTGAGAGATATGAATGAAACTGAAGCGATCCAAAGACACGCTAAAGCATTCTGCATGAGTCAGTGTGGGGAATATGCCAGCGTCACATTCTGGATCAAAGAGAATGGCAATCATTACACGGAAGGGGGCAAATCTTTGACATCTTTTACAGATGCACCATAGAAAGCATTCTTTCTGGTTGTATTACAGCTTGGTATGGCTTCTGCTCTGTCCAAGACCGCAATGAACCAGAAAAGGTCATGAATGTAGCATAATCCATCACACAAACCAGCCACCCATCCATTGACTCTGTCTACACGTCCCGCTGCCTCGGCAAAGCAGCCAGCATAATTAAGGACCCCACAGACCCCAGACATTCTCACTTCCACCTACTTTCACTGGAAAAAAAGATACAAAAGTCTGATGTCACGTACCAAGTGACTCAAGAACAGCTTCTTCCCTGCTGCTATCAGTCTTTTGAATGGACTTACCTTGCATGAAGTTGATCTTTCTCTACACCCTAGTTATGACTGTAACACCACATTCTGCACTCTCTCATTTCCTTCTCTATGAAAGGTGTGTTTTGTCTGTATAGTGCGCAAGAAACAATACTTTTCACTGTATGCCAATACAAGTGACAATAATAAATATATATTTTTTAAAAAATCAATTGAACATATTCTATAAAATTTGGAATGGACGGGTGGGTATTGACCGAAGAAAGGACCTGTTGCCCTCGGCAATGACAGGACATAAGGTAGCCCTCCACACAAACTATAGAAACCATTGGTTTCCAAGGCAGTTCAGGAACAATTTTTCTTTCTAAGTATGATCCCAAATGAAACAAGCTGCAGAAGGAAATAGTCACAGCTCTATCACCGGAAATCTTCAAGAACCATCTTCAGATTACTACAGTTCTAATTTTACTTATTAGAACCACCACCTCAGCAGTCATGGTAGGCAGCTCTGCTAATACAAGTGTCTGTGGAATGCAGACATTAGTCTGTGACACTGACACAACTAAAGTAGAAACAGATGTGGAAGACGGAGTTCTGCTACAGGCAACAACTGGTGGAGAAATTGGGAAAAGTGCATGCTATCAAATGTTAAAATGACCCCTGTTGAGTTGAATTAATATGCAGATTGCATCTGGCTACTAAATTGTTCCAATGGCTATTGGCTCAAAATTAGGAGGTACATACTTAACAGAAGAAGTATGAGAAAGAGTTGGCCATGTGGCCCTTCAAACCTGCTCTGCCATTCAATAAAATTCTACCATAATTCTACCTTCCCACATTAGTTTTCCTTAATTCCCTTAGTATCCAAAAATCTGGTGATCTCTGTATTGAAGATAATGACTGAGCATCCACATCTCATTGGGATAGAGGTTTCCAAACATTCCCAACTCACTGAGAGAAGAAACTTCTCCAGAGTCATAAATAACCAACACTCTGAGGTGTGTTTGACCCCTCATTCCACCCAGGAAGAAACTTCCAATCTTTCTAATGCTTTTTCAAAAACTCTGCAGCAGCTTTGAATGCTCAGAAGAACTGATGTGGAGGTGCCGGTGTTGGACTGGGGTAAACACAGTAAGAAGTCTCACAACACCAGGTGAAAGTCCAACAGGTTTATTGGGTAGCAAACACTACTGGCTTTAGCCACTGCTCAGAAGATCTGACAGGCCAGTAGATGACTTTGCAAAGACTTGCCTCAATGTTGTGCATTAGCTAGATCTCTTACGGTCCCAAGTTGCTCCCTCACTCTCTTTCCCCTCCCCAGGCTTGGCTCCACTCGTACAGTTTGTTCTGGGCTCCCCAACCAGAGGAAATAGTTTCACTTTATGTACCCTATCAAAACCTTTAATCATCTTAAACACTTCAATTAGATTCCCCATTAAGTTTTTATATAGTCAAGCAATCCAAGCCTTGCCAATGCAACCTGTCCAACTTAACCTCTGATGTAAATGGAACAGCCAGCTGCATCAAAGTCTCTATTTTCCACTCTCATCCAAGGGTAGCATTACCCCCAGGTGTGGTGCTATTGTTATCCCGTGGAAAGGTTTGGTTACCTTGGCAATTATCTTCCGCCTTGAATAATTACTGCAAATTTTCTGCAGTTGATTTTACACAGCTGTAATAGATTAGTGCTCAAAAGTGGCAATAAAACCAATTATTAAGGAGCTGTTTTGATTAAAATAAGTCTATTACTTGCAGTTGTGTTGTGGACCAAGCAGATGAGGTCACCTCTGAAATATGTTCAGCCATAAGTCTGATATTTTGTTGATAACTCTCTCGCATCAGAGGCAGAACCTTAAATCAGGTGGAAAAGTCAAATACCTGTCATTGGGAATACTGGCCTGTAAGTGTGCTTGTATAAAGCATTGTTAATGCAGTGAAATGTAAGACATGTATGATTCCAATTGCAATGTGCTTAAATATTCCCCCAACTTTACACTACTTTGCATTTAGAATCATAGAATCTCTACGGTGCAGAAGGGGGCTTTTCGAGCCCTTCAAGTCCACACTGACCACAATCTCACCCAGGCCCTATTCCCACAACTACACCTACTCTCCTAATCCCCACTGACAATAGAGTCAATTTAGCATGACCAATCAACCTAACCCGCACATCTTTGTAGGAGGAAAACCGGAGCACCCAGAGGAAATCCACGCAGACATGAGGAAATGTAAGACATTTCACAGGAGCATAATCAAACAAATAATGACCCTGAGTTATGTACGGAGATGATAGCCCAAATCTTCTGGTCTCCAGATCGTTGGAGACTGTGGAGGCCATGTGGATGCCCTGATAATTTCCCTGCACTCTGGGACCCTCCTCAAATGTCTCTGACTCTGAGTTAGAGTCATAGATTTCAGAAAGTTCTGCTGTACTTGACTGGATACTTACCCAGAAAGTCTAGACAGATGAAAACCTAGTCTATATCCTGGGTAACTGTAGAACTGACTCCACCAATCAAATATACTGACCTGCCCTGCAACCCTGCCCTCCCCCATTTAACCCCAAAACACCTGACTAACCCAGACTTGACCTCACTCACCTGGAAAGTCACACACCTACACACCTCAGCCACCTACCTATTACCCACTTACCCACCTCACCCACTTACCCACCTCACACACCCTACACGCCTATTCACTTATCTCACCCACCCTACTGAAAAATCCACACAGTAACTCACCCGATCACTAAAATTCATCCATTCACTAATTCACCAACATTCATACTGGACTGTAACAGCGAATGCTTTAAATAGGGGACATGTCCTGCATCGCCCCAACTTTGGTCCCAGAGGCACTCCGAATTTCTGGAAGAGCCGAATTTGGAAGATCCTGGAAGAAATGAATGGCACAATGGCACAATGGTTAACACTGCTGCCTCACAGCACCAGGGGCCTGGGTTTGATTCCAGCCTTGGGCCCGGTTCTGTATGGAGTTTGCACATCCTCCCCATGTCTGCGTGGGTTTCCTCTGGGTGCTTCGGTTTTCCTCCTACAAAGGTGTGCAGGTTAGGTTGATTGGTCATGCTAAATTGACTCTATTGTCAGTGGGGATTAGGAGAGTAGGTGTAGTTGTGGGAATAGGGCCTGGGTGAGATTGTGGTCAGTGTGGACTTGAAGGGCTTGAAAAGCCCCCTTCTGCACCGTAGAGATTCTATGATTCTAAATGCAAAGTAGTGTAAAGTTGGGGGAATATTTAAGCACATTGCAATTGGAAGGTGATTACTGCTCTTTGGACGATATGGGTCATTAGAACAGATGACCAAAAGCTCTGTCAAAGAGATTGCTTTTACACATCATCTCAAAGGAGGAGAGAGACAGATAAAGGCAGGGAGAGGTTTACAAAGAACAAAAAAAAAGAACAAAGAACAACCCAGCACGGGAAACAGGCCCTTCGGCCCAACGAGCCCGCGCCGCCGCATCGCCCTACACCTATTCTACCCTGCATGTCTACGAATGGGACCCTACTCAGTCAGATTCAGGGAAGAAATAGTGTCAATTTGGTGGAAACCGATTAGCCTAAGAGCACATCTTTGGGGTGTGGGAGGAAACCGGAGCGCCCGGAGGAAACCCACGCAACCACAGGGAGAATGCGCAAACTCCCACAGACACAGGCCCAAATCCATGTATCTGCACAGCTAGCAGTGCTAGTCACTGAGCTGTTGTGGAGCCCGTCTATCGGTCCAGGATCAAGCACACACACCGACATGAAGTACTAGGCCACTCCTGGACTTCCAAGAGCAGCCCACGCACGACCCGCCGTGTGCATGCCCCTCGCTTGACACGAGGTGGACCTCCACCTGTGGAATAAAGACAAAAAATATTAATCATACAGCCTGCCCTTCCGGTGTCTCCCGAGGTTTAACCCTATTTAATAGCCCCTACCATATCCCTCCATTCTCGTTTCACTCATGTGCCTATCTAACTGCATCTTAAACGAGTCCAACGTTCCTGCCTCCACCACCCTACTCGGTAGCGCATTCCAGACCCCCACAACTCTCTGCGTAAAGAACCTTCCTCTTACCTCCAAATTATACCTCCCCCCCCCTCACCCTTAAGTGATGACCTCTCGTGTTCGTACCCAGTCTAGGGAGCAGTCTCTCACTATTAACTCTATCTATTCCCTTCAGTATCTTATATACCTCTATCATGTCCCCTCTCAATCTCCGTCTTTCCAAGGAGAATAGCCCCAGTCTCTTCAATCTCTCCTCGTAACCCAGTCCCCCCATGCCAGGCAACATCCTGGTAAACCTCCTCTGCACCCTTTCCAGAGACTCCACGTCCTTCCGGTAATAAGGTGACCAGAACTGGACGCAGTACTCCAAATGCGGTCTAACCAACGTTCTGTATAACTGAAGCATTAGACGGCAGCTTTTATACTCTAAGCCCCTTCCTATAAAGGCTAACATCCCATAAGCCTTCCTAACAACGTTCTCCACTTGTGACGCAACCTTCATGGATTTGTGAACCTGCACTCCCAGGTCCCTCTGTATGTCTATACTCCTAATCGGCCTACCTTTTATCACATAGCTCCTCTCTGCATTATTCCTTCCAAAATGCATCACCTCGCATTTGTCAGGATTAAATGCCATCTGCCACCTATCTGCCCACTGCACCAACCTATCTATATCCTGTTGTATCACCTGACAATCCAGTTCCGTACCCGCCAACCCTGCCATCTTGGTGTCATCAGCAAACTTGCTGATCACACCACCTACGCCCTCTTCTAAGTCATTTATGTAGATTACAAAGAGGAGAGGTCCCAGTACCGAGCCCTGCGGCACACCACTGGTCACTGGCCTCCAGCCCGACAAGGTACCCTCCACAACTACCCTCTGTCTCCTATTTCCCAACCAGTTCTCAATCCACCTAGCTACCTGGCCTCGTATCCCATGCGCCTTAACCTTTTCTACCAGCCTACCATGAGGGACTTTGTCAAACGCCTTACTGAAATCCATATAGATGACATCAACGGCTCTCCCATCGTCAACCGTTTTTGTCACCTCCTCAAAGAATTCCACCAGATTCGTAAGGCAAGACCTCCCTCTAACAAAGCCATGTTGCGTATCCCTAATCAGATCGCAACGCTCCAAATGCTCATACATCCTACCCCTAAGTATTTTTTCCATTAACTTCCCTACCACTGACGTCAAACTCACCGGCCTATAATTCCCAGGGTTATCCCTACTACCTTTTTTGAACAACGGGACCACATTTGCTACCCTCCAGTCTTCTGGGACCTCACCTGTGTCCAAAGAAGAGACAAAGATTTGCGCCAGAGGCCCAGCAATTTCATCTTTTGCCTCCCTAAGCAGCCTGGGATAAATACCATCAGGCCCCGGAGCTTTATCCGTCCTTACGCTACCTAAAAGCCCTAGCACCTCCTCTCTCGTAATAACTATATCCTGCAACTGAACCTCCGCTCCCTCCAAGAGACCGCACGATTCCGAACCCCTCTCCTTCGTGAATACCGACGCAAAGTATTCATTCAGGAGCTCCCCCATTCCCTCCGACTCAATACACAACTCTCCACTCTTGTCCCTAAGAGGACCAATTTTCCCTCTAACTACTCTCTTGCCTCTAATATAGGAATAAAATGCCTTAGGATTATCCTTAATCCTACCAGCCAAAGCCATCTCATGCCCTCTCTTCGCCCTTCTAATTCCCCTTTTTAGCTCCCTCCTACTCTCTCTATATTCCTCCAGCGCACACTCCGTACCCATTTGTTTTGACCTAACATACGCCTCCCTCTTCTTCCTGACCAAGTCTTCAATATCCCCCGTAATCCACGGCTCTCTAATCCTACCTTTCCCATCCTTTCGCTTAACCGGAACAAACCTCCCCTGCAACCATTTCATTTTGTCCCTAAAAGCCTCCCACTTGCCAACCGTGGACTTGCCAGCTAACAGTCCCTCCCAGTCAGTTTGCTGCAGCTCCCTCCTAATCCTGCCATAGCTCGCCTTTCCCCAGTTCAGCACACTCCCGCTTGGACGGCACTCGTCCCTTTCCATTTTTATCCTAAAGTAGACGGACTTGTGGTCACTGTTCGCCACATGTTCGCCTACCTCTACCTCACCCACCTGCCCTGGCTCATTACCCAACACTAAATCCAGTATAGCCCCTCCCCTAGTCGGGCTAGTTACATACTGTTCTAGCGACCCTTCCATAACACATTTCACAAACTCCTCTCCCTCCGTACCCCCAGCTCTAGGCCCCCTCCAATTCACTCCGGGAAAATTAAAATCACCCACTACAACCACTCTATTCTTCCTGCACCTGTCCAAAATGCCCCTGCAAATTCCCTCCTCCACTGACTTTGGGCTGTTGGGTGGCCTATAGTACACCCCTAGCAGTGTGATCTCTCCCTTTTTATTCCTCAACTTTAGGGAGGGAATTCCTGGGGTAAGGCCTCACCAGCTGAAGGCCTGTTCTTCAATGGTGGAGCAAAGTAAGTGGGTAAAGCCCAAAAGGGTAGAAGAGGCTTGAATCAGTGCAGTGCAATAGTCCAGGAAGGTGGATGTCCTTCAGAGGAGATGCTGACCCTCTGCATGTCCAAGCAGCCATCAAAGATCCCATCTGATTCCCTGATGTGAAGAAATTGCTTCGAGGGATCCTGCCTAATATTTTCCTGTCAGCAAAAGAAAAACAGCCGAACCAATTATTAATCTTGTGGTTTTTGTATGACATTTTCTCACATTTGTCAGTCACTACACTCCAATAATGGCTGATGGACACGGTGGCACAGTGGTTAGCACTGCTGCCTCACAGCGCCAGGGACCCGGGTTCATTTTCCAGCTTGGTGATTGTCTGTGTGGAGTTTGCACATTCTCCCTGTATCTACGTGGGTTCCCTCCGGGTGCTCTGGTTTCCTCCCACAGTCTGAAAGACGTGCTGGTTTGGTACATTGACTCAAACAGAGTGTGGCGGCTAGGGAAATTTCACAGTAAGTCCATTGTTGTGTTAATGTAAGCCTGACTTATGACTAATAAATAAACTTGAACTTTAAAAAATTTTAAACCATGCACTGCATTTTGAGATGCTTTGATACAATCTGATACTGTTTGCAAGAGCAAGTTGTCGAAAATCAGATGGTTTCTATAAAGGGCAGGGGATCCATTCTTGCAGGTTAACAGCCAGGTAGAGAGGTTAAAGGTGATTCCAACGTGCACGTGAGTTAGGCACATACACACAAAACTGTTATGATTTATAGAATTGTGATGAACTTCATTAAATTGTAACCAGAGAGAAATATTAAATTCTTTAAGAAATATGTCTTTTACCAACCAGCTGCAACAGATTGCAAAGCTAATTAATAGAATGTCAGCAATGTGATAAGGGAACATGGGAGACTGAGAAACACAAAAACTCCCTCAAACCCCTCAATCAAATAACGGCAGCTACACAGAACAACATGTGTAAGCTGGCTGCTTGAATGTGAAACTATCTCCATATAAACATACAGAAAGGACTATTTGCACAGAGAATGCAAGTTGCATGATATGGCAGTAAGTGAAAAGTTAAATCTTGCGGTATTTACGCTCCATTTAGACTTTTAGTTCCAAATGGTACATTGTTTCCTGCCATGAGCACAAAAGTTGTGTGAACCCATTTTTTATTGAACAAGTCTTCCGTGAAGGAATGTAGATTAATTTCAATTTTTTCCTGTATTTGGAAGTGGAGAAAAATGGTAACAAATAAAATTAAAATGTGCATTTATATCGTGCCTTTAATAACATCAGAACATCCCAAAGAACCACAATTAAATACTTTTGAAATGTAATCACATCACAACAGTCACGATACTTCAAACGTTCTTCACTGGCTTTGTGATATTCTGGGATGATGAGGGGCGATATATGAATGCAAATTCGTTTCTGGATTGTAAGAAATATGATGTGGGTATGCCGGCGTTGGACTGGCGTAAACACAGTAAAAAGTCTGACAACACCAGGTTTTAGTCCAACCTATTTATTTGATAATAGACTCACAAGCTTTCGGGGTTAGCCCCTTCGTCAGGTGAATGGAGAGTTCTGGCCTCAGACAGAGCATATAAAGCACATACAGTTTAGAGATTACTGATTAGAATGCGAATCCTTACACCTAACCTGCTGTTCAAGACCTGAAGTGGCTGACAATGTGAGTGGAAGGAGCACTGATCACAGTTTAAAGAGATGTGTATTGTCTCCAGACAGTACAGTAAGTGAGGTTTTGCAAACCCAGGCAAGTCACGGGGGTTACAGATAGTGCGACATGAACCCAAGATCCCTGTTGAGACCGTCCTCACGTGTGCGGAACTTGGCTATCAGTCTCTGTTCAGCGACTCTGCGCTGTCGTGTGTCGTGAAGGCCGCCTTGGAGAATGCTTACCCGAAGGTCAGAGGCTGAATGCCCGTGACCACTGAAGTGTTCGCCAACAGGAAGGGAACAGTCTTGCCTGGTTCTGGTTGCAAGACTGTTCCCTTCCTGTTGGCGAACACTTCAGTGGTCACGGGCATTCAGCCTCTGACCTTCGGGTAAGCATTCTCCAAGGCGGCCTTCACGACACACGACAGCGCAGAGTCGCTGAACAGAGACTGATAGCCAAGTTCCGCACACGTGAGGACGGTCTCAACAGGGATCTTGGGTTCATGTCGCACTATCTGTAACCCCCGTGACTTGCTTGGGTTTGCAAAACCTCACTTACTGTACTGTCTGGAGACAATACACATCTCTTTAAACTGTGATCAGTGCTCCTTCCACTCACATTATCAGCCACTTCAGGTCTTGAACAGCAGGTTAGGTGTAAGGATTCACATTCTAATCAGTAATCTCTAAACTGTCTGTGCTTTATATGCTCTGTCTGAGGCCAGAACTCTCCATTCACCTGACGAAGGGGCTAACCCCGAAAGCTTGTGAGTCTATTATCAAATAAATAGGTTGGACTAAAACCTGGTGTTGTCAGACTTTTTATTGCAAGAAATATGGCAGTTAATTTGTGCACAGCACGATCACACAAACAGCAACATGGCAATGATCCAATAATGCATTTTGGCAAGATGGGTTAAGGAATAAATATAAGAACATAAGAAATAGGAGCAGGAGTAGGCCATCTAGCCCTTCAAGCCTGCCCCGCCATTCAATAAGATCATGGCTGATCTGAAGTGGATCAGTTCCACTTTCCCGCTCTCGCCCCATAACCCTTAATTCCCTTGTCTATCAGAAACCTATCTACCCATGACTTGAATATATTCAGCGAGGTAGCCTCCACCACTTCAACGGGCAGAGAATTCCAGAGATTCACCACCCTTTGAGTGAAGAAGTTCCTCCTCAACTCCGTTCTAAACTGCCCCCCACCACCCCCCCCCGCTTATCTTGAGGCTGTGCCCTCTAGTCTTGCTATCCTTTCTAAGCGGGAAGAATCTACCTCTACCCTATCCATTGCCTTCATTACCTTATACGTCTCTATAAGATCCCCCCTCAGCCTTCTAAACTCCAACGAGTTCAGACCCAGTCTATTCAACTAACCCCCTCACCTCCGGGACCGGGAGTGAACACTCCTGCTCTTCTGCAAACTTATCCTGCTTTTTTCAAATCGGCAGATGGATACTTAGTTTAACATCTCATCCTGTGAGAGTGCAACACTCCCTTGGTGCCATACTGGGAATATCAGCTCAGTGTGCTTAAGATCCTGGAGTATGTTTGGAGACGGCAACCTGCTGATTCCAGATGTTGGAGTACTATCCAACTATCCCTAGGATCTTTGTTGGACTATGAAGAGAGACTAAATAGACTGGGTCTGTACTCGTTAGAGTTTAGAAGGATGAGGAGGGATCTTACAGAGACGTACAAGATAATGAAGGGGATGGATAGGGTAGAGGTAGAGAGATTCTTCCTGCTCAGAAAAGACAGTAGGACTAGAGGGCACAGCCTCAAGATAAGGGAGGGGCGGTTTAGATCAGAGTTGAGGAGGAACTTCTTCACTCAAAGGGTGGTGAATCTCTGGAATTCTCTGCCTGTTGAAGTGGTGGAGGCTACCTTGCTAAATATATTTAAGTCACGGTTTTTGATGGACAGGGGAATCAAGGGTTATGGGGAGAAAGCGGGAAAGTGGAACTGATCAACTTCAGATCAGCCATGATCTTATTGAATGGTGGGGCAGGCTCGAAGGGCTAGATGGCCTACTCCTTCTCCTATTTCTTATGTTCTTATGTAATGTGTACAGGTATTCAGATGTAAACAGGATGGTGCTCGAGACTGCTGGCTTACTAAGGCCAAACAGTCCACAGACAGTCACTCTCCAGCAAGCACAAGTTCCAACTGCATACTGGAGCTCAATGATAGAGGTTGGATTGATCTTCGATTTGCATTGAAGGTGGCGGATGTGGAACATTTTCCCATGTGTTCCGTAAATTATCTTCATGCCTCCGGGTAATTTGCTGGGAGTGAGGTGTTGCAGCAGGGAGAATGGAGAACATAAGAACATTCTAATTAGGAGCAAGAGTAGGCCATTTGGCCCCTTGAGCCTACTCTGTCATTCAGTAAGATGATGATTGATCTGATTTTTGGCCTCAACATCACATTCCGCCTCCTCCCAATAGTCTTTGACTCCCTTTTTAGTCAGGAATCTATCAACCTTCTGCCTTAAGAATATTGAATGACCCTGGCTCTATCACCCTCCCAGGGAAGAGAGTTCCAAAGACTCATAAACCTCTGAGAGAAACAAATTTTAATCATCGCCGTCTTAAATGGGAGACTTCTTATTTTAAACTGTGTTCACTATTTCTAAGCTTCCCCGCAAAGGGAAACATCCTGTCAGCATTCACCCTGTCTTGTTTCAATAAGATCACCCCTCATTCTTCCAAACTCCATTCGATTACAGTCCCTAATCTTTCCTCATAAAGTAACACCCTCTTCCCAGGAATTGGTTACGTGTACCTTTACTGAACTGCTTCTAGTTCAATGATGTCCTTTGTTAAATAAGGGGACCAGAAGTGCACACGATGCCCTTGACATGGTCTCAACAAAGCCCTGTACAACTGTAGCGAAACACCCCTACTTTTATACAAGAACAGAGAATGCTGGAAAAACTCATCAGACCTGGCAGCAGCTGGAGGGAGAGAGAAACAGAGTTAGCATTTCAAGTCCGTCTGACTCTTTATCAGAACTAAAGAGAGGGAGAAATGTGTGAGATATTAAATTGTAGAGAGACTGCAACAATAAGATAGGTCGCAACTTTAAGATAGGTTCCTGTTATGGGAGGGAGTGGAGAGGTGAAAGGAGGGTGTTTTTGCATTGGTACAATAAATGTGTGAAATATTTTTTCGAAACGGGTTAAGATGGAAGTGGAAGGTCACAGTCTAAGGTTGTTGAACTCAGTGTTGAGTTCTTCAGGCTGTAAGGTGCCTAATCAGAAGATGAGATGTTGCTCTACCAGTTTGTGTTGGGCTTCATTGGAACACTGGCAACAGGGTTAGCACAGACATGTAGGCATACAGAACAAGTTGGTGGATTGAAGTGGTGAGCTAGAGGAAGATTGGAGTCACGTTCGCGAGTACAACAGACCAAATTGAAGGAGGTACAAGTGACAGCCTGCTTCACCTGAAAGGATTGTTTGGGGTCTTGAACCTTGAGGAGGGAGGAGGTAAAGGAGTATATGTCATACCTTCTGTAATTGCATGGGAAGGTGCAGTGGGAAGGGGATGGGGAGCTGGGTGTGATGGAGGAATGGACCAGGATGTCACAGAGCGAAGGTAAGGGTAAGATGTGCTTCATGGCTGTAGCGTGCTGGAGGTGTCAGAAATGGCAGAGGATGGTGCTTTGAATATTGAGGCTAGCGGAGTGGAAACTGAGGACAAGGAGGATCCTGGGAGGGAGGGGAAAGGGTAAGGGCAGAGATGCTGAAAATGGGTCAAACCCAATTGAGTGCCCTGTCAAGCACAGGTGGAGGGGTAACCTGGGTAAAAAAAAAAGCAGACATGTTGGTTTTTTACACAGAGAGTAGTGGGCACCAGGAACTGGCTGCCGGGGGGAGGTAGTGGGAGGAGATATGATAGTGGCTTTTAAGAGTCATCTGGACAAATACATGAATAGGATGGGAATAGAGGGATACAGTCCCTGAAAGGGTAGGGGGTTTTAGTTCAGTCAGGCAGTGTGGTCAGTGCAGGCTAGGAGGGCCGAAGGGCCTGTTCCTGTGCCGGAATTTTCTTTGTTCTTTAGCATCATTTTCAAAGGACGCAGATGCAAGGAAACAAAGAATCTGAAAGAATGGTTTGAAGTCCTTATAGGGAGGTGGGTGTGAGGAGCTGTAGTCGGGAGTACGTGGGTTTATAATGAGTATGGGTGGTCAGTCTATCACTATAAATAGAGACTGAGAGGTCAAGGAAGGGAACAGAAGTGTTGGAGATGGACCATATGATGGCGAGAGAAGGGTGGATGTTGGAAGCAAAATTGATACGTTTTTCCAGGTGCAGATGAGAGCATGAAGAAGCACCGATTGTTATTTCATCAAAGAACTCATAAATGATTCAAACACAATTTCCCTTTCTTAAAACCATGTTGATTCTGCCTGAGATTTGAGATCGAGATTTTCTAAGTGTTCCGGTGTAGACCCCTTAATAATAGATTCCAGCATCTTCCCTATGATGGATGTCATTAGTGAGAGCTTAAGGAATATCCTTCTCAAATTCCCAAAGAGAGGCAAGTCGGTACAAAGATATGGGGCGGGATTTTCCAGCCATGCTCACCCCAAAACTGGAAAATCACATTTTCATGGACTGCCCCTTGCCTGCTCTGAGTCCCGTGATGAACGGAACAGAAAATTTGCCCCCCCCCCCCAGACCTGTTTGACTCCAGCCTCCATGGAACAAGGTTTGTGGTGGTTCCATTGGTGAGGATCAGGGCTCATTGTGGTGTTGGCGGAGGATGATGACAAATTTCTATGGTAGCCAGTTTTGAGAAAGACACTCCATAAGTCTTCAACTAGTATGGAATTAAAGGCTTTTGTGAGGTTGGGAAAAGCCTGTACAGCAATTGGTGCAGTTTCTTGCATTTCTCTTGAAATTGCCATGGAAATAGGGCCTCGCTTGGGTAAGACTCGTAAAATAGTGCCCAAGGCCAACACAGAATTCCATCCTGCGACGCTTGGTAAAATTCCGCCATATGTCTTGGTGCACAAAGAGATCTAGAGGTACATGTTTATAGTTTGTTGAAAGTGGAGTCACATGTGGATAGAATGGTGAAGAAGGCAATTACAGAGGAGAATCTGAGGGAGACAGTAGAAATACTTCAGGGATGTCCCCAAATAATTCCTAAAGAGGTCAAGCTGTGATGATCAAAATGGAGAAGTTGCATTTCATAGAATCATAGAATTTACAGTGCAGAAGGAGGCCATTTGGCCCATTGAGCCAGCATTGACAATAATCCCATCCAGGTCCTGTCCCCGTAACCCCACGTAGTTACCCTGCTGATCCCCCTGACACTAAGGGGCAATTTATCATGGCCAATCAACCTAACCAGCACATCTTTGGAGTGTGGGAGGAAACTGGAGACACGAGGAGAATGTACAAACTTCACACAGTCACCCGAGGCCAGAATCGAAGCTGGGTCCCTGGTGCTATGAGGCAGCAATGCTAACTGTTTGGCCAGATACCAGGCCCCCCTAGAGATTTGGTCGGGAGTTTGCAGGGATGATATCGAGATGCTGAACAGAGCACACAAACCTCCAAACACTTCACCTGTCCCATCCTTCAAACGTTATCTGGCCCACATGCGGCAGAGTCTGCAGATTGTGCTTTAGACTTATCAGCTGCCTGAGAACACACTAAACTGGAGAGGGAACAATTCACCCCCAATCCTGTGGGACTGCCTAAAGGAGACTTTCCAAGATGGTGAGTGAACCCGGAGGGAGTGACTGTACCCCAACAACGGAGAGAGGAAAAGAAATAAAAAACTGCCACATGGGTTAACATGAGGTGGATGCAGAAATAATTGGATTAAAACAGCAAAGTTTATCAAGTGACAGATAGTCAAGGCCATGCCCATTCAGGAAAAGAAAGCTTGATGATAAACACCATGGAAACAAACCTCGAGCTTTGCCATGTTCCACTCGGACAACATCGCAGATATTCAAATTTCCAGAAGAGATCCTTTCTCTCTGATATTGTGGATTGAGCAGTGATTAACAAGTGCCAGACACTGAATGAGATTGCTCTACTCTTTCCTGGTTCTCTGATTGCTAATACATTTTTATGTGAGTACCTCTGATCTTTAAATAGAGGAAAGATAGAAAGGCGATTGGAGCATATGACTGTGCAGCTGTCAGGTACCCGGCTGTAAGTACGAAACCCACACGCTCAATGGAAAATCTGGCTTCATGTTCGCTCTCAAAATATATAAATATGTCATAGCAGCCGATAATGTACGTTAACTAAAAGCATAAGGCTGAGATTAGTTATGGAACTGCCGAGATTACAAAGGAGATAGGATCTGGTCCCCTCTGGGAATGTATTTCTTTGTACTTGTTAATTGCTTTTGTCTCTACTTACGATCTGGAATGTGCAGCCTGAGAGAGCAGTAGCAACAGATTCAATCATAAATTTCAAAGGGAATTGGGGAAATACTTGGAAAGAAAAGTTGGCAGTGCAATGGGAAAACAACAAGGTTTCACAGCGAGGAGGTTGGGGGGGGGGGGGCGCGGTCAGTAAGACTAATAATGCTTGGCTAATCAAAGTCAAGCTGCCTGGCTTAAATTTTAATCACTTTTTGTCAGTTAACTCTCAGTCATCATCAACTGGTACATTCCCCATGGCAGCACCTCTGCCAATCAGAGTCCACTTTCCAACCAATTAGCACCCTCTTAACAAGATGGAAAGCTCTGATAAAATGTAATTTTTTAAGTAACACTCCACTACCCTTTTAGAAGCACAGGCTAACGGGCTAAGTGTTCTAAATTGCGCTGCTTAATTTTGTAGTGTTCTGGCCTCTTAGTAGCAGGTATCAGAGGAGCAAGACATGAGGCTCTGACACAGGTCAGGTTTGAGTCACAGCAGTGACTCCGATCGCAAGAGAACTGAAACGTGAGGAATGGCAAGAAAAACTGGATTACAACAGCATGAAGATCTGTAAATCATAGCACAGTGGGTAAGACTTCTGAGGTTGAACATAGGGTTCAAGCCCAGATATTTCACTAAATCTAGAATGATGAAGTGCTGCGTGGTCAGAGGTGTAACCTTTCAAGTGAGACATTAAACCAAGGCCTGTATACCCTCTTAGGTGGCTCCCACAATTTGATTTGGATGGTGCCAAGGAAGTTAGTTGGTGGTCAATGTTGGTTTTATTCATTCAAGGGATGTGGGCATCATTGGGCCAAGCATTGCTGCCCATCCCTAATAAGAACATAAGAAATAGGAGCAGGGGTAGGCCATCTAGCCCCTCGAGCCTGCCCCGCCATTCAATAAGATCATGGCTGATCTGATAGTGGTTCAGTTCCACTTACCCGCCTGTTCCCCATAACCCTTAATTCCCTTATTGGTCAGAAATCTATCTACCTGTGACTTAAACACATTCAACGAGGTAGCCTTCACTGCTTCAATGGGCAGAAAATTCCAAAGATTCACAACCCTCTGGGAGAAGAAATTCCTCCTCAACTCTGTTCTAAATTGATTCCCCCTTATGCCCTCTAGTTCTCGTTTCCTTTCTGAGTGGAAATAATCTCTCTGCCTCCATCCTATCTAGTCCCACCATTATCTTATATGTCTCTATAAGATCTCCCCTGTGCCTTCTAAACTTCAATGAGTACAGGCCCAATCTACTCAATCTCTCCTCATAAGATAACCCACCCAACTCCAGAATCAACCTGGTGAACCTTCTTGTTCCAAATTGGCTTGAACTGTGTGACTTGCTCAACTATATAAAAAGATCATTCAAGGTTCGACCACATTGTTGTGGTTCCGGAGTCACATATAAGCCAGACTGGGTAAGGACAGCAGATTTCCTTCCTTAAAGGACGTTAGTGAAACAGATGGTTTTTCCAACAATCAACAATGGTTTCATTCCAGACTTTTCATCCCTGGGTGGGATTTGTACTGGGTTCCCAGTGTATTACCCTGGGTCTCTGGATTATCAGTCCAGTTTATGAGGAGACGTTGAGTAGATTGGGCCTGTACTCGTTGGAGTTTAGAAGGGTGAGGGGAGATCTTATAGAGACATATAAGATAATGAAGGGGCTAGACAGCGTAGAAGCAGAGAGATTATTTCCACTTAGAAAGGAAACAAGAACTAGACGGCACAGCCTCAATATAAGGGGGAGTCAATTTAGAACAGAGTTGAGGAGGAACTTCTTCTCCCAGAGGGTAGTGAATCTCTGGAAACTCTGCCCATTGAAGCAGCGGAGACTACCTCATGCCTACCCTGAGGAAGCAGATTATCTGGTGATTGATATTTGTGGGAATGTATTGTGCACAAATTGGCAGCTGTATTTGTTACATTGCAGCAGTGATCACACTTCACATTTTGGGAGGCACTCTGCTGCCATAAAAGGTGCTATATCAATGCAAACTATTTTCTTTTCTTCCTTTGATCTATTGGAACCACAGAACAGGCTCAAGGCGCTGAATGACCTTCTCTTGATTTTATGGCTCCAAGAGATTATAACCTTATTCCCAGCAGTGTAATCCCATCAGTTGTTTGCCAGAGGTCGAGTTTGGGAAGAGAAATTTCTGTCGAAGCAGAGTGAGTAGTAACAGAGCGGTAATGTCACTGGACTACTAGGAAAGAGATGTTCATGCTCTGGGGTTAGATGTTCAAATTCCACCATGGCATCTGGTGGAACCTAAATTCACTGTATAAAGTTTGGAATTGAAAGTTAGTTCAGGTATTGGTGTCCATGAAACTATCATTGATTGTTGTAAAAACCCATCTGGTTCACGAAAGTCCTTTAGGGAAGGAAATCTGCTGCCCTTACCTGGTCTGGCCGACACATAACTCCAGACTCAGAGGAATGTGGTTTACATTTAACTGCCCCTGAAATGGCTGAGTAAGGGCAGGGGCAATTAGGGATGTCCAAAAGGTTTTGGCCCAGCCACTGATGCCCACATCCTATGAAAGAACAAACAAAAAGATTAAGGCAGGGAATATCTGCACCAACAGCTCGACCAGGGGACCTGGTTCTTGTCTGAGCATTGTGTACTTCTACAGAAGACTTAGACGTGACTCTAGCTCCGTCCCACCATAGCTCCATGGGGAAGTCTCTCTGCTTCCTTCTCCAGCTGGCCCAGAGTTCTTCACTACATTCCCCACTCTCTCCTTTCCTCCTGTATGTACGGTATGTTTTGTCGGTACAGTGGCTCTTGTCTATGGGTTCAAATTATTTATTACCCTGTGAGTTGTAAATTAAGCGATCAATGTTCCATATTAAAATTGTTCCATGGCAGATCATTAAAAAAAGTTTATCATTTATTGGAATAAAGTATTTGGTGTTCACAGGTTGTCTGTGGATTTTATGTTTCTAATCTGAATGCTAACTGCATTGTGTTACCATATTTGGCAAAATATTGCAAGCTGTCTTATTTACCTTTATGTTCAAAGCTCGGCTGAAGGTTGGAATCTGTGACTCATTCATTTGTCTCATTGTTTTTGTTACACCCTCAGCGTTATACTGTCTGTCAGAACTGAATGTGTGGCAAACTGGCCAGCTTGCTCATTCCGCTGGACCCATGCATTTCAACAATGCGCGGGGAACAGAGACAAATTACATGAGGACTTTCCTTTTTTTGACTTGCTTAAATTGTCCCCAGCGTCACATTTCTCATTGCCACTCTTCAGGTTGGGTTGGCACGAGGACTGAAGATCCTCGCACGGTGAGATGCGTCTGTGTGAAAGTGGTCAGTGCCTTGATGCGAAAGCTTTACCATAGTTTTAGCAAAAAGCGACATCAAATCCTGGAGTGGAAATAGGAAGTGACAGCATTCCAAGTGCTTTGCCAACTTTGTTTTGTATGTTCCATACTCCTTCTGTTAACGTGCCAGTCTGCACCTACTGGCGCCTACTTAACCCCCAACTTGGCATTGTGAATGACATTTACAATAGGAGTGATTCTCTGTGTAAAAGGCATATTTCATTTGGCAGATTTGATTGGCAAAGAATGATTTCCTCTCTTACTTTTATTCTCTGTTGCATTTAAATTTGATATCAGCAAAGAGTTCTACCTGGAACTGTTGATTCCACGAACCATCCAGATTATTTGAGGGTTGACTTCCAACGTGTAGACATACAGACAATATACAACAGGCCATTCAACCCAACCGCTGATTGCTAGCATTTATGCTCCACTTGAGCCTCATTCTATCCTTCCTCGTATAACTCTATCAATCTATCCTCCCGATCTTTTCTCCTTCATCTGTTTATCCAGTTTCCCCCTAAATGCTTTTCGCCTCAGCCTGTGGTCGTGAGTTCTGCATTCTCACCTAACTAATTTGCAGTTTCTCCAGCACTCAATTCCCCACCCAGCCAGGTTTTGTGTGTGTGAATGCTGCTTTACTGATGGTTAACACTGATGTTTAGCTCTATGACGTCTCACATTTACTCATTCGGAGCTGGGTTGGCTCTTTCCGAACTACCTCAGCTGCTACACGGACCTCTTCTAACCAAGATACTGAGAAATCCCTCATTCCATTCCTCCAAACTGAACTCACACTTAGACTCCAAAGTTGGAAGATACTAAACACTCACTGCAATGGCTCCAACATCTACATTTTGTGAGCAAATTCCTCATTGTTTTATTCATCTTAATTGATAAGTACTTTCTCATAAGTAATCTTATTTATACTCAATGTCAGAGTGCATGAAATAGAAAGGATAATTTACATCGAAACCGATGGACAAAAACAGAAGTGGACTCTGCTCCAACGTTCATTAAAATCAAAGTTGATCACCAAATTCAAAATCCTCATCCCCCCTTCCAACCATATCCCTTATCCCTTTATCCCCAAGAGCTACATCTAATTTCTTCTTGAAATCACACAACATTTTGGCCTCAACTGCTTTTTGTAGTCATGAATTCCACAAATTCACCACTCCCTGGGTGAAGAAATTTCTCTTCACTTCATTCCTAAAAGGTTTACCCTTTTGGGTGGCACAGTGCCGAAGTGGTTAGCGCTGCTGCCTCATGGAACAAGGGACGTGTGTTCAACTCCAGCCTTGGGTCACTGTCTGTGCAGAGTTTGCACATTCTCCTTGTGCCTGCATGGGTTCTTCCGGATGCCCCAGTTTCCTCCCACATCTCAAAGATGTCCGGGTTAGGTTGATTGGTCGTGTTAAATCGTCCCTTAGTGTCAGGGGGATTAGTAAGGTAAAGAAGTGGGATTACAAGGATAGGGCCTAGGTGGGATTATTGTTGGTGCAGGATTGATGGGCTGAATCTCCTCCTTCTGCATTGTAGAAGTCTATGTTTCTATGATTATCCATTAACAGGTTAAGGCTACTTTCCACTGCTCTGCCAATAAGTTCCTGAAGTAGCTGGTGACTGCATTTGACAAAAGAGCAATTTCCTTCCAATCTACGCTGCAGTGAACCTAAGGTGACATTTTGAAATAATAATTGTCATGTATACCTTTATGAATTTACAATCTCTGTAGTCTGTGATTGGTGACAGGAGCATTGGTGGAACCTTGCTGCCTCATAAGAAGTTGATGGTTAACTCTTCTTAACTTAAGCATCACTTGGTGTGGCTCAGAAACCCCATCCTGACATGACAATCTGAGAGGCAGGAGCATTGCAGTTTGGTGATGTAAGAAATGTCATTTTACATGCTATAAGCAGCTAGGTTAGAAAATAGCCCACTCGTCTGAGAAGCAACACTATAAGTTCAAGCCCCACCCCAGAAGCTTGAACACATAGTTCAGGCTGATGGCACAGCACCGAGGGAGTGCAACACTGTTGGAGGCATCATAAATTGAGCTATTCTCGATGTGGGTTTGGGGAGAAAGCTTCTGTTGCTCCAGTATTTACCCGGGTGGTTATTGTAATATACAATGCCAATGCTCAGAGTGGACCAGGCAGACCCAATTCCATTCCTTGCTTCAAAAGCCAAATTCAAAATCCAATTGAATCTAATTCAAGAGCCTCACAAGAAAGACAAACAAGGTCCGAGCTGACAAGGTGAGGCATTGCATCCCATCTTGGGCTTGATCTTTTGTTTGATCTTAACCAAAAGGCGGAGAAGCACTCTGTTAAACGCTTTCAATACAAAGACCCACTGTTTTGTCTCCTTCTCTGTGCTGTGTCTGTTCACCGACATTAGCCTCAAGCCAATCATCAACAAGCTGCTATCTCATTTAAATACCTTTAAAGAACGGCCTTGAAGACAGGGCTAATGGATCTCCAGGGAAATCCTATCAGTTCACTGGCACCGATTCCAGACTTCATTTCATCCCTTTTTCCTAACAGTGAGGAGTTCGCACCTCAAATGCAAATTGCAGATCAATCAACCAGAGCCAGTCTGCTCAGCCTCAGATAATGAATCGAACATCATTTCTGCGTGGTTCAATAAGCTGTCAGTAATACCAGATGAGCAGTAATGTTAGTAAAGGAGGGTCGATCGATAACTGGAGTTTTAATAAATGGATTGAATTTGCTGCTGTGTAAATTAGAATTATATAGTATTTACAGTCCAGAATAAGGCCATTCTGGCCATCTAATCTTTGTAAGAAGTTCACAACACCAGGTTAGAGTCCAACCAGTTTATTTGATAGTAATCTTCAAAGGTTCCACACACCTGATGAAGGAAGACCATTTCCGAAAGTTTGTAAGATTACTGTCAAATAAACTGGTTGGACTCTAACGTGGTGTTGTGAGACTTCTTACTGTGTTTACCCCAGTCCAATGCCGGCATCTCCACATCACATCTAATCTTTGCCAGTACTTACACTCTGCGTGAGTTTCCACAATTATTACAATCTGCTGTTCCTCTCTTCCTTATGTGTTTATCTGGCTTCTCCTTCAATGTATCCTTGGTATTGTCTGAGCCACTCCTTGTAGCAGTCAGTTGCACATTCTAAACATTCATTGCATTGTTGCTCCTGAATTCCTTATTGGATTAATAATGACTATTTTATGTTTATGAACTCCGCACTTGGCATTCTTAATTTTCCCACTTATTTTTCCAGGAACCTAATCTGAGAATTATTAACTTCCTGCACTAAACTCTGGAATGTTCTGACGTTTAAAGGTGATACACAGTGTGACAAACAGCGCTCAACACCATCCCTCCCTCAGAGACTTCAGAATGGAGTGTGGTCCTTCCCAACAGCAGAGTAAATAAGAACAGTTTTCACTGGAAGGAGTGTGCTTATACCCAGGGGACACAGATTTAAGACAATTGGCAAAAGAGTTTGAGGAGACACGATAAGAAATCTTTCATGCAGTAAGTTGGTATGACCTGGAATGTCTTGGCTGAAACATTGCTGGGAGCAAGTTCAATAACTTTTAATGGTGAATTGAGTAAATACTTCAAATGGAAAAACAAACACAGATCTAAGGAGAAAGAGCAGGGGAGTGGGACTAACTGGATTGCTCTCAGAGAGTTGGCATAGACACAATGAGCCAAATGACATCCTTATGTGTTTTACGATTCTATCCTAAGGAAATCACCAAGCACTGAGTCGATCATCTAATTCGAGTTTACAAATTCTTTTGCAGTATAGTCACTATTTTAACATAGGAAAATGTGAAGGCCAATTTGCAAGCAGCAATGAAGTTACGGCCAAGTTATCAGTGATAGTGATGTTGGTGGAGGGATGAATACTGGCAAGCGTGTAGAAATCTGCGAAAAGAGCACCATGGGATATTTTATCTTTTACCCACCTGAGAGGGCAGACAAGGCCTTGCTTAACATCTCACCCACAAAATCACACCTCTGACACTGCAGCACTCCCTCAGTACCGCAGCTGAAAATGTCAACTTAGATTTAGTGCTCAAGTTTCTTGAGTCGGGACTGGGAGAGCAGTTCAGTAATCTGTAAACTGTCTGTGCTTTATATGCTCTGTCTGAGGCCAGAACTCTCCATTCACCTGATGAAGAGGGTAACCTCGAAAGCTAGTGAATTTACTCTCAAATAAATCGGTTGGACTAAAACCTGGTGTTGTCAGACTTTTTGCTGTGTTTACCCCAGTCCAACGCCGGCATCTCCACATCGTCCCTGGTCTGGCCAGAGCCACAGCAATGTGATTGAGTCTCCAGTAGAGATGGGCAATAAATGCTGGCTGGTCAGTGACACCCATGATTCATGAATGAATTTAAAAAAAATTGGACTTGGATCCAGAATTTCCTGACTCAGAGATGGGAGTACTGAGCCACCAGTGTGTGGTACGCAGGATTCTTTTATCCCTGATCTATAATTCTCCTCCAGTGGACCACACAGGTATGATCCTGTGTGTTGCAGCCTCTCTTCCTTCCGATGAATTTCTTTGAACTCATGAGACAGAACAACAGGGAGGAGTGTTACTCAGCGCACCAGCACTGACCCCCTCACCCTTTGCAGTTTATCACTTTTGCTGCATCTCATTTTGATGTTCCTCATTCTTTTCCTGTTTGCCCACCTCGCCGCCTGCAGATCTTATTTGCTAGCAGTTTATTGGGCTGCTTTGCCCTCTGAGGTGATGGGGAACCTTTGCAGACAGAAATGAAAGTTTGCAAGACTAGTTTGTGAACGCTTTTTGTAGGGCCACTAAACGCATCAACACCTCACAAACATTGATCTATGCTGCCCCCCCACCCAATGCCTAACTATTCATAATCCTACCCAGGAACCCCCCCACCCCCCCGCCCACCACCCCCCCCCCCCCCCCCCCCGCCCCACCCCCTCACATTCATTCCTCAAATTTAACTTACTTGGTCGCACTCTGGATTCTGCTTCAATTGGCAAAAGGTTTCCTACAAAATTTTAGTGAAAGTCAACCAAAAAACGGTCATTCCACCGTTCCTTAGGGGGCCGGTCTCTCCTCACTCCTGTATCTGGAACCCATCACTTCATGCTCCAAATAATCTCTGTATTCCCTGCCTTTCAAATTTTGAAGGGTAAAACCATACAACAAACAGGTGCAAAGTTACAGGGAGGAAAAGACAACTTGGCCCAACAAAGCTGAACCTTCCAGCTCCTTGTCAACTTAACCATGGACAGGAAGAAGAAAGTATTGGTATTTATAAACTGCCCTTCGCATCCTCAGCAGACTCCAAACCTCATTGATTAGCTTTGAAAGTGCACTCACTGTTGTAATGTCGGAAACACAGCAGCCAGTTTGCACATAGCAATTCCCACAAACAGGAGTATGACAATGGCCAGGGTTACAGACAGCCCTTGAGGAGGTTCCCCAAAGATTATTGGTCCATGCGGGGCTCCTCGATTTGTCAGTCTCTGGCTGAGTTGCCCCCAAATCATTACAGACCTAGGTGGGGAGGGGGACTGTGTTTGTATTCAAGCCACCTTCTGCTGGTAGAAACAGGGTTTAATCTAACAAGCTTCCCTTTCTCTTAAATACCTTTTCCAGACTCAGTATGTTTAAAAAGGAACTAATTTAACTAGGCTTAATTGCGTTAAGATAGAATATGTTTATTAACTACTAAAAAGATATGTAGAGATGGTAAAACACGTGCATCTGCATTCATATGGATTAGAAATATGAATTGAATCCAATTGTAAATAAATATGAATAAAACGTTATTTGGACCAATCTTTGAGTTGTAAGGGGTAGATGATACAAACATTAAACAGGATTAGACCATTCAGCCCCCTTAAGGCTGCTCTTCCATAATCCATCATGGCTGATCCTCAAATCTTCATCCCATCTACCCCCAGCCCCCACCACCGCTCCCTCCCCCCCTGCTCCTTGCTTATGAAGAATCTAACCATCTCTGCCTTAAAAATACTCCACCACCTTTTCAGGTAGAGAGTTCCAAAAACTCATGACCCCCTGTGTCTCATCTCCAGTTGGTATGTGGCCAAAAGCTTGGTGAAAGAGACGGGGTTAAGGAATGCTTGAAAGATAGGGAGAGAGGTAGGGAATAAGAGAGGTCGAGGGAGGGAATTACAGGGATAAGACATAGACAGCTGAAGGAACAGCCACCAATACAAGGCAATTAAGAGCAAGGTATTTCAAGACTCTTCAAATATGCTGATGAAATGTGAAGGAAGGTGAAGCAGGAACATTCCTGTCAACCTTTCAACCAATTCTCCAAACAACTTGTGTTTTTTTTAACTTTCGGTGGTGATTATGTCACTGCTTGACTTCATTGCCCTGATGTGAATCATTGAAAGTTGTGCTTCGGGCCTCTGCACTGGTTGGTTTCTTGGGCAGATGGAGATCTTGCTGTGGAGTGATTCAGGTATCACAGAATAGAATCATAGAATCCCTACAGTGCTGAAGGAGGCCATTCAGCCCATCGAGTCTGCACCAACCACAATCCCACTCAGGCCCGAACCCCATGCATTTACCCTAGCTAGTCTCCCTGACACTAAGGGGCAATTTAGTATGGTTAATCCTCCTAATCCGCACATATTTGGACTGTGCGAGGAAATGGGGGATCCCGGGGGAAACCCACGCAGACACGAGGAGAATGTGGAAGCTTCACATAGATGGTCACCCAAGCTGGGAATCAAACTAATGCTGTCCTTGTCTGAATGGACCCTACACATCCTAAGGAAAGTCATAGAAGCATTATAAAGCAAAAGTTGACATACAAACAGAGATACAAACATAAAGGAACAGTATTAGATCACTCAGCCCCTTACGCCTGTTTCTCCATGATCCATCATGGCTAATCGTCTACTAACCTCATATCCTCATCCTATCTACCCCCCAGCAACCAATCACCTGCTTATTAGACAATTCAGCGATAAATATAAGCCTGGATTTTCAGAATGGTCAATGCTCAGCACACGTTCACCTGAGAATCAGTGGGGAACACACCCTTACCACTTCTAACAGCCCCGCTGCCACTGTACACTCAGTTGAGCGTTAATGTGCTGCAGGTGGGCCTTCTCCCTGCCCCTGGATGAAAGCCCCATCTTGGAATGCTGTTGGCCAATCAGAGTGGCTGACGACTCTCCAACCCCCTCCAAGCACAGCTTTTCTCCATTCCTGGAACTATCAACATTGCAGCTGATTTGGCATCAGATGTGAACTGCATGTTTGGTTCTTTAATAAACTTCTTTATGATTTAGAAAATAAACTGCCTCACGCAGTCTCCTGCATCAAATCTCGAGACCTGATCTCTGTACATTCTTCACTGGTGAGGTACACTGTTGAGGAGGGATACCTGGGTCCTCATCAATCCCAGCTTTTTATAACTGGCTAAAACTAGTTTAAAAGGCTATCTGGAGGAAGGCAAAACCCCTTGGTGGTTCCTTTTCTTTAGGAAGAGTTAGATCAATTAGCCATCTAAATGTCACAGTAGGTAGTAACATAGAACATAGAACTCTACAGCACAAACAAGCCCTTCGGCCCACAAGTTGCGCCGATCATATCCCTACCTACCAGGCTTATCTATAACTCTCAATCCCATTAAATCCCATGTACTCATCCAGAAGTCTCTTAAAAGACCCCAACGAGTTCGCCTCCACCAACGGCAGCCGATTCCACTCACTCACCACCCTCTGAGTGAAAAACTTACACCTGACATCTCCTCTGTACCTGCTCCCCAGCACCTTAAACCTGTGTCCTCTCGTAGCGACCATTTCAGCCCTGGGAAATAGCCTCCGAGAATCCACCCTATCTATTCCTCTCAACATCTTATAACCCTCTATCAGGTCGCCTCTCAACCTTCATCTCTCCAGGGAGAAGAGACCTAGCTCCCTCAACCTAACATCTTACAACACCAAGTCTTTCAACACCAAGTTAAAGTCCAACTGTTTTATTTGGTAACACAAGCTTTCGGAGTGGGGGCATTCACCTGATGAAGGAGCAGTGCTCCGAAAGCTCATGCTACCAAATAAACTTGTTGGACTTTGAGACTACTTATTGTGCCTACCCCAGTCCATCGCCAGTATCTCCACATCATTTAAATGTCCACAAAGTCTGTTTTTCTCAACTTTAATTGAGAACGATCACCACCTAATCTGGAATAGCCCCAAAAATGGGTTAAAATTATTATCCATTTCATTGCATTGCAAACCCTTATCTCAGAATCTCCGACTGTTGTCAACTGTTGCGATAATTCTATACAGACCTCCTTGCTGGCCACATCCCAGGTCGCTAAGCCAAGTAGAAGTATTAACAGCGTTGTTGGACCCACATGAGAATTAGCAAATGAGCATTGTCGATGTTAACTTTCAATTTGACAGCCGCCAGGTTCTGCAGACTGAGGCAGTGGTCTGTTTTTGGAGATATTTCCGAGTAGCATTGCACTTCACGGATAGGGCTGTCAGCGGCAGAAGCTGCTTCATGTTGGACCAGGGAGATGTGGCTTTGCCAACTGGCTCTCTAAACTACTCATTGCCACATAGCTATGGCGCTGTTTGTCTACCTACACCAGGGACTGCAGATGTTCAAGAAGGCAGCTCACCGCCACCTTCTCGAGGTGAATTAGGGTTGGGTAATAAATGCTGGCCTAGCCAGCGACACCCGCATCCAAAAAGTGAATTAGAAAAAAGAAATTCTTTGCCGCAGTGTCTGCTACAGTGGGTATCTCCCCCCCGCCCCACCATTTCCAGGTATGCAGTGTACAGCTGCAGCAAGCAGGCTGCCAATTCCTGTCCTGCCCGAACAAACCAGTATCTCCCTGTGAACAAATGACAGAGTGTTTGGACACGCACACAGAAGCGGCTGGACTCCCCTGTGTCTGCGATGAAATCTGAAAAATCGAATGGAAAACTTATTTTTCCATAAAAGCAGTTTGATCCCAATAAAATTGATATTTATTTTTGTCCAGTGGGATATTTAATCAAACCAAAGATCTTTTACAAGTTTATCATGAACCAAAGCCAAGCTGAGAAGTAACACTTCTGATTTCAGCTTGTAAATCTACCCTTTGTTGGTTGTAAAAAGTCAGCATCCCCCTCGCTGTAATCAGTTTCTATCAAATGCTTCAGAGCGGTGGAAGATGGTCACACCTTAATGCAAAGATAAGCATGAGAAGGTCATGTGGAACGTGGAAGCTATTGAGAGGGTGCAGAGGACATTTACAAGGATGTTCCCTGGATTGGGAGGCATGCCTTATGAAGAAAGGTTGAGGGAGCTCGGTCTCATCTCCCCTGGAGAGACGAAGGTTGAGAGGCAACCTGATAGAGGTTTATAAAATGTTGAGAGGAATAGATAGGATGGATTCTCAGAGGCTATTTCCCAGGGCTGAAATGGCTGCTATGAGAGGACACAGGTTTAAGGTGCTGGGGAGCAGGTACAGAGGAGATGTCAGGGGTAGGTTTTTCACTCAGAGGGTGGTGAGTGAGTGGAATCGGCTGCCATCGGTGGTGTTGGAGGCAAACTCGATGGGGTCTTTTAAAAGACTTCTGGTTGAGTACATGGGATTTAATGGGATTGAGGGTTATAGATAGGCCTGGTAGAACAAAGAACAAAGGACAAAGAACAAAGAACAACACAGCACGGGAAACAGGCCCTTCGGCCCAACGAGCCCGCGCCGCCGTCCTACTATCTCAGTGACCTATTCATGATTTTAGTCTACGCCTAACGTGCGAGGATCAGGGAGGTCCAATTTAGGGACAATTTAGTACCCAATCAATCAGCCTAAAAGGTAGGTAGGGATATGATCGGCACAACTTGTGGGCCGAAGGGCCTGTTTGTGCTGTAGTGTTCTATGTCCTATGTTAAGGTCATCTTCCGATCAGCTAGTGTGTCCTTGTCTCCAAGAAGAAAGAAAGAAGGAATAACAGTGATCATAGAATATTTTACACCAGCTCGAAGGGGAATCAGGTCCTCGTTTTTAATGTGCTGGGAAACGGCACTTCAGACAGTGCAGCACTAACCCGCTACTGTACTGGGAGTGAATTCAGTATCCAAGTCTCCAGAGTGAAACTCAAACCACAACCTGTGACTCAGTTTCTAGTTGCAGTTATCATCAATGCTTAGTGATTTAAATCGGGTAGGTATGTGTGTGTGTAATCTAAGTGTTATATAATCGACCAAGGGACCAAGATTCCAAAACTATAGGCAGGAAGTTAACATCCATTTCCGACAGGAAATGTTCTGTCCACCATATTGGGTAGGGAGGAAAAAGAGACATCTTTTAGCTCGGTCTCAAATAAAGTTCTTGCTAACAACCTGCTTCAATCTCCTGTTTAATTTTTCTAGAGGGATTTGTAAACCAATCACATTGGAAAAAGGTAGCAGATTATTTCATTTCTCATTGCTACTGGTTACAAGATTCTGAATTTGAGCTGCCAGTTTGTGACCTCTGTTCTCCATCCTTCTTCCTAACCTTATCTCCAATAATCCTTCCCTCCACCCCAATCTCTTCATGCACTCACTGCTTCAAAGGCCACCCATTCTCTCATAAGAACATAAGAAATAGGAGCAGGAGTAGGCCATCTAGCCCTTCGAGCCTGCCCCGCCATTCAATAAGATCATGGCTGATCTGAAATGGATCAGTTCCACTGTCCTGCCTGCTCCCCATAACCCTTAATTCCCTTATCGATCAGAAATCCATCTACCTGTGAATTAAATATATTCAATGAAGAAGCTTCCGCCACTTCAATGGGCAGAGAATTCCAGAGATTCACCACCCTTTGAGTGAAGAAGTTCCTCCTCAACTCTGATCTAAACTGCTCCCCCCCACCATTTTGAGACTGTGCCCTCTAGTTCTGGATTCTTTCTATGCGGAAAGAATCTCTCAACCTCTATCCTATCTAGTCCCTTCATTATCTTATAAGTCTCTATAAGATCCCCCCTCAGCCTTCTAAACTCCAATGAGTACAGGCCCAGTCTATTTAATCTCTCCTCATAAGCTAACCACCTCATCTCCGGTATCAGCCTGGTGAACCTTCTCTGTACTCCCTCCAAGGCCAATATATCCTTATGCAAATAAGGGGACCAAAACTGCACACAGTACTCCAGCTGCGGCCTCACCAGTACCCTGTACAGTTGCAGCAAGACCTCCCTGCTTTTATATTCTATCCCCCTCGCTATAAAGGCCAACATTCCATTCGCCTTCTTGATCACCTGCTGCACCTGTAGACTGGGTTTTTGCGACTTGTGCACAAGGACCCCCAGGTCCCTCTGCACCGTAGCATGCTGCAGCTTTTCACCCTTTAAATAATATTCCTTCCTACTGTTACTTCTGCCAAAGTGGATAACCTCACATTTGCTAATGTTCTGCTCCATCTGCCAGGTTCTCGCCCACTCACTCAGCCTATCCAGATCTCTCTGCAGACTTTCCGTATCCTCCACGCAATTTGCTTTTCCACTCATCTTTGTGTCATCAGTAGATTTTGTTACTCTAGAACCTTAATGCCCTTGATTCAGGGCTGGTTGCTTCAGTAGCAGTGGGGCAAACTTGGAGACAGGCAAGTCCACCCTGTAATGATGTCTGTCTCCATTTCCAATCTCCCAACTTGTATGGAGGGGAGTTACATGGCATGTGAAGGGGCCCTTAAAGTCCTGAAGCGAACACCCACAATCTTTGGATTTGGATAAGTTGGGCTTTTTTTCCCCTGCAGATAGAGAGTGGAGCTCTCTATTGAGTAAACCTGAAAACCTAAAGATGTTGGTGTAGATTTCTTGAATGGGAATATCATAGATGGGTGAGTGGTTTCCATTCCTCACACCCGATGCCTTTGTGACCTCCCACTGGAGGTGGTTAACTTGGCACCATTCAGTTCCAAATCCTGAGCTGTAATTTTTGTTGAGTCTCACTTTACATTGGCTCCTGTGACAAAGAAGAGGCAGGAGCCGGCCAAAAAAAATCACACACAAGCAGACTTGTGCATGTAATCAGCACAAGAAGACGAGGTTATAAAACACAGATGTTTCCCGGCATACAAAGCTTGTTTTTGACAGTGGCTGATTCAGGTCAATCAAGTCCGACACTGGACGTCACTCTGATAAACATCCAATCCACTTAATGGAGAAGGTCTCCACTTCTGCAACACAAAGGCTTGTGTTTCCAAAGAGAGGTTTATTAGTGAGGTCTGCTGGTTAACTGGCATCAGAGCAATCGTTTCGGTTCAACCTGTTGTTGAACTTTCCTCACTTGGCTATGCAATCACTCTGACCACATACCTCTCTTGGTATGTGAACGTATCTGTCTGGATTGATGTTTATTAGAGGCGCACCGTTTATAGTGGCAGTGGAATTTGCAAAGACTTGGCAATGTATTTGCGAAAGGATATATTAGCCTTGGACCGAGTACAGAGAAGGTTCACCAGGCTGACACCAGAGATGAGGGGATTAGCGTATGAGGAGAGATTGAATAGACTGGGTCTGTATTCATTAGCGTTTAGAAGCCTGAGGGGGGATCTTATAGAGGCTTACAAGATAATGAAGGGGCTGGATAGGGTAGAGGTAGAGAGATTCTTCCTGCTTAGAATGGAAAACAGAACTAGAGGGCACAGCCTCAAAATAAGGGGGGTGTGTGCAGTTTAGAACAGAGTTGAGGAGGAACTTCTTCACTCAAAGGGTGGTGAATCTCTGGAATTCTCTGCCCATTGAAGTGGTGGAGGCTACCTCGTTGAATATGTTTAAGTCTCGGGTAGATAGATTTCTGATAGACAAGGGAATTAAGGGTTATGGGGAGAAAGTGGGAAAGTGGAACTGATCCACTTCAGATCAGCCATGATCTTACTGAATGGCGGGGCAGGCTCGAAGGGCTAGATGGCCTACTCCTGCTCCTATTTCTTGTGTTCTTGTTCCCAGAATCTGGTCAATCCCATACACTGATTCTCCTTAACTTTCATCTATGCCATATATCCATTGAGTCCCTCTGAACTGTTCCAAGCTCACTCCACAGCCTCTTTTTAGCTGGAATAGGGGTGTCTCGTATTCCTTAATGTCCAGAGGAGGCAAAGATTTGCCCTCTCCTTGTATGGCTGCCATTTGTTGCAGGGATTTAATGTAGCTGAATGGCTTACCCAGACATATAGGAAACTGGTTACCAGTCAACTTCTTTGGTGTGTAACTAAAGATGGATCAGACTAGGCAAGGCCAACAGACTTTCTTCCCTCAAGGTGAACCAGTTGGATTTTTACAACAATCTGACAACCTCAGGTTCATATTTACTGATAGAAACCTTTGAACTTGATTCAACTCCTCAAATTACCGATTTGGGATTTGAATTTACATTTTCTGGTTTATTAGTCTTCATAATAGCCGCTCCAAGTGGGTATAGGTCGCTCAGTCCGCTCACCACGTTTCTTCAACAACCTCACTCACCATCCACAACAATCATCCTCCCCCCACAGAAATTACTTGGCAGCTCATTCCAGGAACTGCTTCAGAAATTTGAGTCTGACTCCCTTGGGTAATCAAGCAATCTCGAGAAAAATGTCCGCAGGGAAAGAGAACAGAGTTAATGCCTCGAATTGGTTTGGCTCTTGGTCAGAACTGTTCTGTTGACAAGCCAAACAGACTTGAAATGTCAGAAGATCGTAGGATCCCTACAGTGCCATTCGACTCATCCAGTCTGCACTGACCACAATCCCATCCAAACCCTATTTCTGTAACTCCACATATGTACCCTGCCAATCTCCTGACACCAGGGGAAACTTAGCCTGGTCAATCAACCTAACCCGCACATCTTTGGATTGTGGGAGGAAACCTACGCAGACACAGGGAGAATGTGCAAACTCCACACAGAACATGGCCCGAGGCTGGAATTGAACCCAGGTCCCTGGCACTGTGAGGCAGCAGTGCTAACCACTGTGCCACCGTGCTGCCTGATTCTTTCCCTACAGATGCTGTCAGACCTGCTGAGTATCTCCAGCATCCACAGTATTTTGCTTATTCTGGATAACTATCAGGGGAGGCAGTGGAACAGTGGTATTCTCACTTGACTAATAATCCAGAGCAAGATTTGGGGACCTGAGTTCAAAATCCGCCATAGCAAAATTTGATTTTAATAAAAAACTGGAAATCTAATGATGACCATGAAACCATTGTCAATTGTCATAAAATTCATCTGGTTCACTAGTGTCCTTTAGGTAAAGAAATCTGCCGTTTTTACTTGGTCTGGCCTACATGTGACTCCAGAGCCACAGCAATGTGGTTAACTCTCAAATTCCCTCTGAAACGGAGGGCGGTTAGGGACACTGGCCCAGTCAGTGATGCCCACATCATGTAAAATGAATTTAAACAAAATGATGTAGCAATAGATATAATTACCAGTTACACTTCCATCTCTCATATATATGTCATTTGATGACATTGCTGTCACATAATCCACTTATCAACATCCTGGTGCCTACTATTGACCAAAAATGAACTGGACCAGCCATATACACACTATGGCTACAAGAATAGATCGGAGACTTGGAATTCTGTGGTGAGTATCTCACCTCTTGGCCATCTACATGGCACAAGTCAGTAGTGTGATGCACTACCCTCAACTTGCCTGGATGAGTGCAGCTCCATCTACACTCAAGAAACTCAACACCACCCAGGACAAAGCACCTGCTTAATTTGCACCTCACCTCCCACCTTCAACATTCAGTCCCTCCATCTCCAATGCACAGTGGCAGCAGTGTACAACATTTATTCTACAAAATGCACTGCAGGAACTCACCTAGGTTCCTCCGACAACACCTTCCAAACCCGCAAGCTTCACCATCCAAAAGGAGAAGGACAGCAGATATACGGGAACACCACCACTTGCCAATTCTCCTTGAAGAAACACACCAGCCCAACTTGGAAATATATCACCATTACTTCACTGTTGCTGGATCAAATTTCTAGATTTTTCTCCTCAAAGCACTGTGGGTGTACCTACACCACATGGACTGCGATGGCCCAAGAAGGCAGCTCACCACCACCTTCTCAAAGGCAATTAGAGATGGGCAACAAATTCTTGTCTAACCAGTGACACCTACAGTCCCTGAAGGAATATTTTAAAAACCTCAAGGTTAAAAAACAAGTAACCTTTCTCTATTTGTACAGCCACATGAGATTATTCATCGTTTCATGTAATATACAACATACTGGATATAACACCTTGAGTCTGACATGTTTGATATGTGATACCTGATACCAAACCAATGCTCTCAAAACTTTTGCATAATAGCTAATGGAATAATGTCTCCATTATTGTAGTAGACAGAGAAACATTATATCAAACTGGCTCACATTATGACCCACCCCCTCTCCCACAGCATGATGCCAATCCAACATTCAACCCAAATTTCTAGCTACATTTTCCTGTCCTCCTGCACTTTAGAATGAATTTCAACACTTTTGGAAAGGGGATTTGCCAAGATGGTCATGAAGCTATGGGGAGATGCTGTTTTCTTAGATTAGAGAAGTTAAGAGGAGACTTAATAGAGATCCAGAAAATCATGAGTGGTTTTAATCAAATAGATAGTTCTGATTGGCAGGAGGATCAGTAAGCAAAAGGCACAAATTTTAGATGACTCGCCAAAGAATTAGAGGGGTAGTTGGAGAGAATTTAATTATATTCATTCATTCATGGGAAGTGGGCTTCACTGGTTGGGCCAACATTTGTTGCCCATCCTTAATTGCCCTTGAACTCAAAGGCTTTACTGCTTTAAGAATTCTGAGGGAGTGGTTAACAGGCAGTTGTGGGCCATCAGATTTAAATCAGCGCCAGGTTTAAAAGGAGGCCTGGTGTAGACAGCGGGCAGCGTCTGAGCGGGCAGCGGAGTGAGAGGGCAGCAGAGTGAGCTACTTGGGCTTAATATCAAAAAGGGCTTGAAAGAAAAAAGGCCAGGTGAGTTCGTTTGAAAAACAAAAAAAAAAAAATATTTTTTCAAAACTACTACAGTGAATAATGGAGGGGCATGTGATGTGTGGTTTCTGTATGATGTGGGAACTGGTGGACCCTAGGGTTCATCCCAGTGACCATGTCTGCAGTAAGTGCAGGTTGCTGGAGGAGCTCCAGCTCAGGGTAAATGAGCTGGCCTCTGAGCTACAGACACTGAGGCTCATCAAGGGGAGAGAGGGTGCCATTGTCAATGGGGTGCAAGTGACATCGACCCCCCCTAGACTGGCTAACTCTAAGGGTCAGGGACAAGAGGGGGCTACTGGGAAGAGGAAGGGGGGTGAGGAGCGGAGGCCTCAGCCTCTTAATCTGCATAACAGGTTTGAGGTTCTTGCTTCCAAGTTGGACGAGAACGAGGCAGGTGAGGTTGGTGAGCAAGCTGCACACGGTACAGTGCTGCAGCAGGACATAGGCAAGGAGAAAGGGAAAAGGAACGTAGTAGTTATTGGGGATAGTGGGGTGAAGGGTATTGACACTGTCCTTTGTCACAATGACAAAGTGCACAGAAGGGTGTGTTGTCCGCCTGGTGCTCGGGTACGGGATGTCGCAGCTGGGCTGCAGAGGAACCTGGAATGGGAGGGTGAGAATCCGGTCGTTGTGGTACATGTGGGTGCCGGCGACGTAAGCAAAATGCAGACTGAGGATCTGGGGAGGGAGTATGAAAAGCTTGGAATGGAATTAAAAAGTAGAACCGACAAGGTGGTTATCTCTGGGCTACTGCCTGAACCGTGTGCAGATGGGCGTAGGGTTGACAGGATTAAGGAAGTGAATGGGTGGCTCAGGGATTGGTGTGGGAGGAATGGGTTTGAATTTATGGGACATTGGCACCAGTATTGGGGTAGGTGGGACCTGTTCGGGAGGGATGGGGTTGGTCTGAACCGTGCTGGGACCAGAGTGCTGGCAAATCGAGTAAAGAGGACTGTAGACAGGGCTTTAAACTAATTAGGGGGGGGGAGGGTGTGAGGGTAGGTGACCTTACGAGGTCTAAAGTTAAGGAGAGTGTACATGTAAGGGAAGAGGCCGAGGATGTTCCAATAATAGAGGGAGTAGGGGGCATTAGTATAGTTGGTGGCGTTGCGGCAAATAGGGTCCAGGTGAAGGCTGGGATGAAAGCACTTTATCTGAATGCACGAAGCATTCGGAATAAAGTGGATGAGCTGGTGGCGCAGATCGACACAAATGGATACGATCTGGTGGCCATTACAGAGACGTGGCTGCAGGGTGACAGGGACTGGGAGCTGAATGTACAGGGCTATCAAGTGTTTAGGAAGGATAGGCAGGAGGGAAAAGGGGGGGGCGTAGCTCTACTGATTAAGGATAGCATCACGGTGGTAGCAAGGGATGATATTGGAGCCAAGGAGCAGAGGGTGGAATCGTTGTGGGTGGAGATTAGGAACAGCAAAGGGAGGAAGACGCTGGTGGGTGTCATCTATAGGCCCCCGAATAATGATCTGGAGATGGGGCGGGCTGTTAACGCGCAAATAAGTGCGGCGTGCAGGAATGGGACGGCCGTAGTTATGGGGGATTTCAATCTGCATATTGATTGGTCGACCCATGTTGGACGTGGGGGGCTCAAGGAAGAGTTCTTGGAATGCTGCCGGGATAGTTTCCTCGAACAGTGTGTGTTGGAGCCGACGAGGGAGCGAGCTATCTTGGATCTGGTGCTATGTAATGAAGCGGGTAGAATTAGGGACCTTGTGGTGAAGGATCCTCTTGGGGAGAGTGATCATTGTATGGTGGAGTTTCTGGTGCAGATGGAGGAGGAGAAAGTAGGTTCCCGGACACGCGTCCTTTGTTTGAATAGAGGGAAGTATGGTAGGATGAGAGAAGAATTGGCGAATGTGGACTGGGAGAGCGCGTTGGAGGGAGGGTCTGTTGAGGAGCAGTGGAGGATCTTTAAGGAGATCTTTCTTGGTGCTCAACGGAAATTTATTCCGATGGTCAAAAAGGATAGTAGGAGGAGAGGTAATAAGCCATGGATAACAAAGGAGGTGAAGGAAAGTGTTAAACTAAAAGCGGAGGAATTTAGAGTAGCTAAGAGTAGTGGGCGAGAAGAGGATTGGGAGAGGTTTAAATGTCAACAAAGATTGACAAAGAAGTTGATAAGGAAGGGTAGGAGAAACTATGAAGCTGGGCTAGCGCTTAATATAAAAAAGGATAGCAAGAGTTTTTATAAATATATAAAAAGGAAGAGGCTGGCTAGGGTGAATGTTGGTCCTTTAGAGGATGAGAAAGGGGACCTAGTGGTAGGGGATGGGGATATGGCTAAGGTATTGAATAACTTTTTTGTTTCTGTCTTCACGGAGGAGGACGTGAATAATTTGCCGGGTGTTAGCGATGGAAAGGTGGTAGGACTGGAGGGTCTTAATGACATTACTGTTACTAGAAAGGCGGTGCTCGACAGACTGGAGGGGCTGATTGTGGACAAGTCCCCAGGACCGGATGGAATGCATCCGAGGGTTCTGAAAGAAATGGCGGAGGTGATAATGGATGCCTTGGTGGTTATTTTCCAAACGTCGCTGGATTCCGGGGAAGTGCCGGATGATTGGAAAACGGCTAATGTTACGCCGTTGTTTAAGAAGGGTGCCAGGCAAAAGGCGGGGAATTATAGGCCGGTTAGTTTAGCGTCTGTGGTAGGTAAAATGTTAGAATCTGTCATTAAGGAGGAAATTGCAAAGCATCTTGAAGGGAATTGCTTGATAGAGCAGACGCAGCACGGTTTCATTAAAGGGAAGTCGTGTCTGACAAATTTACTGGAGTTCTATGAGGATGTGTCTAGGGCGGTGGATAGAGGAGAGCCGGTGGATGTGGTCTTTCTAGATTTTCAGAAGGCGTTTGACAAAGTGCCTCACAAGAGGTTATTGCAGAAGGTCGAGCTACATGGAGTTGGGGGTAGGGTGTTAGCGTGGATAAAGGATTGGTTGTCAAATAGGAGGCAGAGAGTGGGGGTCAACGGGTGCTATTCAGATTGGCGGATGGTGACTAGTGGAGTGCCCCAGGGGTCGGTGCTGGGGCCTCAGCTTTTTACCATTTATATAGATGATCTGGAGGAGGGAACCGAGTGTAGAGTGTCGAAATTTGCTGATGACACCAAGATTGGGGGAACGGCAAATTGTGCGGAGGGTGTTGAGAGTCTGCAGAGGGATCTAGATAGGCTGGGCGAATGGGCCGGGAAATGGCAAATGGAATTTAATGTTGGCAAGTGTGAGGTGGTCCACTTTGGTAGGAAAAATGGTAGGAAGGACTATTACTTACGAGGCGAAAAACTGCAGCAGGCGACGGTGCAGAGGGACCTCGGGGTCCTTGTGCATGAGTCGCAAAAACCCAGCCTGCAGGTGCAGCAGGTGGTCAGAAAGGCGAATGGGATGCTGGCCTTCATAGCGAGGGGGATTGAATATAAAAGTAGGGAGGTCTTGCTGCAGCTGTATAGGGCATTGGTGAGGCCGCAACTGGAATACTGTGTGCATTTTTGGGCGCCGCACCTGCGCAAAGATATTTTGGCCTTGGAGGGAGTGCAGAGGAGGTTTACTAAGCTGATACCGGAGTTGAGGGGGTTGAGCTATGAGGAGAGGCTGAATAAACTGGGCTTGTACTCGTTAGAGTTTAGAAGAATGAGAGGAGATCTCATTGAGACGTATAAGATGATGAATGGGATGGATAGGATAGAAGTGGAAAGACTCTTCCCGCTCAAAAAAGACAATAGGACTAGGGGGCACAGCCTCAAGATAAAAGGGGGGCGGTTTAGAACGGAGTTGAGGAGGAACTTCTTCACTCAAAGGGTGGTGAATCTCTGGAATTCTCTGCCCGTTGGAGTGGTGGAGGCTGCCTCGCTAAATATTTTTAAGATGCGGGTTGATGGGTTTTTGATAGGAGAGGGGATTAAGGGTTATGGGGAGAGGGCGGGAAAGTGGAACTGAGCAGCGACAGATCAGCCATGATCTTATTGAATGGCGGGGCAGGCTCGAAGGGCTGGATGGCCTACTCCTGCTCCTATTTCTTATGTTCTTATGTTCTTATTTTTATGCTTGTCAGGCCATTTGAGAAGACATTTAGGAGTTACATTACGATTTGGAATGCATTGCTTGAAATGGCAGTGGAAGCAGATTTAGGAGCAACTTCCTAAAGAGGGTTGGATAATTATTTGAAGGGGGGTGTTAACAAACTGTCCCTAAATTAGACCTCCCTCAATCTGGCACACATATAATTCTCTAAATTTGCACACCTTTATTGTGGAGTCCGAGAGGCGTAGACAAAAGTCATCGGTAGAAGAAGGATTGGAATGAGGCGTTCACTGAATGTTAGGATGGTGGTGCGGGCTTGTTGGGCCGAAGGGCCTGTTTCCTGTGCTGTGTTGTTCTTTGTTTGTCCTTTGGGGGGCAGTTTCTAAGGCTTTGGGGTAAAAAGTAGGGGAGCAGAATAGAAAGCTGGCAGAGGTATGATGGACTGAATGGCCTCCTGTACTGAAAGATGCAATGAGTCTGGAGTTTAACGTAGAATTCATGTCAATTCGTTGGAAAAATTCCACGCTGATCTCTGAGCCATATTTCTGAGTCACAAAGCCAGATTTGGGTGTTGTCTCTTTGAATTAAAAATTTCTTTGTGGTTAAAGTTTACAGTAAACAGTGATTGCGAGTACAGTTGTAATAATTATGTGAAAATGGATTGCAGATGAGCTGATATATTATCATACATTTCCAGGCAATCTTTGGAATTTGCTTTCAACTTATCCTCAGAGAATGTGTCAGAATGCTTCCCGATTCCAGAACGGATAGGGGACAGGATCCAATCAGTTATGGTTATATTGCAGGATGAACAATCAAAACCTGGATTCGTAATTGGAGAGACACAAGTTTCACTCTCAACTCAGCAGCTGGGGGATTTAAATCCATTTAATTGATTAAACTGAGAACAACAATCTGAAATGTGGTGATTTAGGAAGTATCATTTAGTCTGAAGAAGCCAATCGAAGTCCTTTAGGAAAGGAAACTATCATCCTGTTCTCATCTGGTCTATGCATGAGTCCAGATCCACAGCAATGTGGGTCACTCTTAACTACCCTGTGAAATGGTCTAACAAGCCACTCAGTTGCATCAAGAAAACACCAGCCCTATAATATTCATCAGAATAACAGTGGCCAGGCTGCCATTTGTTGCCCAGTCCTAATTGCCCTTGAGAAGATTGTGAGAGGCCACCTTCTTGAACATCTGCCATGCTGCTGGCACAGGAGGTTCAATAGGCTGATACCGGAGATGAGGGGTTTGGCCTATGAAGAGACACTAAATAGACTGGGTCTGTACACATTGGAGTTTAGAAGGAAGAGGGGGCATCTCGTAGAGACGTATAAGATAATGAAGGGGATGGATAGGGTAGAGATAGAGAGATTCTTCCTGCTTAGAAAGGATAGCAGGACTAGAGGGCATAGCCTCAAGATAAGGGGGGTGCAGTTTAGATCAGAGTTGAGGAGGAACTTCTTCACTCAAAGGGTGGTGAATTTCTGGAATTCTCTGCCCGTTGAAGTGGTGGAGGCTACCTCGCTAAATATATTTAAGACACTGGTAGATAGGTTTCTGATAGACAGGGGAATTAAGGGTTATGGGGAGAAAGCGGGAAAGTGGAACTGATCCACTTCAGATCAGCCATGATCTTATTGAATGGCGGGGCAGGCTCGAAGGGCTAGATGGCCTACTCCTGCTCCTATTTCTTATGTTCTTATGTTATCACTGTTGCCTCACAGCGCCAGGGACCCGGGTTTAATTCCGGCCTTGGGTCACTGTCTGCGTGGAGTTTGCACATTCCCCCCATGTCTGCATAAGTTTCCTCTGGGTGCTACGGTTTCCTCCCACACTCCAAATGTTAGGCTGATTGACTGTGCTAAATTGACTCTCATAACAGGGAGATTAGCAAGGTGAATATGTGGATTGCAGGAATAGGGCCTGGGTGGGATTGTGCAGACTCGATGGGCCAAGTGGCCACTTACTGCACAGTAGGGATTCAATAAACATGCCTAATTGTTCCTGTGTGCAATCATTAGAAGGATACATGTGACCCCATTGAAGTCAGTGTTGCCAGTTATTTCACCTTTATTGGTTCTATTGTCAGTGCAGGAATTAATGATCGACGTTGCTGAGAATCTGGAAAAAAAATTCTGAGTTATCTTTAAGATGAAATACCAACAGATCTCGCTAAATCATGCTTCCTGTTGTTTAAATTCAGGATGATTTAATTGCAATGGAAATAATCCTCAAGAGCTTAATTTTACTGTGAGGTAATTGGTTAGCACGGCCAATAGGAGGAATTTGATAAATAGTCTATGTAGAATGACATGCTGTACTTCACTCTTTTGCAGGAAATTCTGTTATGACATTGCAGTTGCTTCCTTCAGTCAAATTTAATTCACTCTGTGTGATATCAGGAAATGAGAGAAGGCACTGGACACTGCAAAGGCTATGGGCCTTGACAATATTCTGACAATAGTACTGAAGACTTGCGCTCCAGACCCGGTCTCGCCGCAAGTCAAGTTCATAGATCATAGAACCCTACAGTGCAGAAAGAGGCCCTTCAGCCTATCGAGTCTGCACCAACCACAATCCCACCCAAACCCTACCCCCATATCCCTACATATTATTACCCACTAACCCCTCTAACTTAAGCATCTTAGGACACGAAGGGGCAATTTTAGATTGGCCAATCAACCTAACCCACACATCTTTGGACTGTGGGAGGAAACCGGAGCACCCAAAGGAAACCCACGCAAATACGAGGAGAATGTGCAAACTCCACACACACAGTGACCCTGGGAATCGAACCCAGGTCCCTGGAGCTGTGAAGCAGCAGTGCTAACCACTGTGCTACCGTGCCGCCCAAGTTGTCCTGCTGTAGGTACAACACTGGCAGCTACCCACAGATATGGAAAATTCGCCAGATATGTCCTGTCACAAAAAACAGGGCAAATCCAATACAGGCAATTATTGTCCCATTAGTTTACTTCTGATCATGAACACAGTGACGGAATGTGTTGCCGACAGCGCTAACAAGCAGCACTTACACAGCAAGAACCTGCTCACTGATGCTCAGTTTGGGTTTTTCCAAAGCTCTGGCTCTCATTCCAGCTTTGGTCCCAACATGCACAAAAGAACTGAACTCCCAAAAGTGAGGTGAAAGTGACTGCCCCCTGGGCACCAAGGTGGCTTTCAACTGATTTCGACAGGAAGCAGCCTCAGCAAATTAGAAGTCAATTGAAATCACAGGGAGAGCTGGGATCATTTCTGACTCAAGGGAAGATTGTTGTGGCTAAAGACCAATCAGCTCAGCCAGGACATTGCTGTTGAGTTCTCCCAGGGTGCCCTCGGCCCTTCAACAGCCAGCCGTCCCAGCAAAGACCTGCCCTCCAACATAAGATCAGAAGATTTGCTCAATGTTCAGTAACTTGACTCCTTATGTACTGAAGCAGTCCATTCCCTCATCAACAAGGCCCTGTCAACATTCAGGTATGAACAGTTACGCGGCAAGTAACATTTTGGCAACCCAAGAGTCAGGCAACGACCATCTCCAGCATGGAAGGATCTCACCATCTTCCCTTTGACATTCAATCCATCATATTAACATTCTGGCTGTTATCATTGATCAGAAACTTCACCAGAAAAGACACATAAATGCTATGGCTACAAAAAGCAGATCAGAGACTGGCAACTCTATGGTATAAAGTTGCAATCCTGACTCTCCAAAGCCTGCCCATCTTCTACAAGGTATAAGTAAACAATGGGATGGAATATTCTCCACTTGCCTGAATGGGTATAGCTCCAACATACTTAGAGTTTAGGAGGCTGAGGGGGGATCTTATAGAAACGTACAAGATAATGAAGGGGCTAGATAGGGTAGAGGTAGAGAGAACCTTCGCGCTTAGAAAGGAAAACAGAACTAGAGGGTACAGCCTCAAAATAAGGGGAGAGCTGTTTAGATCGGAGTTGAGGAGGAACTTCTTCACTCAAAGGGTGGTGAATCTCTGGAATTTTCTGCCCATTGAAGTGGTGGAGGCTGCCTCGCTGAATATATTTAAGTCACGGGCAGATGGGTTTCTGATATACAAGGGAATTAAGGGTTATGGGGAGAAAGCAGGAAAGTGGAACTGATCCACTTCAGATCAGCCATGATCTTATTGAATGGCAGGGCAGGCTCGAAGGGCTAGATGGCCTACTCCTGCTCCTATTTCTTATGTTCTTATGTTCAAGAAGCTCAATGCCAGGTAGGCCAAAGGCAGCCTGCTTGATCAATATCCCATCCATCACCTTAAACATTCACTTCTCCTACCACCAATGCACAATGGCTGCAGTATGAACCATCTACAAGAATTTCACAGTAACTTCATTGCAATGTTAATGTCAACTTTACTTGTGATTAATAAATAAACTTTACTTTTTTAAAAAAAGATGCACTACAGCAACTCACCAAAGCTCCTTTAACACTATCTTCCAAACATGTGACTACTATTCAGAGGACAAGTGCAGCAGATATCTGGGAACACCATCATCTGCAAGTTCCTCTCCAAGCCACTCACCATTCAGACTTGGAAATATATTACCGTTTCTTCACTGTCGGTTGGTTAAAATGCTGGAATTCTGTTCCTAACGTATGTAGAGCTATGGGGAAAAATCAAGGGAGTGGCACTAAGTGAATTGCCAGCACAGGTATGACAGGCCAAGTAGCCTCTTTCTGTGCTGTAACAAGTCTATGATTCTTATGGGCAAGTAGAAATGGTGTTGGGTCCACTCATTCATTTGAATAGATGAGGAGACAGCATTGATATGAGTTTTAAAATAATTTTCTTTTATTTAACAGAGCTTAACATGGCAAAAATGAAAACGTGAACTTGGAGACTAACTTGTGCTGCCAGCCCTTGAACTGAGATTGAAAACAAACTGAAAACACACATACTTAAATCCAACCATTATCTCATTATTAGAAATATTTGTCGCGCTCTATCTCCGTCTCTGAAAAACAATTCTTGCAGCTGCGGTTATGCTGTTGTTTGCCTGCATTGTGTACCCTTCAGGAATGCAGTCAATTTTTAGGTAACATTTAACCTTCTGGTTCTACATGTAGTCAAGTTAACAGGGTTAGTTGCGTAGGCAGAAATATCTTAAAATGGAGTCTTTGCATAGACTGACGCAAACAGGGCTAAGCATACTTGAGATCGCTCAGCTAGGCAACAAATATTTACTTTTGACGCTCACTTCCATGAATCAGTAAAAAATAAAGATTGCGTGACTCTGCAAACAATATTTATATGTTGGATAAGTTGATTTTTGATTTGATTTTGATTTGATTTGATTTATTATTATCACATGTATTAACACACAGTGAAAAGTATTGTTTCTTGCACGCTATATCGTTCATAGCGAAGGAAATGAGACAGTGCCGAATATAGTCTTACAGTCATAGCTAGAGTGTAGAGAAAGGTCAACTTAATGCAAGGTAAGTCAATTCAAAAGTCTGACAGCAGCAGGGAAGAAGCTGTTCTTGAGTACATGACCTCAGAATTTTGTATCTTTTTTCCTGACGGAGGAAGGTGGAAGAGAGAATGTCCAAGGGTGCACTTGGTCCTTAATTTTGCTGGCTGCTTTGCCGAGGCAGCAGGAAGTGTAGACAGAGTCAATGGATGGGAGGCTGTTGTGAGAAATGACCTTGCTTTTAAGGCTATCGTTGATATAATGTAGAGTTACAAATGGTCAATCCAGGAGCTAGAGTGAGATTTTGGGCGTGTGCACCCTTGTCCCACAAAAGCTTGATGTGCATAGCAGCAGGGCAACATCACTCAGCCACCCAGCCCACTTGAACCAAATACTCCCTATATCCTCTTTCAGAATGACAACTTAGTCCCTTCCTTCTCTTTCCTAACATCACCCTGGCAGATCATCTGTTCCAAATTCAGTCAGCTTTGATTGAGAAAATGTTGAAACCAGTTCATTAACTTGCCAAACTAAACCACAGTGGAAATTCACAGGGTCCATTTCATTAACTTGTTAAATCACAGGATAATTTCGCAAGAACTAGTTAATTGATTTGTTAAACTAAACCACAGGAAAATTTGGCTGCAGCTAGTTAATGAGGCTAGGCCACAGGAGAATATCACACAGAGCAATGAACTAAACTGAGCCACAAGTGACTTTCAGAGAAAGGTGTTAACTAACTGATCGCACTGGTAGGCACTGAAATTTCACTGAGACATAATTAGTTAAATTACTCCCCAGACGAAAGCACAAGAAAATTTGACAGACCAAAGTTAATGAACTTGTCAAACTAAACCACTGGGCAATGTCACTGAAACATCTGGGGTCCTTAGCCTCCACCAGCCAGCAGCACTCAGTCAACAGATTATTATTTCGCTTACTCTTCTGAGACCTTACTCCAGGCAAATTGGTTGTCACGTTTACCTACAAGAAATTAACAACACCCCATTGGCTGCAGAGTGCTGTTTGGTATCTTGAATATACTGAAGATACTGTGGACATGCACGGAACGATTCTTCACCCAATAGAATGTTTATCATCGGCCAATTGGAATGACCTCAAGCACAAAGTCGACCAGTTGAAAGATCCAGGCTTCATCTGGACTGACGCCAAGCATCTCAAATTCAATGCCTCAGAATACCATGTTCCCTTCAAGCAACCAAATATTTACTTCCATCAGTTTACAGCCCTTCAGTAATGAACGTTTCTTGGACAGAGTTTTCCCAAGTGGTTTTTGATAGAGGCAACCAGAAAGATTTGATGGAAAGGGTTTTTCTCCAAAACCTAGACTTCATTCTGGGCTCGATGTTCCAAGTTACACGATATCCAATCTGCAGTTGACTTGGAACGAGAACAGAATGAGATTGTTTCCCAGAATTTGCTGATGCTTGACCCAAGCCTATAGGCAGGGTGGTTGGGGGTTGGGGGGGGCGGGGTGGTGGTGGTGGTATGGAGGAGGGGGGAAGTGGTGTTGCTGCAGTTTCATAACACCATCAGTCAGTTATGAATATTGCAAAGTATCCGTGGTGTGGGTGCATCCGACTGTTTAATCATTTGTGAATGCCATCCCCATGCAGTGTTCAAGCTCCACTGCAAGAAGGGAATTAACTTATTTCACACCACATCTGGATTAGAATCATGGCAGACAACTTTAATCTGAAACAATCATTGGGAAACTGATGGGATGGGATGTAACTAGGGTTTTACACCCCATCTGATTCCACCCTTCATTCAAATTACTGAGAATCCATCCAATCCCATTTGTCCCCTGCCCAGAGAGACTAAAGTTATCTCCATTGAATTCCACAGCCCCAAAGGAGGCCATTCAGCCCATTCTGTTCATGCTACGTTTCTGAATGGCGGATGCATTTGTATGCCATTTGCCTGCACTTGCCTTATGTGCATTTCAGGTCTTTTCTCCTTATGAATTAGTCGCATGGGGAGAGGAGTCGTCAGCTCGGGTGCATAGAGGATAACCCTTGTCTCAAGCAGCCAGCCTCTGGTTCATCATCTGGTTCATCGTGTGCCCCCTGTAAGACAGGATAGGCTACAGAGTGCCTGAGAACGATGGCACAGTGGCTGCTGTGGGCATTCACTGACTGACATGGTGTTCTGGGCACAGTCGCACACTAACAGCACACTGATGAAGTTGCAACCTTTGTATTCCCCCTTTCCAAGTGGGCTTGCCTGGCCAGCTGTGTGCAGTTGGTGGCTCCCAGTGCGATTGGAAACTCTGTCTGGGTTCGTGTCAGACTATCTGTAACTCACCTGTCTTGCCTGGGCTTACAAAATCTCACTAACTCTCCTGTCTGGAGACAATACATATCCCTTTAACCTGTGCTTAACCCTCTCTCCGCTCATATTGTCTGTACTTTTAAGACCCATTTACTTGCATTCCAACCATTATCTTGTAATTGAGTTTGTGTCAAAAATGCCCTGTTTGCGAACACAGCTCCTCACTCACCTGATGAAGGAGCAGCGCTCCGAAAGCTTGTACTACCAAATAAACCTGTTGGACTTTAACCTGATGTTGTGAGACTTCTTACCATGATTACCCTGTCAAAACCATACACTTTCTCCTCCAGCCTCTTCCCTGATTAGAGGGAAGGACAATCATGTTGCCTCTCCAGACACTTTTGTTATCTCCACAAGGCAGCGATGAATGGTGAACTGGGAAATGTCGATTACGTTGCCTATTCCAACCTGGAAGGATCTGCTTACTCAGAGAGTTATGGCGAGGTGAGCTGCCTCGCCACTGGGGGGTGCTATCCTTAACTCCTCTGCAGCTAATGACCCCCTTGAAAGAAAAGACAGAGTTCAGTTCTCACCTCTTTGGCAGATAGTAGGCACCTCACAAATTGTTCCTTGCTGAATTAGACATAGGATCAGTGCTCCCTGAGGATCCATGGTGAGCAGGGCAAATTGGGAGCTTTCCTCCACCTCCTACTATGCATTTTCCCCTCTTTGCAGCCTCCTAACCGCTGTTGTGTTGCAACACAAAGGGACAGTAACTATAGTCACCATAACTCCCACAAGATTTCTATTGATTAGGCAGAAACCACTCTGATCTTTCTGTCAGGAGGCAGGGACACTACTTTCACAATCTGACACGTTACCAAACCCCCTCCAAGAACACACCACAGAATTTCCACTATTCTTGCAAGGGTGAAAATAAATCCAATGGGTTATTGACTCTTCATCCAGAAAACCAAATACAGAGCTGCAGGGTAAGGACTGGGGACTTGGACGATTCCAATTGCTTTTTCAGACAGACAGCCAGATTTAGCGCTGTAACAATTCTATGGGCAGAATATTCCGCACCCCACACAGTGTTTTGCGGTAGCAAAAGCAGCCACCATTGGTTGTGGTGGGATTTTCCAGTTCCGCTGCTGTCAACAGGGTTTCCCATTGTTCGCATTCTCCATCGTCCGTGACGCCACGGCAGGTGGGGTGAGTCGCCATTGGCAGGGTAGGTCAGATAATCCTGCCTATGATTCACTATCAAGCACTTCTCCTGCAAACTGGAGGGCTGGACCTTTAAATAATATGAGTGGTGGTGGACAAATGCAGGCAGTTGGGGAGTGGATGACGAGTAATCCAGTGATACAGGTTAATGATCTGAAGACCCCGGTTCAAATCTCAGTTCTGTGAATGGTGAATCATGAATTCAATAAGAATCTGGACTTAAAATTTTAATGATGACAATGAAACCATTGTCAATTCATAGAATCCCAATATTGCAGAAGGAGGCCATTTGGCCCATCGGGTCTGCACCAACCACAATCCCACCCAGGCCCTATCCCCGTAACCCCATGCATTTACCCTGCTAGTACCCTTGACACTAAGTAGCAATTTAGCATAGCCAATCCACCTAACCCGCACATCTTTGGACTGTGGGAGGGATGATGTGGGTATGCCGGCGTTGGACTGGCGTAAACACAGTAAAAAGTCTGACAACACTGGTGTTGTCAGACTTTTTACTGTGGGAGGAATCCAGAGCACCCGAGGAAAACCCACGCAGACACGAAGAGAATGTGCAAACTCCACACAGACGGTGACCCAAGCTGGGAACTGAACACAGGTCCCTGGAGCTGTGAGGCAGCAGTGCTAACCTTTGTGTCACCGTGTTGGAAAATTGTTAGAAAATTGTTGCCAAACCTCACCTGGTTCACTAATGTGCTTTAGGGGAGGAAATCTGTCATTCTGAATCATAGAAATCCTACAGTGCAGGAAAAGGCCGTTTAGCCCATCGAGTCTGCACCTACCACAATCCCACCCAGGCCCTATCCCATATCCCTACATATTTACCCACTAATCCCTCTAACATACACATCTCAGGACATTAAGGGGCTTTTTTTTAAGCATGGCCAACCAAACCAGGAATCAAACCCCAGGTCCCTGGGGCTATGAAGCAGCAGTACTAACCACTGTGCCACCGTGCCACCCTGACCTGGTCTGGCCTACACGTGACTCCAGATCCACAATGTGGTTGACTCTTAACGGCCCTCTGAAATAACTAGCAAGTCATTTAGTTCAAGGGAAATGAAAGATGGGCAGCAAATGCTGACCCAGCCAGTGACCCCCACATCCCATGATTGAGCTTAAACATGTTGAATGCATGTTCATCTGGTAATGGTTGGTAGGATATAAGGGGGGAATTTTCCCGTCCTCCACGGGAATCGTAGCGGGCAGCGCAGGCAGATCATGCAAAGGTTTTGTGGCGAGCACGACCTGAAAATCCCACCCAAGGAATCTGCAAAGGAACACAGGTAGGTTAAGTGTGTGGGTAAAAATTTGGCAGGTGGAACATAATGTTCAAAAATGTGAACTTGTCCACTTTGGCAGGGAGAATAGAAAGGCAGCGTATTTTTTAAATTAAGAGAGACTGGAGAACACTTTGGTACAGAGGGATCTGGGTATCCAGGTACATGAATCACAAAAAAAAGATACATAGATGCAACAAGTGATTAGGAAGGTAAATGGAATGTTAGTATTTACTGTACAAGGAATTGATGATAAAATACTGCAGATGCTGAAAATCTGAAAACTCAGCAGGTCTGCTAGCATCATTGGAGAAAGAAAGTGTTAATATTTTGAGTGCAATATGGCTCTTTTTCAGGGTATCCTAGGGGCGGCACGGTGGCACAGTGGTCAGCACTGCTGCCTCACAGCTCCAGGGACCTGGGTTCGATTCCCGGCTTGGGTCACTATTTGTGTGGAGTTTGCATGTTCTCCTCGTGTCTGCATGGGTCCCCTCTGGGTGCTCTGGTCTCCTCCCGCAGTCCAAAGATATGCGGGTTAGGTGGATTGGCCATGCCAAAATTGCCTCTTCGTAAGAGGGATTAGCGGGGTAAATATGTGGGGTTATGGAGATAAGGCCTGGGTGGGATTGTAGTCAGTGCAGACTTGATGGGTTGAATGGCCACCTTCTGCACTGTGGGGATTCTATGAGATAAAAGTGAGGAAATATTGTTACAGTCGCAGGATGTTGGTGAGATCACATCTGGAATGTTGTAAGCAGTTTTGGTCTCCTTATTTGAAAAGGAAATAGAATCAGTTTGGAGAAGGTTTAGTTGACTGATTCCTGGAATGAAGGGCTTTCCTTATGAGAAAAGGTTGTGCAAACTGGGCCTGGATCCATCAATTTTAAGGAGAGTATTAAAGAAAATGGAGAATCATATATTTAATTGAGTGGGGGGGGAGGACCGAGGGGAGAGTGGAGAGCAATGGGGAGGTGGGGCCGGGGGGAGGTGGGAGCCGTGGGGGGAGTGAGGGAGGGGGGTGTATGATATCCTTTCAGTTCAGAATCCTAAATCAATCAATGCATTGATGGTAAGTCCCCTATTTTCCAATCACAGTTCCAAGCTTGCATTAGCACCTCACAGATTCCAACGCATGTTAACAAAATCCCAACCCCGATCCAAGAGATAACTGATGTTTGGATTTAAATCAGGAAAAACAAGATCGAACCATAAACAATGATTTCACAGTGCACTGAAGAAAAACAGAAGACTGAACGGTCCAAGGGCTTGCTGCAGTTGGCGTAGGTATAATCATCGCAAGATCTCAATTGAGTTGTTCCCACTGGAATTGAACTGGGGCTAACCCGCAGGCACCTCCTGTAAATAGAATTGAGGACAGTGCCAAATCTGACAAGTTTAAAGTTAAGCTTATTGATGATCAGCTTTATCTGGCTTCATTTAATTCACATGTATGTCCAAGTGCCTGATTTTTTATCCTTTGTTTTTGAGCTGCTGAAACCTTACGTGCTTGGCTTGGCCTCAGCACAATCTTTACACCAGCCCTGTCTGCCAACTGATTTTCCTGAAGAAGGATTTACTAGCCTCAGAGGGGATGTACGCTGTTGATTACCAAATCGGAGCATTGCCTAATGAAGAAAGATTGAATGGATCTGTAGCTTCTGGAGTTCAGATGCTTGGGAGGTGATTCATTGAAATGTATGTGAGAGGATTGAGACCTCACACTGTATATTTTGTCATAAAATAGTTGAAGATATCCTCACGACTGTTTCTAAAATATTAAAAACTGGACAAAGACCTTTTAAAACGGTTGAATCTATGTCTGTCTCTGGCCCTCGAATAAAAAGGACCTCTCCGGGGGTATTGAGGAAACTTGCACCTCATTATCTTACTAACAACCCCACCGCCCCCCCGCCGTGTTAGGTAATTTCAAATTTACTCGCTGGTCGAGAGATCTTCCAACTTCTGAGGGAGGATCCCAATCTGGCAGTGACCCAGAGGACCCTAACACGTGGACCCATTCATTGGCACATCCGCGATCGTGACTTCAGAGATGTCATCCGCTTACCGGCCTTTGACCTGTCCATGCCTGAGCGTGATCTGGACATCTCCAATCTCTGAAGCCAAACTGCAGCCCGACAGTGACCCAGAGATCCCGACTGCACAGACCCAGCTGCTAATGCAGGAATTACAAACAAGGCAACAATTCCTCCATGGGTGTACGAGATGTGAAACTAATGCTGTTCTAAAAAACCCACTTCCAGTTTATAAAATGCAGATAAGTTTTTAAAGTTTTTTTATTAGTTACAAGTAGGCTTATGTTCACACTGAAATGAAGTTACTGTGAAAATCCCCAAGCTGCCACATTCCACCGCCTGTTTGGGTACACTGGGGGAGAATTTAGCATGGTCAATGCACCTAACCAGCACATCTTTAAGGAAACTGGAGCACCCTGAGGAAACCCACACAGACACGGGGAGAACATGCGGACTCCACACAGACAGTGATCCAAACCGGGAATTGAACCCAGGTTCCTGGCACTGTGAGGCAGCAGTGCGAACCATTGGCTACTCCTAGAAATTTGATAGGCTAGATATTTCCCTGTCCCAGAGTCGGGCTGACCCAGGACTACCAAATGAGCTGTCACTACTCACAACAGCAACAGCTCGGTGGCCAACTGACAAAGACCAGGGGCAACTCCAATGTCTTAGTTATTTGAGAAGTAACCCTCTTCGTGCAGACTGTCCGCCTTGCTTTGTGCACAGTGCACTTATTTTTTTTAAAGCAGCCGCTATGCGGAGCGTAGAAAGTTCATTTTCTCAGAGGTGGGGGCGCATGTCTCTTTAAACTTGGTGTGAGATCAACCGTCTTGAGAGGGCTTTTGGCAACATGGAAAGAAAGGAAATTGAAAACGTAGAGAAGGCAAAAGTGTTGAAAGAACACATGGCAAGCAAAAAAAGGGGAAAAATTCAGGCAACCGGTTCCAAAGTAAACCCCATGGTTAAAGAAACACAGGATATTTTAAGCCAGTGAGTGGAAAACACAATAAGGATACAGACGCTGTTATATAATACCCTTGGATGTTAGTTCATGTAGATTAGCACTCCTAACCACAAACGTTCCTACCTAGTCTCTTAAAACTGTGTATAACTTTCCCCTTACGTGGCAAAAAGAGCTGAAAAAAACAAAGTTCCCTTCGAACTGTTCAAAACCTTAAAGCACCAGTAACAAAAGAAATATGTCATAATTGGCTGTTAACCGTTGCAGGTTATGAATCCAGAGAAATGGTTTAGTAATGAAAACACAGATAACGACGGGAAATCCTCTCCAGTTCCTGACAGCAGTTGCAAATTTCTTTCCGTCTATCCTTCCCACCTGGGTGGCCCCATTCTGAGAAGGTGAAATATCTTTGAAACTCCGATTTTGGGAGTCAAAGGGGCTGATCTGTTATGTGATAGACATTTCAGGTTGACAAGGATCAGAGTGGGTTAGCCAGGACTAAAGTGGATTTTTAGTTGTCACTCAACTATAAGGGAGTCATGGGGGATTTTCCCAAATTGTGCCTTTCTTTACCCAGTACTTTGCAGGATTTGATGGGAGTCGAATATTCCATGACATTTGGGATGGCACTTTGTTTGGGGGGGGGTGTTGGGAATGTGCAGGTCCCTGTACACATCCCTGAGAAACACCAATTGATACAATCCCAACCAATCAGAAATTGTACCAATTATCCCCACGCTTTGTACCCTCTCTCCTAGCCAATGACTGGCCCTTGTTACCAGTCACTCAGTTGTATTAAACCTTGACATGCTGACCTCCCATTATTTTAAAACCGCCAGTGATACTCAGCACCAGAGAGTGAGAGCAAAGATCGAAAGTCTGATTTCGAGAGAGTGAGAAAATAATCAGCAACAGTGCAGTGGGATTCTGAAAGATTGTAATCTTACAGTTTGTTGGAACAGTAGGTGGCAGTGCCGTTCAATTTGGAAGAGTACAAAACAACTGAAATGTGAGCCAAGAAGCCAGAAAGAGACCATAGCTCCGATGTGGGTTTTTGGTAGCACAGTGGTTATATTATTAGATCTAGCAATCCAGCAGTCTGCACGAATGATCCAGAGGTGTGAGTTCAAATCCCACCATAGCAGCTAACGAATGTATATTCAGTTGTTGAAATAAATCTGGAATAAATGCTCGTCTCATTAATGGTGACGATGAAATGGATAGATTGTTGTAAAAACCCATCTGGTTCACAAATGTCTATTAGAGAAGAAAAAAAATCTGCCATCCTTACATTGGTCTACCTCACATGTGGTTTCTTCTTAACTGCCCTCAGGCAAGCACTTCAGTTACATTTCAAGGAGACAGTTCACCAGCTCTTTCTCAAGGACATTTATGGATGTTCTGCTCACGGCCACATCTTGCAAATACATTAAATGAATGAATTATATAAAAATGTGAGGCCTCAAGTGGGGAACGTGAAGTCAGTTCCCCAGTGATTGGGGGGATAGTAGCATTGAGCAGGCCACAGCGCCTGTGCTGATCCATTAGCACCAAGCTCAGTGCATGTGCATAGCCCCACACTGCCGGTTACCCGATTGTTGGCCAGATCAATCACTGCCCACAGTGACCTCCATTGATCCTCCTCCAACTCCCACACCACCCCAATCGCTGGCCTCCCAGACGTGTCCGTGCCAGCCCCTGCCCCCCTCCAGCCTGCCTCAAGCTCCCCCCATCCCTGCAGTCTACCCCCTACTGGCAGTCCCAGCACCTCTCCCCAACCGGCAGTCCCCATCCCGATGATTCCCCCAATCCGATGGCCGCCATCCTTCTGTCACTGTTGAGTGCAGAGTGGCAGCAGGTCCTCCCAGCCCCCCGCTGATCTGCCCCCCATTTGGCCCTGCCCCCTTGGCACTGCTTGATGCCTGGAAAGGACAGGTGGTCCCTGGGCACTGCCAAGCTGGCAATACCCATCTCCCTTACCTCCAAACCTTCGCTCCAGTGTGGCCACCAGCTCCTCGTTAGTGGGGAGCTGTTTTAAATCCCACTGGAGTGAATGGGGGAGGGGAAACTCCAGCAGGCCCGGAGACTTCAGTCCTGAGCCCACTAATTAAATGGTTATTCAAATTTAAATACATTACACAGCTCCATGTTGATTTCTGGCATGGAGCTGATGGTGCAGAAACCATGGCACCAAGTGGGGAGCCACTACAAGGCTTCCGCTTGAGTGTCCCAGCTGGTAGAATCACTGCCAATGTTTGAGATGGAGTTTGGACTCGAGATTGAAGATGCTAACTTTAGCTTTCCTGGTGATTAACTGAAGGAGACAGCTACACATCCAGGACTGGGTGTTGGACAATGCAAGATGACAGTCTGGTGGAAGCTGTGGAGATGTACAGGCTGATTCAGCCAAAGCTAGTGCACTGTGGCCAGTTCTGCTCGCCATGCTTACGAAAGAGGTGATAGGAGGCAGAGAAGATTGGACAGAATGAGTCCAGGGATGGTAAATTTTAGAATTAAGAATAGCTAAAATAGCTAAAAGAAGCTTTCTTGATGCAATGTTTATTTAGGAGCTATCTGGCAGAGCGTCAACAATGATGACAGGTTCCGATAAGGTAGACAAAGCAATTCTGCTTCCATTAGCTGATGGCAGAAGGATGAGGGATTTAAGGTTTTGAACAAGAGATGCAGGGAGGATGTGAGGAAGCACTTCTTTACACAGTGAGTGGGAATGACTTGGGACCCATTCCCAATGAGGGTGGTAGAAGTAGAGATGATGAATGATTTCAAATGGAAATTGGATGGGCTCCAGAGGGAACTAACCTCACAGGAAGCAGGAAAGGGAACAGGATGGCTCCACAAGAAGCCAGCCTGGGCTGAATGGCCACCTGCCATGCAGTAATGCTCTCATCATCCTAGTCAAAGAGCGATGTCTCCATACATATCCATGTATGAATGTGAGGAGCTCGTATCTCTGGTCTTCCAGGATGTCTTTTACCCTGACAGGGTTTAGTGGGAATGCAATGTTCAGACAGAGGCCAGGTGAAGGGCTTAGCCCTTGGCTGCTGGCAATAAAATGGAGGGAAATGTGTGGAAGATGTGCTTACTTAATGTATCACTTTGATTTATTCACACATCCATTGAGGTATTAATGGTATTGGCTCAAGACAACCCTGACTTGGTAATGATCTCATCCAGATGAGGTGAAGGAGGGTCCATCGCTGGTTAGCACAGACCCACGAGGAGAAAGGCTCTGAAAAGCCAGAGACAGCAAGGCCTCTCGATGGTCAAGCGACTGGTGAACATAGAGAACTGGAATGGCAAGCATTGGCCTGACTATGTGCATATTGTCGACAGCACTCTTATCTAGAGATGAAAGAAAGGCAGTGCCAGGAGTGCCCTCATATGTCCGGATTTGTTTGCCTGCATCTGTCAGCTTCTCCAGTATCACTGTGACTGCAAGGATACTGGAGTAATGTGGACCTCCTGGTTTGCAGTGAGTGATGCCAGCACCTTGCTCCCTTGGAGGTAACAGCAGGGCATGTAACTTCCTCCTCGCCCCACCAGGAGATTCACCAAGCTCTTCAATGACGTACAATGAATGACTTTTAAAGCAGAAGATCCCACATATTCACCCACCTGACCACCCAGCGAGAATCACACTGACTTTACAGAATGGGAAATTCCACTTGATGGCTTTGTGGACATTTTCAGGGTGCATGCAGACCTTGATATTTTGATCTTGGATGATTTCATCATGGAACAACCCATAGATAAGGAAGAGGAAAACACAAAATCTTGGACAATTGCAGAGGTAACCCACCTGGGTCGAGGAGAAATGTCTTCTCTCTGACAGGAATTTCAGTTGTCCTTTCTATCTTGGTCACCTTCGTTGCTTTCTATTTCCTCTCTCACTGAACGTCCGTCCAATTACAGACCTGCCCCATTAGAACATAGAACATAGAACATTACAGCGCAGAACAGGCCCTTCGGCCCACGATTTTGCGCCGACCAATTAAAAAGCAATGACCCTCTAACCTAAACCAATCCCTTTCCATCCATAAACCTATCCAGGGATCTCTTAAACGCCCCCAAACTAGGCGCATTTACAACTGCAGCAGGCAGGGCATTCCAAACCCTCACCACCCTCTGGTCTTTATTTCCACCCTCCTCCAAATCACTTGTTCAAAACCTATCATGTTTCTAACTTTCCTCCGTTCTGATGAAAGGTCACAAACCAAAGCAAATGGGATGAATTTGGGGGGCCCACACGGGCACTGGATGGTGGGCTGGGGAGGCTGTAAATTTGGTCAATATATCAGCGAAGCCATTAATGACACCTATCCGCACACTTCTGCGCTGCAGCATTTCACCTGAAGTGGAGGAAGTATTAAGAGGTTTGCTGCCCATGCATTAACTCAGGCCCTTTTAATGGTCACTTTCGGACTTCCTTCAGCTGTCACTGGGGTGTTATCCATGGCGGGAGAAGCCGGTGCCAAGTGTCCAGCCAGCCCAGTGAAATCTGGCAGGATCGTGGCCAGTCAGGTGGGAGATTGAGTCCCTGTGCTATTGGGTGTTCTACCACCAAGGTATATCCCACTCTGGCATTTCTCCTGCTCCGCTGCCCTGTCCACACTCCTCGATTCCCTCGCTGCGTTCCCCAGAGCAGTGGCCATTTGACCATTTGATTGGCTGACAGTTGTTGGAGATGGGACTTCCTCTGAGATGGGTGCAGAAGTCCTCCCTCGAGCCAACTGGTGGCTTGACAGCCACTAACTGGTTGTGGGTTGAGCTGGTCAAGTGGAGTGGTTTGTTACTGACTTTATTGCCAGGGGTGAAATGGGCAGGGGGTGGGGTGGGAGAAGTGTGTACGTGAATCAAACCCCAATGTTAAATTCCCGTTGGCTCAGGCTCGGTATTTTGACAGTAACTGTATTGCAGTGTTCGTATAAGCCTACTAATAAATAAATAAACTTTTACTTTACTTTTCTCTCCACAAGGTGCTGCTAACCTGCTGATGTCCAGGATTTTATGTTTTTATTTGTGATTAAAGGGAACTTTTTTTTGCTTAGGGTTATTGGGGCATGAAATGCTTTGACACAGGAACTCAATGCAAGCTGAGGCAGAGACTCTTCTACCTTTTATGATGAAATGCAGGGCCATGGCGAGACAGCAAGGCAATGTATATGCTTTGGTTTATGAAATAAATCTTCGAATATATTGGCCTTGGAGGGAGTGTAGAGGAGGTTCACTAGGCTGATACCGGAGATGAGGGAGTTGGACTATGAAGAGAGACTAAATAGACTGGATCTGTACTTGTTGGAGTTTAGAAGGATGAGGGGGGATCTTATAGAGACGTATAAGATAATGAAGGGGATGGATAGGGTAGAGGTAGAGAGATTCTTTCCGCTTAGAAAGGATAGCAGGACTAGAGGGCACAGCCTCAAGATAAGGGGGGGGGCAGTTTTGATCGGAGTTGAGGAGGAACTTCTTCACTCAAAGGGTGGTGAATCTCTGGAATTCTCTGCCCATTGAAGTGGTGGAGGCTACCTCGCTAAATATATTTAAGTCATGGGTAGATAGGTTTTTGATAGACAGGGGAATTAAGGGTTATGGGGGAGAGAGTGGGAAAGTGGAACTGATCCACTTCAGATCAGCCATGATCTTATTGAATGGTGAGGCAGGCTTGAAGGGCTAGATGGCCTACTCCTGCTTCTATTTCTTACGTTCTTATGTTCTTATATAATCCCTTTATTTACAATTCCAACCGCAGTGCTCGCAGTCAGCAGTCTATGTTCGGAAGTACCAGAGGAACTGACACTCTGGGTAAATACAAGGGAAAAAGACTCCCTGATTGGTCCAACAATTGACTCCTTAATCAGGGACTTTGTATTCCGATAGCCCACCCTCAATGGCCTAATTGGAGTCATTACAGTTTGTTACAGCGTGGTTCCAGTACAAGGAAAATGGACCGAATGTCTCCCCCGTTTGCCAGAAGCTTCGTCAATCCTCAATGCAGATTCATGGTCACTTCCACTAAAGGAGCCTTTATATTTCCAGGTGGTATTTATATAAACTAAATTGACATTCTCAAGCTGTGAGGATGCAAACTCACCATTTCCTGAATTCCTTTGTTCAATAACAGAAACCCTACACCGTCACAGCCTCACCATCCAGCCAACCCTACTGGGAAAAAGCACGCAGTAGGGGAAGGTATGTTTTGGGATCTTGGTTCTCAACACTCACCTCATTGGCTCAATTCACCACCCCATCCAAGAACAGGACAAATGGCCAGAGGGTGCAATTAACAGGTCAGGAGGGTGAGGGCCAGAGACAATCCCTTCACTTCACCTCGGATCAGAGCACATGAGTGTTTTTGTCGTGTTCGGCTTAAACTAAAAAAAGAATATTGTAACATGTTTCACTTTTCTTTTTGCTCTTTTGCTTGGATTTAGATCATGGTTTTAAAACCACAGCAGTGGTTTGATTTCTGAAGAATACAATTGCTATTCTTGGCTCCAAGCGCTAAACTACTTTTGGTAAATGTTAACAACCCAAACCACAAAGTATGTAAAGGAATGTGGTTTCATGTTTACTCAGTGAAAACTCAGCTCGATATAACTGACCCCAGTGCGGAATTGTGGCACAGTAGCATCTTAATACATAACACAACAGCTGTGTTTCAATTGCAGGAGTTTCTGGAAAAACGTGTCTCACCGAGCCAGGGTTAGGAAACTGCCTTGTGCTGATTTGATTTTCAGATGTGGAATGTGCCTCTGCAACCATCGTTTGGCCGTAATTGGGGGTTATGTGTCTCCGTGCTTGTATCCGTGTTCATGTGCAGTCTGAGGGAGTGCCACACTCTTACAGGTGGCGGTATTTCGGGTGGACCATGTAACAACTTCAATCAGCCCATGGTAGGAAGGACTATTACTTACGTGGCGAAAAATTGCAGCAGGCGACGGTGCAGAAGGTCCTTGTGCATGAGTCGCAAAAACCAAGCCTGCAGGTGCAGCAGGTGGTCAGGAAGGCAAATGGGATGCTGGCCTTCATAGTGAGGGGGATTGAATATAAAAGTAGGGAGGTCTTGCTGCGGCTGTATAGGGCATTGGTGAGGCCGCAGCTGGAGTACTGTGTGCAGTTTTGGTCGCCGCACTTACGCAAGGATATTTTGGCCTTGGAGGGAGTGCAGAGGAGGTTTACTAGGCTGATACCGGAGTTGAGGGGGTTGAGCTATGAGGAGAAGCTGAATAAACTAGGCTTGTACTCGTTAGAGTTTAGAAGAATGAGGGGAGATCTCATAGAGACGTATAAGATGATGAATGGGATGGATAGGATAGAGGTGGAGAGGCTCTTCCTGCTCAGAAAGGACAGTAGGACTAGGGGGCACAGCCTCAAGATAAAGGGGGGCGGTTTAGAACGGAGTTGAGGAAGAACTTCTTCACTCAAAGGGTGGTGAATCTCTGGAATTCTCTGCCCGTTGAAGTGGTGGAGGCTACCTCGCTAAATATTTTTAAGACGCGGGTTGATGGGTTTTTGATAAGCGAGGGGATTAAGGGTTATGGGGAGAGGGCGGGAATGTGGAACTGAGCCACGACAGATCAGCCATGATCTTATTGAATGGCGGGGCAGGCTCGAAGGGCTGGATGGCCTACTCCTGCTCCTATTTCTTATGTTCTTATGTTCTTATGATTGGAATAGGAACTCTCCGATTAAGGACTCAATTGATTCATCCGATGCGAGATAGTGGGGGTGGAGGTGGGGGGTGGGGGATGGTGACAGAGGGCCTCCTTGTGAACCATCCTGGGCCTGGAAAACTCACCATAAACAGGTCCAGATAGCGGGCGACCAAGGGGGTCATCCTAACCAGCTGTCTGAACCTCTACCACACCTATATTTGTAGCTGGGTGTCCCTGGAGAGGGAACATGCAGTGTCTGAGGGCACCATTAATGCCTTCTGGGCACCGCAGGGATCGGGGTGCATTATTGACCTTTTTTAATCACATTTTGATTGGATGTTTTAAGTTTCCTTTCCACTTTGTCCTTTGTTTCGGGTGGGTCCCCTCCTTTTGGGAGCTGCCGATTTTAATTTATCCCTTTGTTAGTTTGACTCAGTTTATTTCATTGGCCGAAAAGAACGAAGTCAGTTGATGGGCCAATCAGGGAGTCTTTTCTTTGTATTTAACCGGGAGTGTCAGTTCCTCTGGCACTCCCGGAGGTAGACTGCTGACTGCGAGCACTATGTGTCTGCTGTTGGAATTTTAAATAATGGGATCTTGATGAAGGGACTTCTGCCTCTGAAGACCTATCACAGATTGTTAAACTGAAGGCTCACCTTCCTTTTTGGATACTTTGTGACCAGGTCAGAAGAAGTGAACAGGCTCTCCTCCATTCAATCTTCTCAGTTTGATGAACAAACGTTTAAGTTTCTTTATCATAATGATGTGCCTTTTCCAAATCTGATTTTATTTAATTATTTAAGTTGTGAGCAGCCAATCAAACAAGGTTTCCTTGAGAGAAAGAATGAATAAAGTTATTGACCATCATACCAATCTTTATATGCTTACAACATGGCTTCTCGATGATTCTGCCTGAGAGAAGACTCCACTCTCTGGTGTGATCACTCACTCTCAGTTTCCATTGGTCCCTCCATTGGACTCACTTCTTCTGTACTGTCTTCAAGGGACAGACACCACACACACACACAAACATACGCACACGCACACACACACAAACATACGCACACGCACACACACACAAACATGCGCACACGCACACACACACATACATACACGCACACACACACACATACAAACACACACACACACCTACACACACACGCACACAAACATGCGCACACACACAAACATATGCACATGCACACACACATACATACACGTACACACACACACATACAAACACACACACACACACACACCTACACACACACGCACTCACACACACACATGCACACAACACAGACACAACAGACGTACACACACACGCTCACAGACACACACACAAACAACACATACACTCACGCACACAGACACACACACGCACATACACACACACAGAGCTAACAAAGGAAGTTAGAAATTACAATAAAAAAGTTGAAACAATATGCGGTTAAGTGTCCTTTGATTACCCTCGAGGTGCAGATTTTTAAACATTGGGGCTGATTTAAATGAGTTGATTTGTGGATGCAGTCAGTTGTTGAAATTGTTGCAATTATTACAAAATCTTGATTTGTTGGTAGATGCCTCGTAAAATTGCTTTCCAAGCTGGATAATAAACCTGTTCCAAAAGAGGGAGATAGCCCAGCTTTGAGCCTGTTTTCTCTGTTGAAAAGTTTTCTCTCTGCAGTGGCTGGCAGTCTCACCCTGAAATACTTCACCCATTGTGTATTTCCAATGGATGTGGGCGTCTGTGGTAATCATTGTTTCAATATCCAGTGCTTTGCATTTTTAATGTCTCTTCCTGAACCAGTGACAAGTTTCAGTGGGTCTCTGAGTTATAGGAAATGTCTTTCTTAGCATTCCCCTGAGGGTGAATTGCTTGTTATTCACCTCTATCTTGGAAGGTGGCCTTGCATTTTTCAATATCATTTCTTCTGTCTCATTTCAAAATGCAAAATTTCCAGTCGTTGAAAGTAGAGGCCATGGTACAAATACAATGGCAACAACTTAGATCATCCAGTTTGATTGCAAGCACAGATGAACCAAGCACTGGTTCACATATCAATACTGTCCTCCTTCCATGAGACAGCCCTGGAATGTCCCCTCCCAATGAGATTAGCGAATTGAAATGTTGTGGTGGTAAGGATAGTAAGGAGTCTCACAACACCAGGTTAATTTGGTAGCACAAGCTTTCGGAGCGCCGCTCCTTCATCAGGTGATCATGAAGGAGCGGTGCTCTGAAAGCTTGTGCTACCAAACAAACCTGTTGGACTTTAACCTGGTGTTATGAGACTCCTTACTGTTCCCACCCAGCCCTTCGCTGACAACTCCAGATTGTTGGTGGTAAGAGTTACAGGCTAACCTGGCCTCTCCACACAAAGACTGGGATGGGGAAATCAGCTAATGTTAGACGAAGACAAATTCAACTTTTAGTTCCATCACCTTCAGCCCACATGGTTCTTCCCCTTCCCCTCTCCCCCGGCTAATTACTATTTCCACTCCAAACAGTTTAATAGTCTGGGATCTCAAATAAAGAATTACCGTTCAGATTTTTTGGAGGGTTGTCGCATTTTAACCTGAGAAAAAAAGCCAACAGTTTCAGGAGAGAAAGAGAAGAAAGGAAATTGAAGCAAAACAGAGTTATGAACCATAGAATCATTACAGCACAGGAGACCATTCAGCCCATTAAGACTGCACCGACTCTCCAAAACAGTATCTTACCCAGACCTACGCCTCCGGCCCTATCCCTGTAACTCTACATATTTACCATAGATAATCCACTTAACCTACGTATCTTGGGACATTGAGGGGCAATTTAGCACGGCCAATCCACCTAACCTGCACATCTGAGGGAGGAAACCCATGCAGACATTGGGGGAATGTGCAAACTCCACACAGACACACACCCAAGGCTGGAATTAAACTTGAGTTCCTGTGAGGCAGCAGCGCAAACCACGTCACACTGATGAAGAAAAACAGAAACTAAAATGATTGACTTTACACCCAGCTCATGGATAAATGTATATCTCTCTGTTTTAATGACTTCCCATTGTTGTCAGGAGATAGAACATAGAACATAGAACATTACAGCGCAGAACAGGCCCTTCGGCCCACGATGTTGCGCCGACCAGTTAAAAAACAATGACCCACTAATCTAAACCAATCCCTTTTCGTCCATAAACCTATCCACGGATCTCTTAAACGCCCCCAAACTAGGCGCATTTACAACTGCAGCAGGCAGGGCATTCCAATCCCTCACCACCCTCTGGGTAAAGAACCTACCCCTGACATCCGTCCTGTAGCTACCCCCCCTTAATTTAAAGCCATGCCCCCTCGTGCTAGCTTTCTCCATCAGAGGAAAAAGGCTATCACTATCCACCCTAACTAAACCTCCAATCATCTTATATGTTTCAATAAGATCCCCTCTTAGCCGCCTTCTTTCTAGCGAAAACATTCACACTCCAATAAGCAAGGAAAGGAGGAACTGTATAATTGGATGGGATGTCCATTCATTCACTCCATTCGAGTCTGAGAGATGCTGACCAGGGAAAGTTAACAAATGTTTATACTTAGGAATTGTTTCAATAATTGGATTCTTATATCTGCTTTTCCAATTTGTCCTGAATCACTTGATTCAGTTTCAGCATACAAATCATTACTGAGCATGAATTATTGTTTATGTAAAGTTCATGTCCAGGCTTCTACTATTCTATACATAAACAACTTGAACCCCTCGATTAGATTCCAGTGTGTAATTCACTCCCAGGAATCCATATGTATAAATCATTTGAATTAATTAGATTGTGGACTATACCTCAGTCCCACTGAATATAATATGCACACATATTGAATGGGTCCTGAGGGCAATGACAAATGAAAGGAAAATGTGCCATTGTACCTGTGTCCTTGACACTAGCTCTATCCAGCAGAGAACCATGGACATTGTGAATTTACACTTATGTTCATCCTTTTGTTCCTTCACTTTGAAGTCGTGGTTACAGGTAGTGGGGAATGGATAGTCAGGGACGAGTGTTGATAGCGTTGGCCATAATAAAGAAAAACAGAGCCAGGAATTCAGCTTGTTATTTTCATTTGAGTTTTATGTTCAATCTATTAAGGTAAGCACAGGAATTTTGAACTGAAATCCACATTTGGAATCTGCTACAATTTAGTGAACCTTTAATAATGTCCTTTGCCCATTGTACAACACCTAATACTGGGTTAAGTAATGCCAGTCTTTACAGGAAATGGGCTGTCAGCAGCAATAGTCCACATACACACTTCAAACACTGCTTGTCCCACAAGAGTCTCCCGGATGGAGGACATGCTCTCACTGATCTCATGCTCAAAATGGGTGTTGAATGCATTGAGCTCATTAGAGATTAGAGGTCTCATTAACCCTCTGATTGATGACAAAAACAGTGCGTGTGTGGAAAGCTCGTCCTTCACTCCATCTTTTAGATCCACACGACAGAGTCTGATAATGTGACGTTTGAAAAGAGAAATTGATGCATGCTGGCATGTTGGCGGAGTAGAAAAGGGAACCTTCATTCCTAAACAAATATTGGAGTGAATTCCTCTGCTTGTCCATCATGGTCTGTGTTGTTTTTTACGATAGCGCAGTCTGATCACTTGACAACCAAGTGGTTGCTAGGTCCTGTCCCAAAGTCATTACACTACTGTGTTCCTGACCTGATATTCCGTGGCACATGAGTGTGGACAGTGACTGGAACTGGATCAGGCTGCAGGACATAAACTGCTGACTGAAGACTCTCGAATGACAAAGGGAAAACCAGCCGTTGTCCTTGGAACTCTATCCTCGGATGAGTCAATGGCAGAATATGTACTAATAGAAGAAGAAAACATAACTCATAAAGTCTTAATGGCTAGCGTTAATAATGACTTGGCAAACACCCCCTTCAATGCTCTGTGACGGTATGGTTAAGCTCTTGTAGCTTTTCCTTGACGCACTAGTAAACAGTATTCATCAAGCGTAACAGAGCCAACAAATCTCCATGGAAATACAAAACAGTGCAAATGCAGCAAAGCTCAGTTTTCTCCTCAATCAGAGTTTTAGTTTAGCTACAAAGAAAGAAAAGCCTTGCATTTATAAAACACTGTTCACAACCATCAGACATGTCCCAGTGCTTTGCCCCCAGTAAAGTGTATATTGAAGTACACCCCATGTTGCAAACACGGCTGCCAATTTGAACACAGCAAGCTCCCACAAACAGCAATGTGATAATGGCCAAATAATCTGCTTTTTGTCATGTTGATAGAGGAATCAATATTAATTCCAGGATGCAAGGGAGAACTTCCCTGCTTTTCCCTGAAACAGTGTCATGCGATCATAGCATCCCTACCGTACAGAAAGAGACCATTGGCCCATTGAATCTGCACCAACAACAATCCACTCAGGCCCTATCCCTACTTATCTACCACATTATTCCCTCTAACCTATCACATCCTGGGATACTAAGGATCAATTTAGCATGTCTAATCAACCTAACTTGCACATCTTTGGAGTGTGGGAAGAAACCGGAGTACCTGGAGGGAACCCATGAAGACAGGGGGAGAATGTGCAAACTCCATACAGACAGTGACCCAAGCCTGGAATCGAACCCTGGTCCCTGATGCTGTGAGACGGCAGTGCGAACCACTGTGCCACCGTGCCACCTGCCTAGTGGGATGGATCATTTACATCCACCTAATTAGATAGGCCAGAAACTTAGTTTAAAGTCTCAGCCAGAAGGTGACATCACCAATTACTCCCTTAGTACTTCTCTGGGGTGTCAGCCTTGAGTTTTGTACTCCAGCACTAGGGCGGGGCTTGAACCTTGTGAACCAGGGGTGGGAGTACTGCCAACTGGGCTACAGCTGACAATTGTGGCACGTTGGACATTTAGCTGGTACAGCACTCAGTTTGAATATGTGGCCTCCACAATTGCCACAATGCAGTTCTTGGCATCTTTCTGTGTGCCAATTGATTGCTATTTGTTTTACATGACAACAGTGATCGTACTTCAATTGCAATCCACTGGCAGTTAATGCACTCGAGGATTTGCTGACAAATTTCATTCATGCCATCATCCAGTTCTGCAGCTGCCCTCCGGGTCCCTGGAGGTGGTGGGACCCAGCACTCCAGGAAAACTAAGAAGCCCTCATTGATAGTCTGGCTTCAGTTGCAGGATGGGGGATTACCTCCATTCTCTATAAGGTTGGATTGGCTGGTGGGGGTTTCTTTTTTATTTTAGCATTAAGAATCTTGGAGGGAGAAGCTATCTCCACCTTGGGGTGCCTTCCCCTGCAAACTGCGGCCTCTGCTTCCAAGCTGGAGGGCCTGTTGATGACCCCTGCCTGTGGCTCCCCATTCTCTTAAAGTTTATTTATTAGTGTCACAAGTAGGCTTACATTAACGCTGCAATGAAGTTACTGTGAAAATCGCCTAGTCGCCATACTCTGGCGCCTGTTTGGATACATTGAGGGAGAATTTAGAGTTTAGCATCACCAATACACTTGACCAATCCCAAGTTACTGTTCCCCAGACAGTGCAGGAATCTGGCACCAATCTGAGCCTGGCAACAGGATCTTCAAACCCACGGGGAGAATCATTCCAAAAGAAAAAATGCTGGGAGATCTCAACAGGTCTGGCAGCATCAGTAAGGAGAGAAAGGAGCTATGTTTTGAGTCCAGATGAAGCTTTATTAAAGCTCAAAACAGCTTTGACAAAGGGTCATCTGGACTCAGAATGTCAACTATTTTCTCTCCTCACAGGTGCTACCAGACTGCTAAGATTTTCCAGCATTTTGCTTTTGGTTTCAACTTCCAGCATCCGCAGTAATTTGCTTTTATTTTGGGGAGAATTGTTCCCCTGATGTACCAGAGAATCATAGAATCCCTACAGTGCAAAAGGAGGCCATTCAGCCCATCGAGTCTGCAACCCATTCAGGCCCTATACTCATAACCGCACATATTCACCCTGTTAATCCCCCACTAGGGTCAATTGAGCATGGCCAATCAACTTAACTTGCACATCTTTGGACCGGAGAAACCCATGCAGACACAGGGAGAACATGCAAACTCCACACAATGACCCGAGCTGGGAATTGAATCCATGTCCCTGGCGTTGTGAGGCAGCAGTGCTAACCACTGTGCCACCATGCCGTCCTAACTATGAGTGAAATGCTGTGCGAAATCTGGTTGAGTTAGTGAAGTCGTTTGCTGTGATATTTTGATTTGATTTGATTTATTATTGTCACATGTATATAAGAACATAAGAACATAAGAAATAGGAGCAGGAGTAGGCCATCTAGCCCCTCGAGCCTGCCCCGCCATTCAATAAGATCATGGCTGATCTGTCGCAGCTCAGTTCCACATTCCCGCCCTGTCCCCATAACCCTTAATCCCCTCTCTTATCAAAAACCCATCAACCCGCGTCTTAAAAATATTTAGCGAGGCAGCCTCCACCACTTCAACAGGCAGAGAATTCCAGAGATTCACCACCCTTTGAATGAAGAAGTTCCAACTCAACTCCGTTCTAAACCGTCCCCCCCTTTATCTTGAGGCTGTGCCCCCTAGTCCTACTATCCTTTCTGAGCGGGAAGAGTCTCTCCACCTCTATCCTATCCATCCCATTCATCATCTTATACGTCTCAATGAGATCTCCCCTCATTCTTCTAAACTCTAACAAGTACAAGCCTAGTTTATTCAGCCTCTCCTCATAGCTCAAGCCCCTCAACTCCGGCATCAGCCTAGTAAACCTCCTCTGCACTCCCTCCAAGGCCAAAATATCCTTGCGTAAGTGCGGCACCCAAAACTGCACACAGTACTCCAGCTGCGGCCTCACCAATGCCCTATACAGCTGCAGCAAGACCTCCCTACTTTTATATTCAATCCCCCTCGCTATGAAGGCCAGCATCCCATTCGCCTTCCTGACCACCTGCTGCACCTGCAAGCTGGGATTTTGAGACTCATGCACAAGGACCCTGAGGTCCCTCTGCACCGTCGCCTGCTGCAGTTTGTCGCCACGTAAGTAATAATCCTTCCTACCATTATTCCTACCAAAGTGGACCACCTCGCACTTGCCAACATTAAATTCCATTTGCCAGTTCCTGGCCCATTCGCCCAGCCTATCTAGATCCTTCTGCAGACTCTCCACACCCTCCGCGCAATTTGCCGTGAATATACAGTGAAAAGTTTTGTTTCTTGCACGCTATGCAGACGAAGCATACCATTCATGGAGAAGGAAACGAGAGAGTGCAGAATGTAGTGTTACAGTCATAGCCGGGGTGCAAAGAAAGATCAACTTAATGCGAGGCAGTTCCATTCAAAAGTCTGATGGCAGCAAGGAAGAAGTTGTTCTTGAGTTGGTTGGTATGTGTCCTCAGACTTTTGTATCATTTTCTCAATGGAAGAAGGTGGAAGAGAGAATGTCCAGGGTGTGTGGGGTCCTTAATAATGCTGTTTTGCGGAGGCAGTGGGGAGCGTAGATAGAGTCAATGGATGGGAGGCTGATTTGCGCGATGGAGTGGGCTTATTTACAACCCCTTTTAATTTCTTGTGGTCTTGGGCAGAGCAGGAGCCATACCAAGTTGTGATACAGCCAGAAAGAATACTTTCTATGGTGCATCTTATATGCCACAAACAGAGCATTTGTTTCCATCTAACTTCACCTCGGTGGTGGAACAACCCAAATGATTAAATGATATGGATTCCAGGCCAAGAAATTTCAGCTGCTGTTCATTCTGACCACATCAACCAAGTCAAAATGGGCAGGGTTGCATCTGGAGCCTGGCATGGTGCTGTCCCCTCTCTAATAAAGACCAGCAGCGTTAAATTCTTTACAGTCTTCTGTAACCAGTGAGTAATGAAATCAGGAAGACAGATGATTTTAATCAGACTAGGCTCTCTTATACTCTTTTGACAAATCTAGCCATGTTCCTCACACTGTTGTTCTACAATAACAACATCCACTTGTACAGCATAATAGCAAAATACTGCGGATGCTGGAACCTGAAACAAGAACAGAAAATACTGGAAAATCTCAGCACTGACGAAGAGTCGGCTCTATTCTCTCTCCACCGATGCTGTCAGACCTGCTGAGATTTTCCAGCATTTTCTGGTTTTGTTCCACTTGTCAATGTAGTGAAATAAATAAACGAGCTTCATCGAACCAATTCTCAAACAGAACTTGACATGGAACTGCAGAAGAAGAAGATCTGAGGACAGTTGCCCAAAAGCTTGGTCAATGAGGTCGACCGTCATGATGAGATGGAGAGGTGGTGAGGTGAAAAGGTTTAGGGAAGGAATTTCAGAGCCCAGACAGCTGAAGTCATAGCCACATGATGGCACAATGGACAGAATTACTGCCTCACAACACCAGGAAGCCAGGTTCAATTCCCGATTTGGGTCTCCGTCTTATACCCAAATCTTGAGACCCGATATGAGTCTTAGGATGTGGAAGCTGTTGAAAGGGTGCAGAGGAGATTCACAAAGATGCTGCCTGGATTGGGTAGCATGCCTTATGAGGATAGGTTGAGGGAGCTCAGTCTTTTTCTCCCTGGAGAGATGAAGGATGAGAGGCGACCTGATAGAGGCTTATAAGATGTTGAGAGGTATAGGTAGGGTAGATTCTTGGAGGCTATTTCCCAGGGCTGAAATGGTTGCTATGAGAGGACCCAGGTTTAAGGTGCTGGGGAGCAGGTACAGAGGAGATGTCAGGGGTAAGTTTTTCATTCAGAGGATGGTGAGTGAGTGGAATCAGCTACCATTGGTGGTGGTGGAGGCGAACTCGTTGGGGTCTTTTAAGAGACTTTTGGATGAGTACATGGGATTTAATAGGATTGAGGGTTATAGATAGGCCTGGTAGGTATGGATATGATCGGTGCAACTTGTGGGCTGAAGGGCCTGTTTGTGCTATAGAGTTCTATGTTCTATGTTCATCTCAATCTAACCTCTGAAGTAGGCTTAATCAGAGGTGAAACTGAAATGAGAATCCAAACAATGCAAAATCTAATTGGAAATTTGTAACATAGCATTAATATGAACAAACAAGGAGCTTTACCATTCAATAAGTAAATGGCTGATCTGACGATGACCTCTTCTCCACATTCCACATGCCCCCAGCAACCTTTGACCCTCTTGTTAGTCAAGGATCTATCTACGACTGCTTTGAAAATATTCAGTGACCCTACATCTTCTGGGGATGAGAATTCCAAAGATTCCTAATCCCCTGACGGGAAAAAAAAACCTCTTCTCAACTTCATCTTAAATGTGAGACCTTTTACTTTTGGGTAAGATGTTCTTCCGGAGAATCAGTGCATACCCGATCGGCTAAACAGCCTCCTTCTGTATTGTGGGTTATTCTATGGTTCAAAACTGTATGTAAAATTCCAGGTGTGGTCTCACCAATGCCCTATACAACTGTAGCAAAAATTACTTACTTTTTTAATTCCATTCCAATGAACAACATTCCATTTGCCTTCTGAATCATTTGTTGCACCTGCAAAATAAACTTTATTGTGATTTACGCAACAGAACACCCGAATCCTCCGTGTCTCAGAGTTGTGCAGTCTCTCTCCATTTAGGGGAAATGTTGTTTTTTCTCGTCTTGCTGCTGGAGTGGACAAGTTCACATTTGAATTCCATCTGCCAAATTTTTACCCACCCACTTAACTCCTGAAATTAAATTGAATGTGTGAAGTTAAAAGTGTTTTCTAAAATGGGATTAACCGTGGTAATAATGAGGGGTCTTAGTAGATTAGAAAGAAATTGTTTCTACTGAGGGGAGGTTTGATGGATGTTGGGGGAGTGGGTGCGAGGGAGATAAAGAGAATACATTTTACTCAGTTGACACTGCCTGAAAGAGCAGTGGAAGCAGATTCAGCAGTAAAGTTCAAAAGGGAATCTGATAGATACTGAAATTATGTTGTAAGTTTAAGAGAAAAGAGCAGGGATGGATCTGACCAAATAGATTGTTCTTTCAAAGTGCTGGCATATGCATGATGGGCTGAATGGCCTCCTGTGCTTTGTGATTCAATGATACTATGAAAAGAATGAGGAAACTAAAATTAAAATGCACAATATTCCTGGTACTTTTTGTCTCAATTTTTCATTATTTTCTCTTTCCCTTCTAGCTCTAAAGTTCTCCTTTTCTACCAAATTAGTTCAGAAGCAGTACTTTTCCAACTCGCTCCACAGGATAAATATTCATTCATCAGTAGTAGACCAGTAGCCTGTGTACTGCGATTCCAGTGCTTAATATTCGTTATTGAGCTTGAAAAAGCTTCAAAACATCTGGTTTGTATTCAGCTGCGATTTCCATCCAGCTGTCAATCAGAACACAACACATTCCAGGCCTGAGAAAATAGTCAGGAGACCTTCCTGCACTTCTCTCTTCTGCTAACACTGCTACCATCTTAAGAAAATAACTGTAAGTGAGAAAATGCCATCAGCCCAACATTACCCATTTGTTCCTTAAACACTGGGGATTTTGTAATTTGAGACAGGGGGCCCGCTGGGCTGATTCCTGGGATGAAGGCATTATCCTATGAGGAAAGGTAAAGGAGGTTGGGCTTGTACTCGTTGAAGTTTGGAAGAATTAAAGGTGAAACATGTAAGATTCGGAGGGGGTTTGACAGCATACACGTTAAACAGATGTTTCCCTTCATCGGGCACTCTTCATCGGGGGTACAGTTTCAAAATAAGAGGTGTGTTGTTTAATGTAAAGATGAGGAGGATTTTCTTCACCTCGAAGGCCATTAGTCTTTTCAATTCTTTTCCCAGACAGCAGGAGGCTGGGTCAGTGAAGATATTCAAGGCTAAGTTGGATGGGTTTTTGGTTGACAAGGGAGTCAAGGATCATGGGGGACAGGCAGAAAAATGGAGTTAAGTCTATAATCAGACCAGCCATGATATTATTGAATGGCGAAGAAAATTTGGTGGACCAAATGGTTTACTCCTATTCCTGTTTCTTAATTGGGAGGCAATGGCCTAGTGGTATTATCGTTAGACTATTAATCCAATAACTCAGCTAATGTTCTGAGGGCTCAGGTTCGAATCCCACCATGGCAGATGCTGGAATTTAACTTCAATAAAAAATACTTGGAATTAAGAATCTACTGATGACCATGAAACCATTGCTGATTGTTGGAAAAACCCATCTGGCTCACTAATGTCCTTGAAGGAAGGAAATCTGCCATTCTTACCTGGTCTGGCCAAGTGACCGCAGAGCCACAGCAATGAGATTGACTCTCAACTGTCCTTGGGCAACATAGAATGAGCAATAAATGCTGGCCCAGCCAGCGATGCCCATGTCCCACAAATGAGTGAAAAAAGAAGTTCTCATGATCTTTAGGCAATGGTGCAATATGGAGTGATACTGAAGTGTTCGTCCATTAAAAATCCTGCCCTATTCAAAGTACTGGAATATTGGGCAGGCCACAAAACAGGCAACCAATTAGATATCAGCCATTTTGCTCCAGCATTTCAAGTAAGAATTGTCCCACCTCAATGGCCAAAAGCAGTGAAACATATTTGGAGAATATGAATACATTCTCACTGCTCCACTGTGTGTTGCACATCTCCCCAGACACCTCCTCTCCAGTGCCACAGTCCCATTGTGTCAGCATAACTGAACTGCTGTTCTGGTGAAGTAGTGTCACTGCTCTCTGTTGAATGTTCTACCTTGAGCTTCCAGCTCCTGTTGTAGATTGTAGTGGCCAGGCTGGTTATTACAAGTTACCTGTTCTGTTAGGGTAAGTGGCCTTTTGTGTTTGGTTTGTGAAGGCTGGTCCTGGCCGAGTAGTATTATCATTAGACTATTCAATCTAGAAGCTCAGTTACTATTCTGGAGATGGTGGAATTTAAATTTGCAACAGCAGATGATGGAATTTAAATTCGATATTAAAAAAATCTGAAATTACAAGTCTACTGATGACCATAAAAACAATGTCAATTGTTGGAAAAAGTCATCTAGACCATCAGGGAAAGAAATCAGCTGTCCTTACCTGGTCTGGCTGACATGTGACTCCAGAGTCACAGCAATGTGGTTGACTCTCAACTGCTCTCCAAGGACAACTAGGGACGGGCAATAAATGCTGGCCAGCCAGCGATGCCCATGTCCCATGAATGAATGAAAAAAACCTCTCAGTTTTTATCCATTGGTGTTTTCACGTGAAACCACATTGAGTTGCCACCACCCAGCGCCTTCCTTTGAGAGCAGAGAACATAGAATATGGGGAAGAAGCCACTGGGATCCTGGGGTTTAGTGGGAGGAGGTCTCCCATTTGGGACCAAGCTTTCTGCTGCAGAGATCAGCAAGAAACCCCAGCCCCGACCTTTCAGCCCCGACCTTATTAATTGTGCACCTGGGGGTTAAACACCAAACTCTGTGCTGGGGCAAACGTGATGGCACATGTCCTACCAGCATATCCGGTGGTTTATTGAAAAGGTGCCCAACATCACTGATCCATCACTGGAGAATGAAAGTGGATCTCCTGGAGAGAGAAGATGAATCTCCAGGAACACTCTGAGGTTGGAAGATGAACTTCCTTGAACTGAAGCTGGAAGATTCACCTCCCCACTGATGCGGTGGTGCTTCAGGTTCCAGTGTCGCTGGCGGACTCCATCCTGACATCCAGAGGGAGCCTCAGGCATGTTCTGATTTCTGCACAACACATTGTTCCAGATACATTCTCGACTGGCATCAGGGAGAATCAGGAGTGGGGGGACGATTCTGGTCACGCCTTCAAGTGCATTTCATTAACAGAATGTAAATCAGTTTCATGCCAGCCTTCAGTGAGTTTCCCAACCTGTCACAGCAAGCAGAAGATACCTCAGCAAAGCAGCCAGCACAACTAAGGACCCCACGCACCCCGGACATTCTCTCTTCATCCTCCTTCCATCAGGAAGAAGATACAAAAGTCTGAGGTCACATACACACCGACTCAAGAACAGCTTCTTCCCTGCTGCCAACAGATTTTTGAATGGACTTACCTCGCATTAAGTTGATCTTCCTCTACACCCTAGCTATGACTGTAACGCTACAAGCTGCACTCTCTCTTTTCCTTCTCAATGAATGGTATGCTTTGTCTGTATAGCGCGCAAGAAACAATACTTTTCACTCTATATTAATGCATGTAACAATAATAAATCACATCAAATCCCGTGGGAAGTTCACACCCGTGTGAAATCAACTTTTGGACTTCCACTGAATTCTCCCTAAACACCTCCCCCCACTGCACCCCCTTCCTCCGCCACCCGCTACTGAAACTGCCAGCAGGGCCATGGGAGAATTCTGTCCAGGAACAGAGAAAATAATTAGTTGCATTCATACACAGCTTGATGCCCTAGACATGTTTCATACAGATGCAGCCACTGATCTTATTAGCAGCAATTAAAAACAAAATTGTGGACAGAGAGAAAAAAAAATTAAGTTCCAACCAACTAAAAATAGTTGGTCCTCTTCGAAATAGAAAATTAGAATCTAACATATGTCAACAGTTACAGGCTCGAAACGTTAGCTCTTTTTTCTCCTTATGCAGCATGTTGGCACAGTCGTTGGCACCGCTGCCTCACAGCGCTTAGGGACTCGGATTCGATCCCTGGCTCGGGTCACTGTCTGTGTGGGGCTTGCACATTCTCCCCGCGTCCGTATGGGTTTCCTCCACGTGCTCCAGTTTCCTTCTACAGTCCGAAAGATGTGCAGGTTAGGTGGATTGGCTGTGCTAAATTCTCCCGCAGTGTGGCGACTCAGGGATTTTCACAGTAACTTCATTGCAGTGTGAATGTTAGCCTATTTGTGACACCAACAAGTAAACTTAAATTTTACTTTACTTTTACAAATGCTGCCAGACCTGCTGAGATTTTCCAGCATTTTCTCTTTGGTGAACTTTTACAAAAATTTCTTTAAACATCGGCTCTGGAACATTCTTCCATTCACACCTCCTCTACTTGTGTCTTTTCTTTCCTTATTCATTCCATCACCACACCCTTTACCTTTGCACCATCAATTCTTCCGTCATTTACTCTCTTCTGTCTTCAACCCTATCATACATCTTCCTCCTCCATCCACTTGACCCCACCCCCCCCACCCTCCCCTGCCCCCTCCCCCCATACTTGCTAAAATCCTGTTACATTTCTAACTTTCCCCAGTTCAGAGGAAATTGTAACAGCTTGAAGTCATTCTGTTTTCGCCTCCACAGATGCTGCCAGACCTGCTGAGTATTTCCAGCATTGTGGGGTGAGATATTAGGGCCTCGCTCATCCCGAAACCGTAAAATCTCAGCTGAGGCCAATGGACCTTCCCATTGTCCGTCCCTCACCTCTATCCTATCCATCCTCTATCCTATCCATCCCATTCATCATCATTGAGACATATAAGATGATGAATGGGATGGATAGGATAGAGGTGGAGAGACTCTTCCCGCTCAGAAAGGATAGTAGGACTAGGGGGCACAGCCTCAAGATAAAGGGGGGGCGGTTTAGAACGGAGTTGAGGAGGAACTTCTTCGCTCAAAGGGTGGTGAATCTCTGGAAATCTCTGCCCGTTGAAGTGGTGGAGGCTGCCTCGCTAAATATTTTTAAGACGCGGGTTGATGGGTTTTTGATAAGAGAGGGGATTAAGGGTTAAGGGGAGAGGGCGAGAATGTGGAACTGAGCCACGACAGATCAGCCATGATCTTATTGAATGGTGGGGCAGGCTCGAGGGGCTAGATGGCCTACTCCTGCTCCTATTTCTTATGTTCTTATGTTCTTATGTACCTGCTCTGATTCCTGTGGGCAGGGCTGTAAAATTCCAGCCGATCTATTTTTATTTGATGTGCTGATGAAACCGCTTTCCCAATGTCGCGACAATCTAAATCATACATGCTCTGAATCAAAGGCAAAAGTGTGACACAGAATGGGGAGGGGGAGGGGACTACAGATGGGAATGGAATCTGAGAAGGTCATGGTGCAGAAAATGAATTTGGAGGAATCTTGCTTGGCAGAATAACCTTAGAATTTGGAGTTTCAGAGAATGAGAAATTATCTTATGAAAACATATAAAATTCCCCGAGGACTTTGCAAAGGAAGATGTTGGGATTCAACTTCCCTTGGGTTGGGCAATTTAGAATTGGGGCCTTGTTCTCAGGATAAGGGGTCAGCTAATTAGCATTGGGATGAATTGAAATTTCTTTGTTCAGAGGCTTTTGATTTTTTTAACATTCTCTATGCCTGCTGCCCATGGGAGGGGCGGGAGGCATGAAGGTTGGCAAAATGGTGGGAGTGCCTTCCTGCCACCATGTTATATTGCTAGCTTGGCCGCCCACCATCTAGTCAATTGGGCCACTAAAGAGGTTAATTAAAGGCAACTTTCCACCTTCAATGGCATTTTGCCCACGTTGGGAGGGCCTGTCACCATGTGGAGAGACCACCAGGTTAAACATTAGGGATTCCAATGGATTATGTGGTGCCCTCCTTGATGGACGTGGCATCTCCAGCAGCAACACCTGCCCTCATAGCAACAGCACCATTGATGCTCTGTGACGTTACTTTTTCCTGATTGATTGCTGGAGCCTCTTGTCAGGCATGGCTCACACCCTTCCCCACCCCCACTCCCCTGCCCCCACCCCCCCACCCCCCACCCCCCCATAATAAACAACCACTCTTTGAGCCAAGTGACACCACTGAGACCATGTGATTGGTCTTGTAGCCTTACAAAGTAGTATTTTTGTCGTATATATATAAATGACTTGGAAGAGGGAGTAAGTGGTGTAATCAGCAAATTTGCAGACGATACTAAGATGGCTGGATTGGCGGGCAGTGAGGAGCAGTGTCTGGCAATACAACGGGATGTCGATAAGCTGGTATATTGGGCAGATATAAGGCAAATGGAGTTTAATCCGGATAAATGTGAGGTGATGTATTTTGGCCGGAATAATGTAGGGGGGAGTTATATGATAAAGGATAAACCTATAAAGAGTATAGAAACACAGCGGGACATGGGGGTGCAAGTACACAAGTCTTTGAAGGTGGCAGTACAAGTGGAGAAGGTTGTGAAGAAAGCTGATGGTATGTTAGCCTTTATAGGAAGGGGTATAGAGTATAAGAGCTGGAGTCTAATGTTGCAGTTGTACAGAACGTTGGTTAGGCCACATTTGGAGTACTGCGTCCAGTTCTGGTCGCCTTACTACCAGAAGGATGTGGAGACCCTGCAGACAGTGCAGAGGAGGTTTACCAGGATGTTGCCTGGTATGGAAGGACTGGGGTATCAGGAAAGATTGAAGAAATTGGGGCTGTTTTCCCTTGAAAGATGGCGACTGAGGGGAGATCTAATAGAGGTATATAAGATTATGAAGGGTATAGATAAACAGAGGTAAGCTATTTCCTATGTTAGAAACGCACAGTACGAGGGGCTACAGGCTTAGGGTGAGGGGGGAGAGGTATAACACGGATATTAGAGGGAGGTTTTTCACACAGAGGGTAGTAGGGGTATGGAATGCTCTGCCAAGCAAGGTGGTGGAGGCAGGCCTAGTACTTCATGTCGTCAGTGTATGCTTAAACTGGACCAGATGCTGGGCAACACGACAGCTCAGTGACTATCACTGTTTGCTGTGCAGACACATGGATTTGGGCCGGTGACTGTGGGAGTTTGTGCATTCTCCCCGTGTTTGCGTGGGTTTTCTCCGGGTGCTCCGGTTTCCTCCCACACCCCAAAGATGTGCTATTAGGCTGACTGGAGGTAATAAATTGTCCCTAAATTAGTTTTCCCTCAATGTGGAATGCCATAAGCATAGATAAGGGCCATGGGTGGAGGGGGGGACTGGTAATGTTAAAATGGCGGCGTGGGCTCGTTGGGCCGAAGGGCCTGTTTCCCAGGCTGTTTTTGTTCTTTGTTCTTTGTACAAAGGGAAGGGGAGGGGTTTGGTGGCTGGAGAGGGGGATGCTGGACAACACCCTTTTCAACTGGACAGTGGCACAGTGATTAGCACTGCTGCCTCACAGAACCAGGGTCCCAAGTTCAGTTCCTGGCTTTGGTCACCATCTGGGTGGAATCTGCACATTCTCCCCACAGTGGCATGGAGTTTCCTCTGGGGTTCCAGTTTCCTCCCAAGACCTGGTGGTTAGGCATATTGGCCACGCTAAATTCTTCCTTATTTACCGAAGTGTGGCGACTAGGGGATTTTCACAGTAACTTCATTGCAGTGTTAATGTAAGCCTACTTGTGACACTAATAAATAAGCTTAAAACTTAGCTTACATTTAAAAAACTTAAACCATTGGCTCTTCATTGGCAATATATCTCCCTGGATCCAGCTGCCAGCCAAAGCAAGTTCCAGCAGGGAATTCCGAGTAAATTCAGCCCGACGTGAATTAAAGGATATGAGGATAGGGAGGGGGCAGGAAAGGGGGGTCGATGCAGAAGATCAGCTATAATCATGTTGAACGACAGGGCCGGCTTGAGAGGCCGAATGGTCACCCATGCGTCTATTTCTTATGTAACAATAGGAGGATTTGGCCTCAGGTAGAGAAGCTTAATGCATTTGGAATAGCATTGCTGAAATAGTCAGGAAGAATGTGTTAACAAGAGAAATGTAAAACTCCTTCATATCCTCAGGTAGTCTGAAGCCAAGAGTAAAAGTTTGTAAGAAGCAGAGTGTCTACATTGGCTATGTTGATTATAGATAATCTGGAATGTGTTTAACTTTGTTTTATTTCCTGCTCCACAGTTTCTCCTCTATGTATTGGGGTCTATATTGTTTTGCATTCTTCCTCATTGGGCACAGATTTGTTCATTTTTCTGTGGTACGTTTCGGGAATGGAGCTTTTTGAGGCATGAGTCATATCTTAGATTTTGAACAATTGATTAAAGTTTGCTCCATTTAAAGCTTGAAATGATGTTAGCAATCAAACATTGAATCCAAAATCTCTCTGAAATGGAAATTAATCTTTTAAAGGCAACAGCAGGTTTCTCACAGGTTAATTTGAGTTTATTTGATTTATAAATGTCACATGTATTAGTATACAAAGACAAGTATTGTTTCTTGCGTGCTATACAGACAAAATATGCTGTTTATAGAGAAGGAAATGAGAGTGCAGAATATAGTGTTACAGTCATAGCTAGGGTGTAGAGAAAGATCAACTTAATGCAAAGTAAGTTCATTCAAAAGTCTGACAGCAGCAGGAAAGAAGCTGTTCTTGAGTTGGTTGGTACGTGACCTCAGATTTTTGTATCTTTTTCCTGACAGAAGAAGGTAAAAGAGAGAATGCCTGGGGTGTGTGGGGTCCATAATTAAGCTGGCTGCTTTGCTGAGGCTGTGGGAAGTGCAGACAGAGTCAATGGATGCGAGGCTGGTTTGTGTGATGGATTGGGCTACATTTACAACCTTTGATTATAGGTCACCTGGTGTGTGTTTAACTTTGTTTTATTTCCTGCTCCACAGTTTCTCCTCTATGTATTGGGGTCTCCACTGTTTTGCATTCTTCCTCATTGGTTACAGATTTGTTCATTTTTCTGTGGCACCACAACAGCATTCGGGAATGGCACACTTTGAAGCAAGGGTCATATTTTTGATTTTGAACAATTGATTAAAGTTTGCTCTATTTAAAGCTTTAAATGATGTTGCACTGAGTGCAAAATCTCTCTGAAATGGAAATTAATCTTTTAAAGGCAACAGCAGGTTTCTCACAATTTTTGTAGTTCCTTGTGGTCTTGGGCAGAGCAGGAGCCATACCCAGCTGTGATACAACCAGGAAGAATGCTTTCTATGGTGCATCTGTAAAAGTTGGTGAGAATTGTAGCAGACATGCCAAATTTCCTTAGTCCCCTTGAGAAAGTAGAGGCATTGGTGTGCTTTCTTTAACTATAGTGTCAGTATAGGGGGACTAGGACAGGTTGTTGGTGATCTGGGCACCTAAAAACTTGAAGCTCTCGACCCTTTCTTCTTCATTCCCGTTGACGTAGACAGGGGCATGTTCTCTTTTCCTCTTCCTGAAGTTGAAGATAATTGCGTTAATTTTGTTGACATTGAGGGGGAGATTATTGTTGCCGCACCAGTTCACCAGATTTTCTATCTCATTCCTGTACTCTGTCTCGTCATTGTTTGAGATCCGACCTATTATGGTGGAGTCGTCAGCAAACTTGAAAGTCGAATTAGAGGGGAATTTGACCACACAGTCATAGATGTATAAGGAGTATAGTAAGGGGCTGAGAACACACTTTGTGGGACACAGGTGTTGAGGATGATCGTGGAGGTGTTGTTGCCTATCCTTACTGATTGTGGTCTGTGAACTTGGAAGTTCAGGATTCAGTCTCAGAGGGAAGTGCCAAGGCCCAGTGTACAGAGTTTGGAGATGAGTTTTGTGGGAATGATAAAGTTGAAGGCTGTGCTATAGTCAATAAATAGGAATCTGACATAGGTGTTGTTGTTATCTAGATGTTCCAGTGTTGAGTGGAGGGCCAGGGAGATGATATCTGCTATGGATCCATTGCAAACCTTAGGCAACTGTAGTGGATCCAGGTAGATTGGGAAGCTGGAATTGATTCATGCCATGACTAGCCTTTCGAAGCACTTCATAATGATGGATGTCAGAGCCCCCAGCCAGTAGCCATTAAGATGATGGTTGTCCTCTTGAAGCAGATTGTTGTAAAGAAAGGGTGAAGATGTCTGTGAACACTCCCACCAGCTGATCCATGCAGGATCTGCGTGCTCATCCGGGTACCCCATCCGGGCCCGTCGCTTTCCGTGGGTTGACCTTTGAGAAAGCTGTTCTGACATCTGCAATGGTGACCCCAGATATAGGTTCACCCAGGGCTTCCAGGGTGGAGGACACACTCTCGCTGACCTCGTGTTCAAAACAGGCGTAGAATGCATTGATCTCATCAAGGAGGGATATGTCAGAGCTGGCAATTTGACATGCTTTCATTGTGTAGCCTGTTATGTCTTGCAGGCCTTGCTGACATAAGGGGGTCGGTGTGGCTAGCCTGGGACTCTAGCTTGGTCCAGTTCTGTCTTTTGGCATCTATGATGGATCTCCTTAGATCATATCTGGCTTTCTTGTGTAGACACAGTAAAAAGTCTGACAACACCAGGTTTTAGTCCAACCTATTTATTTGATAATATTCTCACAAGCTTTCGAGGGGTTACCCTCTTCGTCAGACCTGACGAAGACGGTAACCCCTCGAAAGCTTGTGAGAATATTATCAAATAAATAGGTTGGACTAAAACCTGGTGTTGTCAGACTTTTTACTGTGTTTACGCCAGTCCAACGCCGGCATACCCACATCATTTCTTGTGTAGGTCAGAGTCACCTGACTTGAACATCTCAGATGTGGAGATGCCGGCATTGGACTGGGGTAAACACAGTAAGAAGTCTGACAACACCAGGTTTAAGTCCAACCAATTTATTTGATAGTAAACTCAGTCTGTAATTTATTTGATAGTAAACTTATTGAATGTCTCAGACCAGGATTTCAGCAAGCTGTGGATATCCCTGTTCATCCATGGTTTCCAGTTGGGAAACACATGGATTTGCTTCTTTGGCACACAGTCTTCTACGCATTCACAAATGAAGTCAGTTACTGTCGTGGTGTACTCATTCAGGCTGGTCACAGAGTTTTTAAATACTGACCAGTCCAATGATTCCAAGCAGTCCCAAAGGTGATCATTCAATTCCTCAGACCAACATTTTCCTCCCTCCCACCTTCTTCTCAAGATTTTGATTCACAGAATCCCTACAGTGCTGAAGAAGGCCATTTGGCCCATCGAGACTGCATCAACCACAATCCCATCTAAGCCATATTCCCCGATCCCCACATATTTACCCTGCTAATCCCCTGACACTCGGGTCAATTTAGCATGGCCAAACAACCTAACCCGCACATCTTTGGACTGTGGGAGGAAACCGGAGCACCTGGAGGAAACCCACGTAGGCATGGGGAGAACATTCAGGCTCCAGACAGACAGTGACCCAAGGCCGGAATTGACCCTGGGTCCCTGGTGCTGTGAAGCAGCAGTGCTGATGACTGTGCCACCATGCCACCCTGGGTTCATGCTGAGTTGTGCATTCTTACTTGCTGCCAAAGTGACTTGGACTAGAGGTGTGATCCTGAACAGCAAGTGCGTGCGAGCCATGAAAGAAATCATGAAAAAAGTGGAACCCTTTAGATCTGCCCGAGTCACAGGTAGTGTTTTGGTTTAATGCCTCGTTCAAAGACATGTGAGAGAGAAGCTCAATATTGCATGGGGAAAGTCAGTTTAGATTACACACTCAAATGACTGGTCAATAACCTCTTCCTATTTGTGGGGTTGGGCATTGTACAAATTGGCAGACACTTTCTCCACGTTACAACAGTGACAAAGTTGGCTGTGTGAGCTCTGAGACACCACAAAGCCATGAAAAGTCCTAAAAAGATGTGATCTCTTTGTTTTGTGTTGTGTTACATGAACCTAGTATCTCTCTATTAATTTCCTATTGCCCTCCTGTGTGTAGCTGAAGTGGAATTGTGCTGAGTGATGTTTGCGTCTGAACACATCCAGGTGAAATCTCCCTTTTCATTATACTTCTTCAAAACTTGTGAAGACTTTGTTAAAACAGTGTGCGGAGGTTAGAAAACTTGCAACTATGTGGCATTTTTCATGTACCCAGGACATCTCAAACACAGTCAATGTGAAGCGCAGTCACTTGGGAAACATGACAATCAACATTTATTCAGCAAGATCCCTGAACCTGCAATGGATTGAATGGTGATGTTGGTTAAAGCAGGCAAGTTGGCCAGTGCCCCTCTTCACTGATTATCATCATGGCATCCATTTCGCCTACTTGAGCAGGCAGATGATGCAGAGCAATGTTTTTCAAACTTTATTCTCGCAACTTACCTTTACCAAATGGCCACCCCTGACGATCCTCACCACATGGAACGTGGAATGAAATACGGCCTTTGCACTTTGTACTGATGATACACAGTGGTCGGAATTTTACCGCGGAACACAATTCTCTATTGGCCTTGGACAGGATTTTACGAGTCTCGCCCGAGCGAGGTCATAAAATCCCAGTGGGTATGTTAATCATCAGGGGGTCTGCTTCGGATCCATTTTTCCAATTTATTCAGGCCATCTTCCGGCACAAAGGAAATTTGTGTCAGTATTTCGCAAACGCAGCTCGTCAACACGCACATTCAAAATAAATGTCCAAAATCAGGCAATGCACTCATTTTCTGTGCATCAGCCAGCCACAGAAAGCTGACGGCTGTTTGTTTGTGACAGATTTCTCGTTTAAGATGGACCTTTGGAATGCGGAGCTCGCCAGATTAATGTGCTGCTTTCTGGTGGAACTTTTATAGGGCAGTCGCCAATTATCTCAATCTGTTACTGCTCCATCAATAGACCTCCCTGCTCAGTGAGCTATGTCACTTCAATAACTACATTTTGCTGCATCCATTGAGGTCTGTGGTTAATGTGTTGATTATCCTTCCTCACATACAGCTGTAATTTTTAAAAAATTAAATGTCTCGATGGTTTCCTGTTTTTTAGACATCATCAAGAGAATGAAAGGGATGGATAGGGTAGAGGTAGAGAGATTCTTCCCGCTTAGAAAGGATAGCAGGACTAGAGGGCACAGCCTCAAGATAAGGGGGGGTGGGGGAGTTTAGATCGGAGTTGAGGAGGAACTTCTTCACTCAAAGGGTGGTGAATCTCTGGAATTCTCTGCCTGTTGAAGTGGTGGAGGCTACCTCACTAAATATATTTAAGTCACGGGCAGATAGGTTTCTGATAGACAAGGGAATTAAGGGTTATGGGGAGAAAGCGGGAAAGTGGAACTGATCCACTTCAGATCAGCCATGATCTTATTGAAAGGCGGGGCAGGCTCGAAGGGCTGGATGGCCTACTCCTGCTCCTATTTCTTATGTTCTTACGTTCTTATCTCATCTTGATTCAACAGCAAACTATTTTTGTGCACACTGGACAAATGTGAGGTAATGCATTTTGGAAGGTCTATATAGATAGGAAATATACAGTAAATGGAAGAACCCTTAAGAGTATTGAGAAGCAGAGTGATCTGCGTGTACAGGTACACAGGTCATTGAAAGTGGCAATGTATGTATGCCGGAGCATTGAGTTTAAAAATTGGCAAGTCATGTTGCAGCTTTATAGAACCTTAGTTAGGCCACACTTGGAATATAGTGTCCAATTCTGGTCGCTACACTACCAGAAGGATGTGGCAGATTTGGAGAGGGTACAGAAAAGATTTACCAGGATCTTGCCTGGTACAGAGGGCATTAGCTATAAAGAGAGGTTGGAGAAACTTGGTTTGTTCTCACTGGAATGACAGGGGTTGACAGGCAGTCTGATAGAAGTCTACAAGATTATGAGGGGCATGGACAGAGTGGATAGTCAGAAGCTTTTTCCCAGTGTGGAAGAGTCAATTACCAGGGGGCACAGGTTTAAGGTGCGAGGGGCAAGGTTTAAAGGAGATGTACGAGGCAGATTTTTTTACACGGAGAGTAGTGGGTGCCTGGAACTCATTGCTGGTAGTGGGAGCAGATACGGTAGTGACTTATAAGGGGCGTCTTGACCAATACATGAATAGGATGGGAATAGAGGGATATGGTCCCTGGAAGGGTTGGGGTTTTAGTTGAGACGGGCAGCATAGTTGGTGCAGGCTTGGAGGGCTGAAGGGTCTGTTCCTGTGCTGTAATTTCCTTTGTTTTTTGGTGAAAGATAATGAGTTGGATTGTGAGCTAATGGTGATACTTGTCAAACTCTGAAGTAAGACCTGCCTCCCTCCACAGGGAAATTTGAGATTCAAGAAGATTCACTGAGCAGGCAAACTCCAGTGCTATCGTCGCAATCTAAACGGGATTTACTATAGATTTAAAAATACACCTCTCTTCTAATTCTTACCCTTGCCTTTCATAAAGCATGCATAACTTGAATTATATTAGGCAATACTAAGCTTTTCTTCATTTTTCTCCCCCCCACAATTTCCCCTTACTTTACTCCCTCTTTCCTTACCTTTCCTCCCCCATTGCTTCTCCTTTCCCCCCTTTCTAAGTTTTACCTTTCTTCGACCCATCTCCCCCTCCCCCGACATCTTCATCTGTCACAGTTTACTCTCTGATTTTAATCCCTGCCGTTTGGCCATTCACACCCCTTATTCTCTCTATGGGCTGCCATTAGCAGCCTTTCCCCTGGTTTCTGTGGCTATGCCTCATCTTTCATTCCCTCCCCCTACAGTATAAATATATCCCACTTGCTAAGCCTTTTAGCTTTGATGAAAAGGATTTTTTTGGACTTTGGACTCGGAACGTCAGCTCTTTTCTCTCCTTACAGATGCTGTCAAACCTGCCGAGATTTTCCAGCACTTTCTCTTTTTGTTTCAGATTCCAGCATCTGCAGTAATTTGCTTTTATATGATGCTCAGCTTTTCCTCCATATCAAAAATCCTTGTGCTGGCTATGTCATCAGCTGTGAGGTCCTCACTGTCACATTGCCTTCCACAAATTTGCACTATAAACGGCCCATTTTTTTTAACAGCATCACAGAATGTCCCACATTCTTTTAAAGCATCACAGAATGTCCCGCGTCCTTTTGAACAGGATCAGTTTATGGGGCAGTGAGAATTTAGGTGATGACCTATTTTCCACATCCCATGACCCACCTTTGAAAAAACCTGATATAGAGCAGATTAATTCCAGGAATGAGGGGTTTGTTGTATGAAGAGAGATTGAACAGTTTAGGCAGATGCTCTCTGGAATTCAGAAGAATGAGGGGAAATCAAATTGAGGTATTCAAGACGATAAAAGGTATGGATAAAGTAGATGTGGAGCAGATGCTTCCTCTGGTGGGGCATTCTAGGATGAGAGGTCATAGTTTTAGGATAAGGAGTAGCAAATTTAAAACAGAGTTGAGGAGAAACTACTTCTCCCAAAGGGTTGTGAATCTGTGGAATTCACTACCCCAAAGTGCGGTGGATGCTGGCACAGTGAGTGAATTTAAGGAGAAGTTAGACAGATTTTTAATTGGTAATGGGGTTGAAGGGCTATGGGGAGAAGGCAGGAAAATGGGCATGAGGAGCATATCAGCCATGATCGAATGGCAGAGTCTACTCGATGGGCTGAAAGGCCTAATTCTGCCCTGATATTTTATGAACTTTTGAACTTATGAACAAGAGTAAAGTTGTAACATGAGGAGTACCTGATACTAATGTTCCTATGATGCATTGTCACATGATTAAGAAATACAGCAGGCAGTAAGCAGAAGTACAACCTCATGAAGAGTAACCGAACCATAGGTGCAATGAGAAAATAACAGTTTTTAAGGAATCTGCAAGTTGCGATATTAGTTTTATGAGTGTTACTGAAATGATTCTTTGTCAAATTTCAGGGAATTTATTTTCTTTATTCATTCATGGGAGGCAGGTCAGCATGTTTTGTCCATCTCTAATTACCCTGAGAAGGTAGTGGTGAGATACCTACTTAAACTGCCGCAAGTAGCGCACAAAAGGCTGCTTAATAGGATAAGAGCCCGTGATGTTGGGGGAAGTATATTAGCATGGATAGAGGATTTGTTAACTTACAGAAGATAGAGAGTTAGGATCAGCGGGGTATTTTCAGGATGCCAACTTGTAAGTAATGGAGTGCCGCAGGAATCAGTACCAGGGCCACAATTATTCACAATATTTCTTCATGACTTAGATGAGGGAAGTGAATGTGCTATTGTCAAGTTTGAAGAAGACACAAAATAGGTGGGAAGGCAAGTTGTGAGGATGACACTAAGGACTCTATTTTACCATTTTGATTCTAACTCCTGGGTAGATTTGAAACTGGGAGTGTTTCAGATTCAACTTTTAGACCCGTCCTCGGGTGCCCCCATGCGCACTCTGCCTGAGTCACGCTGCAGACGCCTGTGGGTGAGGCTTAACACCCCCGAGATCCTGCAGATCTAATCGGCGCCTCCAACTGCGTATGTGCAGTAAAAGGAAATGATAAAATGCGGCTTCCCTGCCACATCACTCACAGACAGGATAATATCTCCCTCTGGCCCCCACAGTCTTTGCCCCACAACATCACTGACCCCCGTATCCTCCCACCCTCTGTCACTCAGACCGATCACAGACCCCTCTCCCCTCCCTCCTCACCTATCTCAGGCAGAGTGGCAGCAAATCCCCCTTCCCCCTCTCTGATCACAGACTGGGTGGCAGCGGACTCCCCCTTCCTCCTCACTGATCAAAGGTAGAGTGGCAGCATACTGCCACCCGCCCCATCTCCCCCCCACCAATCTCAAGCAGAGAGTAGTCAGACGCTCGGGACTTACCTCCTCACTAGCTGGAGTGCCTGAATTGGACTGTTGTAGAGCATGTATGTTTCATGCCAATTCTGGATGGGCAAGCGTGATGGTAAAGAGGAAGCGCTGGTAAGGTTGGGTGTGCAGCTCATTAAGTCAATTTAAATGCATGCAAATCCATTCAGATGGCCATCGCACCTGTTTCGGGCATGGTCCCAATCGTAGTCACTTTCGGACCTTGATAAAGGGGGAACCAGCGTGGAGGCAGGAGCGGATCACGCTACTCACCTCATGCCTGACTTTACCAAGTTTTTGCACCTGAAAACAGGCACAACTTGATAGTAAAATTCGGCCCAAGGAGTCTAAACAGGGATATAGACAGGTTAAATCTACTTTCTCAAGAGGCTAAGGAAATTTGGCATGTCTGCTACAACTCTCCCCAACTTCTACAGATGCACCATACAATGCATTCTTTCCAGATGTATCACAGCACGGTATGGTTCCTTCTCTGCCCAAGTCCGCAAGAAACTGCAAAGGGTCATGAATGAAGCCCAGTCCATCACTCAAACCAGCCTCTCACTCCATTGACACTTCTCGCTGCCTCTGGAAAAGCAGCCAGCATAATCAAGGACCCCACACATCCTAGACATTCTCTTTTCCACCTTCTCCCATCAGGAAAAAGATACAAAAGTTTGAGGTCATGTACCAACCGACTCAAAAGCAGCTTCTTTCCAGCCGCTATCAGACTTTTGAATGGACATAGCTCGTATTAAGTTGATCTTTCTCTTCACCTTAGCTATGACTGTAACACTACATTCTGCACTCTATCCTTTCCTTATCTATGAATGGTATGCTTTGTATAGTGTACAAGAAACAATACTTTTCATGTAGTAATAATACATCAAATCAAAATTAAGTAAATGGGCAAAACTTGGCAGATAGATTGTAATATCAGAAAACATGAAGTTGGTAGGAAGAATAAAGGAGTTGAATATGATTTAAATGGAGAAAGGCTGCAGAAAGCTGATTTGAGGGTTCTCGTGCATAAATCACATAAAGGTAGCATGCAAGTTCAACAGATAATAGAGAGGACAAATGCAACATGGGTCTTTATTTCAAATGAAATGGAGTATAAAAATAGAACATTCTTGCTAACATTACATAAGGCACTAGTTAGGCCAATGCTGGAAAACTGTGAATTTTGCTCTCCTTATCGAAGGAAAGATGCGCTGGTGTTGGAGGCAGTCCAAAACAGCTTTACTAAGTTGATCCCAGATATGGAGGGATTTTCTTATGAGGAGAGGTTGATTTGGTTGGGTCTGCACTCATTGGTTTTTAGAAGAATGAGAAGCAAGAATGAGACATATAGGATCCTCAGGGGATTTGACAGGGTAAATGCTGAGAGGTTGTTTCTCCTTGTGGGAAAGTCTAGGACCAGAGGGCATAATCTCAGAGTAAAGGGTCACCCATTTAAGACAGAGATAAAGAGGGCTGTGAATCTGTGGAATTCTTTACCACAGAAGGCAATAGATGCTGGGTCGTTAAATATGTCCAAGTCAGAAACAGACAGATTTTCATGCTCTTATGGTCTAGTCTATGTTGTGTGGATGCACTCACAATGCTGTTTACTCACAATGCTGTTAGAAAGAGAGTTCCAGGATTTGGCCCAGTGACAATGAAGGAATGGTGATATATTTGCAAGTCAGGATGGTAAGTGGCTTGGAGGAAAGCCTCCAGGTGGTGGTTTTCCCAGGTATCTGCTGCCCTTATCCTATTGGATGGCAGTGATCATGGATTTGGAAGTTGCTGCCTAAGGAATCTTGGTCAGTTCCTGTAATGCATCTTTTAGTTGGTACACACTGCTGCCACTGAACGTGGAGGGAGTCAGTGGAGGGAGTGTAGATGTGGTGCCAGTCAAGAGGGCTGCTTTGTCCTGGATGGTGTCAAGCGTTGTTGGGAGTTGTACTGATCCAGGCAAGTGTTGTGAATTCCATCACACCTTGGCTTCTACCTTGTAGATGGTGGACTGGCTTTGGGAAGTTGGGAAGTGAGTACTTGCTGCTGGATTCTTTGCCTCTGATCTGCCTTTGTGACATTTATATGATTAGTCCAGTTCAGTTTCTGGTCAACAGTAACACCCAGGACGTTGGCCATGGAGGATTCGGTGATGGTAATGCCACTGAATATCAATGGCATTGGTTAGATTCTCTCTTGTTGGAGATAGTCATTGCTTGGCATTTTTATGGCATGAATGTTCCTTACCAATTTTCAACTCAAGCCCGGATACTGGCCAGGCTTTGCTGCATTTGGCAATAAGACATTAAACAATTTACCTGTACCATGAGGGAGTTGGTTAGCTCATTAGCCTGGATGATTAGCTTGTGATGCAGAGCGATGTCAACAGTGTGGGTTCAATTCCTATACCAGGTCAGGTATCGCCTTTTTGACCTCACCTGAGGTGTGGTGATCCTTTGGTTAACTCACCATTAGTCAACTCTCCCCCTCAAAGAGGAGAGCAGCCTCTGGTCACCTCTGACTGTGGAGACTTGAGCTTTCCTTTATCTCCTCTTGATGATTCAATTTAATCCCATATTGACAGATTAATCAGGATTTCCCCTTCAGTTCAAGGAATGTGACAAAAAAAATCATTTTTTAATGTCCTGATGATGACTCACAACAGTGTCCTGAAGATGGACCTTCAATTCCTGGCAATGCCAGATCAAAGCTGGAGGATTGGCAGCCCCACTGATAACTCAGAATGAGATTGCTGCCATTCACAGTACAGTTTTAACACCCTTGACTGGGGTTGCATCGCTGGTTAGTAACAGGGCTTTGACTTGGGCAGATGCAGAGTTATTACGTTATTCCTCAGATATTGCGATCGTTGTAAATGCCTTGCCAAACAAAGCTGCCTGTCAGAAGTGATTCATGTAAAATCGTATTGATATTCCGCAGAGTTCCCCGAACTGGGTGTAAAATGTGCAAATTTGAAGACGTTTGCTTCAGGGTTGAAATGAATTGGATGGATTCCATGCAAAAAAAAATTGGAAATTTTGGGTGCTACGATTGCAGAGTGGTGAGCATTGCTGCCTCACAGCGCAAAGGACCTGGGTTCAATTTCCAGCTTGGGTTACTGTCTGTGTGGAGCTTGCACATTCTCTTTGAGTCTGCGTTGGTTTCCTCCACATGCTCTGGTTTTCTCACACAGTCCAAAGTTAGGTAGATTGGCCATTCTAAATTGCCCCTTCGTATCCTAAAATGTGGTTAGGGGGATTAGTGGAGTAAATGCATGGGATTCGGGGATAGGGCTGATATGGGACGGTGTTAAGATGCTCTGTCAGAGAATCTGTGCAAATTCAATGGGCCAAATAGCCTCCTTCTGCACAATAGTGATTCTACGATTTTCCAGAAGAAATGATCTTGATGAACATGATTCACATTCCTTGCTTTTTATGCTCTTATTTCTACCTATTTTTTCTCTCCCCCGTCTCTCTCTCTCACTATGTGCTCGCAAATTTATGCTGTGACATTTTAAACTGCAGAAGAAACAAATAATCTGATTACCTTGAGCGCTCTAACTGTAGCCCATCGATTTAGCAAAGGTCATGAAAAGCGTTAATTTTCTCAAATGAACATTAACAGCGTTATTCCAACACACACGATTGGCACAATCTGCTTTGGAAAAGGGATATGATATGGAGTTGCCGGCTTTTTGGACTGGGGTAGGTACAGTAGGAAGTCTCACAACACCAGGTTAAAGTCCAACAGGTTTATTTGGTAGCACGAGCTATCAGAGTGCTGCTGTGCGGAAGCAACACTGACCCCTGTGCCACCGTGCCAGATGGAGTATGAGTATAACATTAGCAAATGTGAGGTTATCCACTTTGGTAGAAATAATAGTAGAAGGGATTATTATTTAAAAGGAGAAAAGCTGCAGCATGCTACGGTGCAGAAGGACCTGGGTGTCCTTGTGCACAAGTCACAAAAACCCAGTCTGCAGGTGCAACAGGTGATCAAGAAGGCGAATGGAATGCTGGCCTTTATAGCGAGAGGGATAGAATATAAAAGCAAGGAAGTCTTGCTGCAACTGTACAGGGTACTGGTGAGGCCGCAGCTGGAGTACTGTGTGCAGTTTTGGTCCCCTTATTTGAGAAAGGATATATTGGCCTTGGAGGGAGTACAAAGAAGGTTCACAAGGCTAATACTGGAGATGAGGAGGTTAGCTTATGAGGAGAGATTGAATAGACTGGGCCTGTACTTGTTGGAGTTTAGAAGACTGAGGAGGGATCTTATAGAGACTTACAAGATAATGAAGGGGCTAGATAAGGTAGAGGTAGAGAGATTCTTTCCACTTAGAAAGGAAAACAAAACTAGAGGGCACAGCCTCAAAATAAGGGGGGGGGGGGGGGAGCAGTTTAGAACGAAGTTGAGGAGGAACTTCTTCACTCAAAGGGTGGTGAATCTCTGGAATTCTCTGCCCATTGAAGTGGTGGAGGCTGCCTCATTGAATATATTTAAGTCACGGGTAGATAGACTTCTGGTAGACAGGGGAATTAAGGTTTATGGGGAGAAAGCAGGAAAGTGGAACTGATCCACTTCAGATCAGCCATGATCTTATTGAATGGCGGGGCAGGTTCGAAGGGCTAGATGGCCTACTCCTGCCCCTATTTCTTATGTTCTTATGTGCCGATGATGAAGTGAAGAAAGATGGAAGAACATGCTGATGAGTTGACAATGCAAGCTAAAACCCCTGCCACTGAGGTCCAGATGGTTTGGGCCCTCTCTCTCAACTCAGAGTGATTGCTATGAGCTGCTAATCATATTAAACAACACGTGAGTTGCAGAGAGGATACAGTTGTTGTTTAATGATACAGCAATATCCCTGCAGGAAATGGGAAATGGAATGGAGGTGGAGGGGCGGGGTGGATCTGTCCAGATTAAAGCCTGGACAGATGTTTGTAGTTAAATATTGAATGAAGTTTCCTTTCAACCTTTGAGGATCTTTAGAGCACACATAAATATAGCCACGTGCAGTGGTTTACAGATCACAATTAAAGTTAAGTGCTTTAAAACTCAATTAATATTGAAATAACTTATTTGCTTTTCAAGGCATTTTATAATACTGGCAGTGGAATCCACTCAAATTGCACATAAACGTAGCTAATCCAATTTTCCTCTCATATCCGAGACAGATGCTTTAAGTACATTGACTGAACCATGAAAAAAACCCTTTGTATTTTCATTTTAAAAAATTAGAATGGAAAGAGGGCATTGTCCATTAAAGTAATCAAAGTGGTATTAGTGGGTGTTTTTAGCAAAGAATGACATGAGATTGTTGCAAAGCTGGTGTTTGTAAAATTGCTAAATTGTAGTGTTTATTCTGTACTTAAAGTTTAAAAAAAGAGTGATGCAGGTGCAAATGCTGTACACAGAGTGAAATATTTATATCAAGAGGCCGGTCAATAGTTTAGTTAAGCTGTTTACTGTTAGTTAGATAAATAAAGTGTTATTCATTGATTTTAAAGAGAGAGAGTCTCAGGTAGTCATTTGGATTTAACCACGAAAAGTTGCTGAAGAGTAGATTGTACTATTTCTCACACATTTTTAACAGATTATGAAGCAAGGTATCCCTTTTTGAGTGGTTGGGTGTTAGCTCTCACAGAGGGGATCAAGCTCCCCTTCGAAACATTATTCAACTATAGTGCGTAGCTTATCTTTGAATGATCATCAAAGATCAGGATGAACCTGGACATTAGTTAGACAAGATAAAAGCAAAATACTGCAGGTCCTGGAAAGTTGAATTATAAACAGTAAATGCTAGATAAATCCAGCAGGTCTGGAGAACTGTAGAAGGGTCATACGGACTCAAAATCTTAACAGTTTCTCTCTTCGCAGATGTTGACAGACTTGCTGAGCTATTCCAGAATTTTATGTTTTTACCTCAGTGTTCTGTTTTTTTGTGAGGGTCATGCAGGACTCTGATCAACTTACATCTTTAATTGATTCTGCAGAATATTTTTAAAAAGCAAGTTCTTAACATTAAAGGGGACTTCTCGAGTGGTGACCTTATTCAATTATATAAGATCCTGAAGGGGTTTGACAGGATAGTTGGTGAGATGTTTTCATGAGTGGGAGAGACTTGAACAAAGGGACATCACTGCAAGATAAAGGGGTGGTCATTTGAAACTGAAATGCGCAGAAATTTCTTCCTGCAGGGGATAGTGAATCTCTGGAATTCTCTGCCCTGGAGGGTGGTAGGGGTTGGATCACTGGAAGTATTTAAAGTGGAGTTGGATAAATATTTGATAGAAGTGGGAGATGGAATACAATGTAGAGATGTGTGAGGTTATGCAGTTTGGAAGGAGGAATGGAGGCATAGATTATTTTCTAAATGGGAAAATGTGCAGGAAATCAGAAACACAAATGGATTTGGAAGTCATTATTCAAGATTCTCTTAAGGTTAACTATAGAACCATAGAACATTACAGCACAGAAACAGGCCTTTTGGTCCTACTTGGCTGTGCCAAACATTTTTCTGCCTAGTCCCACTGACCTGCACCTGGACCATATCCCTCCACACCCCTCTCATCCATGTACCTGTCCAAGTTTTTCTTAAATGTTAAAAGTGAGCCCGCTTCCACCACTTCATTTGGCAGCTCATTCTACATTCCCACCACTCGTGTGAAGAAACCCCACTAATATTCCCTTTAAACTTTTCCCCCTTCACCCTTAACCCATGTTCTCTAGTTTTTTTTCTCCCCTAACCTCAGTGGAAAAAGCCTGCTTGCATTCACTCTATCTATACCCATCATAATTTTATACACCTCTATCCAATCTCCCCTCATTCTTCTATGCTCCAGGGAATAAAGTCCTAACCTATTCAACCTTTCTCTGTAACTCAGTTTCTCAAGTCCCAGCAACATCCTTGGAAACCTTCTCTGCACTCTTTCAACCTTATTAATATCCTTCCTGTAATTAGGTGACCAAAACTGCACACAATACTCTAAATTCGGCCTCACCAATGTCTCACCATAACATTTCGACTCTTATATACTCAGTACTTTGATTTATACAGGCCAATGTACCAAAAGAACTCTTTACGATCCTATCTATCTGTGACACCACTTTTAGGGAATTATGTATCTGTATTCCCAAATCCCTCTGTTCTACTGCACTCTTCAGTGTCCTACCATTTACCTTGTATGTTCAACCTTGGTTTGTCCTTCCAAAGTGCAATACCTCACGCTTGTCTGCATTAAACTCCATCTGCCATTTTTCAGCCCATTTTTCTAGTTGGTCCAAATCCCTCTGCAAACTTCGAAAGCCTTCCTCACTGTCCATTACACCTCCAATCTTTGTATCATCAGCAAATTTGCTGATCCAATTTACCACATTATCATCCAGACCATTGATATAGATGACAAGCAACAATGGACCCAGCTCTGATCACCGGCTTCCACTCAGAGATGCAATCCTCTACCACCACTCTCTGGCTTCTTCCACTGAGCCAGTGTTTATTCCAGTTTACTACCTCTCCATGTATACCTAGCGACAGAACCTTCCTAACTAACCTTCTATGCGGGACCTTGTCAAAGGCCTTACTGAAGTCCATGTAGACAACATCCACTTCCTTCCCTTCATCCATTTCCTGGTAACCTCCTCGAAAAACTCTATGATTATGGGCAACTTTAATCTGCATATAGATTGGGAGAGTCAAATTAGTCACAGTATAATAGAGGAGGAATTTTTGGAATGTATATAGGAGGGTTTCTGGAGCAATACATTGAGGAATCAACAAGAGAGCAGGCCATCTTGGATTGGATATTGTGGAATGAGGAAGGATTACTTGGCAATCTAGTTAAGAACATAAGAACATAAGAAATAGGAGCAGGAGTAGGCCATCTAGCCCTTCGAACCTGCCCCGCCATTCAATAAGATCATGGCTGATCTGTCGTGGCTCAGTTCCACATTCCCGCCCTCTCCCCGTAACCCTTAATCCCCTCTCTTATCAAAAACCCATCAACCCGCGTCTTAAAAATATTTAGCGAGGCAGCCTCCACCACTTCAACGGGCAGAGAATTCCAGAGATTCACCACCCTTTGAGTGAAGAAGTTCCTCCTCAGCTCCGTTCTAAACCGCCCCCCCTTTATCTTGAGGCTGTGCCCCCTAGTCCTACTGTCTTTTTTGAGCGGGAAGAGTCTCTCCACCTCTATCCTATCCATCCCATTCATCATCTTATACGTCTCAATGAGATCTCCCCTCATTCTTCTAAACTCTAACGAGTACAAGCCTAGTTTATTCAGCCTCTCCTCATAGCTCAACCCCCTCAACTCCAGTATCAGCCTAGAGAACCCTTGGGAATGAGTGAGCATATGGTAGAATTCTTTATCAGGGTGGATAGTGGGGAACATAAAAACTGACCGTAAATGTTTCTCTAGGTATGTACAGAGAAAAAGATTGACAAAAAAATTGTCGACCCCTTACAGTCAGAAATGGGAGAATTTGTAATGGGGAATAAGGAAATGGCTGAGGAATTAAATTTGTACTTCACTTCTGTCTTCTCAAAGGAAGACATGAATAATGTGCCAGAAGTTCTGAGAGAAACATGTTTTATTGAGGAGTTGAAGGAAATCAGCATTAGTAGAGAAATGAGTTGGGCAAATTAATGGGCCTGATAACCTTCACCCAAGAGCACTTACAGAAGTGGCCCTGGAAATAGTAGATCCATTGGTGGTCATTTTCCAAAATGTTTTGGACTGTGGACTGGTTCCAACAGATTGGAGGGTAGATAAGAAGAAGAAAAGAGGGCTGGATGAAAGACAGACTTCACAATGAACCAGATGAAGTCCAGATAATCTGTGAACTGAGACAGAAAAAATGTATTAGAATACTGATGTTAGGAGCACAGAGACAAAGAAGCTGAAAGAGGACAAGTCAAGGGAAAAGAAAATAACATGTTTTGAGTTAAAAAGGAAACTGCAGTAACCAGATTTAAAGCAAAAAAGCAGACTTCGGGGGTAAATCAAAAGATTGATGTCATTTTAAAATAATCTGGTTATTAGTGGTAAAGCAATTGTGAACAGTTTGTGCAACAGTCAGGATGAAGGAATTCTGAAGGGGAGATGTACAACCTGGATGCTTGAGCCCTTGTTAAAAGTAGAGCGGAAGCTTTGACAGTTTAGTCAGAAAATCTAAAATGTATTCCAATCCCACCAAGGCAGATGGTGAAACATAATTTCAATAAAAATCTGAAACCAAAAGTCTAATGATGACCATGAAACCATTGTTAGTTCTGAGAAGTAAATCTCCTTACCTGGTCTGGCTGACATGTGACTCTAGACTCACAGTCATGTAGTTCACTCTTAAAATACCATTCACCGGCAACTAGGGCTGAGCAATAAATGCTGGGCCAATCATCAATACATACTTCCCCAGAATGAATAAAAGTTAACCAAGAACCAGATATTGGAAGGGTTTGCAGATTGATCCCCAACCTCTTTGGCCTCATTATGAACATCCCTTCCTTGACCATCAATTCCTGGAATGGGAACCAAAGGCAGAGCTTCTAGCCCAGAGTGCCACAGGACCTCTAATAATCGCTGACAGTTCCTTGATCACCATCACTGAAAATAGGTTTCAAAACCAGAATTTTATAACTGTAAGATGTAGGAGTAGAAGTCCATTTGGCTTATTATGTCTTCTCTGCTTTTCAATGACTGATCCGATATAATCCTCAAACTCCACTTTCCTGATTTTTCCCCATAACCTTTGATTCCTTTACTGATTAAAAATCTGCCCACCTCAGCTTTGAACTTACTTAACAACACAGTCTCTGCAGGCCATTGCAGTAAAAAAACTCTACAGATTCACTACCCTTTGAGAGAAGAAATTCCTCCTAATCTGTCCTTTCTCTGAGATTATGTCCTCTGGTTTATGACTCCCTCACAAGGGGAATCAACCTTTAGTTGAAGTGAATTTAAATTCTACCAGCTGCCACAGTGGGATTTGAACCTGTATTCCCAAAACATTAGCTTGGGTCTCAGGATTACTAGCCCAATGAGATTACATCATGATCACAGTGCACAAGAACAAAGAACAAATTCAGCCCGGGAAACAGGCCCTTCGGCCCAACGAGCCCGCGCCACCATCTCAACACCACCAGTCCACCTCTCTACCCACGACCCCTGTCTAATGTTTTATGGCCATCCAGATTGAGGGAAACTGATTTAGGGACAATTTATTCCTGCCAATCAGCCTAATAGCACATCTTTGGGGTGTGGGAGGAAACCGGAGCACCCAGAGAAAACCCACGCAAGCACGGGGAGAATGCGCAAACTCCCACAGACACCGGCCCAAATCCATGTGTCTGCACAGCAATCAGCGATAGTCACTGAGCTGTCGTCTCGCCCAGTATCTTGTCCAGTTTAGGCACACACTAACAACATGAAGCACTAGGCCAATCTCGAACAACCAAGAGCAGCCCCAGTATGACCCATCGTGTGTATGCCCCGCGTTGGACACGAGGTGGACCGACTTAAAACCTGTGAATGAAAAGAGAAAAAACATTATTATCATACTATACCCATTTACATTACCAGGGACGCCCCATGGTAATTACCCTTATTTAAAAGGATCTCCTATATCTACCCATCTCCAACTCAGTCATGTGCCTGTCTAAGTTACTCTTAAAGGACTCTAGCGTGTTTGCCTCCACCACCTTACTTGGCAGAGCATTCCATACCCCCACTACCCTCTGTGTGAAAAACTTCCCTCTAATATCTGTGTTGTACCTCTCCCCCCTCACCTTAAGTCCATGGCCCCTTGTCCTACGTGTCTCTATTATAGGAAATAGCTTACCTCTGTTTACTCTATCTATACCCTTCATAATCTTATATACCTCTATTAGATCCCCCCTCAGTCGGCGTCTTTCAAGGGAAAAGAGCCCCAATTTCTTCAATCTTTCCTCATACCCCAGTCCTTCCATACCAGGCAACATCCTGGTAAACCTCCTCTGCACTCTCTCCAGAGTCTCCACGTCCTTCCGGTAGTAAGGCGACCAGAACTGGACGCAGTACTCCAAATGCGGCCTAACCAACATTCTGTACAACTGCAACATTAGGCTCCAGCTCTTATATTCAATACCCCTTCCTGTAAAGGCTAACATACCATAGGCTTTCTTCACCACACTTGCACTGCCACCTTCAAAGACTTGTGCACTTGCACCCCCAGGTCTCGCTGCGATTCCATACTCCTTACAGGCTTACCCTTTATCATATAACTTCCCCCTACATTATTCCGGCCAAAATGCATCACCTCACATATTTCCGAATTAAACTCCATTTGCCATGTATCTGCCCAATCAACCAGCCTATCAATATCCCGCTGTATTGCCAGACACTGCTCCTCACTGCCTGCCAATCCAGCCATCTTGGTGTCATCAGCAAATTTGCTGATCACGCCACCTGTTCCCTCTTCCAGATCATTTATATACACTACAAAGAGAAGAGGTCCCAGTACCGAGCCCTGCGGCACACCACTTACAAGTCGCCTTTGTTTCCTACGGTTCCTGTTCCAGGATTTCTATTGTCTGCTCAGTGTAGTCTATTTTAATCAGTTCTCAAGGAAATTACAGCACAGAAAAAGATCATACTGTCCAACCACTTTATACTGACATTTTTCTCCATTGACCCTCCTAAAATGTGACTTCATATCACCTTATCAGCATAAAATACAACATACTTGTGTTCAATCCTGGGTACCATGTTTGAGAAAGGATGTCAAGGCCTCAGAGAAATGCAGAATAGATTTACAGGACGAGGCTAAGGTTGAGGGTCATTAGTTATCATTGATGAAGGTGTATTATAAAACAGAAAAGTAAGGTATGCAGATTAGAAATTGCTATTGTCCCATCTGGTGTCGATCACTGACCAATCCTGATCCGATCAAGCAAGGAAGAAAATACCAAAAAGAGAACATTCTGGATTGAACCTCAGTGAAGGGATTAGAAAAATGTGGTGAAAGACTAGTGGAAATTCAATCTGCAAAAATAAGCTACTGCAGTGAAGGAAATGGTATTAAATTTAAATAAACTAAAGTGCATTAGAGAGAACAGGATGAATTCCTACAGGCAGCGGAGCCAGCAGTTTTGGGTCTCTCAGGCCCACAGGCAGACTGAGGTTAACACAACGAAGAGAATTGAGAGCAATCATGGAATCTTGAACATCAAATGTTTGGGCCTTCAAGTTCAGTCAGCCTGTAGTGTTAATAATGTGAGAGAATAATTACAATAATTGCAGCAGGACATAAATAGGTTGCAGGACTGGGCAGAGAAGTGGCAGATGGACTTCAACGCGGATAAATGTGTAGTCGTCCATTTTGGCAGAACCAATGGGATGAACGAGTACACTATCAAGGGCAGGAGTCTTAGTAGTGTTGAGGAGCAGAAGGATCTTGGGGTCCGGGTCCACAGGACTCTTAAATCGGCCTCGCAGGTGGAGGATGTGGTCAAGAAGGCGCATGGTGTACTGGCCTTCATTAATCGAGGGATTGAGTTTAGGAATCGGGAGGTAATGCTGCAACTTTATAAGACCCTTGTCAGGCCTCATTTGGAGTACTGTGTGCAGTTCTGGTCGCCTCACTATAGGAAAGACGTAGAAGCTATTGAAAGGGTACAGAGGAGATTTACAAGGATGTTGCCTGGACTGGGAGGCATGCCTTATGAAGTTAGGTTGAGGGAGCTGGGACTCTTTTCCCTGGAGAGACGAAGGTTGAGAGGCGACCTGATAGAAGTTTATAAAATGTTGAGAGGAATAGATAGAGTGGATTCTCAGAGGCTATTTCCCCGGGTTGAAATGGTCGCTACGAGAGGACACAGATTTAAGGTGCGGGGAGGAAAGTACAGAAGTGATGTTAGGGGTAAGTTTTTAACTCAGAGGGTGGTAAGTGAATGGAATCGGCTGCCTTCAGTGGTGGTGGAGGCGAACTCGCTGGGGTCTTTTAAAAGACTTCTGGATGAGTATATGGGGTTTAATGAGATTGGGGGTTATAGATAGGCCTATAGATTGGTAGGTGTTGATGTGATCGGCGCAACTCGTGGGCCGAAGGGCCTGTTTGTGCTGTAGTGTTCTACGTTCTATGTTCTATGTTCTATTATCTGATGCAGTGTCCCACTGATACATCAGGATTATCATACATGGACACATTTATTACATTATCATTAATACTTTGAATGTAAGAAAGCCTCAACTTTCTCAGAAGACAAAGGAAATTTGGCATGTCTGCTCTGACCCTCACCAACTTTAACAGATGCACCATAGAAAGCATTCTTTCTGGTTGTATCACAGCTTGGTATGAGCTCCTGCTCTGCCCAAGACCGCAAGGAACTACAAAAGGCCGTGAATGTAGCCCAATCCATCACGCAAACCAGTCCCATCCATTGACTCTGTCTACACTTCCCACTGCCTCGGCAAAGTAGCCAGTATAATTAAGAAACCCACGCACCCCAGACCTTCTCCCATCGGGAAAAAGATACAAAAGCCTGAGGTCACACACCAACCGACTCAAGAACAGCTTCTTCCCTGCTGCTGTCAGACTTTTGAATGGACTTATCTTGCATTACAACGATCTTTCATAGCTAGTGAACCCTAGCTATGACTGTAACACTACATTCTGCATTCTCTCTACGAACGGTATGCTTTCTCTGTATAGCTTGCAAGAAACAATACTTTTCACTGTATGTTAAGACATGTGACAATAATATATCAAATCAAATCAAAAAATCAACATTAAAACTAGAAGCAGGAATGAACCATTTAGTTCTCTAAGTCTGCTTCTCCAGTCAATAAGATCATGGTTGACTTTCTATCTCAATTCCACCTTTCCATACTATATCTCTTAGTTATCTCTTATATCCTAAAAAATCAGCATCTACCTTGAAAATACACAGAAAATAAGCATCCACATTAGGATAGAGAATTCCAAAGATTTACTGCTCTTTGCATGAGGAAATGTCTCCACATCACCAATGGGTGAACCCTTTGGGACTATGGTTAGTGTTCTAGATTCACCAGACATTTTCTCAACATTTATCCTGTTAAGACCTTTAAGAATATCGTGCCCTTATGTACTCACATTAATGAATTCCGGGCTCAGCCCGAATGTGATCCTATTTTTTCTTTGCTTCTGTCTCTGTGCCCACTTCTTAGGGCAGGAGACCTCTTCATGATCAACGGATCCTAGACCATGCCTTCAGTATTCTCCTTCGACCTGGAACCCATTCCCTAACCTCCGACCTGTTCTTGATCTTTTCATTGAGTTTTGTCAGCATGATACCGATCTCCATTTCTCTGCCCCTCTCACCCACTCCAACCTGTTTCCTTCTGAACTTGCTGCACTCCTAGGTCCAACCCTGACCTTGTGATCAAACCTATTGATGGGGAGGGGTTGCCACTGTTATCTGGCATACTGATCTCTACCTTACAGAGGCTGAATGCCAACTCTCAGACACTTCTTCCTACCTTCCACAAGGACCAATACACCATGACCAAACATCAAGCCATTTTTTCCAGGGCTGTCACTGACCTCATTGCCTCTGGAAATATTTCCACCACAGCCTCCAACCTCATAGTCCCCCAACCCCACACAGCCCGCTTCTATCTCCTTCCCAAAAAGCAAGACTGCCATGGTAGACCCATTGTATCAGCCTGCTCCTACCCTATTCAACTAATTTCTTCATCTTGACTCCATCCGCACTCCCCTTGTCCAGTCTCTTCCCATCTAAGAACATAAGAACATAAGAAATAGGAGCAGGAGTAGGCCATCTAGCCCTTCGAGCCTGCCCCGCCATTCAATCAAAAACCCATCAACCCGCGTCTTAAAAATATTTAGCGAGGCAGCTTCCACCACTTCAACGGGCACAGAATTCCAGAGATTCACCACCCTTTGAGTGAAGAAGTTCCTCCTCAACTCCGTTCTAAACCGCCTCCCCTTTATCTTGAGGCTGTGCCCCCTAGTCCTACTGTCTTTTTTGAGCGGGAAGAGTCTCTCCACCTCTATCCTATCCATCCCATTCATCATCTTATACGTCTCAATGAGATCTCCCCTCATTCTTCTAAACTCCAACAAGTACAAGCCTAGTTTATTCAGCCTCTCCTCATAGCTCAACCCCCTCAACTCCGGTATCAGCCTAGTAAACCTCCTCTGCACTCCCTCCAAGGCCAAAATATCTTTGCGCAGGTGCGGCGCCCAAAACTGCACACAGTACTCCAGCTGCGGCCTCACCAATGCCCTATACAGCTGCAGCAAGACCTCCCTACTTTTATATTCAATCCCCCTCGCTATGAAGGCCAGCATCCCATTCGCCTTCCTGACCACCTCCTGCACCTGCAAGCTGGGTTTTTGCGACTCATGCACAAGGACCCTGAGGGCTGGAATTTTTTTCAAAACTACTACAGTAAATAATGGAGGGGCATGTGATGTGTGGTTTCTGTATGATGTGGGAAGTGGTGGACCCTAGGGTTCATCCCAGTGACCATGTCTGCAGTAAGTGCAGGTTGCTGGAGGAGCTCCAGCTCAGGGTAAATGAGCTGGCCTCTGAGCTACAGACACTGAGGCTCATCAAGGGGAGAGAGGGTGCCATTGTCAATGGGGTGCAAGTGACATCCACCCCCCCTAGACTGGCTAACTCTAAGGGTCAGGGACAAGAGGGGGCTACTGGGAAGAGGAAGGGGGGTGAGGAGCGGAGGCCTCAGCCTCTTAATCTGCATAACAGGTTTGAGGTTCTTGCTTCCAAGTTGGACGAGAACGAGGCAGGTGAGGTTGGTGAGCAAGCTGCACACGGTACAGTGCTGCAGCAGGACATAGGCAAAGAGAAAAGGAAAAGGAACGTAGTTCATGATTTCATGATTTCTCTGATGCCCTATATCATATCAACAACTTTCCAGTACCCTGGCTCTAACCATCTCTTCCTCAATCTGTACCTCCATCTCCTGCCAGGAAGGTCTGAGAGCTTTCTGCTTCTCTCTTGAGTGGAGGCCCGAACAATCCCTGTCCACCACCACTCTCCTCCACCTTGCTGAACCTGTTCTGTCACTCAATAATTTCTCCTTTAATTGCCTCAGTTCCTGCAAATAAAAGGTGTGGCTATGGGTACCGGTGTGGGCCCCGGTTACCTCTGTCTTTTTGTGGGTTTTGTGGAATATTCCTTGTTCCAGTACTACACAGGCCTGTTCTTGCAACTCTTTTCCCATTATGTGGAGATGCCGGCGTTGGACTGGGATGGGGACAGTAAGGAGTTTCATAACACCAGGTTAAAGCACAACAAGTTTATTTGGTAGCTCAAGCTTTTGGAGTGTTGCTCCTTCATCAGGTGATTCTTGGAAACCAGTTGGATTTCATAGACTGTAGCACAGGACAGGCCCAGTCTAATGTTGGCATGGAGCTGACTGTGTGACTCATTGGAGTTTCAGTCACATTCTTTGTATATTAATAATGAACATACTAACATTCTAAAATGAAGTCAAGGAAGGGAATTGGAATGGTGTTTAGCCATAGCTCATATTTCTCAGAATTGTTGCTTGGTGTTCACTGAGTACTTTGTCTGATTTGGGATACTTTTGTCATTGCAGAGATATTCAGAAAGGCCTTTCCTCAGGGGCAGCACGATGGCACAGTGATTAGCACTGTTGCCTCACAGTGTCAGGGATTTGGGTTTGATTCTGGCTTGGAGTGTCCATGTTCTCCCCATGTCTGTGTGGGTTTTCTCCAAGTGCTCCGTTTTCCACCGGTGATCCAAAGGTGTGCAGGCTGGGTGGATTGGCCATGGCGGATATGCAGAGTTACAGACAAAGGGCAGGGGTGGGTGGGTCTGGGTAAGATGTTCTTTCAAAGAGTTGGTGCAGACTTGACGGGCCAAATTGCCTCCTTCTGCATTGTAGGAATTCTAAGGTTCTTTCAAAACTTCCTGCAGCTCCTTCTGGATTCTGGAATTCTTGCTATATTATAGTAATAATGTGGTGACATGTGTTACCGTTCACTGATGGAGTCCAAGTTGCTGTAGCAACATGTACTTTTCCATAAATGTTGGAGTCTGGAGATATGCATCGTGATGAAGGGGCAGCATTCTGAAAGCTCGTACTACCAAATAAACCTGTTGGACTTTAAGCTGGTGTTGTGAAATGTCTTACTGTGCTTTTCTCATTAGTTTTTTTTTCACACTGCAATGAAGTTACTGTGAAAATCCCCTAGTTGCCACACTCCGGCGCCTGTTCAGGTACACAGAGAGAGAATTTAGAACCTAATCAGCATGTCTTTCGGACTGTGGGAGGAAACCGGAGTGCCCAGATGAAACTCATGCAGACACGGGAAGAACGTGCAAACTCCACACAAACAGTGACCCAAGCTGGGAATCGAACCCGGGTCCCTGGCCCAGTTCCCTGGCACTCTGAGGCAGCAGTGCTAACCAGTGTGCCATCATGCTATCCCATTACACCGATGACTGTATTGGTGCCGCTTAGTGCTCTCATCTGGACCTGAAAACACTTATGTATTTTGCTTCCAATTTCCACTCTTCTGTCACCATCATCAGCACTTCCCTTCCTTTCCTAGACCTCTCTGTCTCCACTTCCGGTGACAGATTTCCAGTCACCACTAACTCCCACAGCTACCCCAACTACAGCTCCTCACATCCAGCTCTCTGTAATGACTCCGTCCCATTCTCCCAGTTTCTCTGCTTCTGTTGTGTCTGTTCCGATGATACCAGCTCTGAGCTTTTCCTGAACCAAGGCTCCCCCCACCCATGCTTAACAGGGAACTCAACCCGTTTCCCACACCACTATCCTTTCCCCTCCCTCCCAGAACCAAGGCAGGGTCCCTATTGTCCTCATTTTCCACCCTATCAGTCTCCACATTCAAAGGATTATCCTCTGCTAACTTCAGCTTCATGCCACCAGGAAATATATCGTACCCTCACCCCTCCCACTGTCAACATTTCACAAAAACTGCTCTCCCCATGACATCCTGGTCCACTCCTTCATCACATTCAACTCCCCATCACCTTCCCACAGCACCTTCCTTCCCACAGAAGATGCAACACCTTCTCCTTTACCTCTTCCCTCCTCACCATTCAACACACTCTTTAAGTCAGGCAGTGTTTCACTTGCTCCCCCTTCGATTTGGTCCATTGTATTCACTACTCCCAATGTGGCCTCCTTTACACTGGGGAGACTAAATACAGGCTGGCTGATGGCTTTGTGGAATGTCCTTGCCCAGCCTGTAAGCATGACCCCAACTTTCCAGTTGCTCACCATTTTAACTCTCATGCCCGCATGTCCACCCTTGGCCTCCTGCAATGCTCCAGTGAAGCCTAACATAAACTGGGGGAATAAATACTCATCTTCCAGTTGAGCACTTTTCAGCTCTCAGGACTCAACTTTGAGTTCAAGAACTTTAAACTCTGACCTTTCTCCTCCATCTTAACCCCTTTTTATATCCCACACATTTTTGTCTCAATGCAAAAACACTCCCCCAATCCCTACCACCTCTCTCCCCACCTTGTCATCCACCCCTTATTCTTAAGTTTGCTACACTTTTGTTGCAACCTCTTCCAGCTACAGTGTAGTTTCTAACAGATTTCCCAGCTCCAAATTATAATTAAGAGCCAAACAGACTTAAACCATTAATTCTGTTCTCTGTCCCTATAGTAGATGCCAGACCTGCTGAGTTTTTCCAGCATTCTCTATTTGTTGAGGATTTTATATGTTTGTTCCAGCAATATATTACATTAATATACTGACATGTTTGCACCACAGGAGACTTGTGATCCAGTGATTAGGGCCCCTCCCTCTGAGGCATATGCTCTGGATTCGAGTCTGACCAAATTACTCACTGTCCAAGGAAGGTGCATTCATAATGTGACCAAAGTGATTGAGTATCAGTTTGCAAACCTTTCCTACACATGGTAAAAGAGGGAGAGAATCCTTGTCAGCCACGCAATGGACAGAATGTTGGAGCCTCTGCCATCACAATGCATGTCTTCAGACTACAACATTCATGTAGAAGTGCATGTTGCCACAGCAATTTGGACTTCATTAGTGAACGATAACACATGTCGTCTCATTATTACTATAATACAGCAAGAATTCCAGAATCCAGATGGAGCTGCAAGAAGTTTTGGAAGAACCACAGAATCCCTACAGTGCAAAAGGAGGCAATTTGGCCCACCAAGTCTTCACCAACTCTTTGAAAGAACATCTTACCCAGACCCAACCACCCCTACCCTATCTCTGTAACCCTGCATATTCACCATGGCCAATCCACACAACCTGTACCTCTTTGGACTGTGGGAGGAAATCAGAGAAGTTGAAGGAAACCCATGCAGACATGGGGAGAACATGGATATTCCAAGGCCAGAATCAAACCCAGATCCCTACCATTGTGAGGCAACTGTGCTAACCACTGTGCCACTGTGCTGCCCCTAAGGAAAGGCCTTTGTTAGATATCTCTGTAATGACAAAGGTATCCCAAATTAAATAAAGTAATCAGTGAACACCAAACATTGGCAACAATTTTGAGAAATATGAGCTACGGCTAATACCATTCCAATTCCCTTCCTTAACTTCATTTGAATGTGTTAGTGTGTCCATTACTAATATACAAAGAGTGCGATTGAAACTTCAATGAGTCATGCAGTCAGCCCCGTGCCAACATTAGGTTGTCGTGTACTACAGTCTATGAAACCCAGCTGGTTGCTGAGACTCAACAAGTCTTTGGAGACACTGCAGAGTAGACAACCTTATGGCATTGGCAACAGACACGTGGAAACCTTCATAATAAACACAAGGAATGTTATCACAGCATGAATCACAAGGATAAGGTGAGAAGAAAAATTGACTTTCAGATCTAGTTTATGTCTAAAATATTCCAGGCAACCCACCCAAAACAGAATAGCATAATCAAGGATCTCACATTCCAAAGACATATTTTCCCCCACATTCTTCCATTGGAAAAAAGATACAAAAGTCTGAGATCACATACCAACCGACTCAAAAACAACTTATTCCCTGTTGCCATCAGACTTTTGAACAGACCTACTTCTCACTAAGTTGATCTTTCCCTGCACTCCAGCTATGGCGAAAACATTACATTCTGCACTCTCTCCTTCTCTTCTCTATATATGGCATGCTTTGTCTGTTTGGCGTGCAAGAAACAATACTTTTCATTGCAAAACAATACATGTGGCAATAATAAATCAAATAAAATCAAACTCAAATTGAATTCAACTCCCTAAATATAAGCAAGTGACAACTCTCCTTCATTCTGTTCTAAATTGTGTCTTAATCATCGCTTTACTATTTCTTGGGTTGGAATCAGATCTGCGCAGGTTCTGGCCACGTGTTTTGTCCCTTTGTTTTAATAAATGAGTTAGCCCATTTTTAAAATATCCCCAGCACTGTGAAAAGTTGACAGTGTCACACCTGTTTTGGGCAGATTATGCAATGCAGTCTTTCCTGTACTTATGCCTGATGGTGTGAAGGCTACAACAAAAACTACCAAGTTAAATAACTAATATGCAATGACTTTGTCTTCCCAGATCTGTAGCTCTCCTGTGAGGAGTTTTGGTTCAATGACTATAATCCTTGGCAAACACAGTAAGAAGTCTGACGACACCGATCGGTTGGACTTAAACCTGGTGTTGTCAGACTTCTTACTGTGTTTACCCCAGTCCAACACCGGCATCTCCACATCATAATCCTTGGCAGTAGCAATCCCTGTCCACAGGCTGAGATGGTCACATTACACACTAGAAATCTTTCTGAATTTAAGTGTAGATGTTTGTTTTGAACGATGAGACCAGCAGTCTGTGGTAAACCTCTCGAAGCAAACGTTTAATTCTTTCCTTAAAACATCCAAAAGTTGATTATTTCCAAATGTGGAAACGGGGCTAAAGTTGTAAGTTCAGAAAAGATTCTGTGACAGAGTGGTCTGGTGTGCAGTCTATGAAACCCAGCTGGTTGCTGAGACTCAACAAGTCTTTGGAGACCTTGCAGAGTAGACAACCTTACGGCACTGGCAACTGACACATGGAAACCTTCATAATTAACACAAAGTGAAACCTTCATAATTAACACGAGGAATGTTATCACAGCATGAATCACAAGGGTAAGGTGAGAAGAAAAATTGACTTTCAGATCTAGTTTATGTCTAAAACATTGAAGGCAACCCACCCAAAACAGAATAGCACAATCAAGGATCCCACATACCGAAGACATATTTTCTTCCACATTCTCCCATCGGAAAAAAGATACAAAAGCCTGAGGTCAAAGGTGGGTTTATCACTCAGCTCCAGACTATATCACAGCTTTGATTTAGACATAGTTTAAAGAGCTGAATTTGCCAGAGAAGAAGGAATAGAAACTGCACAGGCAGCAAGGCAACATTTAATCAAGTATGGCCCCAAGGAATCCGTGCAGAACACAGGTCAATGTTGGTCAGAGAGAAACAGTTTGACTCAAAGAGGGACAATTGTGGTTGCCCCAGAAATCACTCAAAGAAGTATCCAACCGCCTTTAGCTGCCCCATTATAAGGGGTGAGGCCATTCACAAATGATTTCACTGTATTCAATTCAATTTACAATTCCTCTAATAATGAAGAGGTCATGCATTGAGCCCGGGCTGACAGGTGGATGCTATCATTTGCACCAGTAACCATCTTGAAGAAGAGAATAACCAACAACTCCCTTGACCTCCATTGGCATAACCATCATCCAATCCCTGACCAGTAATTGCAACTTTGATTTGCCCTGGATCCAGCAACTCAATTTTACAACTTCACGATTGGTGAGTGGCCCCTGGCCAATTCTAGTGCCTGCAGGAAGTTGGCACTGTCCTTGTGAAGCTAATGGACCAACTTGCTTTTGATCCAAACAATCTTGGTCACCATCAGATGTGGGCACCTTGCGCTGTCAGGATCAAATCTCAATTCAGACACCATTCAATTCTGAATCTAATCTGATTACAAATATATCCAATGCATCATCTTATTAATCAATCTGTTCCTTCAAGATTGCTGCAAAAGCAAATGTTGAAAATACTGATAAAAACAAGATCTGGAAATATTGGATTGAAAGGAAGGGGATTTAGATTTTGTCCAATTCAGAAATAGGTTAATTTTCTAAGTTTATTGTTTCTAAGTCTAGAAGGATTTTGGCTATGAAATGTATATTTTTCTATAGTGGAGAGAATGTACCTAAAGCCCTCCCTTGTACGTGCTTCTGAATTGTTTTTCATACATAAATGCTTTTTGCCAAATGTTTGAGCAAATTGCTTTTTAACCTTTTGTTAAAATGCATAACATCCTGAGTGAGCAGCATTTGTCTGAGCGTGTCTGTGTCTTTCTGTCTGAGCTTGTAGTCATGATATTGGAGTTTGAGGTTGACAATTTGGAGATGTCCCCTCAAACTGAGTCATTGTGTGGTTAATGAAAAGAAGGTCTTTTGACACAGTGGGTTCATAGCCCATCCCAGGACTTGATAGTCAAAGAAAGTGTGTTTATAATACAGCCAAGCAGGTTGAATAACGACCTGCAAATCTTCCGGCACAAGCCCCTGGCAGGTAATAAGGGCGGGGGCGGAGGGGAGACTCCTGGTTACCGTGTGATGGCGAGAAGTTTGGAGCCTATACCATCACTACCAATAGCTCCAGATTACAGCATGTTGCTATGTAGCTCAAACTCCCTGAGTGAACTGTAACACATACCATCACAGGTCAGTGAAGTTAGGTCTGAGATCAGTCAGTCAGTCTGCAGGATGGAGTTTCTAAATTAACTGAAAGTGAAATTTCTGAAAGACCTATTAGGTATCTAATCAATTTTCCTTCACCACCATAGAACCATCGAATAGTATAGCATTATTGGCACATTGGCTCATTGCATTAGCTCTAGTCAGTTCCACTCTCCTAATCTTCCTCCATACTCTGTTATTTATCTCAGTTTCCTGTCCAATTCCCTTTTGAAGGTTATTATTGAATCTATAGCCAATACTCTATCAAGCAGTAAACTATAAAATCTATGTTTATTGCTTAAAAGAAATTTTCCTCATGTCACCACCGATTCTATTGCAAATTACCTTTAGCAAAAAAACACAAAGAATACTTTAAATCTGTGAAATAAGAATGATGGACAATGGAAAGTGCTTTTGGGTGGCAATGGTTAGCACTGCTGCCTCACAGCGCCAGGCACCCAGGTTCGATTCCCAGCTTGGGTCACTGTCTGTGCAGAGTCTGCACATTCTCCTCATGTCTGCATGGGTTTCCTCCCACAAGATGTGCTGTTTAGGTGCATTGGCCATGTTAAATTATCCCTCAGTGTACCCGAACAGGCGCTGGAATGTGGCGACTAAGGGATTTTCACAGTAACTTTATTGCAGTATTAATGTAAGCTGACTTGTGACGCTAATAAACTTTAACTTTAAACTTTAAGCTTAAAAAAAACAATAATTTAAGAGTTACATGTGCATGTGTGTGGAGTGGTGCAAAGGGACCAGTGGGAGGAGGGAGGTGCTTGGGGAAAAGTATCTCAAAGCCTACTCAATCGGTAGCACTCTGAGTTAAAGTTTAAGTACTACCATAAAATTCAGCATTTATATGGTTTAAAACAATGTTGTGCTGAGGGTTTGCTGTATTGCTGTAAGTGTCATCTTCTGAATCAAGTTTTGAACTGAGTTCCTGACTTTTTCCTCAAGTGGATGTAAACAGTCCCTGCTACTTTTCTGAAAAGAGTTGGCGAGTCCTTGCCAACGTGCTGGCCAATATTTATCCTGCAACGCATGCTACTAAAGCAGGTTCTCTGGTCATTTGTCTCATCTGTGAAATCTTGCATCACAAAAAAAAATTGCTGCATCTGTCCTCACCCATTTTAGCAAATTGGGCTAGCTTACATGAGTAAGTTAAGACATGGCATGTGGTGAGTGCAGTTTTGGAAGAAGAGGTGGTTTCCAATGTTCTCAACCACCAGGAGATTTCCTCACCACATGTCTGTCTCTGTTAAAGACTCTGACAGTGATTGATCAAACAACAACTCCAATTATCATTGTATCAGGCAACTGCCAGGATGGTAGAAGGTGAAAAATATAGACTTTTAGTTCTTTTTGCAATTCCAACTGCACTAAAGAAAACTTCTTGGTTGGTGAATCAACATAGATCCAGCAGTAAACATCTTCCACTCTCCAACTTTTCTGGTGTAGAGCCCAATATTTATTCAGTTTTGACCACCAAGGATGGGCATAGAGTAAAAACAGGAGTTTAACTTGCCAATTGTGGGTCTGGGAACATAGCAGTAGCTTGAAGCAAGGAAGTATAGTCACACTCAGAGAGCTAGAATTGTGGCCAAATGTCAGAAGGTTAATGTAGGCCAATTATGTGATAATTTGTTCTGCCCTACTTGTTGTTTTTGGATCTTCCCTTAGAGAATTGAATGAAGGATTTGCAGGGCTACTAAAAGATAAAAAGAAGTTCCACAAGAGGAGCTTATGGAATTGTAACTGTGGCCCCATAACTGAGCAAGCTTTCTGCTCAGAGGCCTTTTCAGGATCCAATCCAGCCTTTGGAATGATCCAACACTATTCCATTCTTGTTGTTTATTCATGTTGTTCCTAGTTGGAACAAGGACACTTAAAGGGACCAATCATGTGACATTCTGATGACATCATTGACTGTTATGCAGGCAATGGGTAATCTATCCTAACAACCTGTAGCGTAAACACCTTTCCAATAAATACCTTTCCTGTGCCAAACATCTTCAGTTGCTTCATCAACGACTTCTCTCCATCATAAGGTTGTCTCCTCTGGGGAATGGTAGTCTTAATTCCATCATTATTGAGAAAATATGTAGTAAACCAACTATGCAAAGATCACAGTGACATAGTGAAGATAAAGGAGATAACTGGAAGCTATTCTTGGTAGCCAGAGCTTCATACTGAATTTGAGGGGAAGATGGGGACGTGTACACATTCTGCAAAAGTTTAGAACCTGCTACTATTAACATCACTACACACATGGAAGTGGTCAGAATGGCCAGGGCAAAACATTTGTGTCTCATTGTGATTGACACACATTTGAAATGGCCTGATGTCACCGTTACGAAACATAGAACATTGGTACCAGAGTAGGCCATTCGGTTCTTTGATCTGCTCCGCCATTCAATATGATCATGGCTGACCATGCACTTTCGATGCCCCAGTCCCACTTTCTCTCCATACATCTTGATCCCTTTAGCCACAAATGCCACATCCAGATCCCTCTTGAACATATTTAACAAACTGGCCCCAACAGATTTTTTTCTATGGTAGTGAATTCCACAGTTTTGCAACTCTCTGAGTGAAGAAGATTTTCCCCGTCTCAGTCCTGAATGGCTTACCCCTTATTCTTAACTGTGACCACCTAGTTCAGGACTTCCCAACATTGGGAACATTCTTCCCACATCCAGCCTGTCCAGTCCCATCGGGACTTTATGTTTCTATGAGATCTCCTCTCATTCTTCTAAATTCCAGTGAGCATGCACCCAGTAGATCCAGTCTGTCTTCATTTGTCAGCCCTGCCATTCCAGGAACCAGTCTGGTGAACCTTCGCTCAACTCCCTCAATAGCAAGAATGCCCTTCCTCAGACTAGGAGACCAAAATGGCACACAATACTCAAAGTGTGGCCTCAGCAAGACCTTGTATAACTGCAGCAAGATATTTTTACTCCCATGCTCAAATCCTCTTGCTATGAAAGCCAACATGCCATTAGCTTTCTTCACCGCTTGCTACTCCTGCATGCCAACCTTCAGTGACTGCTCCATCATGGGAGTACAATACCATAGGAGAATAATATCAAGGGTTAGGAGTCTTAGCAGTGTAGAGGAGCAGAAGGACCTTGGGGCCCGGGTCCATAGGACTCTCAAATCAGTCTCGTAGGTGGAGGATGTGGTCAAGAAGGCGTATGGTGTACTAGCCTTCATTAATTGAGGGAGTGAGTTTAGGAGTTGGGAGATAATGCTGCAACTTTATAAGACCCTTGTCAGACCCCACTTGGAATACTGTGCGCAGTTCTGGTCGCCTCACTACAAGAAGGATGTGGAAGCTATTGAAAGGGTGCAGAGGAGATTTACAAGGATGTTCCCTGGATTGGGTGGCATGCCTTATGAGGATAGGTTGAGGGAGCTAGTTCTTTTCTCCTTGGAGAGATGAAGGTTGAGAGGTGACCTGATAGAGGTTTATAAGATGTTGAGAGGAATAGATGGGATGGATTCTCAGAGATTATTTCCCAGGGCTGAAATGGTCGCTACGAGAGGACACAGGTTTAAGGTGCTGGGGAGCAGGTACAGAGGAGATGTCAGGGGTAAGTTTTTCACTCAGAGGGTGGTGAGTGAGTGGAATCGGCTGCCATCGGTGGTGGTGGTGGAGGTGAACTCGTTGGGGTCTTTTAAGAGACTTCTGGATGAGTACTTGGGATTTAATGGGATTGAGGGTTATAGATAGGCCTGGTAGGTATGGATATGATCGGTGTAACTTGTGGGCCGAAGGGCCTGTTTGTGCTGTAGTGTTCTATGTTCTAAGTTCTATGACACCCAAATCAAGTTGCACTTCCTCTTTTTCTAAACTGCCACCATTCAGATAATAATCTTCCTTCCTGTTTTTGCCACCAAAGCGTATAACCTCACATTTATCCAGATTATATTGCATTTGCCCAGTTATTTACCCACTCAGCCAGCCTGTCCAAGTCACCCTGCAGCCTCTCAGCATCATCCCCACAGCACACACTGCCATCCAGCTTACTGTTGTCTGCAAATTTGGAGATATTGCTTTCAGTTCCCTTGTCCAAATCATTTACATATATTGTGAGCAGCGGGGATCCCAGCACTGAACCCTGCAGTACCCCACTAGCAACTGCCTGCCACTCTGAAAAGGGCCCATTTATTCCCACTCTCTGCTTCCTGTCTGCCAGCCAGTTCTCTACCCACATCAATACATTACCCCCAATAACATGAGCTTTAACTTTGTTCACTAATCTCTTGTGTGGGAACTTGTCAAAAGCCTTTTGAAGACAAGCTCCTCGAGAGATCAATAGAGAGACTTGGTGAAATTTTTGGGTGACTCAGTTGCCCTGAACAATTTTTGAGTGACAATGGGCTAAGAATTCCCAACTATTCAAAAGAGAATGGGATTCAACACATCCAATCCACTCCTTAACATTCTGCCGCAAATGGGCTGGCAGAACGGTCTGCTCAGACACTGAAACATTTGTGGAAGGTACAGCTTCGGAGAAAAAGGACAATCCTGCAGAACTGAGATGAGGAGGAATTTCTTCAGCCAGAGGGTGGTGAATCTGTGGAACTCTTTGCCACAGAAGGCTGTGGAAGTCAGGTCATTGAGTGCATTTAAGGCTGAGATAGGTGGGTTCTTAATTGGTAAAGGGATCAAGAAGTATGTGGAAAAGGCGGGAAATGGGGTAGAGAAACTTATCAGCCATGATTGAATGGTGGAGCAGACCCAATGGGCTGAGAGGTCTAATTCTGCTCTCATATCTTATGGCCTTACGGTACTTCGAGAGTAAGCTTCATTGTCTACGTGAATGAGCCCATTCCTGAAGGTGTACCGGAATATTACACATTCAACAATCCAAGATTCTCTGGCATTGGTCAACAATTGTGCTCAGTGTTTAGAGTCATAGAGTCAAAGAGGTTTACAGCGTGGAAATAGGCCCTTCGGCCCAACTTGTCCATGCCTCCTCTTTTTTTAAAACCCCTAGGTTAATCCCAATTGCCCGCATCCCTCTTTACCCACTGTACCCATGTAACTATCTAAATGCTTTTTAAAAGATAAAATTGTAACTGCCTCTACTACTGCCTCTGTCAGCTTGTGCCAGACACTCACCACCCTCTGTGTGAAAAAATTGCCCCTCTGGAAACTTTTGTATCTCTCCCCTCTCACCTTAAACCTATGCTCTCTAGTTTTAAACTCCTCTATCTTTGGGAAAAAATATTGACTATGCCCCTTATTATTTTACAGATCTCTATACCCCTCAGCCTTCTACGCTCCAGAGGAAAAAGGTCCCTGTCTATTCAGCCTCTCCTTATAACTCAATCCATCAAGTCCCAGTATCATCCTAATAAATCTTTTCTGCAGTCTTTCTAGTTTAATAATATCCTTTCTATAATAGGGTGACCAGAATTGCACACATTATTCCAAGTGTGGCCTTACCAATGTCTTGTACAACTTTAACAAGACGTCCCCAACTCCCGTATTCAATGCTCTGACCGATGAAACCAAGCATGCCGAATGCCTTCTTCACCACTCTGTCCACCTGTGACTCCACTTTCGAGGAGCTGTGAACATGTACCCTAAGATACCTTTGTTCTGTAACTCTCCCCAATGCCCTACCATTAACTGAATTGCTTAATGTGCCTAAGACAGGAAAATTGTTCAGAAGAAACAGCAAGGTCAGGTTATACGACATGAGAACAGGGCTAAATGCTACGCTTTTCATAAAAGTCAAGGAACATTAGCAAGGAACTATAACACTAGTGAAATGTGGGATACCTGCCATTGTCGTAACACAGACAGGACTGGTCTCCAACACCAAACAAACTTGAAACACTGTAGCATGGAGAAGATATGCAAACCAACATTTGGCAACCAGAACCAGTTTTCTAGAGGCAGAGCCAACAAAGAGTCTGCAACAAGCTGTGCTAAGTGAAGGCTTGGGCATTCCTGAGAACCTGACAATAGCCACAACAAGTAGCAAAGACAGTAACTCAGTTGAGAACACATTAAACCGAGTAAACCTCTGAACACTACGTCGCTCCAAGGAAGACAACCACAGGCAATATCCAAACTAATCCAAACACAGCAGAGGCTGCAATCAACACAAAAAGCAGATGCTTGAGGTTCGTCGACAGCTACCCAAAAACCGACGTTCTCTAAAATGTCTAACCCATTGACCGTGTATTTGTCAGTTGTTCATATTGAGAATTTTGATTGTCTGTGCTATATTGTTTCATTGCAGAAACTTCCGATATAAAGAGGGAGGAAAGCGTTGTGTACTCATGTTGTTCCTATTTGGATGTTTTTCTGAATGGAGATCTGTAACTAATGGTGTTCCACAGGGATCAGTGCTGGGATCACTGCTTTTTGTGATATACATAAATGACTTGGAAAAAACCATAGCTGGTCTGATTAGTAAGTTTGCAGGTGATACTAAGATTGGAGGAGTTGCGGATAGTGTTGAAGATTATCAGAGAATACAGCAGAATATAGATAGACTGGAAAACTGGGCGGAGAAATGGCAGATGGAATTTAATCTGGACAAACGTGAGGTAAAACTAATAAACTTTATTAGCCATGATCTAATTGAATGAAAGAACAGATCCCAAGGGCTGAATGGCCTATTCTTGTTCCTTTCCCAGATCAATTCCCAGATCAATTCCCAATTGGATCTGGGAATTGAATCCCAGATCCAATTCAGGTGGGAGCCATAAAATAAATGGCAGAACCACCTGGAGCATAGACACACAGAGAGTTCTGGGAGTGCAGAAAAGTACAGATAGAAAAGGTGTGAAGAAAGCAGATGGCATGATTGCCTTCATTGGACAGGGCATCAAGTATAAAAGTTGACAAATTATGTTACAGTTGCATAAAAAGTTAGTTAGGCCACATTTGGAATACTGTGTCCAATTCTGGCCACCACACTACCAGAAGGATGTAGAGGCTTTGGAGAGAGTGCAGAGAAGGTTTACCAGGATGTTGCTTGGTATGGAGGGTTTTAGCTATGAGGAGAGATTGAGTAAACTGGGATTGTTCTCCCTGGAAAGACAGAGGCTGCAGAGCGACCTGATAGAAGTTTATAAAATTATGAGGGGTATGGATAAAGTGAGCAATTCGAAGCTTTTTTCTCAGGGAAGAAATGACAATTACAAGGGAGCACAAGTTCAAGACAAGAGGGGAAAGGTTCAGTGAAGATGTGCAATGGAAGTTTTTTACACAGAGGGTGGTGGAGGCCTGGAATGCATTGCCAAGGGAGGTGGTTGAGGCAGACACATTAGATAGGTTTAATACTTACCTTGATAGACATATGAACAAATGGGGAATAGAGGGATATAGTGTTTGGTTTAGATAGGGCAACATGATCGGTGCAGGCTTGGAAGGCCAAAAGGTCTGTCCCCATGCTTACTGTTCCTTGTTCTTACATCTATTCGAGGGACCGATGATGACATCCTGACATGACATGACATCCTGATAATGCCATTAGCCATTTGTTCAGGCAAAAGGGCAGTCTATCCAAAAAGCCTGCAGAGTAAACAGCTTTCCAATAATGCTCTTATTTGTTTGCACTTTCATGGTCTGCAGCACAGTGGCACAGTGGTTAACACAACACCGGGGACCCGGGTTCGATTCCCGGCTTGAGTCGCTGTCTGTGCGGAGTTTGTGTGCTCTCCCTCTTTCTGCATGGGTTTCTTCCAAGTTCTCTATTTTCCTCCCATGATCTGAAAGACATGCTGGTTAGGTGTATTGACCATGCTAAGTTCTTCCTCAATGTACTCAAACAGGCACCAGAGTGTGGTGACTAGGAGATTTTCACAGTAACTTCATTGCAGTGTTAATGTAAGCCCACTTGTGACACTAATAAATAAACTTTAAAAAAAAACAAAACTATCCTTTAAAAATACCACACTTCTGGCTCAAAGAATTTGCAAACTCCTCCAACCAAGTACCGCACAGCGCAACACAAACAATAAGTTGTGCGTTGTTTTTTGGAAGGACTTAACAAGACAAGCGAGAGCCAAAATCTTCTTTAAAAATAGCACAAGATACTAACTGTCACAATCTGTCCTCTCTGCATGCTTCCAGCACAAACACTGCTTAACCTATGCATTACCATGACTGACTTCCCCATTATCAAAGCCCTGGGGGCTACCATTGCCCAGAAGCTGAGCTAGGCTAGTATATAAATACTGTGACTACAAGAACAAGTCAGAAGCTGGAAATTCTGCGGAGAGTAATTCTCCTCCTGACTCCCAGAACCTGTCCACCATCCACAAGACACAAGTCAGGAGTGTGATGGAATACTCTCCACTGGCTCAGATGAGTACAGCTCCAACAACACTCAAAACCATCCAGGACAAAACAGCCAGATTGATTGGCACCCCACTCACCACCTCCAACATTTACTCACTCATCACTGACGCACAGTGACAGCAGTGTTTACCATCTATAAGATGCTCTGCAGCAATTCACCAACGCTCCTTCAATTGCATATTATAAATCCCTCACTTCTACCATCTAGAAGGGCAAGGGCAGTATACATAAGAACATAAGAAATAGGAGCAGGAGTAGGCCATCTAGCCCCTCGAGCCTGCCCCGCCATTCAATAAGATCATGACTGATCCAAAGTGGATCAGTTCCACTTTCCCGCTTTCTCCCCATAACCCTTAATCCCCTTGCCTATCAGAAACCTATCTACCCGTGACTTAAATACATTTAGCGAGGTAGCCATATACATGGGAACATCATCACCTTCATGCCACGACCTGCCTTGGAATTATACCACCATTCCTTCACTGTCACAGGGTCAAAATCCTAGAATTCCCTTTGTAACAATATTCTAGCTGTATCTATACCACATGGACTGCAGCAGTTTAAGAAGACAACACATCACAACCTTCCGAAGGGCAATTAAGAATTACCAATAAATGCTGGCCTAGCCAGCAATGCATATATCTGAGGAAAGAACTGTTTTGGCAATTTAATTGATCCATACTTCCAAAACACCAAAACCAGTCATACTACAAAGCTGAAGCTGCCACAAACATTATTAGGGACATTCCAAAGTGAATAATAAACATTAAAGGTCACTTTCCATAACAGCCCTCCATGCAAGGAGCATGGGTGAGTTATCATTCAAAGAATGTTATGTGTCATAATCTGTAGATGTGCAGATGTCCCAAGGGCTATGCTGGGTTGCTAGTAACCACTCTGTTTCCGTACATACGCAAATGGATCTCACTGCTGTGGGAGAATGACAACTTGCTGTGTGTGGCCCTGGGAACACAACAGCAGCTTGAGGCAAGGAAGCAGGGACACATGTAGAGAGTTGGAGTTGCAGCCAAGCGTTAGAAGGTGCACCTGGTCCAATTATGCGATGATTTACTCTGTCCCAGACGTTGCTGTTTTTATATCTTCCCCAAGAGAATTGTATGAGCAAACATAATCTAATTAAAAGACAAAAAGACTTATGTTTCCCAGTATCCCAAAGCAAGTTACAGTCAATTAAGAACTTTTTCCACTTGCCATCACTCTTGTCTGTAGAATACACAGCAGCTAACTTGCATACACAACCAGCTCCCACAAATAGCAATGTGATGGTTTTATTTTTTGTTCTTAGCTGAGGGATAAACATTGGCCAAGGTTCCAGAGAGAATCTCCCTGCTGTTTTCTGAATGGTGCTACAAATACTTCATGCCCCACTTGTGGAGCAAGTGGACCTGTTCTTTCAACATCTCCTTCTGAAAGATAACACTTCAGACTCCATCAAAACTGCACCGTAAAGTCAACCTGGGTGTTGTGCTAAAGTCTGTTGAGTGAGAGGTGAGCCCACCCAATCTCCTGATTCGGAGACATGAAGCTTATCCAAAAAGCCTCGGCTATCAAGGCATGATTTAAATATTGCTGTAACTATCCTTATGTGGTGTGTTTTAATTCACTCATGGAGTCCAAGTTTCAGCAGAAAAATGCATGTTGTAGTCTGGAACTATGGATAGTGATGTTACAGGTTTCAACCTTCTTTCCAGCATATGCTAACTAGGAATTTTTCCTGCTCTTAATTGCCAAGTGTTGGAAAGATTTACAAGTTGACACTCAACCTATTTGGCCCTTAAACCTCTGCCCTCTAGTTTTAGACTCCCCTACCTTTGGGAAGATATTGATTATCTAGCTGATATATGCCCCTCATTATTTTGTAGACCTCTATAAGATCACCCCTCAGCCTCCTACGCTTCAGAGAAAAAAGTCCCAGTCTATCCAGTCTCTCCTAAAAACTCAACCATCAAGTCCTGGAAGCATCCTAATAAATTATTCATTAGTCACTACAGATATGAGGCTCACTGGCCTGTAGTTTCCAGCTTTTCCCTGCAGCCCTTTTTAAGCAAAGGCACAACATTTGTCACTCTCCAATCTTCAGGCACCTCACCCGTGACTGCCGATGATTTAAATATCTCTGCTAGGGGACCCATAATTTCCTCCCTGGCCTCCCACATTGTCCTGGGATACACTTCATCAGGTCCCGAGGATTGATCTATTTTGATGCACCTTAAGGCTTCCAGCACCTCCTTCTCTGTAATATGTACACTCCTCAAGACATCACTATTTATTTCCCCAAATTCCATAACTGTTCCATTTCTCAACAGTAAATACTGTTGACAAATATTCATTTAGGATCTCATCCATCTCTTGTGGATCGAAAAACTGCAGCAGGCGACGGTGCAGAGGGACCTCGGGGTCCTTGTGCATGAGTCGCAAAAACCCAGCTTGCAGGTGCAGCAGGTGGTCAGGAAGGCGAATGGGATGCTGGCCTTCATAGCAAGGGGGGATTGAATATAAAAGTAGGGAGGTCTTGCTGCAGCTGTATAGGGCATTGGTGAGGCCGCAGCTGGAGTACTGTGTGCAGTTTTGGGTGCCGCACCTGCGCAAAGATATTTTGGCCTTGGAGGGAGTGCAGAGGAGGTTTACTAGGCTGATACTGGAGTTGAGGGGGTTGAGCTATGAGGAGAGGCTGAATAAACTAGGCTTGTACTCGTTAGAGTTTAGAAGAATGAGGGGAGATCTCATTGAGACATATAAGATGATGAATGGGATGGATAGGATAGAGGTGGAGAGACTCTTCCCGCCCAAAAAAGACAGTAGGACTAGGGGGCACAGCCTCAAGATAAAGGGGGGGCGGTTTAGAACGGAGTTGAGGAGGAACTTCTTCACTCAAAGGGTGGTGAATCTCTGGAATTCTCTGCCCGTTGAAGTGGTGGAGGCTGCCTCGCTAAATATTTTTAAGACGCGGGTTGATGGGTTTTTGATAAGAGAGGGGATTATGGGTTATGGGGGGAGGGCGGGAAAGTGGAACTGAGCCATGACAGATCAGCCATGATCTTATTGAATGGCAGGGCAGGCTCGAAGGGCTAGATGGCCTACACCTGCTCCTATTTCTTATGTTCTTATGTATCCTTAAGTGGCCCTACTCTCTCCCCAGTTTCCCTTTTGGCCTTTATGCATTTGTAGAATCTCTTTGGATTTTCCTTTGCCTTATCTGCCAAAGCAATCTCGTGTCCCCTTTTTGCCCTCCCGATTTCTCTCCTAACTCTACTCCTACACCATTTATACTCTTCAAGGGATCCACTTGATCCCACCTGCCAATGCACATCATGTGCCTCCTTCTTCCTCGTCTTGACCAGGGTAATAATAGATGTTGTTCTCTTTGAAGCTCAACTTGCTTCTGTGCTTGATTATTGGGGCAGGTGTTGACTCTGATCTGGTGCAAAAACAGCAGGCAGTGAATGATACTGGGTGTGTTAAGTGTGAACATTCGTGGGATGTATTAAAGGATGCCTTATTGAGTCAAAGCCCACTTGCTTTATCCATTAACCTTTCAATGCCACGTCTGGAAAAAGAACCACTTCTTTAATGGCTGGGAACCTGTTTTATATTGCACACACTGGCAAGGATCAACAAACTCCTTAAAGAAAGGACCGAATATAATTCCAATAATCTAAAAATGACAAGTATACATGCTGTCAGGCAAAATCATTTTAAAGAGAAATAAAGCCCTACAATTTCCTTTAGACGGACAGATTCCCAGCAAATGGATTTTGTGCTACTTCTATTCCTGTCAACATGGTTGAATAAGAGAACATATCTGTTATACTTTTCATGCGAAAGAAACCAGAAGCTGTAAACCTCAACATTGGATAAATTGTGGTGAGGATAATAATGAGACCATTTGAAGTGGCTTGGCTAAGAGCTTGTGCAAAAAAGGAAGAATCTGTTTTATTTTAAACAATGAGTGGATGTCATCCAAAGTACTTGTCTTGTGACTGGGAGTTGAATAATAATGGAGATCTCATTGGGACTTTGTTTCAGTTTTGAGCTGAAGGAGGTCTGGATTGTAAAAGAGCCATTGGGCCGGGTCACTTAGAGTCATAGAGTCACAGAAGTTTACAGCATGGAATCAGGCCCTTCGGCCCAACTTGTACATGCCGCCCTTTTTTTAAATCCGGAAGCTAATCCCAGTTGCCCGCGTTTGGCCTATACCCCATTTTATCCGTGTAACTATCTAAATACATTTTAAAAGACAAAATTGTACCCGCCTCTACTACTACCTCTTGGCAGCTTGTTCCAGACACTCACCACCCTCTGTGTGAAAAAATTGCCCCTCTGGGCACTTTTGTATCTCTCCCCAGTCACCTTAAACCTATGCCCTCCAGTTTTATACTCCCCTACCTTTGGGAAAAGATATTGACTATCTACCTCATTTGTACCCCTTATTATTTTATAGACCTCTATAAGATCACCCCTCAGCCTCCTACGCTCCAGAGAAAAAAGTCCCTGTCTATCCAGCCTCTCCTTTTAACTCAAACCATCAAGTTCTGATAGCGTCCTGGTAAATCTTTTCTGCACTTTTTCTAGTTTAATAATAACCTCTCTATAATAGGGTGACCAAAATTGCACACATTATTCCAAGTGTGGCCTTATCAATGTCTTGGACAACTTTAATAAGACATTCCAACTCCTGTATTCAATGTTCTGACCGATGAAACAAAGCAAGCCGAATGCCTTCTTCACCACTCTGTCCACCTGTGACTCCACTTTTAAGAAGCTATTAATATGTACTCCTAGATCTCTTTGTTCTGGAACTCTCCCCAACATTCTACCATTAACTAAATAAGTCCTGCCCTGGTTCAATCTACCAAAACGCATCACCACACATTTGTCTAAATTAAACTCCATCTGCCATTCATCAGCCCACTGGCCCAATTGATCAAGATTCCGTTGCAATCGGAGATAACTTTCTTCACTGTCCAATATGCCCCCAATCTTGGTGTCATCTGCAAACTTACTAACCATGCCTCCTATATTCTCATCCAAATCATTAATATAAATGACATATAACAGTGGACTCAGCACTGATCCCTGAGGCACACCACAGATCACAGGCCTCCAGTTTGAAAAATAACCCCCTACAACCACCCTCTGACTTCTGTCAAGAAGCCAATTTTGTATCCATTCAGATACCTCACCATGGATCCTATGAGATTTAACCTTAAGCAACAACCTACCATGCTGTACCTTGTCAAAGGCCTTGTTAAAGTCCATGTAGACTACATCAACTGCACTGCCCTCATCTACCTTCTTGATTACCCCTTCAAAAAACTCAATCAAATTTGTGAGACATGATTTTCCACTCTCAAAGCCATGCTAACTGCCCCTAATCAGCCCTTGCCTCTCAAATTCCTGTAGATCCTGTCTCTCAAAATACCTTCCAACAACTTATCCATCACAGTTGTGAGTTTCACTGGCTTGTAGTTCCCAGGTTTTCCCTGCAGCCCCTTTTAAACAAAGGCACAACATTTGCCACTCTTCAATCTTCAGGCACTTCACCTGTGACTATCGATGATTCAAATATCTCAGCCAGAAGACCTGCAATTTCTTCCCTAGCCTCCCACAATGTCCTGGGATACACTTCATTAGGTCCCGTGAATTTATCTATCTTGATACACTTTAAGACTTTCAGTATCTCCTTCTCTGTAATATGTACACTCCTCAAGACATCACTATTTATTTCCCCAAGTTCCCTAACATCCATGCTTTTTTCAATAGAAAATACTGATGAAAAATATTCATTTAGGATCTCGCCCATCTCTTGTGGATCTGCACATAGATGACCTTGTTGATCCTTAAGAGGCCTGACTCTCTCCATTGTCACTCTTTTGCCTTTTGTAGAAGCTCTTTGGATTCTCCCTTGCCTTACTGGCCAAAACAATCTTGTGTTCCTTTTTGCCCTCCTGATTTCTCTCTTAACTCTACTTCTACACCCCCTAAACTCTTCAAGGGATTCACTTGATCTCAGCTGCCTATCCCTGTCATGTGCCTCTTTCTTCTTCTTGTCCAGGGCCTCAATATCTTGAGTCATCCAGGGTTCCACCAGCCTTGACCTTCACTTTAAGAGGAATGTGTTTACTCTGAACTCTGGTTAATACACTTTTGAAAGCCTGCCACTTACCAGCCATCCCTTTACCTTCCCACAGACTCCCCCTAATTAACTTCTGAAAGTTCCTACCTGATACTATCAAAGTTGGCCTTGCCCCAATTTAGAATTTTAACTTTTGGGCCAGACCTATCATTCTCCACAGCTATCTTAAAACTAATAGAATTACGGTCACTGGTCCCAAAGTGATCCCTTATTAACACTTCTGTCACCTGCCCTTCCTTATTTCCCAAGAGGAGGCCAAGTTTTGCCTTCTCTCTCGTCGGATCATCCACATACTGAATGAGAAATTCCTCCTGAAGACACAAATTTCTCTCCATCCAACCCTCTAAAGCTAGTCAGTGTTGGGAAACTTAAAATCTCCGACTATTGCCACTCTATTTTTCTTGGAGCTGCCTGTAATCTCCTTACATATTTGCTCCTCAATTTCCCACCGACTATTTGGGGGCCTCTAGTACAACCCGATCAAAGTGATTTTCCCCTTCTTATTTCTCAGTTCTCCGCATATAAACTCAGTGACTATTTGAAGAATTAGCTGAAACAGTGTATCAGAAAAAGGCTGGTGATTGCCCCTTCTTCAGCCGGACCATCCAATACAGGAAACTTTTCTATCTGCCATTTTATTTTTGAAATATCTAGCCTCTATGAACCACAACTGAACATTGTGTTGTGTACCTTTATTGGTTAATATTAATGTTATCCAGCAGTAAGATGTAGGGAAACTTTATTAATCTAAAGGATCTTTCTGGCCTATAGATCAGATGAGTGCTCAGAGTTTTCCGCTTGCAAGTAGCATTAGCTGTTTGGAGACAAGTACAACATCAAAATTTGATTGGTTGCCAGTTCTTTAAAGTGCAACATTACCGAGGGTCTAAGGGACAGCTGTTTGGTTTTTGGCAGTAGTTGTTAGCTTATTTCTTTGGTTGCTGCAGTCGCAATGACATTCCTTCTTGTGGTTTGCGTGCGTGCATGGGGAGTGTCTTGTATTCTTAAGCTCTTTCAGTGGTTGCAGCCACCCCTTGTGGCTCATTGCACAGTGCTCTTATTTCTAAGTCACAGCGTAGTTGGTTCAATCTCACTCTGGGAATCTATCATAGAAATCATAGAATGCAAAAGAATTGAGGTTGATCAATGCAATTCTGAGTGAGTTTTCTACTGTCCAATCTCATCTTTTGAACGCTTTTCCCCCTCAAAGTGGATGAAGAACATGAGCAGGATGTTTGCCCTGTGATCTAACCAATGGAGGATCGTATCACAGTAGCAACTTTACGAGACCAGGGCCCTGAACAAATCCTCCAGAGACATGAGTTCAATTTCCATGATGGCATCTGGGGAATTTAAATTCAATTAATAAATATGGAATAAAGTAGAGTTGAGGTAAGAAAGATATGTAGGGGGACAGGTAGTATTGGGAAGCAGAGGGGCTGCAGAAGGATTTATACAGGTTAGGAGAGTGGGCGAAGAAGTGGCAGATGGAATATAATATGGACAAGTGTGAAGTTAAGCTCTTTGAAAGGTGGATTGGAGGCACAGACAATTTTCTAAATGGAAATCAGAAGCAAAAGAGACTTGGGAATCCTTGTTCAAGATTCTCTGAAGGTTTTCGTGCAGGTTCAGTCAGCAGTTAAGAAGGCAAATGCAACGTTAGCATTCATATCGAGAGGGTTAGAATACAAGAGCAGGGATGTACGTCTGAGGCTGTATAAGACTTTGGTCAGATTCCATTTGGAATATTGAGAGCAGTTTCAGGCCCTTATCTAAGGAAGGATGTGCTGACCTTGGAAAGGGTCCAGAGAAGGTTCACAAGAATGATTCCTGGAATAAAGAGCTTGTCGTATGAGGAACGGTTGAGGACTCTGGGTCTGTACATGTTGGAGTTTAGAAGGATGAGGGACATCGTATTGAAACTTACAGGATATTGCAAGGCCTGGATAGAGTGGACATGGAGAGGATGTTTCCACTAATAGGAAAAACTAGAACCATAGGTCACAACCTCAGGCCAATCCTTTAAGACAGAGATGAGGAGGAATTTCTTCAGCCAGAGAGTGATGTATCTGTGGAACTCTTTGCTGCAGAAGGTTGAGGAGGCCAGGTCATTGAGTGTCTTTAAGACAGAGATGGATCAGCTCTTGATTAATAAGGGAATCAGGAGTTTTGGGGAAAGGGCAGAAGAATGGGGATGAGAAAAATATCAGCCATGATCGAATGGTGGAACACACTTGATAGGCTGATGGCCTAATTCTGCTCTTATGTCTTATGATCTAACAATCAAATCAGCCATGATCTCATTGAATGGCAGAGCAACCTCATGGGGCCAAGTGGCTTACTCCTGCTCCCTAATTTATACGTTCGCATGTAATTGCTAGTCTCATTAATAATGAACATGAAAATACAGGATTATTGTAAAAAACCTATCCAGTTGACTCATGCTCTTCATGACAGGAAATCTTCTAACCCTACCCAGCCTAATCCACACGTACACAACAATGTGGTTGAATCTTACTTCTGAAATGGCCTAGCAAGCCACTCAGTTGCACAGAACGAACACTGTAACAGTACAAGAAGTTGGCTCACCACTTCTTGAAGGCAATGAGGAGTGGGCTATAAATGCTGCCCTTCCAACGATGTTCATATTCCAAGAATGGATTTTTAAAAATCAAGTCAAAAATATCAAAGTCTAAAGATGTATGGGTGAGGTTGACTGGCTATGCTAAATTGTCCATTAGTGTGAAGAGGATTAGCAGTGTAAATACGTGGGGTTAAGGGGATAGGGCATGCATGGGATTGTTGTCAGTGCAGGCTCGATGGGCTGAATGGCCTCCTTCTACACTATCGGGATTCTATGATTTTATGATGATTTTATGAAATGTAATCTTCAACCAAGAATCTAAAGTCAGATTCTGATCATTTGTCTCCTTGTTCGTCATGGAAATTGTTGTGTGTAAATCGGTTGCTCTGTTTCCTACCTTACAGCACCAATTGTAATTCATAGGCTTTGCTAAAGTTGTGAATGCTGCCATAAAAATGCAAGTCTTTTGATCTTTCAGTGAGAGATTGACATTTAGAATAAATTTCCGGGCTGGCAGATGGGTGAGGAAACAGAAAATTTTGGGATCAGTTCAAAAACAGAAATGCGTCATTGGGGGAACTGAGGATGGATGAGTTAAAATTGGTCAAATGGCATCATTGTTAAAACATTTTCAAGGATTTCATTTGGAATGCAATGATTTATCATGTAGTGAAATATATTGCAAGGAAATCTCTAACTTATTCATGGTGGATACTAACAGCTATAAATGTTAAGTTCTGGACTCACTGATGAGGTGAAATCATCTCAGTGTGACTGAATCCCATAAATAGTGAGTAAGGGTCACTCCAAAGTCTGACCATGGGAAGAGATGCTTGGCCATTAACTCAGGAAGTAGAAGAAAGTCTGCAGGGATAATCCCCCATCACACAGGAATGTGAAGGGTGCAGTATGAGTGAGGTTCATTTGAACGGTGGTCAGATACTGGGACTACCCATTCAACACACTTAACAAACACATAAAACACCATTACAACCAGCCCATGTTCAGGGCCTGGGGCTTAGAAAACAGTGCCTAGTTATCTGTATTCCGTTCAAGTATTAAAGACCTTCTGTTTGCACCTTCTTCACAGAGTTCAAGAAAGCATCACTCCTTCTCTCAACTCTAACTTTGGACCTCTCCTTCTTTCTCATAACCTATCTTCTCCTTCCATTTTGTTAGTAATATACAATGTTATCTTTTTCCTTTTTTTTCAAACCAAACTCAGCATAATTACACATCTTCCTCTTCCCTTCACCCTTCTGGACACCAATTATGCAATCTTTCCCAGAACCACACATTCCTCTGTCTTCCCTTCAATCCACAGTCAACATTTACAACTTTTTCTGGAAAGTTCAATATATCCCATCCATGTTTAATTTCATTCTCATGTGGGAACTGAAGGAGGCCACTCAGCCCAACATGCCTGTTCTATCATTAAAGTTGGTCATGATTAACCTGTACCTCAACCCCATTGACCAGCTTTTGACCCATATGCTTTAACAGATCTGTCCTGAAAACTCCAGTTGACCCCATCATCCAAGGTCTTTGTAGGGAGACAGTTCCAGATACCCTTTTTGTGAAAGTACTATCCAATTCTCACAGTCTTTATCACATTTTAATTTTCTTAATGAAAAGTAGTAAGAAATAGTCCAGATCATGTATATGTATGATTCAGGTCCCCTCAATATAATACTCTACCATTGAACCCACGCCTTATTGGTTACTTCTTAACACCAGCATTTCCAAAGTAAGAGAGGTGTGTTGAAACACTAGCTAAAAATAACATGTTAAAAAAATTTATGTGTCACAAGTAGGCCTACGTTCACATTGCAATGAAGTTACTGTGAAAATTTCCTAGTCGCCACATTCTGGCACCTATTCGGGTACACTGAGGGAGAATTTAACATGGCCAATGCACCTAACCAGCATGTCTTTGGAGTGTGGGAGGAAACCGGAGCACCTGGAAGAAACCCACACAGATACAGGGAGAAACCACAAATTCCACACAGACAGTGATCCAAACTGGGAATCAAACCTGGGTTCCTGGTGCTAACCATTGTGCCACCGTGTCGCTTCTCATTCTTGTAAGTTTTAGTTACACCCCATCTGGTACAATAGAAGTGAAATACCGCGGATGTAGAAATCTGAACTAAAACAGAAAATGTTGGAAAAAATCAACAAATCTGGCAGCACCCGTAGAGAGAGAAGCGGAGTTAACGTTTCAAGTCCATTATGATTCTTCAGAGCGAAAGAGATGGAGAATTGTGACAGGTTTTATATTGATGAGAGATTACATGACACCAGGTAATAGTCCAACAAGTTTTATATTGTTTGGGGGTGGGGGGAGCTGGAGGAGGAGAGTACAAGGTCAGGGAAAGGTGGGAGTAAAGGGAGATTTGACATAGATCAATGGACACGAGACAGAGTGTTAATGATTAGTGTTAAAGATTAAAGAAGGTGCTAATAGCAGCATAAAGGTAAACTAGCAGAATGTGTTAATAGCAGAATAAGGATCAGTACTCTGTGAAAGCAAAACATAAGAATTAAAAACTTAAGTGACAGATGGCCCTGTGGTAGGGGGAGTAAGGCAGGGACTCGATGTGGTGGAGTGGTAGTCATGTTTTATGAGGGTCTGGTGTCCATGACAGCTTTGTCAAGTCTCTCCTGAGCTCCCACCTAACCCTGACCTTCTATTTTGCTCCACCTGCTCCATCCTGTCTTAAACAGTATGTCAAAATATGAGCAGGTTAGATGGATTGGTCATGAAAATATGCCCCTTAGTGTCCAGCGATGTGTAGGTTAGTTGGATTAGCCATGGTAACTGAACAGGATTATGAGGATAGGATGAGGATAGGATGAGGGAGTGGGCTTGGGTGGGATGATCTTTCGGAAAGTCAGTGCAGATTTAAAGGGCTGAATGGCCTCTTTCTGCTCTGTAGGGATGCAATGGTTCTTCTATGGTTCTATATATACAGCTCTTCAGCTTTGAGAGTCATGTAGACTCAAAACACTAACTCTGTTTCTCTTTCCCCACAGATGCTCTCTGACCGACTGAGTTTTTCCAGCCTTTCCTTGTTTTGTTCCCAAATCGTACAACTTATTCAGTAATAGCCTTTAATCAGAAGAGGAATTTTCTGCCTTGTAAAGCTAACAAACTGATCTTCAAGCATCGCTATTGCTGTTATCAGGAATCCAAATTACACAAAACAATTGAGGAGGTTGCATGTAGAAATTTAAGAAAGGATAAGGATTTTACATGGCATGTGGATATTTTGTAATTGGGAGAAACTATCTCAATAATGCCCAGACAAGTTTTTTCCCAATGCTAAACTGTACAAACACTGGGGGAGACGAGTTAAAAATAAAACGTTAAGAGTAAAAATAGGAGTCAACTTTTCCACATAAACAGAAGCAGACGTTTAGAATAAATTGCCCAAGAAGGCCACTGGAGCGAATGGGTACAATATGTTTTTCTGGAAGGAGAATGGATAGTGAGAAGGAAGGAATTTAAAATTTTACAACCATTATTTAAAACCCTTAGACATTCCTAAAGGGTTTCACAGTCAATGATGTATATCTGAAATACCGTATCTGTCGTATTATGGGAAATATTGGCCCAGACACCAAGGTGAAATGTTGCTCTTCAGTTCGTGTTCCCTCCACACTGACAGGTACAGCACGGGGTTCGATATAGAGCAAAATTCACTCTACACTGTTCATATCAAACACTGTAAGACGTCTCACAACACCAGGTTAAACTCCAACCAATAACCTGATGCTGTGAGACTTCTTAGTGTGTTTACCCCAGTCCAACGCCGGCATCTCCACACCATATCAAACACTCCCAGGACAGATAAAGTTTCCTCTACACTGTCCCCATCCAACACTCCCAGGACAGGTACAGCATGGGGTTAGATACAGAGTAAAGATCACTCTACACCGTCCCCATCAAACACGCCGAGGACAGGTACAGCATGGGGTTAGATACAGAGTAAAGATCACTCTACACTGTCCCCATCAAACACACCCAGGACAGGTGCAGCACAGGGTTAGATACAGAGTAAAGATCTCTCTACACTGTCCCCATCAAACACACCCAGGACAGGTGCAGCACAGGGTTAGATACAGAGTAAAGATCTCTCTACACTGTCCTCATCAAACACTCCCAGGACAGGTACAGCATGGGGTTAGATACAGAGTGAAGCTCCCTCTACACTGTCCCCATCAAACACTCCCAAGACAGGTACAACACGGGGTTAGATACAGAGTAAAGCTCCCTCTACACTGTCCCCATCAAACACTCCCAGGACAGGTACAGCACTGGGTTAGATACAGAATAAAGCTCTATCTACACTGTCCCCATCAAACACTCCCAGGACAGGTACAGCAGTGGGTTAGATAAACTATGTTTTTCTAATAACACAGTAGCATTCAAACCTCTCAAGTGACTAATCTGAGATTTCCATTTCCTGCAGATTTCATCCTTGTGCTTTCTCTGAGACAAATTTTGATATATGTTTATGCATCTGGTATGAGATTCTTCCCATCAGGAATATACATCAAATAATCATTTACAACCTTTGATTTACCAGTCATGAACTCTGCTTTGCTTTGTATGAGCTCCTAATATAGGAAGTTCCATAGGGCTATGAAAATGGAAAACTTGCCTCAAATGCCTAATAGATGGACAGCTTCCCTGGGTAGGAGCTGCCTGAAACTCATATGGCTCATAGTGAGCAAAGAGATTTTCATCTCACAGGCATAATGGAGAGGTTTATACTTTATCTAACTCCATGCTATACCTACCTTGCATTTGTTTGATGGGGACAGTGTAGAGGCAGATTTGCACTGTATCTAACCCTGTGCTGTAACTGTCCTGGGAGTGTTTGATGGGGACAGTGTAGAGGAAACTTTATCTGTCCTGGGAGTGTTTGATTGGATATTTCAGCAAACCATTTATTCCCATTTAATAAATGTTCGATCTGGCACAGTAGTAGCATCTTGTTAAAATGTTAAAGGATTTTGCCTTAGAGAGAGTGCAGGATTGATCCAACACATGGGCTAAAAGGGTTAATTAATGAGTAAGAAGTCTCACAACACCAGGTTAAAGACTAACAAGTTTACTTGGTAGCACAAGCCACTAGCTTTCGGAGCACTGCCCCTTTGTCAGGTGAGTGGAAGTTCTATTCACAAACAGGGCATTTAAAGACACAACATCAATTTACAAAATAATGGTTCATAGAATCCCTACAGTATAGAAAGAGGCCATTCGGCCCATCGAGTCTGCACTGACCACAATCCCATCCAGGTCCTACCCGCCATGGCATCTTCTCCGGAGCCTTCATCATGTCTTTGATGAAGACGAACATCTCATCAAGGCCATCCCCGCACCCCACTTCTTGCCTTCAAACAACTGCACAACCTCAAACAGATCATTGTCCACAGCAAACTACCCAGCCTTCAGAACAGTGACCACGACACCACACAACCCTGCCACAGCAAACTCTGCAAGACGCGCCAGATCATCGACATGGATGCCATCATCTCACGTGAGAACACCATCCACCAGGTACACGGTACATACTCTTGCAACTTGGCCAACATTGTCTACCTGATACGCTGCAGGAAAGGATGTCCCAAAGCATGGTACATTGGGAAGACCATGCAGACGCTACAACAACGGATGAATGAACACCTCTCAACAATCACCAGGCAAGAGTGTTCTCTTCCTGTTGGGGAACACTTCAGCGGTCACGGGCATTCAGCCTCTGATCTTCAGGTAAGTGTTCTCCAAGGCGACCTTCACGACACACAACGCAAAGTCGTTGAGCAGAGACTGATAAGCCAAGCTCTGCACACATGAGGACAGCCTCAACCAGGATCTCGGGTTCATGTCATACTACCTGTAATCCCTACCACTTGCCTGGGCTTGCAAAATCTCATGAATTGTCCTGTCTGGAGACAATACACATCTCTGTAACCTGTGCTTAGCACCCTCTCCACTCACATTGTCTGTACCTTTAAGACTTGATTACCTGTGAAGACTCGCATTCCAACCATTATTTTGTCAATTGAGTTTGTGTCTTTATATGCCCTGTTTGTGAATAAAACTCCCACTCACCTGACAAAGCTAGTGGATTTTTGCTACCAAATAAACCTTTTGGACTTTAACCTGGTGTTGTGAGATTTCTTACTGAGTTTACCCCAGTCCAGCGCCGGCATCTCCACATCTTAACTAATAAGCACAGGTTGAATTTATGGAGACTTGTATTTCGTTAAATATAAACAGTTCAAAAATTCTGTAATTCAGCTGTTTAATAACACTGATTCGAGGAACTGATTCGATGATCTGAACAACCTTCTCCTTTTCCTATTTTCCTGTAAAAGCATCAAAACTCACATCCTGTAAACAACTGAAACAACTCCCCTGCTCTTCTATACAAACTGATTTTCTTTTGTGAGAGATACGAGGCTAAAATACGTCAACAGGATTTTCTAAAATGCTGGGTTTTATTATCAGAAACAAATGCAAACATTTTAATGGCAACACAACTTGAGATCATTTGGAAAAATGATGTGCTTTATATAAATAATGAGCAGTAATTTTCTTGATGGATTGTTTGGAAATAGTGAACAGATTTTAAGCAGCATTTCAGACAATTCCTATTCTAACACAGAGTTGATAAATGCATTTGAAGTTACAGCCGTCTGCACACTGCGCTCGTGTTTCCATTGTGTAATAAACCAGAGTGTGGGAAATGGAAAGATCTGACTGGTGAATATCCAAGTACATAGAGGCAAAGGTCAGAAATGGTCAGGCAGCCCAAATTTATATAGTGCTTTTCATGACCATTTGATGTGTCAAATCACTGCAGTCAATGAAATAATTTGGAGTGTTTTCATTATCGTAATGTCAGAAATTCTGCACACAACAAACCCCCCACAAACATCAACGTGATACTGACTAGATAATCTATCCTTTTGATATTGATTGATGGATAAATATTATCCTAGACACCAGAGAGAACTCCCCTGATTTTCTATCAGATAGCAGCATGCGATCTTTCAATTCTACCATACAGGGCAGGCGTGATTAATACCTCATCTAAAGAATGGCTTCTCTGACAGTGTAGCACTCAGAACAGGCAGTGGGAGTGTTCAGGGGCTTACTCTACGTCCTCAATGTCTCCAAGGAGACATGAACCTGCCTCAGAGGCGAGAGTGCCACCCAGCAAGCGAAGACTAAGAAGTTGATAAAGAAAGGTAGGCTAGGCTATGAAGCTAAACTAGCACTAAATATAAAAAAAGGACAGTAAGAGTTTTTACAAATATATAAAGAGGAGGAGGCTGGCTAGACTGAATGTTGGACCCTTAGAGGATGAGAGGGGGGATTTAGTGGTGGGAGATGAGGAAATGGCGGAGGCCTTAAATAAGTTTTTTGCCTCGGTCTTCATGGAGGAGGATGCGAATAGTTTGCCGGATGTTAAAGATAGAAGGATGGTAGGAGTTGAGGGCCTGAATGCAATTACTGTCACAAGAGAGGTAGTGCTCGATCGACTAGTGGGACTGATGGTGGACAAGTCCCCAGGACCGGACGGAATGCATCCCAGGGTTGTGAAGGAAATGGCAGAGGTGATAGTGGATGCCTTAGTGATTATTTACCAAACTTCGCTGGATTCCGGGGAAGTGCCAGAAGATTGGAAAACGACTAATGTTACGCCGCTGTTTAAAAAAGGTAGCAGGCAACAAGCAGGGAATTATAGGCCGTTAGTTTGACGTCTGCTGTCGGAAAAATGCTTGAATCCGTCATCAAAGAAGAAATAGCGATAGAATTGTTTGATAGAGAAGATGCAGCATGGATTCGTTAAGGGGAAGTCGTGTTGACAAATTTATTGGAATTCTATGAGGATGTGACTAGCGCGGTAGACAGAGGGGAACCGGTGGATGTGGTGTTTCTCGATTTTCAAAAGGCATTTGATAAGGTGCCGCACAAAAGGTTGCTTCAGAATGTTAGGGGGCATGGAGTTGGGGGTAAGGTGTTAGCGTGGATAGGGGATTGGTTGTCTAATAGGAGGCAGAGAGTTGGTATCAATGGGTGCTATTCTGATTGGCGGTTGGTGACTAGTGGAGTGCCGCAGGGATCAGTGCTGGGGCCTCAACTATTTACCATTTATATAGATGATCTGGAGGAGGGGGCTGATGGAAGGGTGTCGAAATTTGCTGATGACACGAAGATGAGTGGAAAAGCAAATTATGTGGAGGATGTGGAAAGTCTGCAGAGGGATCTAGATAGGCTAAGCGAGTGGGCGAGGACCTGGCAGATGGAATACAATGTTAGCAAGTGTGAGGTTATCCACTTTGGCAAGAATAATAGTGGGAGGGATTACTATTTAAAGGGCGAAAAGCTGCAGCATGCTACGGTGCAGAGGGACCTAGGGGTCCTTGTGCATGAGTCGCAAAAACCCAGTCTGCAGGTGCAGCAGGTGATCAAGAAGGCGAATGGGATGCTGGCCTTTATAGCGAGGGGGATAGAATATAAAAGCAGGGAGGTCTTGCTGCAACTGTACAGGGCACTGGTGAGGCCGCAGCTGAGTACTGCGTGCAGTTTTGGTCGCCGCACTTGCGCAATGATATTTTGGCCTTGGAGGGAGTGCAGAGGAGGTTCACTAGGCTGATACCAGAGGTGAGGGGGTTGGACTATGAAGAGAGACTAAATAGACTAAATAGACTGGTTGGAGTTTAGAAGGATGAGGGCGGATCTTATAGAGACGTGTAAGATAATGAAGGGGATGGATAGGGTAGAGGTAGAGAGATTCTTCCCGCTCAGAAAGGACAGCAGGACTGGAGGGCACAGCCTCAAGATAAGTGGGGGGCAGTTTAGATTGGAATTGAGGAGGAACTTCTTCACTGAAAGAGTGGTGAATCTCTGGAATTCTCTGCCCGTTGAAGTGGTGGAGGCTGCCTCGCTAAATATATTTAAGACACGGGTAGATAGGTTTTTGGTAGGCAAGGGAATTAAGGGTTATGGGAAGAAAGTGGGAAAGTGGAACTGAGCCACTTCAAATCAGCCTTGATCTTACTGAATGGCGGGGCAGGCTCGAGAGGCTGGATGGCCAACTCCTGCTCCTATTTCTTATGTTCTTATGTACTTATGACAGTTCATCCCAAAGAGTGGGTCAACATATTTGCTGCTAATGTTATAGCTTCATACCGATGGTCAGAGTACACATCATACTGGAACTGAACAGACAAGGGAAGTCTCAACTAATAGTGGAAAGAAAATATGATTTAGAATTATGTAGAATTACGCAATATTTATAGCACATAAAAAGGCTGACAGAGGGTGGAATTTTACCAGCACTTCCACCCGAGGTTCATACGATTCCCCCCGAAGGCAACAGGGAATGCTGTTCTCTGAGCCTCGCCCAGCCCCGGAATCAGGACAGGCATGCCGGTAAAATTCCGGCTATAGACTCAATGGGCCGAATGACACACACACACACACACACACACACACACACACACACACACACACACACACACACACACACAAACACACACAGAACCCCCCCCCCACACACACCCCAACACACACCCACACACAGCCACCCACACACACACACACACACCCACGCACTGACACACACACCCACACAGACACACCCACACCCACACACACACACACACAAATGAGTCTAATGACTTCCTCTGTTGTTGGAACATTACTGTGATTCCATAGCGTGTTCACCACATCAGGCCAATACAGATGTTTATGTCTCCCACTAATCTTCTTCCACCTTTTTTCATCCAATTCTTCAACATCTCCTTCTGCGCCTATCTCCCTTGTCCAACTTTAGCTACTCCTGCTTCTAACTCATAATAGTTCATAATAGAATGTGTTTGCTTCCACAGGATTGATATTATTAACTTTGATATGTGAAAATATTTGAAGGAGAAACAACGGCATTTTCCATTATGTAATAACATTCCTCTCAATCTGTGATTACAGCAAACAGCCGCGAGGAACCCCAAAGTTAGGGAACTGTGACAAATTTCCATCCAATGGGTTTCAGCTGTAATTGTCTCCAGTTACAATTAACAGCAGAATGAAGAGTAATGGAGAAGAATTCACACACAGTTGGAAGTGGCCTCGAATGAAGGGAGCAATCCTTGTGTCTGTGTGTTGAATTATACAGCACCCAAAGTCTCAAACTTCATAAGAATTCTTTTAGTGATATTTTAAGTTAGAGAATCTTATGGTATGGAAGAAGAACATAAGAACATAAGAAATAGGAGCAGGAGTAGGCCATCTAGCCCTTCGAGCCTGCCCCGCCATTCAATAAGATCATGGCTGATCTGTCGTGGCTCAGTTCCACTTTCCCGCCCTCTCCCCATAACCCTTAATCCCCTCTCTTATCAAAAACCCATCAACCCGCTTCTTAAAAATATTTAGCGAGGCAGCCTCCACCACTTCAACGGGCAGAGAATTCCAGAGATTCACCACCCTTTGAGTGAAGAAGTTCCTCCTCAACTCCGTTCTAAACCGCCTCCCCTTTATCTTGAGGCTGTGCCCCCTAGTCCTACTGTCTTTTTTGAGCGGGAAGAGTCTCTCCACCTCTATCCTATCCATCCCATTCATCATCTTATACGTCTCAATGAGATCTCCCCTCATTCTTCTAAACTCTAACGAGTACAAGCCTAGTTTATTCAGCCTCTCCTCATAGCTCAATCCCCTCAACTCCGGTATCAGCCTCCTCTGCACTCCCTCCAGGGCCAAAATATCCTTGCGCAGGTGCGGCGCCCAAAACTGCACACAGTACTCCAGCTGCGGCCTCACCAATGCCCTATACAGCTGCAGCAAGACCTCCCTACTTTTATATTCCATTCGGCCCATTGTGTCTGTTCCAACTGTTTGAAATAGCTTTCCACTTGTTCAGCTGTAACTTTTATCTTTTTAAGCATTTAACCTGGATTGACTTCAAGTTTTCATGGAATCATAGATGGCCCTTCAGCCCATCGAGTTTGCACCGAATACAATCCCACCCAGGCTCTACCCCCATATCCCTACATATTATACCCACTAATCCCTCTAACCTACGCATCCCTGGACACTAAGGGGCAATTTCTTAGCATGTACAATCAACCTAACCTGCACATCTTTAGACTGTGGGAGGAAACCGGAGTATCCGGAGGAAACCCACACAGACACAAGGAGAATGTACAAACTCCACAAAGACAGTGGCCCGAGCCGGGAGTCGAACCCAGGACCCCGGAGCTGTGAAGCAGCAGTGCTAACCACTGTGCTACCGTGCTGCCAGTTTTGAACTGTCAGAGGTGCCGACCTTTGTATGAGGCATTTAACAAAAGCCATTTCAGGGGGATGTAAAAGATCCTATGACACTATTCGAAGAATAGCACGCATCAAAGTTTCCCCCAGTGTCGTGGTCAATATTTATCTCTAGATTAACAGGGCCCGATTTTACAATCAATTGTGTCTGTTTCCGGGCGTAAAAACTTGGTAAAGTCAGGCATGAGGTGAGTAGTGTGATCCGCACCTGCCTCCGCGCCCACCTCCCCCTTTAACAAGGCACGAAAATGGCCATGATCGGGACCACATCCGAAAAGGGCGCAACGGCCGTTTAAATGTACTTGCATGCATTCAAATTGACTTGATGGGCTGAATGCCCAATCTAAGCGGCACTTCCCCTTTACCACCACAGTCGCCCATCCAGAATCTGAGCAAATCAGACATGTTCCACAAAAGTCTGACTCTGGTGCTCCAGTTGGTGAGGATGTAAGTGCCGAGAGTCTGGCAGCTCTCTGCTTGAGATTGTGGTGGGGGAGAAGAAGAAGGTGGGGTCCGCTGCCACTCTGCCTGAGATCAGTGAGGGGGAGGGGGTCCATTGCCACTCTGCCTGAGATCAGTGAGTGGGAAGAGTAGGGGGGTCCGTTGCCACTCTGCCTGAGATCAGTGAGGGGGAAGGGGGGGGGGTCCGCTGCCACTCTGCCTGAGATCAGTGAGTGGGAAGAGTAGGGGGGTCCGTTGCCACTCTGCCTGAGATCAGTGAGGGGGAAGGGGGGGGGTCCATTGCCACTCTGCCTGAGATCAGTGAGGGGGAAGGGGGGGGGGGGTCCATTGCCACTCTGTCTGAGATCAGTGAGGGGGAAGGGGGGGAATCCGCTGCCCCTCTGCCTGAGATCGGTGGGGGGAAAAGGCAGGAGGGGCTCATGATCGGTCTGGGTCATTGAGGGGGTGGGGGATAAGAGGGTCAGTAATTTTGTGGGGGTGGTGCAATATCTGTGGGGGCCAGAGGGAGGCACTATCCAGCCCAGGAGTGATGTAGCAAGGGGTTTGCATTCTATCATTTTTTTCTATGTATGTGCTATTGGAGGCGCTGATCAGAGCTGCAGGATTTCGGGTGCATTAAGCCCCACCCACAGGCTTCTGCAGCGCAAATCGGAATCACTGATATTTTTTCAGGCAGAGTGTGTATGGGGGCACCTGAGAACAGGTCTAAAAATCAGATCTGAAACATTCCCAGTTTGAAGTCCACCCAGCACTTAGAATTAAAATGGTAAAATAGGGCCCAGAGTGCTAACACAGACTCTGATATTGCTCCTTGTTGGAGCTTGCTGGGTGTAAACTGGTTACCACATTTCCCATATCACAAAGTATTGACTCTGCTTCATAAACCCTTCTTTGGCTGTGAAGCATGTGGAAGGTGCTGAAGATGAAAACGTTGCTATATAAATGCAAGTCTTTCTTCATATGTGGATCCAACTGCCTTTTAAAGCTACAATTGATTCTGTTCTCACAACCCTTTCAGAACACTAACCAATTTAATAGATTCAAGTATAAACCTGTTAGTGACTTTAACAAGACAAAATGCTGGTGATTACTGGAGGGAGAAATAATGAAGAGTAATTGTCTATTTTAGTTGGGGAGGGGCCTGAGCTGTGTAAGACCTAATTTTGCGTGCTGAAGTCAGTAACTCCTGAGGACGAGCCAAGAGGCCATATGTTGGCAGTTCCCTTGTCACAGCAAATTATTCCAGAATGAGGAATTTTCTGGCTGTGGTTCTGAACATATGAAATAGCCAGTTATGAAATCCTTTGGTGGGAGTTTGGTGGGGGGGGGAGGTGGGGGGGGGAGCGCGGGCAGTGTTTGCACTGGGAAAGCAATCAGGTAGAAATCTATCACTATTACAATTATACATACATACAAAGCAAATGCCTCTCTATGTATTCCTAACTTTCCCAAAATGCCAGTGCTCCCTCTCCTCTGCACTGTCCAGAATGTTTGCATTGTCATAACATCATTGATAGAAGGTTAGAGGTATTGAACAAATTTGAATCTGAATTGTTTGCTTCAGTTGTAACTTTTATTGATTTATCTCAGTCCAGATCTACCTCTATTGAACTTCAACTCTCTTCCAAACAAGATATTTATCCAACTCTTTTTTTGAGGAGACTTATTAGCACACCATTAATTACTCAGTATATCTCAACAACCAGAGGAAAGGATATATAAATAATTGGCAAAAAAATTAACTGAAGAAAGACGAGGGGATTTTCTTTTATGCAACGAGTTATCATCTGGCATGTGCTGCATAAAAAGGTAGCAGAAGCAGTTTCAGTATTACAAGCTGATAGCATGTGTTAATTGTTATCTGTCAGCAAAGCAGGCCGCTAGCTGTCTGTGTTAGCCCTTTACTTCCTGCTGGTGAGGCCTGGGCTTACTCTATTTAGCTCTGCATGTATTATACTGAATTCAAACAAAATATGAACAGACGTATAAACTAAAATATAAAAGACACGATCCCTGATATTGCTCTGCAACCAAAATAAAGGTTATGTCTTTAAACTGAGCCACTGGCTTTGTGAGTCTTGTATTGTCTGACATTTTTGCTGGTACGCCACAACAAGGCCATTATACAAATGTACCATGTTCCCATGCCTGAAAAGGCCAGCAGAGGAATTGCCCCCCCTCCCCCAACCCCCGCTGAATTGTTTCCAGTGTCTGTAACTCATCACTAATGAAATGAGCTGTGGTTGTGTTGCTGGGCAATAGCAGGGATCGTGTCTTTTATATTTTAATTTATATGTCCATTCATATTTTGTTTGATTTCAATGTAATACATGCAGGGCTACATAGAGCAAGCCCAGAGAGCCAGGCCTCACCAGCAGGAAGAAAAGGGTTAATGCAGACAGCTAGAGGCCTGCTTTGCCGACAGATAATGACTAACACACGCTATCAACTTGGAACGTGCAGGAGATCTTTCTGAATTATCAGGACAATGGGAGAACTGGCATTAAGACAGCCAGGTTCCATACAGTCTAGGGAGGTCACAGTCTTCTGTACAGCATGAGGGGATGGAACGATTAACACTTCAGTGCAAATCGGTTAGGCAAATTCAATGCTTTGACATTATAATTGGGTAAATGGAACTCTCCAGAGAAATGATTAACAGAGATGTACTGAACAATGCAGTTTGCATGATGAGATTAGAAGGAATATCTTGTATCTAATTTGAGGAATTAATATGTGACTCAAAAAAGTATAATGACCTGCATGAATCTACTATGGGCAGAGAGAACTCGCTGGATTTCAGGCCAGAGTCCATCTCTCCCTCATGCACGTGGAATAAAAACTTTTCTTGAAGCTTGACACAGTCTCCAAGATACGATTTATTTTGTTTTCCTCCTACAAGCAGCCACTGGGGGAAACTATTATAGGGTCAGGGCAACTCTCGAGATGGAGCAGCTAGACCACTCCAATAAATTGTGATATATACAATTCAAAACAGATCAATTATAGATTTTGTCACCAATTAGTCCCGCCTTTTCATTAGCTTTAAATCAATCAGCTCCTCCTATACCTCAACAATAATACCTGTCATATTCTTTAGCCAATCACATCTTATCCTCTGGCATAATGGTATTTCATTGGTCCTTTGAATCTAAATGATCCCTCAATATCCTATATCCCTTAGTAAACTGATGCCAGCCCACAAAGTTCAATCATTCCCATAAGTTCCCTACAGATCATTGCCAAACCAGATTAATACCTGATTCCATATCTGGGCATTCATCCATCTCATCTGGACAGTGAATAAACCTTGCTCATGAAGTTTGATTAAGTGTTCTGAATGTCCTTGTCATTAGAAACTCTGCTGATAAAGACTTATATATTTCCCAGGTTTCAGTATTGTCTTAGAATATGCTTTGTCCTAATGCCCTTTACCAAGATGCTTTGCAGCAATCTGCCTTTGACTAAAGTGAACAATGATTCTTAAAAATACATTCAAAATATCAACATATGTGCTTTACATCATAATCACTTGTTTAACTCTCTTACTGTATTTCATATCTGTGTAACTTCTTTCTTGTTAGCTTATAGGTCTGTTTTAAAGTCACTTGACTCAACACTGGTAGTTCCGTCAGTGTCTTAATGTTTAATGGTTTAAAAATCTTTACTAACATATCAGGGTTTCTTTCTCTTACATGTCTATTACCCAATAATACATTCCAATACAATATTTGATAATAAACCATTGAGGATAACTTTTCTTGCCTTAACTCAAGAATTGAGATGAAATCTGGAGACCAGTTGAGAACTTGCAACTGAAGTACAAATTTCAGACTGAGATGGTCCTTTTGACTTCAAGAAATTGGATAAATTGGGGTTGCAACCTGGCCCCTGAATTCTCTCCCTAATTATTTTCTGTCTCCTTTCTCTCCCGACGCTTTGCAAATCTAACTTTTTGAGCAAGTTTTTGGTCACCTCCCCCAATATCTCATTATGTGCCTCGCTCTGTGTGTGACGATGTGAAACATGCCCCCTTGAGTTTCTTGGCAAAGTGTCATAACATCTGGGGAGAAAATCAATGTCACAAAAACAGAAAAAGCTGGAAAATCTCAGATTCCAGCTTCCACAGTATTTTACTTTTATCTGAGTGAGAAAACCGGTATGTTTGTCTGGAGAGAAACATATTGGTTTCCTCACTGGAAACAACACTCTGCCAATGTTTTGGTAAAACTTCACCCGACATATTCAAACAGATCATGGAAACACATGGTGAATACATATTCCTTGCCATCTCTTGGAGCTCAGTTGTCAATAATCCTCTCATTCGTCACCCACCCACTCAACCATCACCAGCTAACCCACCACCGTCTCCACCTTCGCCCATTCCCTCATCACCCATTCCATCTCCAAGAACTTTACCATCAGTTGGGAGGGTGGGAGGGAGATCAAGACAGAGGGGGGAAGGAAGTCAGGGCTGGCCTGGAGATGTCTGGGAGGCCAGCAATTGGGGAGGTGGAGCGGCTCACGGCCAGCGATGTAGGGTTGCTTCACTGACCAGCAATCACGCTCACAGCAGTTTTCCAAAGCATTTTTTGCTAATGTGACTGCAGATTTTTGCCACCCTGGAGATTGGCAGCAACTGTTTGTCTGCAGTAGATAGATTGAGATGTAATTGGGTAAACAAACATGTGTTGGTCATTTATCTGAAATGGAACAACTCAATGCCTAGCTGTGGTGCCAAGTCTTGTGAACAAGCCCCTTGTGTGTCATTGAGAATTCCTGGCATTGAAGCTGGATTTGTGGAGGTTAAACATGAGTGTGTCCTTGACATCATCTGAGGATGGCAAACATACAAGGAAAGTCAACTTTTACGAGATGTGTAAAGAGTTAACTTCAAACACATTTTGTTCTTTTCTAATTTTGTGCCTTTGGATAGAATTCCATTGACTCTGCCTACACTTCCCTCTGCCTCGGCAAAGCAGCCAGCATAATTAAGGACCCCATGCATTCTCTCTTCCACCTCCTTCTGTCAGGAAACGATGGAAAAGTCTGAAGTCACATACCAACTGACTCAAGAACAGCTTCTTCCCTGCTGCCATCAGACTTTTGAATGGACCTACCTCACAATAAGTTGATTTTTCTCGATACCCTAGCTATGGCTGTACCACTACATTCTGCACTCTCTCCTTTCCTTCTCCATGAATGGTATGCTTTGTCTTTATAGCACGCAAGAAACAATACTTTTCACTGTATGTTAATACATGTGACAATAATAAATGAAATGAAATCAAAGTATTACTTACAATACAAACATGCCATTAGTCGCTACTAGTGTTTGTGCTCCGCACAGTTCTTCTTCCATCCTACTCCATATTACTCTGTCACCTGACATATACTTCTGTTCCTTTCTCCATTGTGTGATTATCGAACTTCCCCTTAAAAATATAGGTTGGGACTCTCCCAAAAAAATTCTAAGTGCCAAATTCGCGTAAAAACCAAAGTAAATCCCGTTGTTCTTTCTTGAGCAGGATTTTCAAAATGAATCTCCCACACTCTGTGCACTTCAAGTGCACTAGTATAAATCTCAATAAAAATCAGTGGGTGGGCCTATTCCTGCTGGAGAGGCCGACAGCAAAGAACTGAGTGAGCCAGTGTGCACGTATCAATATATCAGAGTGGCGAGTGACAGATGTACAGTGGCCCCACGCTGCTAGCCTCCCAATCACTGGCCAGCTCGATTGCAAGTCAGTGAAGCAACCCTGCATTGCTGGCCGTGTGCCGCCCCATCCCCTGATCACTGGCCTCCCAGACATTTCCAGGCCAGGCCTAACCCCCTTCCCCCTTCCAGCCACCTCGATCTCCCTCCCACTCTCCTACCGACGGTAGGGTCGGTGATGGGGGAATTGGGATGGTCAAGTGGGTGGGTGATGAACAAAAGGCGTTATTGACAAGCAACAGTTGTCATGTCATTATTTTAAGGGGACTGATGGACTATTAACTTAAACCCATAATGCCAAAGCCACAGAGAAATTAGGGACATGAGCCTAATTTATAAAATAAGTACTGAGTGTTAAATAAGGCTTTCTGCCCACTGTAGGGATGCCAAATGTTCCATATCTCCCTGTTTGTGCTCCATGCCACACAGAATGTTCACATGAAGTTGCGATTAGAAACTTAATACTGTACAAATGTCCCTTGTCTGCAATAGTAACAGGCCAAGTTCAGCGCCCTGCCTGAATCTGTACTTGCTGTGTGACACTAATGCACAAAGCCTGGCATAAACTCATGGCTCTGATGACAATCTCCGTTCATATTCTTGTTGTTTATTATATTTCTATATATCTTAACTAATGCAGCGAATCTACATTTCTAACTTCAATAATTTTATTTCTCAAAAATTTTAAAACACCTCTGCAATCACAAAATGTCTGCGTTCGTGTTTACAGTTCAGCTTCTTGTAGCTGCCGTTTACTTTGTTCTAAGTCCACACTTAAATAATCAAGCACAGTAAGCATAGAACACTTACCAAGCTCTCAAAATCAAACACAATATTTGAACATTGCAATCCTGTTGTAATTTATTGGAATTACAACAAGGAATTGTAATTTCTTGTCGCAGGAACAAGAAAGGAAACTGTGCAATACATTTCATCATTGTCATCTATTTAAGTGGGTGCACAATTGCCTCAAGAGCCAGTCACATGATTTTGATGGTGGTGTCATTGGGGTATTTCACAATACAATAATTCCAGGATTCAGCTGCAAAGGAACAGTGTTTTAATGCACAAAATAAAGTAAAGCAAAACCACAAGCCTGCAGTGAACAGAACAGGACCTAATCAGAACAATACAATAATGGACCCATTCAGAGACCTGCTTTAAACAGGGCTTGGTGTACAAGCTCCACCTGATAAATAATTACCAATTAACGGGGAGCTCATATTCTATGAGTCCTACAGGGAGGTCAATCAATGATTCCCCATCCAAATCCTGGGGCTATCACATGGAGGCTTCTGTTTTATTTTCATTTTCTGCTCTGCAGACAACCGCTCCTACATTAACTTGCTGTTGTTATTTTGAATCTATGGGTGGGATTTTTCACAGTAAGAAGTCCCACAACACCAGCTTAAAGTCCAACAGGTTTATGTGGTAGGAACAGCCACTAGCCCTTCATCAGATAAGTGGGAGTTCTATTCACAAACAAGGCATATAAAGACACAAACTCAATTTACAAAATAATGATTGGAATGCGAGTCTTTACAGGTAATCAAGTCTTAAAGGTTCAGACAATGTGAGTGGAGAGAGGGTCAAGAACAGGTTAAAGAAATGTCTCCAGACAGGGCAGTTAGTGGGATTTTGCAACCCCAGGCAAGTCGTGGGGGTTACAGATAGTGTGACATGAACCCAAGGTCCCAGTTGAGGCCGTCATCATGTGTGCGGAACTTGGCTATTGCTCCCTGCTCAGTGACTCTGTTGTCATGTGTCATGAAGGCTGCCTTGGAGAATGCTTACCCGAAGATCGGGGCCGAATGCCCATGATCGCTGAAGCGTTCCCCAACAGAAAGAGAACAGTCTTGCCTGGTGATTGTCGAGCAATGTTCATTCATCCATTGTCGCAGCGTCTGCATGGTCTCCCCAATGTACCATGCCTCAGGACATTCTTTCTTGCAGCTTATCGGGTAGACAACATGGGCTGAATTGCAAGAGTATGTACTGTGTACCTTAGGTGGATGGTATTCTCACGTGAGATGATGATGCAGACATGATGGGCCAAATGGCCTCTTTCTGTACTATAGGGCTTCTATGATTTTTATGATTCCATGATCTGTGTCGATGATCCAGCATGTCTTGCAGAGGTTGCTGTGGCAGGGCTGTGTGGTGTTGTGGTCACTGTTCCCCTGAAGGCTAGGTAGTTTGCTGCGGACAATGGTCTGTTTGAGATTGTGTGGTTGTTTGAAGGCAAGAAGTGGGGGTGTGGAGATGTTCGTCTTCAACAATGAAATGTTGAAGGCTCCGGAGAAGATTTTCCAGCCATGCTCTCCCTAAGGCCACAAGTCCCTGCTCAAGGCCAACGGACCTTTGTCTTGTCCGCCCCCAACCGTTATGATTCCCACGGCAGGCGGGATGGGAAAATTCCGCCCTGTACGTAAAAACAACACGACTGGTTCTCCTGCTAAGTGCTCCTGCGGGTGGATGAGCAGACAATTTGCGCTTCAGTAGGCAACAATTTTCATATGCTGCCCTGCTATTCAAATGGGCTAGTCCCGTCCCCACGTGAAACACTTGGATCCTCCAACTCCAGCAGTGGGACAATCATCATTCGTCATCAACAATAATCCACGCCACGGCACTTCACAGCAATCATGATGTGGATATGCCGGCGTTGGACTGGGGTAAACACAGTAAAAAGTCTAACCTGGTGTTGTCAGACTTTTTACCTACTTCACAGCAACACACGTGATGCCGAGACAGGGAGACAAACAAAAAGGGAAGAATGGGATGTGTGATCTCTCTCAGCCTTCTTCAATTTCATTTGCTGAACACCAGAGTCAGATTTCTAACTCTTCCTGATTCTGATGAACAAGTCACAGACTTGAAACATTAACTCTGCTGTCCTCTCTCTGCAGATGCTGTCTGAGCTGCTGAGTATTTCCCTGTTTTTGTGTATTTCAGGTTTCCAGCATCTTGCATCTTGAAGGGGCGTCCGAAATCTGACCAGAGAATTGAATTCTGAAGAGGGTCTTAAAGGAGAGGGGGAGGGGAAGGTACAGTGGGGCTTAAGAAGGCAATTATAACACCTGCTACATGCAAAAGTTGAAGACTTGGGCGAGAATTTTCCAGCCATTCCAACTGGTGAAGTGTGTGAACAATGGAGACCCAGTTGACAGTGGCAGGATCGAAAGATTCCATTGCTGGCCAATGGTGGACCTCTTATGTCACCGCAGAACACGTTCGATGGGAGGGGGGGCAGTGAGAGTAAATCCTGCTGAGAGTGATGGATGGTGCAATAGAACAGAAGAGACACAAGGCCACAGAAAATATTGTGAGGTAAGGTACAGCAATGCTGCCTGGATCTGATTTTAGCAGTGGCATGGACACTTAATATTCTCCAGCTGATGCCTTTCAGGAATCTGTGTGAACAAGAAGGAAATTAATTATTCCTATAAGTCTCACTAAGCTAATTTTCCTGCTATGTATTAGAGGGTTATTGGAAATTTCTACCCACTTTTGGTCACTGAAAGGAATTTATCCTGACTCAGAGATTCTCTGACTAATTATTATATATTATTAACAAATATTCAGCAGAATTGTGGGTTATTTATTTTGTTCCTGCCATCACGACATGTGGTTAACATTCACCGAGATGATGCAGTCATTTCAGCACATTCTGTTGATACACTGCAGGGTGCTTTACACAATGGGTTCAGTGTAATGTTTTCACATACAATTAACTTCCAGAGTTTACATTTGGCCGTGACATTTCACTCATCTGGCTGCCAATTTTGGAAGAGAAACTGCTGCTACATAAGAACATAAGAAACAGGAGCAGGAGTAGGCCATCTAGCCCCTCGAGCCTGCCCCACCATTCAATAAGATCATGGCTGATCTGTTGAGTCTCAGTTCCACATTCCCGCCCTCTCCCCATAACCCTTAATCCCCTTGCCTATCAAAAACCTATCAACCCGCGTCTTAAATATATTTAGCGTGGCAGCCTCCACCACTTCAACGGGCAGAGAATTCCAGAGATTCACCACCCTTTGAGTGAAGAAGTTCCTCCTCAACTCCGTTCTAAACCGCCCCCCCTTTATCTTGAGGCTGTGCCCCCTAGTCCTACTGTCCTTTCTGAGCGGGAAGAGCCTCTCCACCTCTATCCTATCCATCCCATTCATCATCTTATATGTCTCAATGAGATCTCCCCTCATTCTTCTAAACTCTAACAAGTACAAACCTAGTTTATTCAGCCTCTCCTTATACATCTTTATACCGCTTGCATATTGGATTAGTCCTGCACAGTATTTTGGGACTGTTTGACCACAATTACACACTCATATCAGGACTGCTTGTTATCTTATAAGATGTTAACCCATAGTTTTGGACTTGTCTTCAAATGGAAACATTCTTGCTATATCTACCTGATCAGATCTCTCCTAAATTTTAATTACCTTAAATCACCCTCAGCCTCCTTTTTTCCTAGAGCAAAGAACTTTGATTTTGATTTGATTTATCATTGTCACATGTATTAGTGTACAGTGAAAAGTATTACTTCTTGCCACAATACAGACAAAGCATACCATTCATAGAGAAAGAAAAGAGAGACTGCAGAATGTAGTGTTACAGTCATGGTTAGGATGTAGAGAAAGATCAACTTAATGCAAGGTAGGACCATTCAAAAGTCCGATGGCAGTAGGGAAGAAGCTGTTCTTGAGTCAATTGATATCTGAGCTCAGACTGATGTATCTTTTTCCCGATGGGAGAAGTCCAGGGTGCGTGGGACCTTTAATTATGTGGCTGCTTCGCCGAGGCAGTGGGAATCGTAGACAGAGTCAGTGGATGGGAGGTTGGTTTGAGTGATAGATTGGGCTACATTAATGACTTTTTGCAGTTTCTTGTAATTTTGGGCAAAGCAGGAACCATTCCAAACTGTGACACAGCCAGAAAGAATGCTTTTTACAGTGCATCTGTGCATCACTCACCCGATGAAGGGGCAGTGCTCCAAAAGCTAGTGGCTTTTGCTACCAAATAAACCTGTTGGACTTTAACCTGGTGTTGTGAGACTTCTTACTGCCTCTGTAAAACCTCAGCTTATTCAGTCTTTTCTGATATTTAAATCTTTTAGTTCTGTTTCTGATTGGGTTTTTAAATTCTCCCATGGCTGTGTCTTTCCTGCCTTTTATAATCTTCCCCAAACCCCACAACTCTCTGGGATTTCAACATCACCCAATTCTGGCCTCCTGAGCGCTCCTGATTTTAATCATTCCACTACTGGTCACCATACCTCGAGTGGCCTTGGCTCCATATTCCGGAATATCCTCTTTCCTCACTTTTCTCTCATTGTGTGGCATATTGTCATATTGTTTTCTAACAGTTATAAATCTGTATGGTAGTCTATTATTTCAGAAGTAGTAAATAAACATAAGTTGTTGTTAATAACATTTTTTACAACTTCATCAGTGCGCCTATATTATTTTGAATATGGAGACCAGAATTAAGTTCCTTCAGTGCAAAATCTAACCAAAGTACATAACCTCTTTCCTATTCTTCCAGTGATAAAGAGTGATTTAACCTGAGATTTGCCACACCTCTAGCAAGGTTGAGAAGGTGCCATGAATAACTTCAGCTGGAATGGATTTGAACCCACACTGTTGGCATTGTCTTAGTATCACAAACTAGCCATACAACCAACTGAGCTAAACCAACCCCCATTCTTCCAGTAATAGAGAATAGACAGAGAATAGATGGAGGCTGAGGAGAGACTTGATAGATGTCCACAAATTATGAGAGACATACAGAGTGAACAGTCAAAGGTTTTTTCCCAAGGTGGAAGTGTCAACTAATAGAGGGCACAGGTTCAAGGTGAGAGGGGCAAGTTTAAGGGAGATGGGCGGAGGAAGTTTTTCATGTAGACAGTGGTAGGTGCTTGGAACATGCTGTCAGAGAAAGTGATGGAAGCAGGCACATTAGCAACTTTTAAGAGGCATCTGAAAAGGTACATGCATAAGGAGGGAATAGAGGGATACAGATCGAGTGAGGCAGAAGGGTTTTTTCTAGTTTAGCCAGGGTATCATGATCAGTTTTGGTCCCTTTACTCACGAAAGGATATACTGGCATTGGAGGGGGTATAGAAGAGATTCATTAGGTTGATTCCAGAATTGAGAGGGTTGGCTTATGAGGAGAGACTGAGTGAACTGGAACTATACTCATTGGAATTTAGAAGAATGAGGGGCATCTTATAGAAACATATAAAATTATGAAGGGAATAGATTAGAAGCAGGGAAGTTGTTTCCACTGCAGATGGAACTAGAACTAGGGGGCATGGCCTCAAAATAAGGGGGAGCAGATTTATGGCTGAGTTGAGGAGGAACTTCTTCACCCAAAGGTTTGTGAATCTATGGAACTCCCTGCCTGGTGAAGCAGTTGACGCTACCTCATTGAATGCTTTTAAGGCAAAGATAGATAAATTTTTGAACAATGAAGGAATTAAGGGTTAAAATGAGCAGGTAGGTGAGTAGAGTGGTATGAAAATACCAGCCATTATCTATTTTTTATTCATTTCTGGGATGCGGGCATCACTGACTGGTCAGCATTTATTGTCCATCCCTGGTTGCCCTTGAAGGGCAGTTGAGAGTCAACCATATTGTTGTGACTCTCAATACACATGTAGACCAAACTGGGTAAGGACGGCAGATTTCCTTCACTAAAGGACATTAAGGAACCAGATGGGTTTTCCTAACAATCAACAATGATTTCATGGTCATCAGTAGATTCTTAATTCCATATTTTGTTTTATTGAATTTTGCCATGACGGGTTTCAAACCCAGGTCCCCAGAACATTAACTGAGTTTCTGGATTAATAGTTAAGCAATAATACCATGAGGCCATCACCTCCCCAACGGTGGAGCAAACTTGAGGAGCCAAATAGCCTACTCCTGCTCCTTGTTCTTCTGACTGGCACAAGCTTGGAAGACTGAAGGGCCTGTTCCTGTCCTGTACATTGATTTGATTTGATTTGATTTATTATTGTCATATGTAATTGTATACAGTGAAAAGTATTGTTTCTTGCGCACTATACAAAGCATACCATTCATAGAGAACGAAAGGGGAGAGTGCAGAATGTAGTATTACAGTCATAACTACGGAGTAGAGAAAGATCAAATTATTGCAAGTTATATCCATTCAAAAGTTTGATCGCAGCGGAGAAGAAGCTGTTCTTGGGCCATTTGGTACGTGACCTCAGACTTTTGCATCTTTTTCCTGATGAGAGAAGGTGGAAGAGAGAATGTCCAGGGGTCCTTAATTATGCTGGCTGCCTTGCCGAGGCAGCAGGAATTATAGACAGAGTCAATGGATGGAGGCTGGTTTGCGTGATGGATTGGGCTATATTCACAACCTTTTATAATTTCTTGCGGTCTTGGACAGGGCAGGAGCCCATACCAAGCTGTGATACAACCAGAAAGAATGCTTTCTGCACTGCATCTGTAAAGGTTGATGGGAGTCGTAACTGACATGCCAGATTTCCTTAGTCTTCTGAGAAAGTAGAGGCGTTGGTGGGCTTTCTTAACTATAGTGTTGGCACAGGGGGACCAGGAAAGGTTGTTGGTGATCTGGACACCCAAAAACTTGATATCTCAACCTGTTCTTGAATTACCCCAGTGTTTCATTCACATTTTTATGAGTTTATTAATCTGTATTGCCATATTAAATGTTTTGTGAATCATCTTTTGCTCACCTTCCCATTTAGTCTCTCATTTCTCAAGGAATATGTGATCTCCTTACTCCTTCTACTAACATGCAGCACATTTACACATTTTAAATTTAGTATGAATTACAGGAACAGGCCATTTGGCCCAACTGGTCAATGCTAGAATCATTAGTAATGGCTTGGCTGGGGGGGTTTGCAGTGGCATGGGAGTCAGGGAGCAGAGGGGGCTTTGACCTTCATCCATCGGATCCAGAGAAACTTTGGATCTTAATGGAAAAACAGGTCAATAAGACTTTCTGCGACACCATCCAGTCTTCTTCAAACAGGGACTGTTCGTTCCAATTTATTGTTTCCAAGAAGAACTTACCATGGATTCCCAGAACTAATGCAAAACAAAACGCAATAATAAAACATATTTTTTAAAAAGGCACACGCAAGGCTTGGAATCTACATAAAGATATTAATTTATGAGAATGCAATTGATGTGGTGTTAGAAATAGAGAAGATTATTGTCTGTTGAAAATATTATATCAGCAGATTGGCTGAATGGGAGGATGTGGGATACATTCAGTCATACACAGCTTCAAGATGCCATCTCATTGAAGTCTTTCTGACTCTGCCAGAACACATCAGATAAATACACACCCTACTCTTTCTCAGCATCTTCACTCATCCTTGGCCGTACATGGGGAAAACAAGAACAGAAGCCTGTGAATTTATTTACACTTGGAGAACTGAGTCTATTCATGTTGAAGTATTCAAGTTGGTGGTTTGCATGCAACATTTTAAAGGGCCTCTTCTCATTTGGAAGCAGAGGAAGACATTTGATTTCTTCCTTCCCTTTTTCCCTACTTGAAATGCTTTGGTTGATTTGAATGCAGCTTGAAGTTAATGATCTGCTCCTCTGCTGCTGACATCTTTACTAATGCCTTTGTTACACTGCATGTGCCTACACTAATGCTCCAAGCCTGGTCTCTCACACTGCACCCTTCATTAACTTGAGCTCTTACGATATATGCTGCCAATTTAAAAAATTCTCATCCTTGTTTTCAAATGCTTCTGTGGCTTTGGCCCTTCCTTGTCTTTTTAATTGTATCCAGTCTCAGAACTCTCAGTGATCTCTGCTCTCCCCAAGTTCTGGCAGTTTGACCTTCCATCTCTCCATTAATGGCTGCTGTGCCTTCAGCTACCTGGCCCCTAAGTGTGGGAATTTCTTCCCAAAACCTCTGCAGTTTTTTCAAACCTCCCAATCTGACCAGGCTTTTGGTCAGCTCCTCATATCTCTCTCTGTGGCTCTGTGTCAGACTTTGTTTGATACATACTCCTGTGAAACAACTTGGAACATTGTACTGAATGAAAGGTGCTATGTTAAAGCTCTGGAATTCCTTCACTGCACCTTGTAAACTCATTTTCTTTCTTTCAGGGGATCCTTAAAATTGACAAATTTAACCAAGCAGTACTGGGAGATATACACTGGGCAGAGAGGGAGGGGCAACTTGAACTGTTAAGCAGTTAAACTATTAAAACTCTTACTGGATATTACATGAGGCATTTTTTAGTGTCAGTTCTCCTGGGGGAATGTAGATTGATGGTTGGGTCTAATAATGTTCAGGAGAGAGAAACTGACCTATGCCAAAATTGCCAACTGTTGTTAGCATTTGAACTTTTCCAACTGAACCAGGCACTTTCTGTGCTGAGTAATTATTCTTCTAGTTATTTAAGTAGCTGCGCTCAAAAGCTGTCCTCTGCAGTCAGGATCACTGGGAGAGGGAGGTAAGCCAGGAATCGGGGCTCCCACCACCAGGAACATCCTTCCTTCGAACATCTGTTCGAATTTTATAGGCTTCTATGAGATCCCTTTTCATTCTTCTGAACTCGCAAATATTGTGTTAATGGACCTCATCTCTCCTTATTCATCGGTCCACCGTCCCAGGAAACAGTCTGGTAAACCTTCACTGCGCTGCTTCTATGGCAAGCACATTCTTCCTCAAATAAGGAGACCAAAACTGTACACATAATTCTAAGGCCTTGTACTATTGCAGCAAGATACCTCTGCTCCTGTACTCGAATCCTCTCACTATGGAGGACAAGTAAGCAGTCTCACAACACCAAGTTAAAGTCCAACAGGTTTATTTGATATCATGAGCTTTCAGAGCACTGTTCCTTCATCAGGTGAGTGCCACGAAAGCCAACCTACCATTTGCCTTCTTTAACAACTGCTGCACCTGCATGCTTACCTTCAGCGACTGGTGTATGAGGACATCCAGATCTTGTTGCACATCCCACTTTCTCAATTTACAGCCATTCAGATAATAATCTGCCTCATTGCTTTTGCTACCAAAGTGGATATTCTCACATATATCCACGTTTTACTGCATCTGCCACGCAAATTGGATTTCAAAACAAAGATGAGCCCTATTGGATATGGGATCTTTTATGTCCACCAAACAGGGAAGATGGGCCATCAGTTTAAGGTCTCAGCTAAAATATGGTACATTCAACAGTGTTGCACTCCTTCAGTATTAGCACTAGGGAGAATCACACTGGATTACTTGCTCAAGTTCCTGGAGTGGAACTTGGACCCACAACTTTCAGTGAGAGGTCAGAGGTTAGAAGTAAATAAAGTATGCTGTAAATTTGTTTTTATACCATAACAACAGTAAGGTAGCCTCTCTACATACGGGAAAAGGCTTCACATCTTAGAAGGACTTTACTGAGGCTTACAAATTATCAATGGAAAAATGTAGACACAGAATTGGACCTCGGTAATTTCCTTTAATACTTAATCATAATCAAAAATTACCCATTCAATCCAAATCATTTAAGGCCATCACTTTCATCAAATTACCAGGGAGAGTAAGCATTTCTGACAAGTGCCTCTTACCAGCCCAACCAAAATTCTTGGGCCTACGCTTGAAGCCAAGTGCATTACCAACAACATGAATTTAAATAGTAATTTCCTGATACTACTCCCCCGTTCAAATCGATTTCTCATAAACCAACTAAAATTATTGGGGTTTGGATTTGCTGGAATAGATTTGGATTTAAATACGCAGACACAGCAAGCGATTTGGAAGACAAATGGCATGTTGGCTTTGCTTGCAATGTGACTGGAGTGCAAGAATAAGAAAGTCTTTGTATAAATGTACAGGATTTTAATGGGATCAAATCTGGCATACTGTGTATAGTTTTGGTCTCAATGTCTAATGAAGGATATATCTGATTTGGAGGTGGTACAGTGAATGCTCACTGCCTTGGTCGCTGAGGTGAGAGGCTTGTCCTACAATTATTGGCTGCATAAATTGAGCTGATACTATCTGGAGTACAGGGGACTGAGCAGTGATCTTATTGAAACAAGTTAAAGGAGTTTGACTGAGAACATGTTTCCGCTGGTCGGGGACCTAGGTTTAGGGAACAGTCTCAGGATAAGAGATTGATCATTTCAGACTGGAACGAGGAGGAATTTCTTCACTCAGAGGCAAATGAATCTTTGGGAATATCTATCCCGGTGAGCTATGAATGTAACGTTAATCCCGTTTTTGAAAAACTTCTAAAGCTAAAATGAAAAGGTACCACAACCTGGATTTAGTTAAAAAAATGATAAGCTGGCATTAGGAAAGGGAAAGGAAAAGGAATATTAATGGCTGGCCAAAGGAGAGAAATTGAAGAAGAAGGGAATTAAGTTCTGAACAAATGGAATTCATTCAAAAAATCAATTTCTATCCCAGTTTTGCCTGGGGACCGATGTGTCAGTGCCTACACCATGTTGGAGGATGATGTGGACTTGCTGTATTAATTCCAACCCTCACCAATTATAACCTCACTGACAACTTCTAACTGCCAACTTCAGTTGCAGCCTCCTGTATCCTCCATTTGGTGAGTAAAATGGCTTTGTCCTGAATCCTTTATTTACAAAAGAATGACAGATCACACGACTTGGAGATCATATGATTATGGCAAGTCACAGTACACACCATGCACAGTGTATGGAGGCAAAGGCATTGCTCCAAACATCTCCCTTTCCATAAACATGTACATCACTTACACTGTAATTTGCAAATTACCCACATATATGGGAATAGAAAACTGTTCATTCTAGCCTGTCTTAAGCTTGTCTGCCTCTACATGTTTAATGATTCAGGTTTTCTCATGGACGCATGTGGGAGCTGCTGGTTCACCTGGTGTCCGTTGGTTACTGATATGATGTTGTTGCTCCAGGATATGTCATTGCTGAGGAAGCAGTGACCTCGGGTATCTAGTTCAGTTGGTGAAATCTGATCTGCTTCGTCCTCTGTTTGGTTACACATGTGTGTCTGTGGTTGCAACAATAACCTGGTTGTTCATTCTCACCGTGTAAGATCCGGTGATAACTGCTTTACATCGGTTTCAAGTTGCCATGCAACGGGGCTGACTTGTTCAGTACATTGAATATTTGCATTCTGATAGTCTCTCTAACTCTCAAATTGCTTTCGTTATATTGTCAGTGAAATTTAGCCTTCTGTTTTTTCACTTGATTTTTTTTCACTCACTCCTCTTACTACTTCTGGCTTCAGTAGTTTTTTAGCTATTGGAAGAATAGTCTAAGTGTGATGTGACATCAGTCACTGGACTGGAGTACTTTCCATGCACACATCTCTTTGGCACATGAAGGGTCAGTAATCCAAGCTTTTCACATGCCTTAGCTGAGATGAGAGGATTTTATTTAGTGCCTAGTATATGGAACTGCAGTTCTTCTTTCTTGGGGATTGGGCTCTCAACTTAGTTTGCCTTCTTGTGATGAGCATCATATTGTCTCAACTTTACCTTTGCCGACTTTATTTTCCGATTATCATCTTGAGCAACGTCACACTGAGGCTGGAATTTTACCATCCACCCTCCATGGGAGCCGGAGTGGGCAGGGGGCGGACAATGGAAAAGTCCGCTGACCTCGAGTGGGATTGTACGGTTATGGGACGAGCGAGGCCGTAAAATCCCACCCAGTGTTTATGGTGTTGAATATAGAACTAGGGTCTGACACTTCACATCAACTTAATGTGCTCCTTAATTACATTAATAAAATGATCAAACTGGATCTTCAAGACAAGCTTGGTTTTTCTTTTCTTCAGTGAAGTCCCGTGTGTAATATAGATTGCAGTACTCATTCACCGGCACTGTCGAGTTGTTCTTTTATTCATTCAACTGTGGTGTATAACTCTGTGGCAATTTCACAATTCCACCATCGAGACTGAAAGAATTTCCAATTCATTTTTAAATCTGTCTCCTTCTCCATAGGAGTTCGTACTGGAATACACAAAGCCATCATGACTCACCAGTGGTCAATGTCCCGTACAAAGTTGCAGACTGAAGTTTTAATTATTCTCTGCTGTTTCTTACAGCAGCTGGCTCTCTTCCAGCTATCAAAATCCGCTCAAGTGCAGCCACACGCTCCTGACACCATGGCTTCTTCGGAATCCTTTACTCACAAAGAAATGACATCAGAGGTCACAAGACTGTGGCAAGCCACTGTATACAACATGCGCAGTGAATTTAAGACAAAGATATTTCTCCAAAGAGTATGGTTGTTTGCAATTCTCCCGTGTTAGTCACTGGGAACTGGACTTATTTTTAATTTCCAGTTGGCAGCGATCCCCTGACAGTAACCGTTGTTCAATTGGCTGAGGGCTTTCTGCTGGCCTGACTTCGATATCCAACCTATTTTTTTCTATCTTCTCCTAAAATTCCTGCCATCTCTCTCCCTCTTTAACTAGAACTGTTGTCCAGTTCTGCAGGGTACCTAGTGTGATCTGATCTTGCATCCAGGAAACAGATCTTCATACACGATGGAAGGTAAAAATCAGTACTGGTTATTCTGCTCGAGTTCTGCTATAGTGCAATCATGGCTGATGAGTGTAACAGCCTAATGTCCCAACTTTTCTCCAATATCCTTTAATGCACCAACCCAACAAATGTTTCTGAGTGGAAAATCATGTCTCACAAATTTGATTGAGTTTTTTGAAGGGGTAACCAAGAAGCTAGATGAGGGCAGTGCAGTTGATGTTGTCTAAATGGACTTTAGCAAGGCCTTTGACAAGGTACCACATGGTAGGCTGTTGTATAAAGTTAAATCTCATGGGATCCATGAGGTGAGGTGTCTAAATGGATACAAAATTGGCTTTTTAACAGAAGCCAAAGGGTGGTTGTAGAGGATTGTTTTTCAAACTGGAGGCTTGTGACCAGTGGTGTGCCTCAGGGATCAGTGCTGCGTCCACTGTTATTTGTCATTTATATTAATGATTTGGATGAGAATATAAGGGGCATGGTTAGTAAGTTTGCAGATGACACCAAGATTGGTGGCATGGTGGATAGTGAAGAAAGTTATCTCCTATTGCGATGGGATATTGATCAATTGCGCCAGTGGGCTGGCGAATGGCAGATGGAGTTTAGATAAACACAAGGTGTTGCATTTTGGTCAATTGAACCAAGGCAGGACTTACTCAGTTAAAGGTAGGGCTTTGGGGAGAGTTCCAGAACAAAGAAATCTGAGGATACATGTTCATAGCTCCTTGAAAGTGGAGTCACAGGTAGACAGAGTGGTGAAGAAGGCATTCAGCATGCTTGATTTCATTGGTCAGAACATTGAATCGAGGAGTTAGGACATCTTGTTGAAGTTGTCCAATACATTGGTAAGGTCACACTTGGAGTACTGAGTACAGTTCTGGTCACCCTATTATAGAAAGGATATTATTAAACTAGAAAGGGTGCAGAAAGGATTTACTAGGATGCTACCAGGACTTGATGGTTTGAGTTATAAGGAGAGGCTGGATAGACTGGGACTCTTTTCTCTGGAGCATAGAAGGCTGAGGAGTGATCTTATAGGGATCTATAAAATAATGAGCGGCATGGATCAGATAGATAGTCAATATCTTTTCCCAAAGCTAAGAAGTTTAAAACTAAAGGGTATAGGTTTAAGGTGAGAGGAGAGAGATACAAAAATGTCCAGAGGGGCAATTTTTTTCACACAGAGGGTGGTGAGTGTCTGGAACAAGCTGCCAGAGGTAGTAGTAGAGGCGGCAATGTTGTCTTTGAAAAAGCATTTAGATAGTTACATGTATAAGATGGGTATAGACGGATATGGGCCAAATGCAGGCAATTGAAATTAGCTTAGGGGTTTTTTAAAAAAGGGCAGCATGGACAAGTTGGGCCGAAGGGCTTGTTTCCATGTTGTAAACCTCTATGACTCTAGCTCTTTGACCTCCAGCTCCACAGACCATTGAGGAAGAGGTCCAGATTTCTTCTATCATTTCTGCAAAAATAACTTCCCGATTTCCCTCTGAAAAGGAGGATATTTAGTGAGTCTACTGGTGACCCAAAGTCAACTGTCTGTTACCTTTTTGTTTCAATGCTGAGCATTCCATCAATCCAGATTAGATTGACTGAATGTGAGCTGTAATTTTCAGCTGAGACTTTCCTGGATAGTATGATAATCACAGAAACCACAGTGACACAAGAACATGGGTTTCCTCCAGGTGCTGGGGTTATGGGGATAGGATGGGATTGCGGTTGGTGCAGATTCAATGAGTCAAATGGCCTCCTTTTGCACTGTAGGATTTTATAATTCTGTGATATCTGGGAGTGGTAAGATGGACTCTAACTGAGGGGTTTGAGTGGTTTATGTATTGAATAGAAGATTCCTGGGAGTGAGTTACAGAGTGGAATCTAATCAAGTGTTTTGGGGATTTTATACATAGAACAATGGATATCAGGAAGGCAGTGACAGGCTGGAGTTTAACTGAGAGGTTCAGAGGAATTATGTGCAGAATATTAACAGGATCATTTGGCAAGCTATAGTGAATGTTTCAGCACATGTTAATTGGGTCAGTGTAATGTAATTCTAAGCTTTGTTCAGACAAATCTGGGAAATGAACATGAGTTCAATTTTTATCTTAAGTGAGTACACATTCCTTGCTGATAGATCACATCCTGAACAGCTAAATTCTGCAAATGTGCAGCTTGTTTCACAAAGTCAACATAGATGGAATTGGCCATTTTATTTCTCAGACCCAGAATTTAAATAAAACTTCTAATTCCCCCATCTCATCACCAAACTGTTTCTTAAATGACACTGAATTGCTTTCTATAAATAATATGCACAGGAGGAAAATAGCAGGTGCTGCCTCCCAAATCCTTCCAGCATGAGTGCTATCCACTTTCTTCTCTTCTCTCAGAATCATAAATATTGCTCCTTTGGGATTACATGAGTGAATTGAAGAAATGCTTTGCCTCTTGAGAGGTCTTGGTGGGTCAAAGAGTTCCTTTGCCTCTTGGTCTCTCAAGTGTTCAGAAGAATCCTTTCACCTACCAGCCAGGAGACTGCAACACTATCAATCTAGCATTGTAAGATGAGTTCAATGACTGCAGAATACAGGCCGAAGGTTTTTTAGGTCTGATTTATATATGTACCAAAAACTCAAATTCTGTAGCCATTTGATAACAGTTAAACTAGAGTCACCTAAGGCAGTAAATGGAATAAAGCAGTTCAACCTCAAGCATTAGTTGATATTAAAACGCAACTTCAAGACAAGCAGACACAAATATTAACTTGGAATAGAAAAAAAATCAGGACTGACAGTCATACAAAACAGGCCATTCTGCCCAAAATGCCAATCTCTTCCTATCCTACTTCATCTCAACCAAGGTAGATTATCCTGCTTATCCTTTCTTCCTTGTGTTTATGTCTAGGTTCCCTTTAACTGTATCTATGATATTCAACTATTCCCTATGGTAACGAGTTCCACATTCGCTCCACTCTCTTGATAAAGACGTTTCTTCTGAATTCGCTGTCAGGTTTATTAGCGACTATCTCATATCCATGCTACCTGGTTCTGGTCTCACCCACATGTGGAAATATCTTCTGCATACCTACCCAGGCAATCCTTTTCATAACCTTAAAGATTTGCCAGGTCACTCCTCAGCCTTCTTTTTGCCAACCACAGTTTCAAAATTATTCTCGCAAGGAACAGTTAAAAAGCTTCAGAATGATCTCTAGAAAAAAGGAATTGGAGGGGAATAAAACTCTGGGAACTTCCGAGATGCAGATGACAGGGAAAGGTGGGGTGGGGTCAGGGGAACATGGCACGTCATGGAGGGTAAGCAATTAGACTCCTTTATTTGTACTTTGAGAAATATATTTAAGGAACAAAGAACAAAGAGCAATACAGCACAGGAACAGGCTCTTCAATCCTTCAAATCTGCACCGATTGCGTTATCCTATCAGCTTACTCTTCTATTCCTTCCTCCCTCCTTTACTAAAACTGCTCTAACCTGCCTTGGATTACACTTGAAATTTAAATGATATTTAATCGTTCTATATTCTTGTAGGGAATCCCTTGTAAATTGCATGAAAAGTCTCAATGTTTGCTGGAAAAATGCTCTTTTAAATCACCTAAACAATGATCTCCACATTGAATCAGTAGTTAAACTGAATGCTGAGAAACTCAAGAGACCAGGACTGATTAAAGTTCTCCCACTCTTTGGAAGGCACTCATCTGAAGGAGACACAGGGCGGGATCTCGACAGGATCTTCTGGCCTCACCAAAGGAGACCCGCTGATGGCCAACGATGAGCTGCCTCTGCTGGTGGATAGCACACCGCAGGAGGCTAGAAAATCCCTCCCGCAGGATCACACAATGTGCTGGTCAATGTTTAATCCTTCATCCAACACCTCAAATAGATTATCAAGACATGATTTTTCATTCCTCTTCTTGGTGAGTGTGAATTGTTGCCCTCTTTTCTGCCATTGAAACAGTAACTGCATTTCAAAAAAGGTTCCCATTGGCAGTAAAACAATGTGGGATGTTCTGAGATTGCAAGACATTAAAATAATACAAAGTTCTTCCTTTGTATTTAGCGATGAGGAAAGTTGACCATTTTAATTGTTCTTGGGATGTGGGTGACTTTGACAAGTGCAGAATTAACTGCCCATCCTTAGTTGTCTTGAGGTTGTTAAGGGTCACTGGTTTCACTGATATGTAAGCTAGACCAGGGAGGGGAGGTCTTCCCTACAGGTCTGTGATCAACCAGCTGGTTAAAAAAACAAATCGTTTTGATGGGAGATAAATGACATCATTTCACAAGTTGTTACTGTGGAATATTAACTGGAACTACACAAGTTACTCATTTGGTACTGGAATGACTCTTCTCTTAATACAGTCTATACTGTAAAGATTGTGCAGTCCATCCGCTCTCGATCACCAGCTTCTTCCTAAACGATTCCAGGGTTCTCCTGCAATATTCCACCCAGCACTCTATTCTATGTGTTCATTTCACCTTGTGTAACAGCTCATTACAATCAGGCTGAAAACTACCACAACCCTTCATTCTCACATGACCTGTGACAGGACGTGCGATCTTCCAAATCAGTTCTTCACTGGACCGGCATCAAGGAAACCTTCTCTTTTCTACTCTGAGATGGCCAGGGAGTTCTAAGAACATAATTGAAGAATGGCACAGCAGAAAAGGAGGCCAATCATCCCATCGTCTCTGTTCCAGCCCTTTGAAAGAGTTATCCAATTGATCCCACTTTCCCTGCTCTTTCCCCAGAGCTTTACTCTTTAAGCATTTATCCAATTTCCTTTTGAAATTTATTGTATGTGCTTCAGGCAGAGCATTATAGATTGTAATAACTCACTGCGTAAAAACATTCTCCTTAACTCTTCCCTGATTTAATTGCATTGTTGGTTCTTTTTCCAATTGCCTCAAATCTGTGTCCCCTGATTAAAACCAAGTGGGAATAGATTTTCCATACTTACTCTTTCAAAGGGTGCTCAGATTGTACCTCATCCTGTACACAATTGGACATCTAAGGGACAAATATTCGCTGCCAACTCATCAGGGCGCCAGGGCCTTGAAACCCTTGCTCTGTGTTATCCTGCATACAATGAAAACCATCCGAATCCTGTTGTATATTTGGCACCTTGAACCATGTCATAAATTCCAGGAAGCCTCAACCACATGATGGAATTCTGGAAAACATAAAGGGTTAACCATGAATTCTGAGTAAGGAGAGCCACAGAGATTTCATGCAGACTGTGAAATGGTTTTGAGAAAAAAGACTGACACCACAAGTATGATAAACTGCCTAACAGCCAGGATGGAATGCACGGGTCACAATGTTTATGAAACTATCCAGGGAGCTCAGAGATGTAACCCATACTAACAATGGACAGCACTGCTGTATGAAACATTTATACAGCACCTTTCACACACACACAGAACATCCCAAAGTGCTTCACAGTTAACAAAAAATTTTGCAATGAAATCACCATCAAAATATAGAAAGCACCACAACCAACCTGCACCTAGCAAACTCCAACTAATATAGCCCAATCCATCACACAAACCAGCCTCCCATCCATTGACTCTGTCTACGCTTCCTGCTGCCTTGGAAAAGCGGCCAGCATACTTAAGGACCCCACACATCCTGGACATTCTCTCTCCCACCTTCTTCCATCGGGAAAAAAATACAAAAGTCTGAGGTCATGCACCAACCGATTCAAGAACAGCTTCTTCCCTGCTGATGTCAGTTTTTTGAATGGGCCTACCTTGCATTAAGTTGGTCTTTCTCTACACCTTAGCTGTGACTGTAACACTACATTCTGCACTCTCTTGTTCCCTTCTCTATGAACGGTATGTATAGCATGCAAGAAACAATATTTTATTAATTCATGTGACAGTAATAAATCAAATCAAAAATGAAATAAATGAACGGATGACGTGTTTTTGGTGTTGATTGAGGGATAGAAATATTAACTTTTCCATGTTACATTTTCCATGGCAATGCTTCTACCAACAAGAATCTACTTGCCAACCAATCAGCGCACTCCTTTACAAGCAGCATCTATTGTTATCATCCATTACTGTTGGTAATTTCTTGTGAACTGTGATGATGAGTGCAAGATGAAAAACGTTGATAGAATGTCTCTTTTTTCAGCAATACTCAAGTTCTGTACTATCAAATGACTTTGGGAAGGGAGATTGACTGATAAAGGGTGATTGAGGAAACTGGGCCTGTATTCTCTAGAGTTTAGAAGAATGAGCAGTGACCTCGCTGAAGCACATTAAATTCTTACAGCACTTCACACAGAAAGAATGTTGTCCCTGGCTAGAGGGGCCTAGACCCAAGGACCCAGTCCCAGGATAAGGAATGGACCATTAAGGACTAAGATAAGGAGGAATTCCTTCACTCAGTGGATGGGGAATCTTTGGAATTCTCTCCCTCAATATACTCAAGGATTGTGGAGGCTCAGTCATTGAGTATATTCAAGACAGAGATTGATGGGTTTTGAGATATTAAAAAGCATCAGAGGATATGGAGATGGTGCAGGAAGTGGCATTGAGGTTGGAAATCAGTTATGATTTAGTTGAGTAGTGGGGCAGACTGACGGGGTAGAATAACCTGAGCTATTACCTCTATTTCCAATATTCCTAGATAAATAGAATGTATATGAAGCGTAGACATTGTAATGATGCTGAAAAAATGGCAATTTCTAACCAGCAAGAACTCACTTAGTGCAATTGTTATGTTCTTCTGATAAGAGTGAGCATACAAATCACGTGATAAGGATTTGTAAAAAAAAACATGGTTCTTTCTTTGAAGAAAGGAGCATATACACAGAATGTCAACTGGGAGACTAGAGATATACAAGTGACAATTCTCCTCTTGCTGCTTAAGGACTGAGTACAAGTCATGGGACTACGACATCACATCCTGTCAAGGTAATTGACAGCAATTTAAGATATGTCACCCTAGCCTCTGCTTGTAAGGGCCAAGTAACAGTCACTAGGCCATGACCATCTCCAACAAGGCAGAATCCAGCCCTTATCCCTTGACATCCAATGGCTTTACCATTGCTCAATACTCCACTGTCAACATCCTGAGGAGTTACCATTGAACAGAAGCTGAACTGAACTGGCCATATAAATACTGTGGTTACAAGAGCAGGTCAGAGGCTAAGAATTCTGTGGTGAATAACTCATTTCTTGATTCTCTGAACCCTGTCCGCCATCCAAAAGACATAAATCACAAGTGTGATGGAATATTTTCCACTTGCCTGGATGAGTGCAGCTCCAACAACACTCAAGAAGCTTGACACCATCTGGGACAAAGAATCACATTAGATTGGCACTGCATCCACAAACATTCAATCCTTCTTCACCAATGCACAGCCGCAGCGTTGTAAACCTTACAAGATGCACTGCAAAAATTCACCAAGGCTCCTTCAACAGAACCTTCCAAAGCCATGACCTTCACCACCTAGAGAGACATGGGCAGTCGATACCTGGGAACACCACCATCTGGAAGTCCCCGTTCAAGCTACTTACCGTCCTGCGTTGGAATTATGTCACTGTTTCTTCACTGTCGCTGGATCAAAATCTTGGAACTCCCTCCCCAGCAGCACTGTGGGTGTTCCGACGTCCCGTGGGCTGCAGCAATTCAAGAAGGCAGCTCACCACCACCTTCTCAAGGTCAATTAGGGGTGAGCAATAAATGTTGGCCTGGACAGCAACTTCCACATCCCAGGATCGATTTTTTTTTAAAAATGGCACCAGCAATGATTTCATAAGTAGGATTGCCTTGTACAAGGGAAAAAAAATAGCAGGGCTTTGGAAAAAGAGCAGGATTGTTGGATGGCACTTATAACAAGCTGGCAAAGATGTGAGTGGCCAAAGGTGTGTTCCTGTGTTGTATCGTTGGAGGAGGTTGTTTCAAATGTAGCTTTCTCACAATACTGCATGAAAATGGAGCCAGATGGACGTTCCAAATCCCGAGATACTACTAGCATGGGATTCATTTAAAGAGCAAATGGAAAAGATGTAGAAAAAAGTAAATTTCCAGTAAAGATAAAACTGTGAGAAGCAAAGACTGGATATTAATCAAATGTGAAATGAAAACAAGCAGAATTTAGTATTCATAGGAGACATAACAACAACCACAACAGCCAGGCTAATGAGGAAAAAGGAATCTTGTAATGACTATGATGAGGTCTGACAGAAAGTTTATAAATAAAATTCCACAAAGGATAAAGTACTGGCCAGTTCTGTTAACAGTCTGGCCTCACATGTTTGGTAAGTCCATACAAACTATTGTAAAATTATATGATTGTGTTGCCTGAGGTAAGTAGTTTATGAAAATTACCATTTAATGATCTGAAATGTATGTCATTCACATATTTTCACAATTGTTATGTTCCAGTTTTTTGATAAGCAGTCCAACAACATTTTAATGACATCAGAACCCAGATTTTCACCAAGGAATTGGATTTACAAAGTTGGGAAAAGTCCCAGCTATGCAAACCCCAACTTTAAAAATGGCTGCCTGGACCAGGCTGGATTCGAAGGATAGTCCTGGAAAAACTGGGGGGGTTGCCGGGTGTACAGGTGGGCTAGGCAGAAGAGATTCCTCAGGGAACTGGCAACGTGTCCAACATTTAAAAATAAAGAATAAAACATGAACTATCCCACAAATCCCCACCCTCAATCCCCACATATGCCACATCCTTGTCAATCCATGTCCCTCTACACCCCCATGGCCCTCAAGCCTTTGTGCCAAGTTATGCCCCTCACCCAGTTCCTCATGACCCCTCATGATCTCCAAGTCAACCTCTGGCCCTTCATGACTGAGGCAGGAGTCCAGTCATGTCTGGGGCACTCAGGGATGGGGAAGCCAGCGATGAGGCCATGTAATGTTTGTGGGGGGGGGAGGGCAAGGGGTGAGAGGCCAACAATCAGGCCAACGATATGCGATGTGCATGGGGAGAGTGAGAGGCCAGCAATGAGACCAGCAATTTCCGTGGGGGGGGTTAAGGCCAGCGATGTCTATGCTGGGAGGATTTGTTTAGCAATCTCTCAGAGGTGTGTGCTTGTGTAGGGTCAAATCAGTGCACTGATTTCAGCCTCTTCAGTGGGAATAGGTCCTGCCCCCAGACTTCTGGAGTGATTCATGCTTGTTCACTCTGTGGTGTACAGGGTGTGGGAAAAAAACCAACGCAATTTACCCAGCTTTCACATGAATCTTTTTGGGAGAATCTCAACCCAAGATGTAGTGGCAATGCCGGGGGACTCAGAGGGTCACTGAAATCCCCAGGTGATCAGGGACATGGCTGGGCAGTGACCATTTCACCGTGCCCATCTGGCAATGCCCACCTGGGACTCTGGATGTGTCCAGCTGTGCCAGTGGGGCACTGTCAGTATGCCAGTGGGGGAGTGCCAAGTGGATATGGCCTGAGTGGGTTGGGGTCTGAGCCCTTAATGGGGGGGCTATGCAGGAGGGGGTTATGACAGGGAGGGCTATGAAGGCGGGGTGTCATGATGGGGTGGCTATGATGGGGTTGTGAAGGTGTGGCTCTGGGGTCGGGGGTGGTCTGGCATTTTGGGGGTCAAGCAGGGGCCCCAGTGCACTGATGCTGGCAATCTGTGTCAGAGAAGGGTGGGAAAACATGCCACTGAAGTGAAGGGAGGGGGGGCGGCGGGTGGATTCCGATGGGGGGAAAGAGGGGTCTTCCAGCACACTGTGAGATCAGGGTGTTCTTTCGAAAGGGCACTGGATTGCTTTATAGCCTGGCTTACCAGTGTGCTTAGGCCCCTCCTCTCTGGCGCACAGCTCACTGTTCTCCCAGAAAATGACAATTGTGGGACAATTGCAGTCCAGTTTGCACTGATGATCAGTCCAGTTTTCGCACTGTGATGACACTTAATCACTTTCTTTCTGGAAATTCCACCCTTTGTGTCAATCCATCACACAAACCAGTCTCCCATCCATTGACTCTGTCTACACTTCCCGCTGCCTGGGCAAAGCAGTCGGCATAATGGAGGACCCCACGCACCCCGGACATTCTCTCTTCCACCTCCTTCCATCAGGAAAAAGATACAGAAGTCGGAGATCACGTACCAACTGACTCAAGAACATCTTCTTCCCTGCAGACTTTTGAATGGACTTACCTTGTATTAAGTTGATCTTTCTGTACAGCCTAGCTATGACTGTAACACTACATTCTGCACTCTCTCCTTTCCTTCTCTATGATCGGTATGCTTTGTCAGAATAGCACGCAAGAAACAATACTTTCACTGTATGTTAATACATGTGACAATAATAAATCAAATCAAATCAAAACCATGCTCCCCACTTGCCTTCCCATCTATTTTTGTGTCATGCATAAACTTGGCAATAATATATTCAGCATCTGCCGTACTTTGCGTGGTTATATTGATTAGGGTTTTTTTCAGGTAAGGACACTAACGGAACCAAGGTGGGTAAATGGAGCTTAGATATCATTGGGCACAGACCAGCGAACAGAATGGTGGGATACTGCCAAGGTGCTGAATGCCCCCCTCCTGTAACCCATCAGGTTAAGTGGATAAAAGAGTGGGATTAAGTCAGATATGAAGAGGTTTACCTCTCCAACTATCTTTTAAAAGTGAAGTTACAAAAGAAAGAAACCTTTTAAATCAAGGAATGTGAACACACTGACAATTATGTAAGCCACGGGACGCAGCAAACCTGCTCATTGCATTTTCATTAATCAAAACCACTTTCGGAAACTCTTAAATGAAATAAAATTAAATTCTAATGAAATTTTTTTCCAGCCAAGAAAATTAATCAAAGCTGCTCAGGAAAGTAACATTTCATTTTTCCAAAATGTTCTTTCCACTGAACATATCACAATATATAAAAAGTGATCAGCTCTCAAAAAATGCAACACAATGGCAATAAAATTCCATTTTTTCCTGGCAACCGTTGCTTTTCTTTGATTAAAGGTCTTTGGTTTTGCTACCTCCCAGTTGCAGGCACTGCGTGGGCTTTGTTTAAAGCTCCTATGGCATTTCTCAGGGGTTTTTCCAATGAAAATTGACACCGAACTATGTAAGGAATATTCACCGGAGTTCTACCATCTCACCTGCCGTGGAATTGGAGCGGGCAAGGGTCCAACAATGGAAATCTCCATTGATCACGGGTGGGAATTTCCAATCTCGCTCAAGCAAGGGCGTAAAATCCCACCCACTAGGTCAGGTTGCTAAAAGCTTGGTCAGAGAAGGAGGTTTCAAGGAGCATCTTAAAGAGTTAGGGAAGAGAAAACATTTACAGAGGGAATTCCAGAGCTCAGACAGCTGAAGGCAAGGCCGCCAACGATGGTGTGATGGAAATTGGGGATGCACAGCAGGCCAGAACTGGAGGAGCACTGATATCTCTGGGGGTTGTAAGTCTGGAGGGTTATTACAGCATTACATCATGGTTGGCTCAGAACCACAGTGTTATTTAGATCAGGGTTGCAGGAGCCTAGTGTCCAGTGCAATGAACGGGGGAGGCACCATTGGGAAATGTACAACATTTCTTCATAGCCCCTCAAGTGTTGAGCTGTTAAATAGAAGGGGTCAAGCCTGTGTGTCTGAGCATTCACACTGAGCGTCAGGGGAACAAGAGGCAGTTAAACAAAGCCCACGCAGTGCCTGCAACTGGGAGGCAGCAAAACCCAAGGCCTTTAATCAAAGAAGGGCAGTGATTGCCAGGAAAAAAAAAATTTATTGCTATTGTGTTGCACTTTTTGAGAGCTGATCACTTTTTATATATTGTGATATGTTCAGTGGAAAGAAAACGATGGAAAAATGAAATGTTACTTTCCTGAGCAGCTTTGATTAATTTTTTTGGCTGGAAAAAAATTTCATTAAAATTTATTTTTATTTCATTTAAGAGTTTACGAAAGTGGTTTTGATTAATGAAAATGCAATGAGCAGGTTTGCTGCATCCCATTACTTACATCAGTGGTCTCCAAGCTCCGATCCAGGTACAGCCCACTGAGGGCCAGATGTGGCCCACAGGCCATAGTTTGGAGATCCCTGACTCACATATTGTCAGTGTGTGCACAGGTTAAAGGTGCTATATAAACGCAAACTGTTGTTTATTACCTTGCTCCATTGTTTAGTAAGGTAACAATATTAAGTGGGAGAGCCAAGCTAATTCCACGCTGGGCCCCACTTTCTTCCCTATAGACATCTGATATTCCTTTATTTTATCTGCATCATTTCAAGCGTCAACTACTTCCAGAATTTTTGCAACAGCTGCTCATCCATTAATTCCAGCAACATCTTTTGAAAATTTAGACTATGAATTATTTAAGAGATGCAATATTAGAAATTGGAAATTAAAATTGAAGATTTCTATTTCAGCTTAGTCCTGTCGGCATCACAGATTGATAACCGTGTTTACACAGATTCTTCAGCGTCTACAGAGAAGAAACAGATTGGTGATTTATCTGGGTTCCTTTTACCAGAATCGGTTCTGAAGAAGAGTTGACAGCAAAAATGTCAGCAGTAGAACATAGAACAGTACAGCATAGAACAGGCTCTACGATGATGCACCAAACATGATGCAAATTAAACTAATCCCTTCTGCCTGTCTTTGGTCTATATCCTTCCATTCCTTGCATATTTCCACAGTACATTCATTGTAGTGTTAATGTAAGCCTACTTATGAAACTCATATATAAACTTTTACTTTATTCATGTTCCCATCTAAAAGCCCCTTAAGTGCCCCTATCATATAAAAACAAAGAAAATTACAGCGAAGGGACAGGCCCTTCGGCCCTCTAAGCCTGCACTGACCATGCTGCCCGACTGAACTCAAACTTCCCACCCTTCTGGGGACCATATCCCTCTATTTCCATCCTATTCATGTATTTGTCCAGACGCCCCTTAAAGCTCTCATATCTGCTTCCACTACCTCTCCCGGCAGCGAGTTCCAGGCAGCCACCACCTTCTGTATAAAAAACTTGCATCGTACATCTCCTTCAAACATTACCCCTCGCACCTTAAACCGATGCCCCCTAGTAATTGATTCTTCCACTCTGGGAAAAAGCTTCTGACCATCCACTCTGTCCATGCCCCTCATTATCTTGTAGGCTCCTATCAGGTTGTCCCTCAACCTCCGACATTCCAGTGAGAACAAACCAAGTCTCTCCAACCTTTCCTCATAGCTGATGCCTGCTGTGCCAGGCAACATCCTGGTAAGTATTTTCTGTATTCTCTCCAAAGCATCCACATCCTTCTGGTAATGTGGTAACCAGAATTGAAGACTATATTCCAAGTATCTGCCTCAACTACTACCCCAGCCATGTGTTCCAGACACGTACCACTCTCTGGGCCCTATTTTACCATCGAATTGCGCCCATTTTCGGACGTAAAAACTTGGTCCGTGCAGATTCCCACTTTATCAAGGCCCAAAAATGGCTACAACTGGAACCACGCCCGAAACAGTTGCCACGTCAATTTAAATACATGCAAATGCATTTAAATTGACTTCATGAGCTGGACACCCAATCTTACCTGCATTTTGCTTATGAGGAGAGCTTATGAGGAGAGATTGAGTAGGTTGGGCCTGTACTCGGAGTTTAGAAGGCTGAGGGGGGATCTTATAGAGACTTACAAGATAATGAAGGGGCTAGATAGGGTAGAGGTAGAGAGATTCTTTCCACTTTGAAAGGAAACCAGAACAAGAGGGCACAGCCTCAAAATAAGGGAGGGGGGGCAGTTGAGAACAGAGTTGAGGAGGAACTTCTTCTCTCAGAAGGTGGTGAATCTCTGGAATTCTCTGCCCATTGAAGTGGTAGAGGCTACCTCGTTGAATATGTTTAAGTCAAGGGTAGATAGATTTCCGATCGATAAGGGAATTAAGGGTTATGGGGAGAGAGCGGGAAAGTGGAAGTGATCCACTTCAGATCAGCCATGATCTTATTGAATGGCGGGGCAGGCTCGAAGGGCTAGATGGCCGCCTATTTCTGCTCCTATTTCTTATATTCTTATTTCCCTCTCTACCATTGCATTTGCCAATCCAGACTTGGTGCGAAAAAGACTTGTTCGGCAAAGGTCTGTTTCGGGTGATTCAGCTTCTGAAGAGGTAAGTTCAGAGCTCCCAGCGGCTCTCTGACTCAGATCAGTTTGTTGGGGAGGGAGGGAGGGAGCGAGGCGGGCCAAATCATTCTCTGGTGAGGAGGAGGCAGGTCAGATGTATCTCTGGTGGTGCCGGGGCGGGGGGAAGAGGAGGGAGGCCCGATCACTCTCTGGTTGGTGGGGGGGGGGGGGGGGGGGTGGCAGGGGTGAGGGGGATCCACTGCCACTCTGCAAGTGATCAGTGGGGGGCAGAGGGTCACGATTAGTCTGGGCATTGGAGGGGGGGGCGGGTGGATAAGGGGGACAGTTATGTTGTGGAGCTGAGGCGATGATGTCTGTGGGGGCCATCGCTCCTGTTTTTTGCCCCCAGGCCGCTTTATCTGCTTTTTGTGGCCTGGAAGCGATGTGACAAGGAAACGGTTTTTGAATTTTTTTCACTGCGCATGCGCAGTTGAAGGCCCTAATTGAAGCTACAGTGTTTTGGGCATGCTAAATCCTGCCCACAACGCGATTCAGATTTGTAACTTATTTTTCAGGCTGAGTGCGTATGGGAACACCTGAGAAGAAGTTTCCAAGTTGGATCTGAATTGCGCCCAGTTTCAGCACTTCAGAGTCAAAATGGTAAAATTGACCCCCCAGACTTGTCCTTCACATCCCCTTTGAACTTTCCCCCTCTCACCTTAAGTGCATGCCCCCTAATGTTAGACATTACTTCTGTGGGAAAAAGCCCCGAATGAACATGAAAACAGGAGAAATTTGTGCCATGTGTTGGGTGACTTAAAAATCAAATTTTACCTGAATTTGTCAAAAAAACTTACTAAATGTGCAACTCGGCAGCAGGCGGAGTGGGTAGGGCCTGCATTTTCCAAAAGACAGAGGGCACAGTTGTGCATGTGAAGAAATCTGCCACTGCCTTCCTCAACTAACTGGCCTTCTGGCTGATCATCACGTGCCCCCCTCCACCCCTGCAACTAGGCTACCATGGGGCTCCACAGACAATGAACACCACCACCCCCTCCACCTGGTTCTACTAGCGAGGCTATCGTATCCAGTCCCTGTTGATGGGGACCATACATGATCTTCACTGGAGAGATCCTTCCCTAACAAAGTCACAGAGGCAAGACAGCCTGGATGATTCTGTCCTGAGCTCACTAATAATAGTATTTAAATCACACTTAAATGTGATTGAAATATTGAGATCAGCCCTGTGCACTTTTCAGTTGCGAGGTTGAACTCGCTGAATACCTGGTACAGGAAGAGCTCGAGAAGTGAGAAATCTGGTCCGATTTCTCAACTCCCTCATGATCTCACCAGCTCACCCCACCCCTCTGATTGTCAACCCTATCTGTGCCTCTCATAATTATGTAGACTTCTCTCATGTCTCTTGCCTTTTACATGTGCTGACTGACCTGTTTACTGTTTCCCACAAATTCTATTTGTTGTAAATGTGTAATTATTTAGATTGCCAACAAACATTCATCAGCAGTGAAGTGTATCTCAAGCCGGGATCCCATCCAGGTTCATACATAGAGCTCATCATGAGGATGCAGCTCTGTCCGTCCTGTCTATGCCGCCCCTTTGCACAAGCTAATCATTTAAGACCCGCTCCCCTACGCTTTCCTCACAGCACTGCAATTTTTTTTAATTTCTCTTTTAAGTTTGCTTTCTTTTGAGGGTTACTATGAAATCAGCTGCCACCACCTTTACAGATAACAGATTTCAAATTCAATCGTCAATAACATTCTCTCCCATCGTCCCAGTTTGCTGAGGACTGCAGCAATGGATAGCTGGCAGAAAATGTGATGTCAACCATACGGTAGCTCTGCATTGGCCTCTTTTAAGCCCCAAACTCATACATGTTTCCATGTCCAACCTTCTGTCAGAAGTGGATATTCTCCTCCTGTCACAAAGCATGGAATATTACTGGACTTGGCTTTAGTCCTGTAAGTCAGACATGATTGGGAACTGTGGGATGAGGTAGTTCTTCTGGCAGCCTGCACTGATGATTCAAATATTGTGGGGTGAATAGAAACCTTAGAGGACATCCCATTAGATCTTGACAGGGGATTTTAATCATGAATAAACATTCCAAAGAAAAGTGGAAGGTTCTCCCTTTGCAGATTAAAAATGAGAGGAAACCAGGTGTTTGACATTGAGGCTTGTAATTGTAATGGAAAGATCTACAGCCTGTACGCTGAGTAATTGTATTCTGTGGTTCGGAAAGGGAGAAGATTGTTTTATTTTGGCTTTTTGAGATGCAGTATATTGCAAATCCTCCCCACTCCTTGTGAAAAAGATAAATTTGATTTATTAGTCACAAGTAGGCTTACATTAACGCTGCAATGAAGTCACTGTGGAAATCCCCTAGCCACTGCACTCCGACATCTGTTCAGGTACACCGAGGGAGAATTTAGCATGGCCAATGCACCTAACCAGCTCATCTTTGGAGTCTAGGAGTAAACCACACAGACATGGGGAGAATGTGCAACCCGAGCTGGGAATTGAACCCGGGTTCCTGGAGCTGTGAGGTAGTACTGCTAACCACTGCGCCACTGTACCTTGTGAAAGTAGTACCACTGTTATACAGTGGACACAGAGAAAGCATAGAAAGCTATATTGGTTCTGTGGGTAATACGCATGCATGCCGAGAAACCAGAGTTGACATTCTGGTGCAGCACTATGTTATGACCCAGACAGAAGGAGGGCACTGTCTGCCTCTAGTTCCGCTGCTCTGCAGGTCACATATATATTTAAATGATTTTTCCAGCTGTAGCTTTCTATCCAAACATGTGCTTTACCTTGAAGTTTCAGAATGACCACATAGTGCCCCAGGTTTCTTCAATAAACAATAAAATTATTAGATTATTATAAAACCAGTCTTTTCGAGGAGAAAGGCTGTGCTTATTAACATACAACATGAAATATGAGAATATAACAATTACTGTTTCTAAAATACACTAATCCACACACATCAAACAAGAACTGACCCACCTTTGGCTCCAACCCCAGCCCCCCTCCCCACTTCCAACTCAGATACCTCCTCCTGTCTCCAACTCCAAACACACCCTCCCTTCCCAACTCTCAATTCAGCTCCAGTCTGACCCCTCACTCTGGCTGCTGGGACATGCCCTACCTCACTGCGGCCAGTTACTCTGCACTGATGCTCTGGAGGTGCTCTGCACAGCTACTGTCTCTCCCATCCTGAATGAGGTTGGTGCATTTGGCGAGAATGGCAATCTCTGACGGATTGAGGAGATTACCGGCCGTTCTCTCAGATTAAATCATTCTGCAATTCAAGTATTTGTGATGTGGAGCGCTGCACTCTTGGAAAGGCGATACTGAGGAAGTGCTCTGACGAAGGGTCACCTAGTCTCAGCAGATGCTGCCAGACCTGTTGAGATTTTCCAGCACTTTTTGTTTTTGTTTCAGATTCCAGCATCTGCAGTATTTTGCTTTTAACTGAAGAAGTGCTCACTGTCATTGAATCCCAACACTACAGAAGGAGGCCATTTGGCCCAACTCTCCAGAATAGCATCTAACCCAGGTCCATCCCCCCTCCCCCTCCCCCTCCCCCTCCCTACCCTATCCCCATAACCTCCTGTATTTACCATGGCTAATCCACCTAACCTATACATCTTTGGACACTAAGGGGCAACTTAAGTGATACTAATCCACTTAACTTGCTCACCTTTGGACTGTGGGAGGAAATCAGAGCATCTGGAGGAAACCTATGCAGACATGGGGTGAACGTGCAAACTCCACACAGTCACCCAAGGCTGGAATTGAACCTGGGTCTCTGGTGATGTGAAGCAGCAATGCTAACCACTCTGCCACCGTGTCACCCTGTCGGAAGGGCAGTTCTGAGAAAATGCAGCACTGTAGGAAGTTCAGCACTAAAGTAATGCAGCACCGTCAGAACGTCAATACTGAGGGAGCACAGTACTGTTGGAAGGGCAGTATTGAGTTAGTGCTAGGCTGCAGAAGGATCAATACTGAGGAAGTGCTGAATTGTAGGAGAGTCAGTGCTGAGGGACTGCGATACTGTCAGAGGGACAGTGTTGAGAAAGAGTTTCAGTGTTGTAGTGGGAATACTATGGGACTGAGGAGATGTATTTCATTGACATTGGGATCTGAGTAAACTCTCAGAAGTAAAAAGATCTTTCATTGATATTGTGCTTTTTTTCTGATATCACTGCTATACCTTTAATAGTGTGTTTACTGTTGCAAATTTGAATATTGTTGAAAAAAGGAACAAGCTGTCAAAACTTTTTGTCTTGTACTCATCAAGACAGTAATGGAAATAAACCAATTGTAAAGGGAACAACAATTTATACTGCACGAAAAGAGAGAAGTCATAGACATTTCCACTGCATTACTATATGGTGGTGAAGTAGACACAAAACCATTGTTCTGGATCTGTGTTCATTGAATTTGTGAACTTGATAACTCATGCAGTTGAGTTTAGTTTCAATGGTACCACGTATGCCCTATAGGGTGATGTTGTCATGGGATCCTCTCTCAGAGTATATTTCACAAACGTTTTTGTCAGTTTCCAAGAGGGAAAAATTTTTGACGGAAAAACAGCTCGCCTCCGAATCCTTGCATATTTCTGACACGTAGATGATACTTTTGCTGTATTTGAATCTGCAGCTACACGTTAGAATTTCCTTACAACCATAACGAGCCCCACTCTGTGCTCAAATTCACCTTTTGAACTGGACCAGAAAAATGAGTTCCCTTTCCTCACTGTACCAGTCGGGAAATCTGCCAGTGGGTTCTCTGTGTCTGCCTACCACAAGGCTCCCTTCACTGGTCAATATATACATTGGGATTTCCACTTTTCCATGTGCTAATAAGATTGGTCTTATTGACAGTTCCATAAATAGGGCCTACCGGGGAAGTTTGGCGCTGAAATCGGATGAATCAAAGCCTTCCTGTGGGATAACGGCTGCCCCAATCAGATCATTTCATGCTGCCTATCGCACAAACCCATGACTGGGCCTAGGGCTGCCACGTTCAGTCCTGCAAAGTGTCCAGTCTCAACTTAGTCCGGAAGGGTAAAGTACCTCAGATATTTGAAGATGAAGCGAATCATTTCATGTTGCCACTCTGCAACAGCAACACGAGTTTATTCTCAGGTAACTGAATGCTGCTGTCAAGCCAACCAGACATTCAGCGTTTTTACACAAATGAGTAATGTGGTAGATGAATTTCAGTGCCGATGTGATAACAGGTGTGTGGGCCGCATGTCCCGATGACTCACAGATTGTATCAGCCAGCATAACCCTTGGTTATTCATAGCAAGCAAAGTACTGACCATACTCAACCAGCCTGCATCTGAAAATCTCAAAACACAGTGTCCAAAATTAAATATGACTCCACAACTGGACAGCACATGCTGAACAATCCTGATTATGCTAAGAATTAAACTGACAGCCAATTTGAGATGATCAGTCAGGCACAAATATGAGGTGTGGTTTACATACGTGTGATAGAAGCCACATATATTCACACACAAGCTCCTGTCAGACTGAAAGAGAATGCCCATATTGCATCCTTTACAATTAAATGGAAGCTTGGGATTGGCTATTCTCCATGACAATGCCTTATCCAATCAGAGGAAACCTGCCTGGTTTGAATTTGAATAAAACTTGACAGTTAACTGTTCTCTGGTACGTTCTCCAAGGCAACACCTCTACCAATCAGAATCTACTTGTTAATCAATTATGCAGCAAATATTGTTGGGTCTTTCACAATTGGTATTCTTGCGTATTCGTCCTGATGAGTACAAGCTGAAAAGCTTCTTTTTTAGCAATACTCAAGTTCCATACTACCAAATGACTAGTTGTTAATTTATGCATAGTAAGTTTCCACAAACAGCGATGTAATCATGGCCAGGTAATCTGATTTAATAATGTTAGTTGAGGATTAAATATTCTCTACAATTAATGCCATTATATTTGTTGCATCCATCCAAAAGATGGTGGCCGGAATTCTCCTTTTCCTACCTGCCACTGGAATTGTAGCGAGAGGGGGCAGACCATGTAAAGGTCCATTGATCTCAGACAGGATTTTCTGGTTTTGAGGTGAGTGTGGCTGGAGATGTCTGATAGTGCTGCTCCTTCTTGTGCTGCACTGGAATCTCCACCAAATCTCTGGAGTAGGGACTTGGCTCACAACCTGTTGACTCAGAGGTGAGAGTGCTACCGAGTAAACTATGGCTGATACTCAATTTGTGTGTAATTAAAATGATTATCCATCAGAAAACAATACTGTAAACTCATTCATAGCAATGATAAGAACTAATTTTGCCCACTCCTACACTTTCATAGAACCCTACAGTGCAGAGAGAGGCCCTTTAGCCCACCAAGTCTGCACCAAACACAATCCCACCCAAGCCCTACCCCCATATCCCATCCACTAATCCCTCTAACTAACACATCCCTAAACACTAAGAGGCAATTTCTTAGCATGGCCAATCAACCTAACCTAACCCATCTTTGGACTGTGGGAGGAAACCAAAGTACCCGGAGGAAACCCGCACAGACACGAGGAGAATGTGCAAACTCCACACAGATAGTGACCCAAGCCAGGAATCGAACCCAGGACCCTGGAGCAGCAGTGCTAACCACTGTGCTACTGTGCCGCTACTTTCGCCTTCCATCACCTGAATGTTCTTGTCCTGACTCTCGAAGTATCTTCCACATAAACTAATTCACCCAACCTTGACAAACAAACAAAAGATTATACAGAGACTGAAAATCAAATAAAAACTGAAACTGCTTAGCTGAGATGAAGAGAAACATTGAGGCAATCGTTCAGGTCCCTGACCTTTTGTTACAACTACCTTGGCCTGTTGTGTTTGAGGCTGTTGGTTGGTCTTTATAAATTTAATTGTTCTATCCCTCTGGAAATCTTCAACTTCAAAAAATGAATGCAAGAGAAACAATATGTCAATAACTTTGTTGTAGTCACAATATTCCACACTTGGACACCTAAATAATTTTTGCATTTTCTGTGGAGAGGTATTTCGATGAAAGTTAGTGTTGATTTGTTGACTTCGCTTTGATCTTCAGAGTTTTCGCCTAAGTTCCACTTTTATCTCCAGCAAATGTACACTGGTTGAGGTTTGTTTTCTCTGTGGATCTTTGAGGTGTCTGCCAGGGCTTACTAACTGACCCAACTCTAAACCAGAACATTAACCGATGCGTTACACATGTTCAGGATCTCCGGAGGACAGAATGAGTTAAGGGTGGGCAGGAGAATGAGGATGAAGGAGGGGAGAGGAGGGCAGTTTGGGAAGAATATGGCTGTTGTTGAGCAATCAAACTGCCCAATCTCCCTTCCTCTTCCCCTCCCTCCTGCCCATCCTTAACCCATTCCCTCCTCTGAAGGTACTGAACATGTGAACATTTAGACCTACACAATCCAGGAGGTTACTTGGTCTGGGGAGAACGCTTACAATGGAATGGAGTTGCAACTTATGTCCCATGTGTTTTACAAACGAATCACAGCCACTATCTATCTGCTGCTATCTCTTCACTGAGAATGTTAAATTCACCTGCTGCCAGTATGATTCCCTGACAAATCTTCCCCACCACCCTCCCACCTCCCCCCCATCACATCCCCACCATCACTAGTTTGATTATTTTGAAAGCAAATTCCAGAGACAACATTCAGCTCCCTTACACACCATGACACGAGAAGTATTGTGGGTTTGGAAGAATTCAGAAGCAAAATGGGTGCCAGATGGACAAACTTTAAACGAGCCTCTTTGTTTTTCAGCTTCTCCAATTGATGTGGGGTCTGGGGTCCTATTGCATCAAGGACAGCACTCCAAGTGAATAGACAAAGCAAGTGTCTTATTTAATCATAGACCGATCATGAGGAGAAGCATTTATTTCCATCTCTTTTATTCCTGATAGTTTGGAAAAAAAAATTCAAGATGTAAAGTGCAGTGGGCACAAATATTTGCACAAGTTCGAAAAAAAATAGTTCCTGAGGTCTTGATATGAATTGAGAGAGGCACAGCGTCAGGATAAGGAGTTGATCATTTAAGACTCAGAAAGGGAGGAATCTCTTCATTCAAAGAGTTGTGAATCTTTGGAGTTGTGGGAGAGAGTGGTATGGATCAGGCCGGGGGCTTATGGGATAGGTCTCATGTAGACGATGAGTTTGGACATGAAGCTCAGGAAATGAGAATTTGAGGAAGGGTTCCTGCAAAACCCAACTGACTCACTGATACCATTCAGAAAAGCTGGACTGCGCTAAACGTTATTCTAAACTACACAACATGGCTGACTCCGCATGCCGCTCCAATTACCATGAATAATAAATAAAACCCCTTGAAAACCAGCCACTAAGTTCCGCCAGAATCCCATTGATGTCACTCAATAGTTGAGTGACTGGGAGCTGGGACGGTTTATCTGGAAGCGATGTGTCCGAGAGCTAGTGTACATGGAGTAACTTGGAATTGGGTGCGTTCCAGTGAGCAGGCAAGGAACAGGGAATTTCCATAGCGGATTGCCTGGAATTTCCGATTCCTTTTCTCATTTAAGTTAAATGAACTATTGTGCTCTGATTAATGGGGCTCATTACAGAACATTTAACTTCAAGCAGTGAAGACAAATGAGGGGCAGCAGTGTGCACTACTTCCAATATTGAGTCCGATCCAGCAGTAAATGAGTGCTCCTGGCACCAAAAAAAGACAAATCATACTGAATTTTTAAATAATGTGAGGCCCTTTGCGGCAGCTAAGAAGAACTGTGGAAAATCGGATCATAAATACTGTATTGCACAACAAGCTTGTCTCACATCCACCCCCATCCCCGTCACAGAAAAAATATTGTCCCAGATCTTCTGGTCTCTGGATGCTTGGATCCTGGAAGGTATGTGTGAGGACCCACTGGAAGTCCTAGTGCAGGTGATTCCATGGGCATGGTCTGAAACTCTTCACCTCTGAGCCAGTGTTGGAGATTCATTTGGTTCCAATTCACTTAGCTGGCTAGTTACTGTTATCGGATGACAAATTTTATAAAATTGGATACACAATATGGAAGCAGACTAAAGTTGCACTCAGAGCCTCCCCACTAAAGGTCACAAGGGAACAGACACAGACTGGCAGGCAAGGACATGCTTTTAGAATGCAAATGAGGGCTAGCACACAAAGGGAACTGGACAGGATGGCACCTACAGGAACTAAATTAAAAGTACACCCCCATCCGACCAAATCAGCACCTCTGATCTAATCAAGCAACCCTCTATGGAGGCACCTAAAGATTAGCATAACTAAGGAAACATCCATGACCCCACAAACTTCCTCAAAATAGTCAAACACCCATTGTTCAACCCCAGACATTCTAGACCATTAATAAACCCATCAGACAGAAATGATTAACACACACTTAAAACCATCGTTACAATACTTGAAGACCTCGAAACAGGATGGTCAGAGTTGAATACTGTAAACAAAACATTAGCAATTGAATTGTACAATGTACCGAAGTTCAGGTATAACTGTAACCCATTACGGCGGGTCTTTAGAGTGCTTTCGGGACAGTTCTGTTTGTATGTCCTGACAGCTCCTCCGTCGACGTAAAAATAAAGCTGTGCCACTGTTGAACCTGACCCTAAGTCCGTAGTGGTCGCGTTCACCCATTGCGCTAACAGATACCCAGGAAATGTTAGACAGAGAAAATCATAACCAAGTCCTGGTTAACAGAGCAGGTCAAGAAGAAGGTCACCAATATCTTCACAAGGATGTAAGATGGGCAATAAAAGAGCCAGCGAAACCCATGTCCCATAAAAGGCGATGGGGAGATTTTCCACTCCCGGATTCGGGGGGCAGGACCAGCAGCAGGAAAGCCTGTGGGAGTCCCAAAGCGTGATTTACTCCTGAGGGATTCCTGTACCAAACGTCCCCAGCCCCTGCTAATGACACAACGACAATCCTGATGTTGAAAATCAGGATATCAATTTGAATATATTGAAATGTAATGATTAAGCCTCTCTGCCTGTTAGTTCTCACCAATTTTAGGAGGGGCAATCTTGAGTCCATGCTCGCTGTCCATGTGAATACCAGCCGGGGCTCAAGATCTGGAAGTTACAGATTTCGTCAGCAAGTTTGAGATTTCGGATCTTCCCCACACCTCATCAGCGATCTCACCAGGTTCATGCCCATAACATCACAAATTTGCTTTACGTGCATTTGAATAGATTGTAATATAATTAACCTGCCCCATTGCCAGATATTGACCCCCTGCTGAATAATGACACTGTGCAAACGTGACATGATATTGGCATGGTTTACAACAGGTTAGCTGAGACATGGCCTGTTGTGGTGGTCACCCCAGCACGCAAAGGTAAACATAGCCCCCCCGAGTAGAGGGACGTGGCCAGACAATGGCCTGGCAATGTCCACTGACACTGCCAGATTATCGCCACGCCAGCCTGGCAGTACCAACCTGTGCCAAGGGCCGGGTCCCAGTGGGAGCCTCATGGGCGGGTGAGATTCATGCAGGTGTGGAGGTGGCCAAGAATGGACGGAGGAGCTGGGGATGGTGAAGATGGCCATTGGAGGGGGGAGGAGATAGGTGCTGACTCGGACTGTGAGGAGTGATAGGGGGGAGATAGGACAGATGATCGGGGGGTGAGATTGGGGCCAATGACTGGGGTTGGGGGGATGGAAAACTGCCAACTCCGATTGGGGTTGGTGAAGAGCTGAGGGGAAGGGGAGGGCTGAGACAGTGCCCTGATCTCTGTGCAGCCAGGTTTTGCTATTTTGCTGGTGCGTTGAGGCTAACCCCCCTCCCCCTATGATGCCCTCTTGGTTTATTTTTGGAGAATGTCACAAAATCTGGAGAAGATACCTTCGTTTCTCTCTGGAGAGAAGTATGTTGGTTTTCCCACCATAAACAACACTGCCATTGATTGTCCATTCACATCAATGTGAATCATAATATATCTTCTACGGCATGCACCTGGCAAACAGAACCCATCAGAGCAGTTCAGGTTAGGTATCACAGGATAGTCACCGGTGAGGTGCCTGAAGATTGGAGAGTGGCAAGCGTTGTGCCTTTGTTTAAAAAGGGCTGTAGGGAAAAGCCTGGGAACTACAGGCCAACGAGCCTCACATCTGTGGTGGGTAAATTGCTAGAAGGTGTTTTGAGAAAGAAATTTCACAACACCAGCTTAAAGTCCAACAGGATTATTTGTAGCAAATGCTCCAAGCTTTGAGAACATGCTGTTCCTTCATCAGGTGGTTGGGAGTTCTCCCACCCACCTGAGAACTCCCACCCACCTGACGAAGGAACAGCGTGTTCCGAAAGCTTGGGGTGTTTGCTACAAATAAACCTGTTGGACTTTAAGCCGGTGTTGTGAGATTTCTTTCTGCTTTACCCCAGTCCAATACCGGCATCTCCACATCAGGTTTTTTGAGAGACACGATCTACAGGCATTCAGAGACTCAAGGACTGATTAGGGACAGTCAGCATGGCTTTGTGAGTGGAAAATCATGTCTCACAAATTTGATTGAGTTTTTTGAAAGGGGTAACCAAGAAGGTAGATGAGGGCAGTGCAGCTGATGTTGTCTGCATGGACTTTAGCAAGGCCTCTGACAAGGTACCGCATGGTAGTTTGTTGCATAATGTTAAATCTCACAGGATCCAGGGTGAAGTATCTAAATGGAAACAAAATTGGCTTCTTGACAGAAGCCAAAGGATGGTTGTAGAGAGTTGTTTTTCAAACTGGAGGCCTCAGGGAACAGTGCTGGGTCCACTGTTATTTGTCATTTATATTAATGATTTGGATGAGAATATAGGAGGCATAGTTAAAAAGTTTGCAGATGACTGGTGGCATAGTGGACAGTGAAGAAAGCTATCTCTGATTGCAGCGGGATCCTGATCAATTGGGCCAGTGGGCTGATGATTGGTGGATGGAGTTTAATTTAGATAAATGCGAGGTGATGCATTTTGGTAGATTGAACCAGGGCAGGACTTACTCAGTCAATGGTAGGGCATTGGGAGGAGTTACAGAACAACAAGATCTAGGGGTACACGTTCATAGCTTCTTGAAAGTGGAGTCACAGGTGGACAGAGTGGTGAAGAAGGCATTCGGCATGCTTGGTTTCATCAGTCACAACGTTGAATATAGGAGTTGGAATGTCTTGTTAAAGTTTTACATGACATTGGTAAGGCCACACTTGGAATACTGTGTGCAATTCTGGTCACCCTATTATAGAAAGGATATTATTAAACTAAAAAGAGTGCAGAAAAGATTTACTAGGATGCTACCGGGACTTGATGGATTGAGTCATAAGGAGAGGTTGGATAGAATGGGACTTTTTTCTCTGGAGCATAGGAGGCTGAGGGTGATTTTATAGACGTCTACAAAATAATGAGGGGCACAGATCAGCTCGATAGTCAATATCTTTTCCCAAATGTAAGGGAATCTAAAACTAGAGGGTGTAGGTTTAAGGTGAGAGGGGAGAGACATAAAAATGCCCAGAGGGGCAATTTTTTCACACAGAGGATGGTGAGTGTCTGGAACAAGCTGCCAGAGGTAGTAGTAGAGGCGGGTACAATTTTGTCTTTTAGAAAGCATCTGGATAGTTACAAGGGTAAGATCGGTATAGACAGATATGGGCCAAATGTGGGCAATTGGGATTAGCTTAAGTGTTTTTAAAAAAAGAGTGGCATGGACAAGTGGGACTGAAGGGCCTGTTTCCATGCTGTAAACCTCTATGACCTCCAAGTGCTTGGCTTCGGGGAGAGAGGGTAATATCTGGGAACTGTAGTGGATCCAGGCAGTCTGGTAGACAGGAATTGATTCGTGCCATGGCTAACCTTTCAATGCACTTCATAATGATGGATGTCAGAGCCACCTGCCGATAGTCATTGAGGCATGCTGCCTGGCTTTTTCTTTGTACCATGATGATGGTCACCTTCTTGAAGCAGATGGGGATCTCAGATTGTTATAAAGAGAGATGCATCATAGAAAGCAATCTCTCTGGTTGCATCACAGCTTGGTATGGCTTCTGTTCTGACCAAGACAGCAAGAAACTACTAAGGATCATAAATAAAGTCCAGTCCATCACTCAAACCAGCATCCCATCCATTGATTCTGTCTAACTTCCTGCTGCCTTGGAAAAGCAGCTGGCATAATTAAGGCCCCCACACACTCTGGACATTCTCTCTTCCACCTTATTTCGCTGGGAAAAAGATACAAAAGCCTGAGGTTATGTACCGACCGACTCAAGAACAGCTTCTTCCCTGCTGCTGTCAATTTTTCAATAGACCTACCTTGCATTAAGTTGATCTTTCTCTGCGCCCTAACTATGACTGTGACATTCTGCACCCTCTCCTTTCCTTCTCTATGAATGGTATGCTTTGTCTGTATAACATGCAAGAAACAATACTTTTCACTGTATGTTAATACATGTGACAATAATAAATCAAATCAAATCAAAAATTTCATGGGAAGGATTAGAAATTATGTCAAGTTCCACAGCTTCAGGACATCCAAAGGTTTTTGACAGCTAATTAAGCACAGGCAATGAAGTAACAGAGGGTTTGGGGGACAGGGTGGGAAAAAGTAGTGAGAGTGGGAGGAGCCTCTTGTGGGGTATAAAATCCAGCATGAGCAATTGGGCTAATTGGCCTGTTTTGAGCCGTAGATTCTTTGCCAAGTGAAGCTTCCACTAGAGTTTCACTTTCTGCCAAAACTTTGCTCCTTGCTCTGATTGTCATGTTCTGATTTTCCAATAGAGGGAGCCATTACACTACTTGCTGCATCTCTGATATTGCAGCATTCATGCAGAGGGGCGGAGAGTTTATCAAGCAACCTCAGCTAAACAATAAACGTGCCTATGCAGCCTTTCCCTCCATTGCGATAACACTGGTTGGATCATTAACCCTCAGCTCTCTGTCATTCTTCTGAACATAAGAACATAAGAACATGGGAGCAGGAGTAGGCCATCTAGCCCTTCGAGCCTGCCCCGCCATTCAATAAGATCATGGCTGATCTGTCGTGGCTCAGTTCCACATTCCCGTCCTCTCCCCATAACCCTTAATCCCCTCGCTTATCAAAAACCCATCAACCCGCGTCTTAAAAATATTTAGCGAGGCAGCCTCCACCACTTCAACGGGCAGAGAATTCCAGAGATTCACCACCCTTTGAGTGAAGAAGTTCCTCCTCAACTCCGTTCTAAACTGCCCCCCCCTTTATCTTGAGGCTGTGCCCCCTAGTCCTACTGTCCTTTCTGAGCAGGAAGAGTCTCTCCACCTCTATCCTATCCATCCCATTCATCATCTTATACGTCTCAATGAGATCTCCCCTCATTCTTCTAAACTCTAACGAGTACAAGCCTAGTTTATTCAGCCTCTCCTCATAGCTCAACCCCCTCAACTCCGGTATCAGCCTAGTAAACCTCCTCTGCACTCCTTCCAAGGCCAAAATATCCTTGCGTAAGTACGGCGACCAAAAATGCACACAGTACTCCAGCTGCGGCCTCACCAATGCCCTATACAGCTGCAGCAAGACCTCCCTACTTTTATATTCAATCCCCCTCGCTATGAAGGCCAGCATCCCATTCACCTTCCTGACCACCTGCAGGCTGGGTTTTTGCGACTCATGCACAAGGACCCCAAGGTCCCTCTGCACCGTCGCCTGCTGCAGTTTTTCGCCCCGTAAGTAATAGTCCTTCCTACCATTATCCCTACCAAAGGTTGGTCATGGTAAATGAGCAGGGTTATGGGGAATGGGGTAGAGGGCCCGGGTCAGTTACTGTCAAAGAGTGGGTGCAGACTCGATAGGCTGAATGGCCTCCTTCTGCATTATAGGGATTCTATAAAGTCACAGAAGGGACAAGAACCTCATGCCAATATTATTAACATAAAAACATTACATGGTATAAACAAATTTTGAAATTTACAAACATGTAACTGCAAGTTCACTTACTTTTACACACGTTAATTTCCTAATTCAAAATTAAATATATGTAGATAGTTGGTTTCCAGAATTAGAGAATCAAGGTGGCCATTTGACCCATGGTATTGGTGCTGTTTTTTAATCCCACTGCCCCACTCTTTCTCTCAGACATTCAAATTTCCTTTTTTCGAATAGATATCATTCCTTTTGGAAAGTTGTTATGGAAGCTGCCACACTTTGGACAGTTCATTCTAGATCATGACTTGCTGCAGAGAATAATTCTTCTTATCTCCTTCTTGGATTCTTTTGCCCCATACTTGGTACCTGTCCTGTGGTTACTGACTCCCCACCAAGTGAAAAGACCTTCTCTCCCTTTACCAAAGTCCTTCACAATCTTGAATCCTAATCCTTTCTCATCAAAAAAATGACTGTTTTTCATTGGGGTAAACACTCCAGATGATGTCTCCAGCGTTCTGTTTCTAATAACTGTCACAACATACCAGCACTCACAGAACTGAAGCGGGTTGACTCAAAACAATGCAATAGTATCAAATCTGAATTACTCTAACAAAGAGCTGGCACAGATGTGTGGGATCAATGGCCTTCATCTTTAGAACCTTTACTTCTAAACTGCACAGTGAGTGACAGCAGCATATCTTTAATATAAACAGTCTCAAAAGTCACAAGATCAGATGTTCCCTGATGATTGCGTAATGTTCAGCCCCAGTCAGAACTTCTACAATAAGAAACACAGAAGATTTTCATTCATAGGAGATGAGTACAGGGAAAGTTGTTCTGCCTTTAGGGCAGCTGTCTTCTGGAAAGAGGCTTAACATGAATAGATGGGAAATTCTCTGGTTACCATCAATGCTTCCTGTATTAGATATTTCTCAAGAAGTGATAAACATGCTCAGAAGGGAGCCTAAAGGATCTCAGAGATGACTCCAGCTGAACTCCTACCACAGTATTTGACATTGACACAGATCCCACTTCCAAACGTCAGTGTGCTAATCCGGGCTTTCTCCTGTAGCACGATGGAAATTTTGCTTCCGAATCTTCTTTACAAAGGAGCTGAGGCAAAATTGCCCTCTGGTATTTATTCTGGACAGGTAGAGAGACTGCGGCTTTTCACCCAGTGGAATTGTGGAGGGACATCCTTTTGATCCGTGGTAGTCCAGGCTCTCGGAAGCAACGTGACCCTGCTCAAGGGGCCATTGAGGAACCGGCAACTAATGTTGGACTTGTCACAACCCGGGAATGAAGAAATAACAAACAAGTGAGACATTGAAGAGATGAATCCTGAATCTGTTACTGAGGCAGATGAAGGGGGTGGGGTGGGGAGGAAGGGGGGCACTGTGAGGTGGGAGGATGATGGCTGGAATCTTTAATCACAGCACAATCAGTGAAGTATTTCTTGTACACAGCTCTTCTACAAAATTTTGAAGGCAGTGATTTCAGTCATGGCACAGAGGAAGAAGTCCTTTCAAGGCGAAAAAAATGATATTTAGATTTCCTCTGACAGTTTCCAGGGAGATTCTTTCTAATGATTTACAATGGCTGTTTAGTAATCTGAAGAAGGAACAGTTGGCAACCAGCTGTTGAAAGGAGCAGTGTGTGAGAAAGGATGAGTTCTTCATGGCAATGCTGACCTGTTTATAGTATATTTCTACCACTTTACCTCGCTTCTCCTTAAAACATTCGATGAACTCTGCTCTCCTCCAATTTTGGCCCTTTGTCCATCCCAAACCTCCTTGGTTGCACCATTGACAACTGTGACTTCAGTCCAATAGATCCTACAATCTGGATTTCCTCTCCTCCCCTCCACCGCTCTCTCACCACTTAACTGCTCCATTAAAGCTATGTCTTTAACTATTGTTTTGGTACCTGTCCTAATTTCCCCTCCTCTGAATCACTGGGACAGTTTGCTTCTACTTGTGTAAAATTACTGCTCTCTGACCTGCCTCACCCCATCTGCTGCTGAAATCCTCATTTATACTTTTATTAACCTCAGATTCAATATTCCAATGTGCTTGTAGCCTGCCTCTCTCTTCCAACCTAACTTTCTACTCCCTGCTGCCCACTTCCTGTCTTGAACCAAATCTGTTCTACTGTCCTTGTGCTAACCAACCTGCACTGACTCACGATCCAGCAATAACTGATTTTAAAATTCTCACTCAAATTGCTCAGCACTCTCTATCTCTGAAATTTCCTCCAGAGCCATAACCCTTTGGGGTCTCTGCACTCACCCAACACTGATCTCCTGTGGATTTCTAATTTCCATTACTCCACTTTTGTCTGCTTCACCTTCAGCAGCCTCAGCCCTGAACCATGGGATTCCAGGCCTAAATATCTCTCACCTTATGCAAGATGTTCATGCAACACTACCTCTTTAATCGTTCGTTTTGATCACATGTCCTAAAACTCCTTTTTTGGTTCAGTGTCCAATTTAGTTCAATAATGCAAAGCATCCTAGGATGTTTGGCAATGTTAAAAATGCTATATAAATGCAAGTTGCTCTCTACTGAAGGTGCTGATGCTACTACAACCTTTCATTTAACAGTCTCATTGGTCTCCTATTCTGGAGGCAGGCCAGTAGTGTTTAGATCACCATCCAAACTTTGACGCGTTCTCAACATAAGTTCTGAGGGCTCAGGATCAAATCCCACTACGGCAGATGGTGGAGTTTGAAAAACAAATCTGGAATTAAGAATCTACTGGCAGAATAGGATAGAATCCTCCAGTGTAGAAGGAGGCCATTCAGCCCATCAAGTCTGCACTGATCACAATCCCATCCAGGCCCTATCCCATAACCCCATGCATTTATCCTAGCTAGTCCCCCTGACACTAAATGGTAATGTAGCATGGCCAATCCACCTAAACAGCACATCTTTGATGACCATGAAACCATTGTTGATTGTCAGGAAAACCCATTTGGTTCACTAATGTCCTGCAGGGAAGGAAATCTGCCACCCTTATTTGGTCTGGCCTACGGCCAAACATGTCTCAATTTTCCCTTAGACCAAAGGTTGTGATTTTGAACCACACTCTCGATACTAAAGAGCTTAACCCAGGCCAGAGGTCCAAAACTGTGGTGTGCAAACTCCTGGGGCTGAGACATCTCTGGGAGGTACACAGGAGAAATTGTCTGAAGGTGGAACCTGTCTTGTGCCCCCTTTGCTTGCACTGCCTCATGCGTTCCCTTGTTGGTTTTGTCCTATTTCACTGGAGCTTATCACGATTTGCACTAAAAGCGAGTTGACAAGCCATTCCTTTCATTTAGGCTTTGTGGAGCATTGCCTTGCCCAAATTAGGCTGCTGCACTGGAGTACAGAGGAACAGTGACAGCTTTTCAGAGAAAATGAATTGGCTGCAAAGCATTTTGGGATGTGGTGAAATGTTACTACCCCACATTGAGATCTGCAAATTTAACACAAAGAACTGATCAATGACAAGGTCTTGTGGAGCTTTGTGGTTTAATAAAACACCACAAGGCATGGCGTACGCACTTAATAGAGGGGAATTCAATGTGTTTTTCTGTGTTAATATTTTTGTAGGGTAAAGGTACCAAGGGACACAGAGTTAAGTTGGGTAAACAGAACTGAGTGTACAGTACTCCAGATTGGCTTTGATTTAACTGAATAACAGGACAGACCCAAGAGGCTGCCCCTGCAATGAACCTTCCAAAGGCAGCTTCTCTGGCCTACTTTATTCATGAAATATAAGAAAAAAGCATTTTTAAAAAGAGGAATGAATATGAAAAGAAAGTGATTTGGCCAAACAGATTTGTTCCTTTGTAATCAACTTGTCCATCATGGATCCTCCAATTCATTCTTTCAACTTCCTGACCCTTCCGCAAGATAAACCCATGACATTTCAGTTCATCAATGAAGAGACCTAAAGAGGTCTACCATCCAGTACTTAACAGCACTAAGGTACTGCAGAGACCTGCTGTGATTGAGACAAAGAGCACCCTGCAGGCTGCAGGAGCTTGATCTGTTAATTTTCTCCTTGAATTACGGTGGAAGAGACTGAAATTGGTGGATTATCCTTGACGCAAGATGCAGAATGAGCCTTTCATATCAGACCAGCAAAATGAACTGACACCAATTTTTTAAAAAACTGAACTGGAACAAATGTCGTCTGACATTACAAAACTGATACTTCTCCTTGAACCCTTGCCCCCTCCCCCTGAAATCCAGGGTAATCCGGTAAATTGCCAGCGATCTCACCTCTGAATGTTTGTATGACGGTCTTGTGTGCCTTACGTCATTGCAATTGTTAACTTGCCTTAAAACAGATAAGACAATGAAAGTGCCAAAGTAACAGGAAACAGAATTATGGAGATCTTATCTTCTATTTCAAATTAAAATTCCCTTCCCCAAGATTATTAACCTTTCTTTAAATTATTACAGCTCAAAATAAGTCATCTCCTTGAGCAACTTGATGAATTAAAAGGAAGAATTTGAAGTCATAAGGAACTTGATAGAGTAGGAAATGTATTTGATGCATCCTTTCACTGAGATTAATTACTTTTGTTTTCTTTTGCAATGGAGGGGAGGAGGTGAGCTGGGCAGAATTTCAAGGATCCGCTGGTCTAAAGCACTTCCTCAAAATGATTCCCTGTGTTCTCTAAAGGTTCTTATTCTCAGAGTCATTGGGCGCATCTTAACAAAAAAATTCAAAGTCAGAAAATGGGAAATTGAGAGAGTTTCTGATCTGTATTTTGGGTAATTTTAAATCTGCGATCTTATGCACTTAGAGTAAAAAATACATCCCTCCCACCTCACCTCCCCCAATTGCAGGCTCAACTCCCCTTCCTGCTTGTCAGCCCGACACTCCCACCCGCCCCATGACCAGCCCTGATCATCCACCTCCCTTCCCCCCTCGATCCCTCGTGCAGTGTGACAGCGTGGACCCCCCTCCCTCACCCCCCACCAACAGTCCACCGATCGCACAGTGCACATTGGTTCCACCCCCACTCCCACCACCACTGACTGGTTGCTTCAACCTCTCCTCCTGCCCACTCTTCCCCAATAGGATCCACACCACTCTGGCCCCAACCTCCTGACACTGCCTGGTCCTTGATGGGATGTCCGGTATCAGTAAGATCACAAGAGGTGGGAAATCAGGTGCAAACCTGATGGCTTGGCTCTTGTGCAATCTAGCCGGCTCGCCCAGCCTATCAGCCAACAGGCAGAACAGCAAGATTGCCTCCCCCTCATAGAGTTTCACAGCACAGAAAGAGACCCTTCAGCTCATCATGTCTACTACACTGGAATCCGTCCTTGCTCCACCGCTATTCCACCTTGTTGGGTGCAATTTGTTGGGCAAATTACAAATGGCAATCCAGCATTACCATTCAAAGATTGACATCGCTTTGCCAGAATTGTGCCTTTGTTCCACTTCCCAATTCCCAAAATTCCATCTGTCTGACGCCAGCAAGAAACCCCTTTAATGAGAAACATTTGGGTGAGTCAATTGATTTGTTAAGCAGTTGCTGATAGCAGTGGTTTGAAAGCTGCCTTATATTGCTTATTTGAGACCAGTGACTGCAAATTCTGCTTTTGCTTCGGCCAATTGACAGCAAGCAGTGTAAATCAAAAGTCTTCTGTGCCAGACAGTAATCAGGGCTGTTTACCAGAAGTACCTGATTCATTACATCCATCCTCTCAATGGCAACAATCATTTGGAAATATTAAAGTCAGTCAAATCCATGGAAAATTTAACTTGATTCGGTTACAGAAGCAATAAATGAAATGTCAGCTAATTCCTGCTTAATCCACATAGATTTACTGAATAGCTGATGGGGAAGGGACACTCGAGGCAATTACGACTCCTCTCTAGTTTCGATCAATGCATCTCAGCACGTTCGATTGTGCCTCATCTCCTGTGGTTGTGGCGACAACACTGATTCCTTAAGAAGAGAGCAGCACAAGAGCAGTAGGTTGGTGCTTTTTCCTCTCAGACAGAGAAGGGATAAACTGATGGAGGCCTTACAAAAGAATAAGAACGTAAGAAATAGGGCCAGCGGTGAACCATCTGAACTCTGGATCCTTGGCCTCTGCCCATGCACGCACTCCCCATATCCCTTGACTCCCTGATAAATCAAAAATCTGTCTATCCCAGCCTTAGGTATAGGCAATAATGGAGCATCCACAAACCAATAGGGTTTCAATTCCATAAATTGAAGAAGAAACTTCTCCTCATTTCAGCCTTAAATGATTGGCCCCTTATCCTGAAATTATGCCCACATTTTCTAGATTTCCCAGTCAGTGGAAACAACTGCTCACTCTCTACTCTGTCAAGTCTCTTCGGAATCTTGCATATTTCAGTGAGATCAGCTAATATTTTTTTGAAACTCCAGAGAATATAGACCCAATATGCTCAGCCTCTCAACATAGGGCAACTAAGGACTAAACTAATAAACATTTGTTGTACCATTTTGTAATAAATCTTCGGAGGCAGAAATTTTTTCACCAAAATCCCTTTGTTTACAAACTCTAACAGCAGTACACAAGAGTGCTAGCAGTTAGTAGTCTATCTCTGGGGGTGTCAGAGGAATTGACACTCGCAGTTAAGTACCAAGGCAAAGATTCCTTGTTCGGCCCATCAATTGGATCCTTAATCAGGGAGTTCATATCCCAATAGGCAATTGAAGTCATTACACATTTCCAATGCACGTGTATCATTCCTGAAACATCCAAACCGAACAGCACACAGTAACCCATGCGTGGTCTCATAGTACAATTGTAGAAGATTACTTTCCTCACGTATGCCAGTTCTATTGTAATAAAAGTTAATATATCATTTGTCTTCCTAATTGCAATCTTTTTTTTAAGATGATGCAGCATCGTAAGAAGATGAGCGCATAAAATCTAGGAGCAGTAATTGGCTGTTCAATAATATCCTGGCTGCTTTGATTGTGGCTTTAATTTACCTTTCCTGCCTGCCTTTCATAACCTTCGATTCCCTTGTTGATCAAAAAACTAACCAGGCTTTGGGTATGTTTTAGGGTGCAGTAAATGGGGGAAATGGATGGGGTACAACTATTTGTGGGAATTGGAGAAAAGCAATGTTAAATGAGATTGAAGAAATCCATCTGCTCCCACCTTTACAAAGGCTCTAATTTGATCTGATTTATTACTGTCATATACACTAGTATACAGTGAAAAGTTTTACTTTTTACATGCTTTACAAACAAAGCATACCATACATAGAGAAGGAAAGGAGAGAGTGCAGAATGTTACAGTCATAGCTAGGGTGTAGAGAAAGAGCAACTTAATATAAGGTAAGTTCATTTAAAAGTCTGATGGCAGCAGGGAAGAAGCTGTTCTTGCATTTGTTGGTACTTGACCTCAGAGTTTTGTATCTTTCTCCCAACAGAAGAAGGTGGAAGAGAAAACGTCCAGGGTGTGTGTGGGCCTTAATAACGTTGGACGCTTTGCCAAAGCAGTGGGAAATGTAGACAGAGTCAATGGATGGGAGGCTGGTTTGCATGATGGATTGGGCTAATTTTGCAACCTTTTGTTGTTCCTTGGGCAGAGTAGGAGCCATAAAAGGCTGTGATATAACCAGAAAGAATGCTTTCTATGATGCAGCTGTAAAAGTTGGTGAGAGTTGTAACTGCCATGCCAAATCTCCTTCATCTTCTGAGAAAGTAGAGGTGTTGATGAACTTTTTTAGCTATAGTATCAGCGTGGAGGGACCAGGACACATTCTTGGTGTTCTGGACACCTAAAACCTTGAAGCTTTTGACCATTTCCACTTTGTCCCCATTGATGTAAACAGGGGCATGTTCTCCACTAAGCTTCCTAAAGTCAATGACTATCTCCTTCATTTTGTTGACATTGAGAGAAAGATTATTGCCAAGTGGTATATCATGAGACTACCACACTGATTGTTAAATCATAGAATTCATAGAAACCCTACAGTGCAGAAGGAGACCATTTGAATCTGCACTGATTCTCTGACAGGGCATCTTACCCAGGCCCACACCCTCCCTGTAACCCCACACATTTATTAACTAATCGCCCTGGCCTGCACATCTTGGGACACTAAGGAGCAATTTAGCGTGTCCAATCAATCTAACCCGCACATTATGTGAGGAAACTGGAAGACCTGACAGAAACGCACACAGACACAGGGAGAGCGTGCAGACTCTGCACAGACAGTCTCCTGAGGCTCAGATCAGCCCCAGTTTCTTGGCTCTGTGAGGCAGCAGTGTTAAACATTGTGCCATGAAATGCTGCCAGTCACTGTGTTGTATTCTTTAAAACTGGGAGCCAGTTCAAAATAAGGAAACCTATAATTATCACTTTCATTTGGTTATGTTGTTAGTCGTTGTGGTCTCTTTATGTTGTGTTTACCAGAGACTTACATAAAGGAATCACATTTCAACAAATCCTTCCCTCAGCGAATGGAATAAAAGTGTGTCCTCTTTTAGGAGTCTATGCCATTCGTGCCTTATCATTTCACAGAAAGTGACCTATGCCTTTGTTATGTCCAGATTCCAATCCTTTATGAATCCTATTCTGGCTGACCTCTCACCCTCCACTCCCGATAAACTTATATATATCCAGAATTTGCTGTCTGTTTCCTACCTCACACCAAATCATCTTCATCCTGTGTTCATTTACCTCATTGACTCCTAGTCCAGCAACATCTTAATTTTCTAAATTATTTTCCTTATTTTCAACCTCCCCCCCAATCCCTTCCTTTAAGTAACTTCCTCCAAACCTGCAACTCTCCAAAATAACTGTGTTCCTCCAACTTTAGCCTCTTGAGCATCTGCAGTTTTCTTTGTCGTTAGTGGTCATGCCTACAAATGAGCTCTAAGGTCTGTAATTTCTTCCCTGAACCTTGCTACCTTGTTTTCCTCCTTTAAGACACTGTTTGACATGTACCCTTTTGATCAAGTCTAATATCTCCTGATGCAGGTCAGTGTCAAATTTTGTTTGGTAATATTCTTTTTTTTTCAATTGCTCATGAGGGGTGAGCATTGCTGGAAAGATCAGCATTTACTGCCTACCCATTGAGAGGTTGCTGAGGGAGGGAGGAGAGAGGGGGGATGACAAGTTAAGGAAGATGGTCAACAGCAAAGATCCCATCCTGCAGTCACTGTGGCAAACCCCAATCATGCAACTCAGCACTGACTTGGGAAAATAGATGTTGAATGTTCCTGGTAAAAAAAAAAATTCCATTCCTCAAACCATTGGGAGCATAACGAGGAGGAGATTTTCTGGCTTTCTCACTGTGTCTCTCTCATGGTAGGAGATAGAACATAGAACATAGAACATTACAGCGCAGAACAGGCCCTTCGGCCCACGATGTTGCGCCGACCAGTTACAAAAACAATGACCCACTAGCCTATACCAATCCCTTTTCGTCCATAAACCTATCCAGAGATCTCTTAAACGCCCCCAAACTAGACGCATTTACAACTGCAGCAGGCAGGGCATTCCAATCCCTCACCACCCGCTGGGTAAAGAACCTACCCCTGACATCCGTCCTGTAGCTACCCCCCCTTAATTTAAAGCCATGCCCCCTCGTGCTAGCTTTCTCCATCCGAGGAAAAAGGCTATCACTATCCACCCTATCTAAACCTCTAATCATCTTATATGTTTCAATAAGATCCCCTCTTAGCCGCCTTCTTTCCAACGAAAACAACCCTAAATCCCTCAGTCTCTCCTCATAGGACCTCCCCACCATACCAGGCAACATCCTAGTAAACCTCCTCTGCACCCTCTCCAACGCCTCCACATCCTTCTTGTAATGCGGGGACCAGAACTGCACACAGTACTCCAAGTGCGGCCGCACTAGAGTAGTGTACAGTTGCAACATTACACTGCGACTCCTAAATTCAATCCCCCTACCAATAAACGCCAAGACACCGTACGCCTTCTTAACTACCTTATCTACTTGATTCCCAACTTTCAGGGATCTATGTACACACACACCTAGATCCCTCTGTTCATCCACACTATTCAAAGTCCTCCCGTTAGCCCTATACTCGACACATCTGTTGGTGTGCTGTTTGCCAGTGGCGGGATCTTCTGGCGATGTTATTTCCCATTGACTCTACCACACACCACCCACAACACCAGGAAATCCATGACAGGGTGCAGCATCAGTGGATCAAGAAGATCCCAACCAGAAAGCTCCAGCCAACATCTTTGTAGATGCTCTCACTAAATGCTGGAGTTCAGATGATAAGAACGTGTGCAGGTCTTATCATTGGCTGACAGATTAGAGATACACAAGTATTAAGGGGATACTGGAAAAGGCACCATTCAATCTCTATCATCAACAGCAACCTATCTTTAAATAGTCCCCTTATTATAGTAAAACATTTCAGGGCATCTCTGAAAATGTAATAATTCTTGGCCAATGCAACTAAACTGGACAATAGTGAAGCTTTGGCTGATAAGTGACAGCTAACATTCATGTCACACAAGTGCCAGGCAAAGATCATCTCTAACAAGAGAGAATCTAACCTTCTCTGCCCTGGTGGCGAATGACATTCATACCACTGAACTCCAACTAACACCACCTTGAGGATATTACCATTGACCAGAAACTGAACTGGACCAGTCAAATAAATACTATAATAATAAGTCAGAGGCTGAGAATTCTGCGGTAGGTAAATCACCTTCTGACTCCCCAAAGTTTGTCCACCACCTATAAGGGTCTAGTCAGGAATGTGATAGAATAATCTTCACTTCCCAGATAAGGACAGATCCAGCAACACTCAAGAAGTTTCATCCCATTCTAAAGCAGCACTTCATAAGAACATAAGAAATAGGAGCAGGAGTAGGCCATCGAGCCCTTCAAGTCCTCCCTGCCATTTAATAAGATCATGGCTGATCTGTAGTGGATCAGTTCCACTACAGATCAGCCATAACCCTTAATTCTCTTGTCTATCAGAAACCTACCTACCTGTGACTTAAATATATTCAGCGAGGTAGCCTCCACCACTTCAACGGGCAGAGCATTCCAGAGATTCACCACCCTTTGAGTGAAGAAGTTCCTCCTCAACTCCAATATAAACTACCCGCCCCTTATTTTGAGGCTGTGCCCTCTAGTCCTGCTATCCTTTCTAAGCGGGAAGACTCTCTGTACCTCGACCCTAACTATCCCCTTCATTATCTTAAATGTCTCTATAAGATCCCCCCCTCAGCCTTCTAAACTCCAACGAGTACAGACCCAGTCTATTTAGTCTCTCTTCATAGTCCAACCCCCTCATCTCCGGTATCAGCCTAGTGAACCTCCTCTGCACTCCCTCCAAGGCCAATATGTCCTTCCGCAAGTGCAGCGACCAAAACTGCACACAGTACTCCAGCTGCGGCCTCACCAGTGGCCTGTACAGTTGCAGCAAGACCTCCCTACTTTTATATTCTATCCTCCACCCTAAACATTCAACTCTTCCATTGTGGAGCAATGTGTGCAATTCACATAGATTCTTAGAGATTTATAGAGTGGAAACAGGCCCTTCGACCCAACTTGTTCATGCCATCCTTTTTTTAACCCCTAAGCTCGTCCCAATTGCCCGCATTTGGCCCATATCTTTCTGTAGGCATCTTACCTATGTAACTGTCTAAATGCTTTTTAAAAGACAGAATTGTACCTGTCTCTACTACTACCTCTGGCAACTTCTTCCAGGGACTCACCAACCTTTGTGTGATGCACCAAAGCAACTCACCAAGGGTCTTTTGGCAACACCTTCCAAAATACAAGAAGGGCAAGGGCATCAGGTGTATAGGAACACACACACCTGATTGTTACTGTCCAAGGCACACACCATTCTTACTTGGGAATATATTTCTGTTCCTTCACAGATAAGGTGGAACTGCCAGCACTGAGAAGTACCTACATCACAAGAAGACAGTTCACCACCACCTTTTCAAGGGCAGTTATGGATGAATCAGAAATCCTGACCTTGCCAATGACACTAATGGTGCCAGGAATGATATAAAGAAAGAAATAGGAATTCTGGCACAAAAAATGCCATTGGCTCTCTAATGCTTCAACAGAATCTTGTTTTTCAATGGCAGCTGTTCCCGCCAATCCCAAATTGTCTCCTGTGATGCTGTATTGCATCAAAAATGTTACATTGACTGTATTAAATGAGATAAATGGATTGTATCACTATGAAGCATTCTAATCATTCCTTTCCTTTAAAGAGACTTCAATAAAGCCATAAGTGCAGAATCAACTTTTACCAAACTATGCTCTTGACCAATCATAGAAATCCTAGAGTTCAGAAAGAGGCCATTTGGTCCATAGAGTTTGCACCAACTACAATCCCACCCAGGCCCTACCTCCACATCCCTACATATTTATCTAATCCCTCTAATCTATACGTCTCAGACACTAAGGGACAAATTTTTAGCATGGCCAATCAACCTAACCCGTACATCTTTGGACTGTGGGAGGAAATCGGAGCACCTGGAGAAAACGCACGCAGACATGAGGAGAATGTGCAAACTTCACACAGACACTGACCCAAACCAGGAATCAAACCAGATCCCTGGAGCTGTGAAGCAGCAGTGCTAACCATTACTCCCTAAGTAATGAAAAACAAGAACTTCTGGAAAAGCATAACTAGCCAATTGCTCTTCCCTCCTAACCAACCTACATCATCCACACTGATACATCCAGGACAAAACCATTTGGCAGGTTAACTAATATATCAACAGCCTGAATCAGAGCCAAAGGATCTGGTCATCTGTCATATTAACCCTCCCCTGCTGGGCTGTCACCCCTTGCTGTTCCTCCCTCACCCCTCTCCAATTCCCAAATGATCTTACTGAAGCATGAAAGATTCCAGGGAGGTTTCACAATGCAGAGTGTATTTCCCTGCAAATCAAGAACTCGGGGCATATTTTCAGAATAGGAATTCTCCCATTTAAAATGGAGGTCAAGAGAATTCTTTTCTCTAAGAGAGTTGTTTGTCTGTAGAATTCTCTTTCTCAAAGGCAGTGCTGGTTGGGTAACTGAAGACCAAGATAAACAGATTTTGGATCATGTAATGACTTTAATCAAGCAATTGAGGTGGGTCAGTTAGAATATGAACCCCCTAATTAAGGGACACATTGATGGACCAATCAGGGAGTGTCTAGCTTTGTACTTAACCTGGAGTATCAGGCCCTCTGAGACTCTGAGTGTAGACTGTTAACTGAAAATATGCTGTATGCTGTTGTCAGACTTATAAATAAAGGGATTTTAGTGCAGGGACTTCTGCCTCTGAGAGCTTATTACAGATTGACAAGGAAGTCAAGGGTTATGGGAAAAAGATGTGAAAGTGAAGTTAATGTTGCAGTCAGATCAACCATGTAGATGCTGACTTCCTTGTGAACCTGCTCCTGGGACTGGTGAAACTGCCACTTACAGGCCCAGGCAGTGGGTAATCGAAGGGGCTGTCCATCCTAACTGTCTGCCCCTCTACCGTGGCTATGTTCACAGCCAGGTGTTCCTGGAGAGGGAGCATGTGGTGTCTGTGGGCACAGTTGATGCCTTTCATGCCTGTTGGGCACTGCAGGGGCAGAGGTGTGTTTATAGACCCCAACAATCACATTCTGATTTGATGTGTCTTAAGTTTCCTTTGTACTCTTGTTTTTGTTTGGGCTGTTCCCCTTCCTTTTAGGGAGCTGCCCCTTTTACTTTGCCCTAATCTAATTTTGAGTTTGTTTATTTGGCTTGACCTTAAAAGAGGATAGAAACAAAATACTGCAGATGCTGGTGATTGTAAATAAAAACAGAAAATGTTAAAAAAGCTCAGCGTGTCTAGTGGAATCTGTAGAGAGAGCAGAGTTGAAGTTTGAAGAGTCATATTAGACTCAAAAGACTAATTATGTTTCTCTCTACACAGGTTCTGTCTGACCTGCTGCATTTTGCCAGCACTTTGTTATTTTATATGAATGATTTTATTGAATTGGGTGGGGGGGGAATGGGAAGCAGGCTTGAAGGCCAAGTGGTTCTCTTGTTTCAAATGTTCTTATGTTCATTAAATCTGCTTCCACTGCTTGTTCGGGCAGTGTATAACAGCTGTGTTCAGAACAGCTTGCTGAAAACAAACTGCTTTTCATCTCGCCTCCAATGATCAAAGCACTTGTCAATCCAAACCACCTGGGCTTCCTTTGTTTTACATCTTAGGGTGAACATTACTTCACTTCTAATAATACTCCCACTGGATGGAACTTCACTAATCCACAAATCCATTGACTTTAACTAGGAGAGCACAAGGGGGCCTGTTGACCCCACTGCTGGAATCTGACATTCGGGAAGAACTGGTCAAATGGACAATTATATGGGTTTTAAATCTGTCCAGTCTGATTAATTTAAAATAATAATCTTGAACCTGATCCTGATCAGATTAACTTGTAGATCAAGGTGATTCTCTGAGCTCAAAATAAAGATATTACTCAATTATTCCTAAGGCTTGGTGAACACTGCATAACTGCATTTGTTAAATAACTTTGAATCCTAGTCTACAATAAAACTTGCACCTATATTCAGCCTTCAATGTAATAAAATCTCCAAGGCACTTCTCAGGAGCGTTATTGAACAAATTTGATAAGGGACCACAAAAGGAATCATTGGTACGGCTGACCATAGTTTTGTCGAAGAGATAGCTCTGAGGGGTGACTTAAAACAGGAGACCTCGGCTGGGAAGCAAAAAGGTTTAGCGAGGGAATGGCTTAAGGTCCAGGCGACTGAAGGCATGGTCACGAATGGTGGAGCAACTAAAATAAAAGCTGCTGAAGAAGCCACACTTGGAGGGTTGCAGAGAGCTCAAAGAGTTGTAGGGCTGGAGGAAGTCACAGTGATAGAGTGAGGTGATGCCATGGAGGGATTTGAATATAAAAAGAAAATCTTCAGTCAATTTGTTGAGTCAAAAAGCATTGTTGAAGTTGGAAAGGTACCAGTTGATTAGTAAGATGTTTTAAATGGAATCAATTAATTTTTGTTCGTTTTCAGAGTGTATTCTCATTAAGCTCTTCTTCCAGGACAAGAAGGATATTTAATGCATTCTTTTTGAATTGAATAATTTGAAGTATGTATCAGTGGATGGTTAAAATTGATCTGCTCTTTTCTGTTATGGATGAAGGCTGGGATTGATTTGCCAAGCCCCTTTTGCCAATGCTCCTCTAAACTTTCACCCCTCTATTTGTTTCATTGTGCCAGTGTAACTCTCCTAACTATCCCCCTTCTCCCCAGTTTTGTCTGTAGTCTGCAACGTGGGCTGTACATGTGACAAAATAACATGGAAAATCATATACAAATATTAATTTTCCAATAAATGAATGTGCTCAGTTAAGTTAAACTGGTGGGGTTGAACCAGGAGACACAGGTTTTGGTTAGTGAGATATCAGCCATGGCAATTGTTACTCCTCACTTCTGATATTAGAAGACTGGGATTCGTTTAACCCCTTAGGACTTGAATACAAATAGTCTGGGCTAATATTCCCAGCTCAATATTGAAAATATACCAACATAAGAGATAGGAACGGAATTATACGTTATACTGCTGGAGCTTGTTCTGTCTTTAAATAAAACCATAGAGATCTGATATTGGCCTGAATTCAACTCACCTGCCTCATACTCATAACTCTGACTCCACAATTGTTCAAGCAATGTGTCTAACTCAGCCTTAAATATATTCAGTGATCTAGCCTCAACTGCTCCCTGCGAAAAAGAAATTCCTCCACCTCTCTAACTTAAATGGAAGAGGCCTTATTCTGACAGTTTGCTCCAGTTCTAGACTGCCCTATGAGGGGAAATTTCCTCTGCTTGCCCTGAGGGAGTGCAGCACAGTAGGTGGTGACCCAATTCAGATGAGTTATTAAACCAAAGGCTTGCTTGTTCAAAGATCCCACGGAAGAATTTGAAGAATTCTCCCCACATTCTGAGCCAATGTGCCTCAACATCACTGCTGTAGCCATTACCATGGTGTTGTATGTGGGATCTTGCTCTGCATCAATTGACTGCAGTAGTTCCTTCGGTACTATGTTGGCAACACTTCAAACTGTACATAATTGACCATCAAGAACATTGTAGTAAGTGATATATAATTGCAATTCTTTCCTTTAAAATATTGGGTGGTGACACAGCGTTTAGTACTGCTTCCTAAAAGAGCCTGGCACTTGGGTTTGAATCCCCGCTTGGATTACTGTCTGTGCAGAGTCTGCACATTTGCCCCGTGTCTATGTGGGTTTCCTCTGAGTCTTCTAGTTTCCTCCCACAGTCCGAAAGACGTGTTGGTTAGGTTGGGGTTGCTAAATTCTCCCTCAGTGTACCCGAACAAGCAACTCAGGGATTTTCACAATAACTTTGCAGTGTTAATGTAAGCCTACTTGTAAAACTAATAAAACTTTAACTTTAGGGAGGGATCTTCTGGGCTCCCACAGTGTGTTTTCAGAGCTAGTTCATTAGCCAGTGGTGGGATCTTCTGATCTTGCTGATTTCTACGGTGTTTGGTGTAGCTCACCTGTTCCACCACTGGGCACTGAGTCTTCAGCAGAAAGGGCTGGAAAATCCCCCTTTAAATTAGGTTGATATCAGGAAGTTCTTCTCGATACAATCCTCAAGATGGAGTTGATGGTGGCAACATGGTTAGTACTGCTGCCTCACAGCACCAGGGACCATGGTTTGTTTCCAGCCTCGAGTGACTACCTGTGTGAACTTTGCACATTTTCTCTGTGTCTGCATGGGTTTCCTCTGGGAGATCCAGTTTCCTCCCACAGTCCAAAGATGTGTGGGGTTGGCTTGATTCACAATGTTAAATTATCCCTCACTGTCCCAGGATGTTAAGGTTTGGGGATTAACTAAATATTTGGGGTTGCGGGGGATAGGACCTGATTAAGATTCTCTGTCGCAGAGTTGGTGCAGAGTTGATGGGCCGAATGGCCTCCTTCTGCTCTGTCAGGATTCTGTGATTCAATGATTTTATGACATTTGGAAAACAGACGACTGAAACCAAATTTTTTCCTTGGAAATAATTGTAGAAACTGTTGAATGAGACATTGGGAGGGAGATTGAATCTCTGGAGGGGCAGAATGGCCTCCCTCATCTAGAAATATTTTGTAAAGGGAATAATTGTCTATTTTGAGAATTACTTCCTTGGGTTTAACTGTTCCAGCTGGCTCCCAACACAATTCCTGCGCATATTGAAATCATCCACTGCCTCTGTTTAGTGTCAGGCTTAGGAAGAAGGCTTACGAAAGTATACGAAAACACAGTAATCCAACAGATTGGAAGAGCTATAAAAGGCAACAAATGGATGTGAAGTACGACAAAAGGGTTATCAAAACTAGCAGTAAAAACTTTTACGGATATATTATGTCAAAGATTATGATTATGGGGAATGTGCACCTATTAAAGAGGTGAGTTCTTTGTGGACAATAAGGATTGTTAAATGATATTTTAATATGTTTTATATCCCACCTCACAAAGTACCGGTCATACAAGGCAACCTAGAATTAAGGCAAGGGGGAAACTTATGAGTAAAAAAAGAAGAAAATGGAGAAAGCACTGGACATAAAATCAACAATTTTCCAGAACCTGATCAATTTCCATCCTAGAATATTTTTAACAAGTGTGGCAGTTATGGATGTGTTGGTCATAAAGACTGAAGCCCCCAGGAGGTGACTGATAGGCAAGGGGCACATTTAACTGGACAGGAAGGTATGGGGGAAGATTCCATTGCCATCCAGAGTCCTCCCCTCCCCAGAGCAGAGTAGATTGAATCCTGATGGTCTGGCTATGACTTGCGCTGGATGTCACTGCTGCTCTGGCATCTGATGCCCAATAGAGGGCACTGCCAGCAGTAAGGGCCACACTCTTGAGAAGACCCCAATTCCCATCCTCCAAACTGACCACTTTCTGGGGCCTGCCTGACCTAACTTGTCTCCAGAGCCCCCATTTTTTGTTCCTCTATTTGGCCACTGCTCTCAGTGAGGCCTCTACTGGAGCTATCAGTTTCTAATTGGCCAGCAGCTCTTGGAGGCAGGATCCTCATTCTTAAGATCCAATGGTTCTATTCCAGGTGCAGGTCAGTGGGACTCAGCTCAGCTAAGAAGGGCCAAAAGGGCTGTTTCTATGTTCTATGGTTCAATGTTCTATGGTTCTATCCTGAGAACCCGAATGGCAGAAAAGTAAGTGCCTGACTGGGGTATAATCCCATCAGTTCTTCTGGAAATGGCCACAGCAGAATGGTGATCTGCTATCCAGCCTAAGGGCAGGATTACCATTTCAGCCATTGAATTCAGCCCAACAAATGTTTTAAAAGCTATCTCGCTTGAGAACATGGGCTCCTTGGTTAGAAATTGGCAAACCTTTCTCTACTTCCCTAATTTTCTGATTTTTTTTTCTCCTCTCTTGCTTTGGGATAACAATGAGCAGGTATGGAAAAATAATGGCAAATAAAATCAAGAAAACTCAAAGATGTTTTCTAATCACAGAAAGAACAAGAGAATAACTAAGAAACGAAAGAGATATACCAGAGATGCAAAGTTAACTTGCACGTGAATGTACGAGACATAGGCCAATCAGCACAGATTTGTTAAGGGAAGGTTACATCTGTTCAATTAGTTTAAATTTTTTGAGGAATTAACAACTAAGATCGATGAAGGTACAGAATTTGATGTGGTCGTCATGGATTTTAGCAAGACAAGGTTCCACAAGGCTGTGTGGTCAAAAAAGCAAGAGTCCATGGCGGAATTTTACTGCCTCACCCACCCTGAATCTGGAGTGGGTGAGATTTGCAGAATGGAATTCTCCATTGGCCTCAGGCGGGATCTTATGAGCCTTGTCCCAAACATGTATCAAAGAGAAAAAAACAAGTTGGGTCCAAAATTTACCCAGTGGTAGGAAACAAAGATTTTCTTTGCAATTGGAAATCCACTTCCAGTGGGGTTGTGCTAGGCTCATTACTGGGTCCCTTGTCGTTGTATATGTCAATTGTTTGAATTTAAATGGAGATGGAGCCTGTTTTAATTTGGTAGAGGGGCAGGGAAAGGCACTAAAGAGCAAAAGGGGGTGTCTGTGATAGACTGGAATTCAGGAGGATGCAATGTCAAAAGGTTTGATGGTGCAGGGCCAAAGGAAGTGGGAATGGAACAAATAAAGGCACAAAAGATGTACCCAGAGGAGGTGTGAATGGCAGAATAGTGAACGGCTATGGCTAGAATGGAAAAGGAGAGAGAAAGAAAGAGAAACAAAACCAGGAAAGAGAAAGGAAACAAAACGGGATTAGAGTTTATGGTCTGAGATTTTTGAGCTCAATGCTGAATCCTGAAGACTGTAAAGTGCCTCATCAAAAGATAAAGCACTATTTCTCAAGCTTGCATTGAAGTCAGGAAAGGTCAGAGTGGGAGGAAAGTGGAGAATTAAAATGAGAAGTGATCAGAAACTTGGGATTATGCTTGCAGACTGAACTGGGGTGTTAGCATTGTGGGTTAATAGGACAGACATTTTACAAGTGAGGCTTTGATGTACCAGTGACATCAACAGTCAAGTGCTAGACATGCTAGAGAGGATAGAACACTATGCTCAGGAGAGACATACCTACTTCGTAACACTGCTGACTGTTTAAAAAAACACAGTTTAAAACAAATACCAGAGAGCGAGTAGTCTTTCCATATTAGGACAGGTCACACATAGCAGAAGCCAGCAACCATGCCTCAAGTACATAAACTGTGTTTATCACTAAAACAACAGATTAACAACTTTAACAAAGGAACCTCCATGATGACAATCAGAAGAAAACTGATCTACAACATTTCACTTTTTAAAACTTTTACTGGAACAAACCAATAAAAATCAACACTTCGAATATTACTTAATATGTAAAGGATATTTCAAATAAAATGTAAACTTGAGTTAAAATGGTTGATACAGCAAAGACACAGCTCACATAATTACAAGCATGCATGTCATTTACAATCCAGCAGCCTTTCCAAATCAGCCTCGGGCACATTGGACTCTCTCTTGATCTCCTTCCACTGGCAGCCATATTCTATCTGAGTTCCCTGTTGTGGTTGACACAGGCAGCTTCACAGCTTTGAACCATTTCTTACTCAGGTCACAGCAGTCCTGACGGCAGAGAATGCCCAGAGATTCACCTCTCCAATCCAATTAAGTCATCTTATTGGCTCTGACAAAGCTGAAATAACAACAATGAGGCTAGTCCAAGCCACAATCCCCTGCTCGCTCTGTCTTGCGCTCTGTCCTTTGCAACATAACACACATAGTAGCACAGTCCCTATTCTATTCTCAGAGCCCTGCTTCAACACCAAGAAAAAGTAAAAAGTCTGACAACACCAGGTTTTAGTCTGAGGCCAGAACTCTCCATTCACCTGACGAAGAGGGAAACCTCGAAAGCTTGTGCGTTTACTATCAAATAAATCGGTTGGACTAAAACCTGGTGTTGTCAGACTTATTACTGTGTTTACCCCAGTCCAACGCTGGCACATCCATATCATCAACACCAAGATCCATTCTCAACTGCAGATTCTGAGACCAGTCATATTTTCTTATTACAAACAGAAAACTAATTCATTCGTAGACAGCTTTGTTTGTTTCCTCTCGTGTGAATTCTGTGTTCTGAATCGCCTGCCAGGCTGGAAGTTGACATCAATGCAATTAACTTTCTATTTACCCTCTGCCTTTTAGCTTTTTATCCCCATGGTAACTTCAGGTCACATTGGCATTTTTTTTGGCAGTAAATTGCCTGCTAGGAAGCTTACTTCCAACCCTTCCAGGTTACTCCCCAGTTTCACTTTGGAAATAAAGGGGACATCATATGAAAAGAAAATGCAAGCTTTTCCAAAAGCACATTGGTCAGCAGAAGGGTCATCAGCATACTTCTGTTTGTGGAATTTTGCTATGTGAAAATTGCCATTTCCTATAATCAAGCAGTGACTAGATTGGAAAAGTTCTTCCTTGGATGTAAAGTGCATTGGGATGCTCTGAGGTCATGAAAGGCGTTGCATAGAAGTTGTGAATGAAACCCAATCCATCATACAAACCAGCCTCCCATCCAATGCTTCTGTCTACATTCTTCATGGCCTTGGCAAATCAGCCAGCATAATTAAGGACCTCATGCACCCCAGACATTCCCTCTTCCATCTCCTTACTTCGGGAAAAAGATACAAAAGTCTGAGGTCACATACCAACCGACTCAAGAACAGCTTCTTCCCTGCTACTGTCAGACTTTTGAATGAACTTACCTTGCAGTAAGTTGATCTTTCTCTACACCCTAGCTATGACTGTAATAATACATTCTGCATTCTCTCGTTTTCTTCTCTATGAACATAATGCTTTGTCTGTATAGCGCACAAGAAACAATACTTTTCACTGTATGTTAATACATGTGACAATAATAAATCAAAGCAAATTAAATCAAAAAATAAATGCAAACCTTTCTTTGTTTGATTGGTATTGGCAGGGCTAGGCTGTCATTGGTTGTATGGCTTCATGTGCTTAACATGGGGGGAGAAAAGGAAACAGATTTGTCTGCAGAATATAAGGTTTTTAGCTGACACAATACAACATTCTAGACTTCAGATTATTACCTACAGCAGAAGCAGCATTAAATATTTACATATTGCATAAGCTAGTTAGGAGACTGCTGAAGGCGTTGATGAATTCCTGTCTGCATTCCATAAAGCTTATCTGCTGATCCTCAAATTATTGTTGGTGGCCACAGGGAAAACCAGCTGTTTTCATATCCTGATGAGAAAAATGTGCAATGTAGGGCTAGCCTTTGCAGGATTGCCATACTATCGGGCATCAAGGTGGCAACTTGGTTAGCACTGCTATCTCACAGCACCGGTATCTCCCGGCTTGGGTCACTGCCTGTGTGGAGTTCACACATCCTCCCCATGTCTGCGTGGGTTTCTTCTGGGTGCTCTGGTTTCCTCCCTCAGTTTGAAAGACGTGCTGGTTAGGTGCATTGACCCAAACAGATGCCGTAATGTGGCGACTAGGACAATTTCAAAGTAACTTCATTGCAGTGTTAATGTAAACCTTACTTGTGACTAATAAACAATCTTTAGCTGTATTTCGAAAAAGTTAGAACTGAGAAGAGAAACCGTGTAAAGCTTGTATGGACCACCCTTGAATGTGCTGCACAATTCTGGTCTCCATAATTCGAGAAGAATTCTGAGGCACTGGATAAGGGGCAGAAAGGATTTATAGAATTAAACCACAGCTGAGATGTTATACTTACTACAATAAGAAAAGGTTAAAAAAGGTTAGGGAAGATTAAACAGGATTTTGCTGGAAAAGAATTATATTTTAGAAGTCTTTAAAATTATAAATGGTTTTGACAGGGTAGATGTAAAGATGTTTTCTCTAGTAGGGAATTCCAGAACTAGGGGTTATGACGATCAGATTGTCACTAATAAATCCAATAAGGAACTCAGGAGAAACCTCTTTACCTAGAGAATAGTGAGAATGTGGAACAATATAATCAGAAAATATTTACAACACAGAAAGAGGCTATTTGACCCATTGTGTCGGTACTGTCCTAAAGAAATTCTCCTAGTGTTGTTCCCCAGCCTTGTCTCCATCATGTCGCCATTGCTTTTTTTGCCAGTTACCTGAAATCTCTCCCCTCTGGTCCTCAATTCTTCCAGCAATGGGAACAATCGCCCCCTATCTACATGATTCTGAATGCTTCAACCAAATTTGCTTGCAATGTTCTCTTCTCCAAAGGAAACAACCCTAACCTCCCCAATCATTCTTCATAATTGAACTCTCTCTTGCATCCCTTAAATCTTGTGAATCTTTTTGACATCCACTCGAGTGCCTTCACATCCATCCTAAACTGCAGTGCCTAGACACAATGCTCTTGAGGCTTTATTTTAGTTTAACACTGATTTTATACTCTACAGGTGAGATTTTACAGCCTTCTCGAGCAAGGCCAGAAATTCCTGCCTGAAGTCACCAGATATTTCCATTGTCCTCCCCTCATCCACTCCGATTCCGCAGTGGGTGGGATGGTAGAATTCTGGTGTATGACTCTTGACAACACCCAGATTGTGCATGCTTTATTAACTGCTTTCTCAACATGTCCTGCCACCATAGAACATAGAACATTACAGCGCAGAACAGGCCCTTTGGCCCATGATGTTGCGCCGACCAATTAAAAAAGCAATGACCCTCTAACCTAAACCAATCCTTTTCCATCCATAAACCTATCCACGGATCTCTTAAACGCCCCCAAACTAGGTGCATCTACAACTGCAGCAGGCAGGGCGTTCCAATCCCTCACCACCCTCTGGGTAAAGAACCTACCTCTGACATCCGTCCTATATCTACCACCCCTTAATTTAAAGCTATGTCCCCTCATGCTAGCTTTCTCCATCCAAGGAAAAAGGCTATCACTGTCCACCCTATCTAAACCTCTAATCATCTTGTATGTTTCAATAAGGTCCCCTCTTAGCCGCCTTCTTTCTAACGAAAACAACCCCAAATCCCTCAGTCTCTCCTCAGAGGACCTTCCCTCCATACCAGGCAACATCCTGGTAAACCTCCTCTGCACCCTCTCCAATGCCTCCACATCCTTCCTATAATGTGGGGACCAGAACTGCACACAATACTCCAAGTGCGGACGCACCAGAGTTTTGTACAGCTGCAACATGACGTTGCGGCTCCTAAATTCAATCCCCCTACCAATAAACGCCAAGACACCATATGCCTTCCTAACTACCTTATCTACTTGATTCCCAACTTTCAGGGATCTATGTACACATACACCTAGATCCCTCTGTTCATCAACACTATTCAGAGTCCTACCGTTAGCCCTATACTCTACACATCTGTTATTCCTGCCAAAGTGAATTACCTCACACTTTTCCGCATTAAACTCCATCTGCCACCTCTCAGCCCAGCTCTGCAACTTGTCCAAGTCTCTCTGTAAACTATGACACCCCTCTCACCCACCTTCAATGATCTCTGCATATGTCTGGTCCCTCTGCCTCCTGCACCTTCTTGAGGATTATATCCTTTATTTTGTATTGTCTCTCCGCATTTTCCTACCAAAATAAATACCTCACACATCTCCTCATTGAATTTCATTGGCCATTTGACCACTCATTCCACCAACCTATGTATGTCCTTTCAAAATTCTACACAATCCTCCTCGATATTCAGAATTCTTTTAATTTTTGTATCACTATTACAAGGAAATTGCTACTGCAAGGAATGATAGTGAATAAATTGGGTGTATTTAGGGGGAAGTTGATGAGCACATAAGGTTGAAGAAATAGAAGAATATCCTGAAAGGATAAAATGAAGAGATATTTGGAGGTTTTCACGTGGATGTTTCACGTAATGGGAGACCATAGAAAGCATTCTTTCTGGTTGTACCATAGCTTGGTACGGCTCCTGTTCTGTCCAATACCACAAGGAATTACAAAAGATCATGAATGTAGCCCAATCCATCACTCGAACCAGCCTCCCAAGCATTGACTCTGACTATATTTCCCATTGCCTCAGCAAAGCAGACAGCAAAATTAAGGACCCAAGCACCTCAGGTATTCTCTCTTTCACCTTCTTCTGTCGGGAAAAAGTTACAAAAGTCTGAGGTCACGTACCAACCAACTCAAGAACAGCTTCTTCCCTGCTGCTGTCAAACTTTTGAATGGATCTACCTTGCATTAAGTTGATCTTTCTTTACACCCTAGCTATGACTGTAACCCTACATTCTGCACTTTCTCATTTCCTTCTCTATGAACATAATGCTTTGTCTGTATAGTGCACAAGAAACAATATTTTTCACTATATGTTAATATGTGACAGTAATAAATCAAATCAAATGGAAGCTGCTGTGGAACACAAAACCTAGCATGAACTTATTGGGCTGAATGGCCTGTTTACATAATGTTGACTGTGAAACCCTATGCCATTCTTTGTAATTTCCTAAGAACTTTCAGAAACGGGAATTGCTAATTCCTTTTGGGATAAGAACATAAGAACATAAGAACATAAGAAATAGGAGCAGGAGTAGGCCATCTAGCCCTTCGAGCCTGCCCCGCCATTCAATAAGATCATGGCTGATCTGTCGTGGCTCAGTTCCACTTTCCCGCCCTCTCCCCATAACCCTTAATCCCTTCTCTTATCAAAAACCCATCAACCCGCTTCTTAAAAATATTTAGCGAGGCAGCCTCCACCACTTCAACGGGCAGAGAATTCCAGAGATTCACCACCCTTTGAGTGAAGAAGTTCCTCCTCAACTCCGTTCTAAACCGCCTCCCCTTTATCTTGAGGCTGTGCCCCCTAGTCCTACTGTCTTTTTTGAGCGGGAAGAGTCTCTCCACCTCTATCCTATCCATCCCATTCATCATCTTATACGTCTCAATGAGATCTCCCCTCATTCTTCTAAACTCTAACGAGTACAAGCCTAGTTTATTCAGCCTCTCCTCATAGCTCAATCCCCTCAACTCCGGTATCAGCCTAGTAAACCTCCTCTGCACTCCCTCCAGGGCCAAAATATCCTTGCGCAGGTGCGGCGCCCAAAACTGCACACAGTACTCCAGCTGCGGCCTCACCAATGCCCTATACAGCTGCAGCAAGACCTCCCTACTTTTATATTCAATCCCCCTCGCTATGAAGGCCAGCATCCCATTTGCCTTCCTGACCACCTGCTGCACCTGCAAGCTGGGTTTTTGCGATTCATGCACAAGGACCCCGAGGTCCCTCTGCACCGTCGCCTGCTGCAGTTTTTCGCCACGTAAGTAATAGTCCTTCCTACCATTCTTCCTACCAAAGTGGACCACCTCACACTTGCCAACATTAAATTCCATTTGCCATTTCCTGGCCCATTCGCCCAGGATAATTCTACTTATCTTCCATCCTCACTTATTCAGAGAAAGAGTAATAGAAATCTGGAATTCTCTGCCCAAAACTAGTTCAAGATGGGAGTCAATAGAAAATTTCAAAGTTACTTTTGTTAGGCAAAGGTATTAAAAGTTGTGAAAATAGGGCAAAGAAATGGAGTTAAGGTTCAGAGCAACTAGACCAGTACAAGTTTGGGAGTTACATGGCCTCTTCCTCATTCTAAGTGCCTAGCACCAAAAGCTGGCTGATTTCTTCCACTTTTTTTTTCACTCAGCCAATCTAGTTGTTGTTTGAGAACAAAATCCCTTGCAAGGATCCAGATCATTAGCCTGATTGACAACTTCCATTCAGAGAACAAGGTAGGTATGGTAAAGTCGAACTTGAGTATTCAGTTTCAATGTTTGATCATTATTCTGTCACTGGAACTCTTGTCTCTAAGTCTCATACTTTCTGGGGCTTTTGCTGCAAATTTGAACCCCTTTGCCTCCAATCCAAAAATGTAAAAAAGGTTAGGTGGATTGGCCATGCTAAATTGTCTCTTAGTGTCTGAAGATGTGGAGATTAGGGGGATTAGTGGGGCAAACACTGGAATATGTTCTTGGTGGGATGCTCTGTCAGAGTTGGTGCAGACTCAATGGTCCAAATCGCCTCCTTCTGCACTGTAGGGATTTTATGATCTTATGGTTCACATAACATCCCTGGATATTGCCATGAAAATTTTGAAAAGCTACCATACTTATTTCAATGGTCATTCCTAGAAGCTTATTACACAGACCATGAATCATATTCTGTCACAGACTCTACACTAATACATTAGATGTATAACAGATGAGTGTTTAACAACTGGAATGTTTAATGTGTTTTTTTGTGAGGTGTATCACAGATGGGGGTGTGTAATAGGTGGGGTTTACAATGGGTGGGTGTATAAAGGCTGGTCCAAGCAAACTGGTGTATGTAGGCAAATGTCTAATGGACATTTCACATGTTTGGAAGAAGGTATAACTTGCCAGATGGGATGGAGTGTGTTAATGTATGTAACAGGAAGGTTTAGATGGGGTATATAACAAGCAGAGAGGTAATTTGCACAGTGAGATGGCATTTTTAATGGATGGCCAATGCAGTGCTGCAAATTTTATTGGCCCAAAAAATGGAATTTTATGGGCCAGTAAAGAGCGAGAGGCACACAAAAGTCGACAGAGAGCAGGCGATGTAAAAGAAGATTAAGTTTGACAGAAAGCATGTTCTGGAATTCTGAACGAAATTAAGATAAGAGATCAGACAGAAAAATAAATAACAGTGCGCAACAGAGAAAGTTTTGGACGCTTGGACCTATTGGTAATTGGAAAAGAATAATGAACAAATGTAATTTCCAAATAAAGTTGTTGAAATGCTTATTTAACCTGTTTCACTGAAACCAGACAGGCTCCTCGGGGAGACTTGTTTTTGTAGTCAGTCACCAACAACCCATCAAATAGTCAGAATGCAATAATGTAATTTCCTCTCAAAAAGGTAGTTATGGACTTCCTTTCATCTTTATGAGCTGTAGAAACCGAAGCCAGATGAAGTTTTCAGGAAGATTTCCAAAGGTACAGACATCGTCCTAACATGTTAAATGCAGCGGAAGTCCAATACACTGAGTGGATGGAACTGTAATGAAAGCACTCATCTATCTCCAATTTGTCATCAGCAAGGTGGGGGGTGTGGGGGCAGGGGTGGCGGGATGGGGTGAAGAGAATCAAACAAATAAGTGTGGGGGGGGGGGAAGAAGCATCATGAAATTATGCACTTTTCTTTTCTTAACACTTTTTTTTCATTAATTTGTTTTTAAAAGAATGTAGATTGTGGAAGTAAAAATTGTATGACAAATATTCTTAATTAATTCTCTTGGTTAATTGGGTCTGATTTTAACCCATTCACAGCTGCCCCACCCACTTTGCACAGAGTCTATTGGTGTAGGAGCAAATGGCTGGGTTTTGGGGATAGGATGAATAAACGGGTGGCCATGTGATGAGACCTTCAGGGATGCACAGAAGCAGAGTTGGTAACTCTGGGAGCAAGAGATCAGTGAAGTTTTAAAGCTTCTTAATTTTGCACGCCTTTGGTTTTTATTAAGACTTGTGACCACACCTTCAATGGAAGCCCTTCAAAAATAGCACATGCATGATTACATTACTGACTCCATCTGTGTTTTTAGGTTACCCTATGTGGTACATTTTGAAGTTGGTGCCCCCAAATGTTTACATAAAACTTGCATCAGAGAAATAGACCATTTGGCCCAACTGGCCCCCTCTATTATTTATACTTCACACAAGTCTCCTGCCAGCCCTCTCTTCTAACCTAGCACAGCCAACCACTTTTTTCTCTTTAAATATATCTGTATTATCCAATTCCTGGTGCTTGTTTCTCTACAGTGATTTATCAGAATGGTCAGTCGCGCACTGCAGCAGGACTTCCTCCTGAGCGAGGGTCAGAAGTCCCATCTGCATCCAAGCAATGCTCCCTAAAGCATTAAATACAATCCCTACAGTGCAGAAGGAGACCATTCGGCCCATTGAGTCCGCACTGACCACAGTCCCACCCAGTCCCTATCCCCTTAGCCCCATATATTTATCCTACAAATCCCCCTGACACTAAGGGGCAATTTAGCATGGCTAATCCACCTAAACCCACACATCTTTGGACTGTGAGAGGAAGCCGGAGCACCCGGAAGAAACCCACACAGACATAGGGAGAATGTGCAGACTCCTCACAGACACTGACCCAAGGCCGGAATTGAACCTGGTTCCCTGGTGCTGTGAGGCAGGAGGGCTAACCACTTGTGCCACCATGCCACCCAAGCTGTAAGGCAGCCACTATCTGTGGGGAGAAGTTCCTTGCTGACCCCTTCGGTAAGCGGTTTGGAAAATACTGCTGTCTGCAATATTCTGCCCATAGGTTTTGAGGGAGATTGCTGATTGTTTTCTCCAGTTGGAGAGTCTAGAACTGGGGCATCAATTTAGGATAAAGGGTCAATCTTTTGGAATTGAGAGGAAGAGGAATTTCTTCCTTTGGAGCATTATTAATCTTTGGAATTTTCTATCCAAGAGCATTGTGAATGCTCTATTGTTGAATGCATTCAATACTGAGAACGGACTATTTTAGATCTAGTATTGAGCTTTCACAAAAGGTTCATTAGTAGTGTCATAGTAAAAGGTTCTTTGAAATAATGGCCAAGATTCTCCTAAGAGTGCTGAACTGGCAGGAAAAGCATTCTAGATCGCGACTGTTTTGCCAGTTCAGCTTCTCACAATTCTGGAATTCTGCACATACGCACTGGTTTTGATCTTTTAGACTCCCTGTTTGCTGGTCAGCTCAATCGCTGGTCAACCAGGGACCCCCACAGTGCTGCCCTTCCAGCACCCCCAGCCTGATTGTGGCCCCCACAACAATTCCCAGGCCAGCCCTGACCCACCCCACCCAACCCCCGTCCCAAAACACCCCAATGCACAACCCACTCCCCCCCACCCCCCTCATCCCGGCAGAGACCTCTGCTGAACCCGCCCCCCCACCCCCCACATTGGGGTCAGACCGTCACCCCCGGGCAGTCCCCCCCGACAGACTATCACCCCTCCAGTCAGCCCCAGTCACTGCCCTCCCTCCATCCCAGACTGATCCTGCCTGAAAAATGGCAGTGGGACACCTCACCCCCACCTATCACCCCTAGACCCACAATAGGTCCTGCCCTCTAGGCACTGTCTGATGCCTGATGGGCAGTGCCAAGGTGCTCCCTGGGTATGGGCAGTGCCAGAGGGCACAGGCTGGCACTGCCAGGGGTATTCCCCCCACTGCCTGACGCCCTCCCCCCCCCCCCACCCCTTCATTCCAGTGGTGTCTCCCACAAGTTCCCTGAACGTGAGCAGCTAGTATAAACCCCACCGGAATGAAGTACTCCTGGCGCGGTGGGAGATTCCATCGGGACCTGCAAGTTCCCGTTAATCACATTTAAAACATATTTAAAGTATATTTAAAAAAGATTCAAACTATTAACCTGCCTTCTCACCAATTTCCAACGTGGTCTGACTGGCAATTATTCGCCAGCTCTGGAAGATGCGTATACATTCCTGGCACATGCACAAATCCCGGAATAAGGCCGATGAGGCGCATCTTTTCGAGAAAGGGGAGAGAGAGAAAACAGGGAAATATAGGCCAAATAATCTGACGTCAGTCATTGGGGAAGTGTTGGAATCTATAAGTCTTACCAGTGCATTAAGGAAACCAGAATATGATTAGAACAAATAAATGTGGTTTCATGAAGGAGAAATCCTATTTGGCAAATTCTTTGGAATTTTTGGAAGATATAAATAATAGGATAAATAAAGGGGAACCAGAAGGTAAATACATTGATTAAAAATAGTATTGATAAGGTGCCGTACAAGATTTTGGTTCATGAGTTAGTTGTGATATGTTACATAGAAACTAGAAGCAAGTGTAGGCCATTCAGCCCTTTGATCTTGTTCCACTGTCATCTTGATCATGGCTGATCATTGAACTCAATATCCTGTTCCACACCCTTCCTTCCATATCCCTTGGTCCCTTTAGCCCCAAGAACTATATCTAATTTCTTCTTGAAATCAGACAAATTTTGGACTCAACTACATTCATTTGTTGTGAATTTCACACATCCACCATCTTCTGGGTGAAGAAATTTCTCTTTACCTCAGTTCTAAAAGGTTTACCCCTTATCCTCAAACTATGACCCTGAGTTCTGGACTCCCCCACCATCAGGGACACTCTTTTTGAATCTATCCTGTCTAACCCTGTTAGAATTTTATAATTTTCTATGAGATCCCTCTCACTCTTCTAAATTCCTTACGTTAGTATGGGTATTTCTTATATTTCTTATACTAGTATGGATAGAGGATAAGTTAATATACAGGAAGCAACGAGTAGGGGTAAGTCAGTCATTTTCAAGTTGGTAGACTGTAAATGTTGCAAGGGTTAGTTATTTAATGATTTGGCAGGAGGGACAGAAGAACAAATGAATATTTCTCTATTTTTGAGGAGCTAGCTTGATTTTCAGACATTGATTTATGTAGCTCATTTCCATCCAGGTTTGATCACTTGTTTTGCCAGCATTTCTTTGTTACCTTCTTCATCTTCACCTCTATCTCTCTCATCATTGAAGGTGTTCCAGATTTATTTGTCCTGTGTTTCTCCTTCAAGGGAATATACCTTGGCAGCCCCTCCAATACTTTTTCTTGATGTGGAGTTGCCAGCGTTGGACTGGGCTAGGCACAGTAAGTATTCTCTCAACACAGATTTAAGTCCAACAGGTTTATTTGGTAGCACAAGCTTTCAGAGCAGTTCCCTTTCATCAGGTGCGTGAAAAGTTCGGTTCACAATCAGAGCATATATAGACACAAATTCAATTACAAGATAATGGTTGGAATGCGAGTCTTAACAGGTACTCAAATCTTTACAGGTACAGGCAATGTGAGCGGAAAGAGGGTTAAGCACAGGTTAAAGAGGTTTGAGCCACCACTTTTGCAGCTAATATTTGTTTCCAACTCACTTGACTCAGATTGCATTCCTATCCCATTGAGGATCCCTCAGTAATTATCCCTGCTTCAGATTATTCCTTATCCAATTCCAGGGCCAACCTAAACTTTATGATACAAGGTCACTGTTCCGTTAACTGTGACTGTGTCTGCCCTCTCTAATAAATACAGAAGACCATTTGGCTTAGCCACCCCACCACCCCGCAACCGCCCCCCCCCCCCCCCCGCCACTATCCCCGCAACATATTTTGCGGCAGTGGAGGCGGCCCACCATTGGCCAGTGGTGGGATCTTCTGGTCCCGCTGCTGCCAATAGGGCTTCCCACTGTTTGTACCCTGTGTCGCTGGGGAACCCAGGGCATGGGATCGCAGTCAGCAAGACAGTAAGATCCTGCCAGCAGGAAAAGCAGGAAAATCCTGCCCAGCATCACAGAAACAGATTATCTGGTCATTATCACATTGCTGCTTGTGAGAGTTTTGATTTGATTTATTATTGTCACATGTATTATTACACAGTGAAAAGTACTTGCCTGCTATACAGACAAAGCATACCATTCATAAAGAAGGAAAGTAGAGGGTGAAGAATGTAGTGTTACAGTTATAGCTAGGGTGTAGAGAAAAGTCAACTCAGCATGAAGTAGGTTCATTCGGAAGTCTGATGGCAGTAGGGAAGAAGCTGTTCTTGAGTCGGTTGCTGCATGACCTCAGACTTTTGTATCTTTTTCCCAATGGAAGAAGATGGAAGAGAGTATGCCCAGGATGTGTGGGGTCCTTGGTTATGCTGCCTGCTTTTCCAAGGCAGTGGGAAATGTAACCGGAGCCAATAGATGGGAAGCTGGTTTGCGTGATGGACTGGGCTTTGTTCGTGACTCTTTCTTGCAGTCTTGGATAGAGCAGGAGCCAGACCAAGTTGTGATACAACCAGAAAGAATGCTTTCTATGACGCATCTGTAAAAGTTTGTGAGAGTTGTAGCAGACATGCTGAATTTCCTTAGCCTCTTGAGAAAGTAGAGGCATTGCTGGACTTTCTTAATGTCAGCATGGAGGGACCAGGCAATCTGGACATCTAGAAATTTGAAGTTCTCGACCATTTCCACTTCATTCACATTGATGTAGACAGGGGCATATTCTCCATTATGCTTCCTGAAGTTGATGACTATCTCCAACATTCTGTTGACATTGAGGGAGAGATTATTGTCATCGCACCAATTAACCTATTCTCTATCTTTCTCTTGTATTCTACATAAGAACACAAGAACATAAGAAATAGGAGCAGGAGTAGGCCAGCTAGCCCTTCGAGCCTGCCCCGCCATTCAATAAGATCATGGCTGATCTGTCGTGGCTCAGTTCCACATTCCCACCCTCTCCCCATAACCCTTAATCCCCTCTCTTATCAAAAACCCATCAACCCGCGTCTTAAAAATATTCAGCGAGGTAGCCTCCACCACTTCAACGGGCAGAGAATTATTATTCTGTCTCATCCTTGTTTGAGATCTGAAGGTTTATGTGGCAATTTGGCAAAAATTACAGATGAGTCACTGTTCCCCAGTTGAGCCTTGCAGTGGGATTCTGAAGCCAGCCCATGGGGAAAATCCTGCCCATAGTTTTGGTAAAGAGCTTTGACCTGTTGGAGATTAACTAAACCAATAATGAAGTTTATAAACAAACTGTCAATCTATATTAATTCATATTTGAAAATAAATAGGAACTTACTTTTTTCTACCAAATTTCTTGATTTATAGGAACTTGTATCATGGTTTTCTTGCTGGTGGAGTTGGCATGTCTGTTTAAACTATCCAATCTCTTTTACATGGCTTCAGATCTTGGATACCCGTGACTTATTGAACTTGAAGTTTTAAACAGTGCAAGATACCAAAGCGGATAAATTTATAGTCATTGGCATCAACTTCAGGTAAAATTCCAAAAGATGCTTCAGATTACAAAATCATTCTGAACACTTATTGCTTCTGACAAGCCAAGCTGAAGTTACATTCTTTGGCAATTATTTTGTTCAATTCAATGATGTTCACTAAAACAAATAGTTCCAGTTTTATTTTCTCTCTCTCTCTCTCTCTCTTACTGTTAGCTGAAAAGCTTGGTATATTGAGTTTAATTTTTGATTTTGTTTCTGTCTGTCAACTGGTATTTTATTCCATTTCCCGTTGAGATGAAGTTCAATCGAGCATTACTGAACTTGCATGTCCACCTGGAGCAGCCAATGGAGTTTGTTCTGAGCAACTCATTTACAAATTATACAGAAAGATTTCTCGTCCATGAAGTACAATTGTTTGTGACTCAAAAGTGGGTGGCACAGTGGTTAGCGTTGCTGCATCACAGCGCTAGGGACTGGGGTCAATTCTGGCCTCGAGTCACTGTCTGTGTGGAGTCTGCACATACTCCCTATGTCTGTATGGGTTTCCTCCGGGTGTTTCGGTTCCCTCCTGCAGTCTGAAAGGTGTGCCGGTTACATTGATTAGCCCACGTTAAATTGCCCCATAGTGTCAGGGAAATTAGCAGGGTAAATATGCGGGGTTATGGGGGTAGGGCCTGGGTGAGATTGTGGTTGGTGCAGACTAGATGGGCCGAATGGCCTCCTTCTGTACAATAGGGATTCTGTGAAAATTCTATGAAAATTTCAAGGTACTGCTTATTCATTTCTCTTAATTTGTTGCTGCTTTAGTTGTCCTTCCTTGGTGATTTTTTTGTTATCACTAATTTTATAATCACCTCAGCCCCATGAGATTGTTGTGGGAGTTCCTCAAGGTAATGTCCTAGGCACACTATCCTAGCAACGATCATCAGCTCCTTCATCAGAGACCTTAGATCACCATCATAAGTTCAGAAGCGGTGATGTGCACATTAATTCATCCTCCTTAAGTGGCACCCTATCCACCTGTTTAAACATCCACCCCTGCACCACTGATGCATAATGATAGTAATGCACACCATCTACAAGATACACTGCAGCTACACACTCATCTACCACATAGAAAGACAACCGCAGTAGACACATGGGAACACCATCATGTGCAATTTCCCCTCTAAGTCACAGAGTCCTGATTCCGAACTATGTCACTGTTCCTTCACTGTCACTGAGTCAAAACCTTGGAACTTCCTTCCTAACAGCACTGTGGATGTACCTACATGGACTGTAGCGGTTTACGAAAGCAGCTCACCACCACCATCGCGAGGGTAATTAGGAATGGGCAATAAATGCTGGTCTCACCAGCAACACCTATGAATAAACAAATTCTCAAAAAGTGCAATAAAATATTGGGTGCTAGTCTTTTGCCTCTTTATTTTTATCCAGAGAAACACAAGGCAGACGAAGTATAAACCTACTATAATTTATTACAGGTTGCTAGTTTGAAGCCAAAAGCTATAGCTCGAGGAGCAGCATTCCACATCAAGCAGGAGTCTCCCCCATTCTTATCACCTCCGTAGGCATGTCGGAGAGATGGCAGGTTGGTAAGCAACCTGTTTGATCACATAATGAATGCATTTTCCATGGGTATCAAGTCCTGGAGGTGGACTTGAACACAAAACTGACAGCTCAGCGGCAGAGACATTACGCCATGAGAGCAAGTTGAGGTGGGGGGGAGGGGGGGGGGGAACGGTGGAAGGAAAGGCTAAAACTATAGGAAATACGAAGGTTAACGGGAAGCAAAGTATAGAACAGTTTAATAGACATTAGCATTTAATAGGTAGGACATAGAGAGAGACTTATAACCAACTTTACCCAACATGAGGAATATGGACAGCCATGATCTGTATGTTTTATATAAATGAATTATTAACATTTGATGTATTTAAAATCAAATTGTATTAATTAAGATTGTAAAAGCAGAAACTTGCAGTTTGTCATTCCTGTGACTAAAGATATCAGTAACTTGAATTAAATATACAATATTTGGCAATATTTTGCCATAAAATGGTGTCACTTGCATTGAGGAAACAACAGATGCAAGCAACTTATTCAAAATATATTGCGATGAAGGAACATCTTAAGATAAATTTTATATGATTCAAGCTGCCCAGGCCAGGGAAGGTGCTGAGTGATGGGCCCTCGTTTGGTGTTAAACCAAGTCTCAGCATTTGGCCAGTGCTGACTTAAGCAAAATAAGGTTTCTTCGAAACTATGGCAACAAGAAAGTGATCTATGCGAAGTAGTGGACTACCGCAAATCAGAAAGAACTGCATTTATGGTGGCAGATTGTAATTGTTTTAAAATACTGTCACGATTAGATTGATATATTGAATAATAAATGAAATCCTACTCAGCTCGTTATTGGTTTGAACTATTGATAACAAAAGAGAATAATTGACTAACCTTTTGACATGAAAGATGAGATCTTTTGAGAAAGTGCTGTAGTATTGTTGTACTATCAGACAGATCTGAGGTCTTCCTTTGGCTGGAGTTACTGGTTTGTCTTTTATATGTCATGTTTGATTTTTCCATGTTTTAATAAAACTAGTTTCGAATAAATTTTGTTACGCTTTTAAACTGAGTCATTCTACCTTTGCAAAGTTTGCATTTTCAGTTATAGTTTAGACTTTCTAAAGAAATCTGGCCACCAAATCAAAATTCCCCACTACACAAAACAACAGGTTAGCATGTGGTGAGGAGGGTTCAACTACATGGAAAATTATGAAAAAAAGATATAAGGAAGGAGAACCCAGGAGATGTTATTAATGGAGGCATTAGGATTCAAAAACAACGTATAAAAACTAGCATTAGAACACTTTACCTAAAATGCCCGTAACATTCGATACAAGGTAAATGAATTGATGGCACAAATCATTGCAAATGAGCATGATTTCATTACAGAGATATGGTTGCAGGATGGTCACAACTGGGAATTAAATTTCCAGAGGTATCAGACAACTCGGAACGATGGAGAGGAAGATAAAGTGTAGCTCTGATATTTAAGGATGACACCAGGGCGGTAATGAGACTTAATGTAGTTTCTGTGGAAATAAAGGTTGAATCCATTTGGGTGGAAATTAGAAATAGTAAGGAGAAAAAGTCACTGGTGCAGTCTATGGGCCATCAAATAATAACATCATCATGGGGTGGGCAATAAATAAAGAAATAACTGATGCACATAAAAATGGTACAGCAATTATCATGGGGGATTTTAATCTGCATGCTGATCAGTCAAACCAAATCAGTCAAGGCAACCTTGAGGAGGAATTCATAGAATGTATCCACGATAGTTTCCTCAAGCAGTATGTAATCAAACCTATGAGAGAGCAGGCTATTCTAGATCTGATCCTGTGTAATGAGACAGGAATAATTAATGTCTCATAGTTAGGGATCCTCTCAGAAGGAGTGGTCACAGTATGGTTGAATTTAATATACAGACAGAGGGTAAGAAGATAAAATCTAATACCAGCGTCTTATGCTTAAACAGAGGAAACTACAATAGGATGAGGGAGCAAAGACTGTATGGTGGGAAAATTGAGGAAAGTGGATGGCGACGAGCATCTCCAAGCTCTGTGGCCTGGGTCTCGGCTTCTGTCTCTGCCACTGAATCCTGAACTTCCTAACCCACAGACTGCAATCAGTAGGGATCGGCAATAACACCTCCTCCACGATCATCCGCAACACTGATTCCCCAAAAGGCTGTGTCCTCAACTATTACTGTACTCCTTATACACCTCTGACTGTGTGACAAAGTTCCCCTCCAACTCGATTTTCAACTTTGCTGATAACACCACTGTAATGGGGCGGATATCAAACAATGATGAGACACAATACAAGAAAGAGATAGAGAATCTGGTAAATAGGTGTAATGATAATAATCGCTCCCTCAGTGTCAACAAAACAAAAAAGATTGTCATTAACTTCAGGAAGCGCAGTTGAGGGCATACCACTGTCTACATCAATGGGGACAAAGTAGAAACGCTTGAGAGCTTCAAGCTTTTAGGTGTCCAGATCACTAACAAACTGTCCTAGTCTCTCCATGCTAATACTATAGTTAAGAAAGCCCACAAATGCCGCTGCTTTCTCAGGAGGCTAAAGAAATTTGCTATGTCCACTACCACTCTCACCAACTTTTCAGATGCACCATAGAAAGCATTTTTTCTGGTTGTATCACAACTTGGTATGGTTCTACTCTGTCCAAGGCCACAAGAAACTACACAGATTTGTGAATGAAGCCCATTCCATCACTTAAACCAGCCTCCCATCCAATGTCACTGTCAATACTTCCTGCTGCCTGCAGCCAGCATAATCAAGGACCCCACATACCATGAACATTCTCTCCTTCACCTTCTTCCATCAGGAAAAAGATACAAAAGTCTGAGGACGCATACCAACTGATTCAAGAACAGCCTCTTTCCTGCTGCCACCAGACTTAAAAACATAGAAGACAGGAGCAGGAGGAGGCCATCTGGTGCTTCGAGCTTGCTCTGCCATTCATCACAATCATGGCTGATCATCCAACTCAATAGCCTAATTCTGCTTTCTCCCCATATCCTTTGATCCCATTTGCCCCAAGTGTTATATCCTGCTGCCTCTTGAATATATTCAATTTTTTGGCATCATGTACTTCTTGTGGTAATGAATTCCACAGGCTCACCACTCTATGGGTGAAGGAATATCTCCTTATTTCCGTCCTAAATCATCTACCCTGAATCCTCAGACTGTGACCTTTTAGACTAACCCATCATTGGAAATACCCTCTCTGCATCTACCCTGTCTAGACCTATTAGAATTTTATAAGTCTCTGAGATCTCCCCTCATGCATCTGAAATCCAGCGAAAACAATCCTAACCTCCTCATACATCAGTCCCACCATCCCTGGAATCAGTCTGCAAATGTTTGCTGCACTCCCTCAAGAGCAAGAACATCCTTCCTCAGAAAAGGAGACCAAAACTGCACACAATACTCTAGGTGTGGTCTCACCTAGGCCCTGTGTCATTGTAACAATGCATCCCTGCTCCTGTACTTGAAGCCTCTCGCAATGAAGGTCAACATGCCATTTGCCTACTTCACCGCCTGCTGCACCTGCTTGCTTACCTTCAGTAACTGATGCACGAGGACACCCAGGTCCCACTGCACACATCCCCCCTCCCAATTTACAGCCATTCTGCCTTCTTGTTTTTGCTTCCAAAGTGAATAACTCACACTTCTCCAAATTATACTGCATCTGCCGTTGATTAGCTCTCTCATCCAACCTGTCCAGATCATGCTGAAGGATGTCTGCATCCTCATCACAGTTCACCCCCCCCCCAACCCCACCCCCAACTTGATATCATCTACAAACTGAGATGTTACATTTTGTTCCCTCATCCAAATCATTAATATGAATAGCTGGGGTCCCAGCACTGATCCCTGTGGTTCCCCACTAGTTACTGCCTGCCAATTTGAAAAGCACCCATTAATTCCTACTCTTTGTTTCCTCTCTGCCAAACAGTTTTCTACCCATCTCAATACACTTCCTCCAATCCCATGCGCTTTAATCTTGCATGATAATCTCTTGTGCAGGACTTTGTCAAATGCTTTCCAAAAGTCCAAATATACCACATCTGCGGTTGGTATTTTGGTTGGTCTTTCAAATGGACCCTCTTTCCTTCTCTTCTCCGTTCACAAACAATGCTGTTAGCAGCACTGTAGGAGCAAGCCTTTGACTTAGTGTCTCTGGTTGCAGGCAAAGTGTTCAAACCCAGCTCCTGCCTGTCATCACCTGACTGTGGTCTGACATGCAGCGAGATGCTTCTGTCCCTTGCCCTTACTTATATGCGGGAGGTCACAAGAATCATTTTTGCATCAAATCAGGTTTGCCAATTTGCTTTCAGGAAGATAGCCGCTACTTTTAACTCAAGTTTATTTTGTTTACAGTTAACTACCCTTGTCTTGATATTGTTTCTGCACAGACTTTCTCCGTACTCAATAAGTAAAGGTTAACAAATGAGGACAGAGTTGCTTTATTCACTTGAACATAGATAAATGGGTCATCTCATTGGGGTGTTTAAGATGATTCAATTAGTTGTTGTGGAGATATAAAGAAATTATTTATTTTAGTGGAACAGCCCAGAACAAGGGTACATAATGTGAAAACTAGAGTCAGACTGTTTGGTGAAAGTGTCAGGAATCATTTCTCCGTGGAAAACATTGTGGAAATCCAGAATTCACTCATTCCAATGGCTATTGATGTTGAATTGTAAATTCCAAAACGCAGATTGTCTCTGTGAGGCAAGGATATAAGAATTTCAGAACCAAAGTAGGTAACTGGAGCTAAAAGAGAGATCAGCTGAATGTTGGAACAGATTCCAGGGGCTGGATGACCTTCTCTTCTTCCTAAGACAAATGTTAATGTGATGTCATGGAAACGAGATGCTAAGCTAATCAATATATTTTGCTCAAGACAGCATGAGCAGCTCGATTTTCTGGCTTTGTTTTTATAGAGCCGATGTGGTGCGTTTTTAAAAAGTGGATCTGAAACTTCTTGGCACTTAATGACTCGCCCGAGATCAACAGACTTTGGAATCCGTCTCAACAGGCCAGATGACCAACTTCTGTCTGATTGAATCAAACTAATGGAGGGTGAAATGCCTACTGTCATGTTTATATAAACAGCCTAGCCTAGGCAAGTACTGTAATTTAAAAGAAAGACTTGGATTTGAGATGTGTAGCACTCCAGCAAGCATGGTGAAAGGCAGCAGATAGAAAAATAATGCTTCCTCATGATCAAAGAGGAATTGTGTGCCAGAAATGTGCTTCAGAAACAAACTTTATTACAGAAGGAACCTCATTTTTAGATTTTGTTTTTGGCAATCTAACAAATAATGTGGCCGAAATCTCATTGTGCTTTTATTGTAAATATCTTTTTGATTTGAGTTGATCTATTATTGTCACATGTATTAGTATGCAGTGAAAAGTATTGTTTCTTGTGCCTTATACAGACAAAGCATACCATTCATAGAGAAGGAAAGGAGAGAGTGCAGAATGTAGTGTTACAATCATAGCTAGGGTGTAGAGGAAGAGCAACTTAGCGTGAGGTAGGTCCTTTCAAAAGTCTGCTGACAGCAGGGAAGAAACTGTTATTGAGTTGGTTGGTACATTACCTCAGACTTTTGTATCTTTTTCCTGACAGAAGAACATGGAAGAGAGTATGCCCAGAATGCATGGGATCCTTCATTATGCTGGCTGTTTTGTCAAGGCAGCGGGAAGTGTAGACAGAGTCATTTTGGTATGAGAGTGTCGATAGTGAAGCCAGTGTTTATTGCCCATCACTAACTAGCCTTGAGACGCTTGTGGTGAGCCTCCTTCTTGAGGGTCACCACCAATGTCTCAAGGCCAGCCCAATGTACATGCAACTACAATGCTGTTAGGGAGGGAATGCCAAGATTTTACCCAAAGGAATGATGATATAATCCCAAGTCAGTTTGAGTGGCTTGGAGAGCAATATGCAGCTGGTAGGATTCCCATGCATCTGCTGCCTTTGTTTTTCTATGTGGTAAAGGTTGCAGGTTTGCAAGGTGTTTTTTTGAAGGGGATGCTGCTGCATCTCCTAAAGGTGGTGAAGGAAGTCAATGTTGAAGGTGATGAATGGAGCACCAATTAAGTGGGTTGCTTTGTTTGGATGGTGTTGAGCTTCTTGAGTGTTGTTTTAGCTGCACTCATAAGAACATAAGAAATAGGAACGGGATTAGGCCATCTAACCCTTCGAGCCTGCCCCGCCATTCAATAAGATCATGGCTGATCTGAAGTGGATCAGTTCCACTTTCCCGCCTGCTCCCCATAACATAAGAACATAAGAAATAGGAGCAGGAGTAGGCCATCTAGCCCTTCGAGCCTGCCCCGCCATTCAATAAGATCATGGCTGATCTGTCGCTGCTCAGTTCCACTTTCCCGCTTTCTCCCCATAACCCTTAATCCCCTCTCTTATCAAAAACCCATCAACCCGCATCTTAAAAATATTTAGCGAGGCAGCCTCCACCAACCTTAATTCCCTTGCCTATCAGAAATGTATCTACCCATGACTTAAACATATTCAACGAGGTAGCCTCCACCAATTCAATGGGCAGGGAATTCCAGAGATTCACCACCCTTTGAGTGAAGAAGTTCCTCAACTCTTCTAAACTGCACCCCTCTTATTTTGAGGCTGTGCCCTCTAGTTCTGGTTATCACTCAACAGGCAAATGGAAAGTATCCCATCACATCCCTGACTTGTGCCTTGTAGATAGTGGACTGGCTTTAAGGAGGAAGGGGGTGATTTACCCAGGCAGAATTCCCAGATTCTGACCAGCTTTTGTAGCCACAGTCCAATTTCTGGTCAGTGAGCTTGTGAGCTTGTGCATGACCAATGGGAGAGAGACCTCATCTGGAGCGAGACCACAGCCAGAGTGAGGAGTAAGGCTATTGGAAACTTGGAGCTGAGTGGGGATTCGATGCTGAGGGGAAAGGAATGCATTTGGCTTTGATTCTTTGCTTTCTAACTTTTAATTCCTCCTTGTGGTTTTGCCCAGCTGCAGTAGTAGAGGACACAGGGAAGTAGCCGATTGGCAGTAGTGAGGTCGGGTGAGTATTTAATAATTTTATCACATAGTTTCAGAGGTAATATTTGCCATTTGTAGTTTGTCAGGGTTATATTTAGAAAAGGGATGTTTGTGCTAAATTTGAAAAAGAAACTGCAAAATAATTAATAAATGAATGAACTCAGTAGAGATGGCTAGGCAGGTGATGTGTTGTAGCTGTATGGTATGGGAGCTGGCAGATCTCATTGTGAGCTGCAGTGACCACATCTGCAGCAAGTGTGGTTGCTCGATGAACATCGGCTCAGAATTGATGAGCTGGAGCCTGAGCTTCGGATACTGTGGCACGTCCAGGTGGGGGAGAGTTATCTGGATGCTTTGTTTCAGGAGGCTGTCACATAGATTAAGTACCTTTAATTCACTCAGCAATCAGGGATAGCAGAGTGTGACTGCAATTGAAGCATCTAGAGGGATTCTGAAGTCAGGAACGGAAGAGCCTCAGCTCTTGACCTTGGCCAACAGGTGTGAGATACTTATCCCTATGATGATGAGGAAAATATTGTAGGGATGGTGAGCTTATTTTAGATTTCATATCATGTAATGAAGAAGGGTTGATAAATAATCTTGTTGTTAAAGATCCTTTTGGAAAGAGTGATCACAACATGCTAGAATTTCAGATTCAGATTGAGCGAGAGAAGGCAGAGTACCATACTAGAGCTTTAGCTTGGGGCAGAGGTAATTATACAGGCCTGAGGAAAGAATTGGACCAAGTAAACTGGGCACAAATAATTGAGGCAGAACATGGTGGATGTTCAGGGAGATATTGAATGCCTCTCAATTAAAATGTATTCATGAGATAAAGAGGACTTATAAAAGGAATAAAACCATTCCATGGCTGGTTAAGGAATTCAAAGAGGACATAAAGGCAAAAACTAGGGCATACCAAATTGCAAAAGCTAGAGGAAAATTGGGAGAACTTTAAGGTTCAGCAAAAATAGAATCAAAAGAGCTAAGATAAACTACAACTGCAAACTAGCAGAAAACATAAGCACTGATACCAAAAGCTTATTTAAGTATATAAAGAGGAAGAGAATAACTAAATTAAATGCTGGTCCTTTAGAGGCCAATACTGGTGAGGTATTAATGGGGAACAGAGAGATTGCAGAGGCACTAAACCAATATTTTGCCTCTATCTTCATGGTATGGAATAATGAAGATTTTCCAAAAACTGTTCTTAATGCAGAGGACCTTGGTGCAATAACCATCACTAGGTAGAAGGTATTGAATAAACTAATAGAATTAAAGGCAGGTAAACATCAGGGACTTGATGGCCTGCACCTTGGGATATTAAAGGATGTAACACAAACTATAGGCCGGTGAGCGTTACCTCTCTCGTGGTGAAGTTGCTGGAATCAATCATTAAGGTGGAACTGAATGAGTATTTGGAAAGACAAAGCTGACGCCACCATTATTAGTATGGTTTTATGAAGGGTAAGACATGATTGACAAATTTGCTTGAGTTCTTCGAGGACATAACTAGTAAGATGGATAGTGGGGAACCTATGGAATATCTAGACTTCTAGAAGACATTTGACAAGATGCTGCATAAAAGACTGATCCAGAAGATGAAATCTCAGGGGATTGGGGAAGAGTACTAGATTGGGTTAAGGACTGATGGAAAGCAAAGTGTTGGATAAATGGGTCCTTCTCTGGCTGGAGAAATGTAACATAAGAACAGAAAAAATAGGAGCAGGAGTAGGCCATCTAGCCCTTCGAGCCTGCCCCGCCATTCAATAAGATCATGGCTGATCTGTCGTGGCTCAGTTCCACATTCCCGCCCTCTCCCCATAACCCTTAATCCCCTCTCTTATCAAAAACCCATCAACCCGCGTCTTAAAAATATTTAGCGAGGTAGCTTCCACCACTTCAACGGGCAGAGAATTCCAGAGATTCACCACCCTTTGAGTGAAGAAGTTCCTCCTCAACTCCATTCTAAACCGCCCCCCCTTTATCTTGAGGCTGTGCCCCCTAGTCCTACTATCCTTTCTGAGCGGGAAGAGTCTCTCCACCTCTATCTTATCCATCCCATTCATCATCTTATACGTCTCAATGAGATCTCCCCTCATTCTTCTAAACTCTAACGAGTACAAGCCTAATTTATTCAGCCTCTCCTCATAGCTCAACCCCCTCAACTCTGGCATCAGCCTAGTGGTGTCATCAGCAAATTTCAACACCCTACACTCGGTTTCCTCCTCCAGATCATCTATATAAATGGTAAATAGCTGAGGCCCCAGCACCGACCCCTGGGGCACTCCACTAGTCACCATCCGCCAATCTGAATAGCACCATTGACCCCCACTCTCTGCCTCCTATTTGACAACGAATCCTCTATCCACGCTAACACCCTACCCCCAACTCCATGCCCCCTGACCTTCTGCAATAACCTCTTGTGAGGTACCTTGTCAAACGCCTTCTGAAAATCAAGAAAGACCACATCCACCGGCTCTCCTCTATCCACCGCCCTAGACACATCCTCATAGAACTCCAGCAAATTTGTCAGACACGACTTCCCTTTAACGAAACCGTGCTGCGTCTGCTCTACAAAGCAATTCCTCTCAAAATGCCTCACTATTTCCTCCTTGATGGCGGATTCTAACATTTTACCTACAACAGACGTTAAACTATCCAGCCTATAATTCCCTGCCTTTTGGGGTAACACAGGGTCAGTCCTTGGATCTCAAATATTTGCAATTTATATAAATGATCTGCAATCAAGGGCAAAGTATAACATAGTAAAATTTGCAAATGATATTGAAACAGCAAGAAAGCAAGCAATGAAGAGATTTTACAGATGGATCTAGATAGTCTAAGAGAATGGACCAAAATTTGGCAGATAGAATTTAATGTGGATAAGTGTGAGGTCATCCATTTTAGCAGAACAAATAAAAAAGCAATTATTACCTGAATGGAAGACAAATTCAAAATGCATCTGGACAGAGGGATCTGGGTGTCTGTGTTCATGAATCACAGAAAGTTGGTATGCAGATACAGCACAGAATGAAAAAGGCAAATGGGATGTTGGCATTTACTGCAAAGGGACTGGATTATAAAAATAGAGAAGTGTTGTTGCAATTGTATAGGGTGTTGGTGAGACCACATCTGGAATACTGTGTCCAGTTTTAGTCTCCATATTTGAGAAAGGATGTGGTGACATTAGCAACAGTTCAGAGGAGGTTCACCAGATTGATTCCATGGATGAAAGGATTAACGCATGAGGAGAGGTTAAACAGTTTGGGCTTGTACTCGCTGGAGTTTAGAAGGATGAGAGGGGATTTGATCTAAGTATATAAAATTTTTAAAAGGGCTTGATAAAGTAAATGTAGACCAAATGCTTCCTCTTATGAGGCAATCTAGAACAAGAGGTCACAGATATCAGTTGAGAGGTGATAGATTTAAAATTGAGATTGGGAGGACTTACTACTTGCAGAGGGTGGTGAATCCCATAGCACAGCAGAGTCTGAATAATTGATTAGTTTCAAGAAGTAGATAGATAAATTTCTAAGAAAAAAAGGGATAAGGGGATATGGGGAACAGTGAGGAGGTGGATTTGAGACCAGGTTGAGATCAGCCATTGTCTGACTGAGTGTCAGAACAGGCTCGAGGGACTGAATTTGCCAACTTCTGCTCCTAATTCCTATACTCCTGTGTAATGCCCAGGATGTTGATAATGGGAAATTCCGCAATGGTATTGCAATTGAATACCAAGAGGCAATGATTAGATGCTCTGCTGTTTGAATTGTACTTGCCTGACACTAGTTTGGCATGAATATTTCTTGTGCACTTGTTAGTCCAAGCCTGAATGTTGTTCAGAGCTTGCTGCATATGGATGGAGACTGCTTCAGTGTCTGAGGAGTTGCACTGAACATGGTGCAATTATCAACAAACATCCCCACTACTGACCTATTTAGGAGAAAAGTGAGAAATGTGATTACAAATATAAGGATCCTGCTATGTTGTTCAAGAAGCGCAGCAGGCTGGGAAGTGTCAGCAGGTGACCAAAAAACATTTGGCCGGTTGTGATCTTCCCAATTCATTTTTTTGGATCTACCAGCTTCATGCCAGGGACCAGCGCAATGCTGATTACAATATGCCAATACAGATTAGCATTTCTTTAGAGATCTCAGAACTCAATGGTCCAGGCTTGCTAATGTTTCTGGACGTGCTGGTGGAGGTCCACACCAGCGGGATTATGTGTGGTCCCCAGCAGCAGGGGCCAGGCATGATGGCCTTGCTAGTGGGATCAGAGACCATTGAGGCTCCCCAGGAGGATGGGGGCAGGGAGTTGCTCCTTGAGCAGTGCCAACATAGCATTGTCATCCTGGCACCATGGCAATACCCAAAAGACATTTAGGTACTGCCATCCTGGCACACTGGCAATGCCCAGCAGGCTCTGGCAATGCCAAGGGAGCAGGGCCTTGGAGGTGGGGCCGTAAAGGGATGGAGCCATACTGTGGGGGTGTTGTGAAGTAGGAGGGGAGGGAATGGAGGATAGGAGCTAGTGGCAGGGAGGGATTGGAGGCCGGATCCAGTATACTGGGATTTCGGTGCATGTGCATTCCCTCTCAGCAGTTCAATGCCGGCCTCTCCAAAAGGATTAAGCCCCACATCCCCCCCATAAGTGTAAATCCCCTGATAGCTTCTGTGATGCACGTAGTGCTGGAAATTCATTCAACTAAGCTTGCCCAGAAAACGGGTGGGAGAATCTCCTGTATTCCCACACATTGGGCGCTTAGTTTTATTTTTGGGAAAATCACGCCCAAGGTTCTTGATTCTCTTTCTGGCTAATGGTAATGTGGGGGTTGAATTCTTGCAGGCTGAAGCTGTGGCCATGGATGAAACCACAATAATGGGCCTTGATGTGAGTTCCCATGTGTTGAAGAGAGCCAGCCAGATCCAAAGAATTAATAATTCTGGTTCAATTTCAGCAAATGACCACTCAGAAAATAAAGACATGTACTGATATAGAGTCTTTCATGATATTAGTATGGTCAGCACAGTGGCACATCAGTGGGGCAGCACTGTGGTTAGAACTGCAGCCTCACAACGCCAGGGTCTCAGGTTCAATCCTGGCCTTGGGTAATTGTCTGTGTGGAGTTTGTAAGTTTTCCTCATGTCTGCGTGGGTTTCCTCTGGGTACTCTGGTTCCTTCCCATGTCCAAAGATGTGCGGGTTAGGTTGATTGGTCATGCTAAATTGACCCTCATATCAGGGAATTAGCAGGGTAAATATCTGGCGTTACAGGAATAGGGCCTGGGTGGGATTGTGGTCAGTGTAGGCCTGATAGGTCGAATGGCCTCCTCCTGCACTGTAGGGATTCTATGACTATTCAATGACATCCCAAGTCGCATTATAGCCAATTGTAGTTCCTGTGATAATGTAAGACACACAACAGCCAGTTTGTACACAGCAAATTCCTGGAAACAGCCATGTGATATTGGTCAGATATTTGATGGTGTTGGTTGATGGATAATAATTGGTCCAGACACCAGGAATAATGACCCAGTTCTTCTTCGAAATATTGCCATAGGAACATTTCCATTCACCTAATCAGGCTGCAGCTTAATGCTTCTTTCAAAGGTCGCATGCATCAGAACTAGATTTTTACTTTAAATTAGATAATACTACTGTTTAAAGAGGAAACAACATAATTCCATACCACCAGATTAAGTACATTTATATTGCACGGAATTATTCAGCCTTTTACATATTCTAAAGAAGGAACAATTTCGCCACATCAGATTTTGGACCTGATTTCCAAAATATATGGCGTTCTGAAGGATAACCTTGGCAAAATTTCAGGAGCCATGAAGTGAAATAAAATGTGAAATAAATTGTCCCTGCAGTTCGCAAGTTTTTCTCCCTGCACCAAATTTTAGCTACTGATCAGCTCCTCTCCTCTCTTGATTGTTTTCTGGATCCTCTTCCATGAGTTTATTCCATTGGCAGCCAGTTTCTTTTTTAATTGTTCATGGAATATGGGCATCGTTGCCAAGGCCAGTACTTGTTGCACATCCTGAATTGCATTTTGAGGGCAGTTTGGAGCCAACCACATTGCTTAGAGCCTGGAGCCACATGTTGTCCAAATCAGGTGAAGAAAGCAGATTTCCTTCACACTGGGCATTAGATGAATTCTAGACAGCAATAATTTACTAGTATTGAAGCTACCATTCAATTCCAGATTTCTTTAATTTATTGAATTAAAATATCCCCCAGCTGCCATGGTGAGATCTGAATCCATGCCCTCCCCAAGTCTTAGCTGGACCACTGGTCCAAGATATCATCACAGCATCATCATCTCCTAACTTATGTTTCAACCTTGCCCAAGTGCTGCTTAACCAAGAGGAAGTCACAGCCAATCTCCTGCTCCACTGATGCTGATTAATACCAATTTACAGCTCCTGCTCTGCCCAAGACCTTAAGGAACTACAAAAGGTCGTGGATGTAGCCCAATCCATCACACAAACCAGTCTCTCATCCATTGACTCTACACTTCCCACTGCCTCAGCAAAGCAGCCAGCATAATAAAGGACCCCACGCACCCCGGACATTCTCTCTCTCTTCCAGCTTCTTTCGTTGGGAAAAAGATACAAAAGTCTGAGGTCACGTACCGACTGACTCAAGAACAGTTTCTTCCCTTCTGCCATCAAGCTTTTGAACAGACCTACCTCACATTAAGTTGATCTTTTGCTACACCCTAGCTATGACTGTAACACTACATTCTGCACTTTCTCGTTTCCTTCTCTATGAATAGTATGCTTTGACTGTACAGCACACAAGAAACAATATTTTTCACTGTATGCTAATACGTGTGACAATAATAAATCAAATCAAAAAGGGGTCCCGAGAATCAGAAGGATGCCATTCAACTCATCGTACTTATGTTGGATCAAACAACTACTGATTAGGGTCAGGAACCCTGTCTGCTTTCTGCCTCCCCTAAACTTAATTTTTGAGGCCTCAGGCAGCATTCCCTGTGTAAATAGTTGATTCAGAGGAGATTGACTTTTGGGTTTATGTGGCTCAGATCCTTGGTACACCATCTGGATAACAGATGCAGTTCAGTTTCAGAATGCTTGAGCAGGTTGTAGACAGTGACATTATTTATGGGATCATGTTTGTAGAAAGGGACATTGATGCATTTTTTTTTTAATAGAATTTACCAACTCCAACAGTCTGTTTCCAGGAGTACATTTTGCAACTGCCATAATTGAGTGGTGAAATTTTCCTACTGTACCACTGGGAAGATAAATGGAGATTTTCAGGTAGGCAATTATGAACAGAAGAGAATTGGCTAGTTCATAGGTAGAGTCATAGAGATTCACAGCATGGAAATAGGCCCTTCGGCCCAACTTGTCCATGCTGCCTTTTTTTTAAACCTCTAAGCTAATCCCAATTGCCAGCATTTGGCCCATATCCCTCCATACCTATCTTATCCATGTAACTATAATTAAGAATAAGTTATGGAAGGAAGCTATTGAAGCAAACAGTATAAAGAGGTTTGAGGAAAGTGGAGATGTTTAAGGATATCCATTAATTGAATCCAGTAATATGATTGAGATTGCCACAGACTCTGGAATTCATGGTCACTTTAATGATACTGTGCCTTTAAGGAATGTACTTGCGTCATGTTTCTTGCGAAAGATATGTGTAAGATTCAATACTAGTTTACAGTGCCAATCTGTCTGCTAGTCAGCCCACATGCTGACATTGCAGAAGCATAATTGATCTAAGATTTTTTTTTTCTTTTAAGCTAAGCTAATGCAGTTTTGTTTATTTTTTTGGGTTGTCCCCTGGGGTTTCAGAGTAGGGTTTAATTAGGTTGATTCATAGAGACCAAATGACTTGCTAATGGAAGGACTTAAGCTGTCAGGGACAGGTAGGATAGACAAGAGCAGAAGGTCTTTTCCCTCTCTCACTGGAGACTGCAGTTTGAGAACTACTACAAAAAGTGCATCTCTCTCCAGAGGCATTCTGGAAGCTTAAGGACAAGCAGCCCACGTGCAGCATGTAAGTCTATTGTTTGCTAACTCCTTTTTATGAGGGGTTCATTTCTATGAGGAATATTACTTAAATTGGAACTAAGAGAGGTAGATTAACAGTTAAGAATGGTATCTTGTCAGGTTTAAGATAGGGTGCAATGTTTCATCTTGTCAGCTTAGATTTTGTTTGTCCCTTAACCATGAATTGGATTCAATTTGAATTTTTTTTGATAGAATAATTTTTTTAAAAATAGTTGCAGATTCACGTTTAAGAGATAGAAAGGAACTGACTATTTAGGTTTAATTGATTTCAAGAGGTTAGTATACAGCCCAGAGGGACAAGTGTGGACAATGATTGAGGAACATTTTGAAAAAGGGTTCAGACTGATTATAGAGCCTTGTATGATACTGTACTTTCCCATGACCCGGTGTTGTTTTGGAGGGAGAAGTGATTGAGGGGTGTGATCTGGAATATGAGAGGGAGGGATTGAAATCATCCATAATGAATTGCACATTCTCAGCTGTTTTTTTTTTCCAGCTTTACCTCTTCCAAGAGTGCCCAGAACTGGTTAGTTTAGTTGGCTTGATGGCTAATGTAAAATTCAGAATTGTGCCAACAGCATGGTGTGCAGTCCCATTCTGGCTAAAGTGGACAGAGCCCTCTCTGTTCACTCTATCCTACTATAAAACGCAGCATAATCCCTGGTTAAGCAAAACTCAGATTTTGATGTTGCTACTTAGAGAAAAAGAAGAAGAAAGTACCCAGAAAGTATATACTTGCATGTTCACCTGCAGCTACAGCTTGTATACTCACCCTTGCACGCGCACTGTGTGTACAAACTTGTACCGTTGTACCTTCACATCTTCACAGGCACCATCTTGCATATGCATTTATACATATACAATATGCATGTATTCAGATATTGGGCAGGAGGGTCCTTGGTGAAAGTATTTAAAAACAAAAGGTCAAAATAATAAGCTAACTCATCTTGACAGAATTGAGTGCTGTGGGTTTTCTACCCACTCACCAGCACATTATTTTCAGGGCTTTCTTTTTAGCACAATTTTAGTTTTCTCTTTAAGATCAATTCCATTCAGGGGCACTCACCAAAAACCCACAATAGGAAATACTTTCCAATTGTACTGGTCCTTTATTGCTTAATTTCAGCCTGACTTGCTAATCGTCATTTGAGAATCCCAGATTTCACTAAGACCATCCATCCTTGTCAAATCTCCTCTATCTGCACAGAAAGTTCAGGTATTCAGAATAACTTTCAAAATGTAAAGAATTGATCCATTTTACATGTAATGGTGGTTTCCAGATGAAGCAAGATCACGGCATAAAATGAAATGGTGGACAATGTTGGACAAGGTTTGTACCACAGCTGCTATTCTAATTAAACAGAAGCCAAGGCAGTTTGGACTAATTTTGTGGCAACTCTTCAAAACATATTAATTTTTGGCTCTGCTTTGAATTCCAAGAAATATGCAAGCAATTTGTTGGATGGTTGTTATCAGGAATACCTCAGGAATGGATAATGTAAGAATTCTTTGTACACTGGTGATGTCACTCATTCTTATGTTGTGTTTTTTCCATTCACTTGAATACTCTAGGAACCTCAGTCATGCCATGTTGATTAAGTTTTATACTCCAAGCAATATTCAGTCTCCTGGTTTTAATCCATAGCCTATCGTGCATATAGAAATTTATGGATTGAAAGAGGCATTTGATCCATTGCGTCCACAATTACAAATTATTCCAGTTGCCATGCTCTATCCCTATAGTCCTATATTTTCTCCCAACTTTGAAAACTAACCAACTTCCCCATAAAAGTCTGAGATCACGCATCAACTGACTCATAAACAGCTTCTTCCCTGCTGCCATCAGACTTTTGAATGGACCTACCTCACACTAAATTGATCTTCCTCTACACCCTAGCTATGACTGTAATACTACATTCTGCACTCTCTCCTTTCCTTCTCTATGAATGATATGGTTTGTCTATTATAGCGTGCAAGAAACAATATTTTTCACAGTAATGTGCTAATATACATGTGACAATAATAAATCAAATCAAGGATATCATGGTCTCTGCCTCAGCCACTCCCTTGAGCAAAACAGTTTGTGGTTCGACAACCCTCTGGATCGGACACTTCCTCCTAAACTTCCTTATTGTTCCTTTGTTGGAAAGTTTAAACAGATGATCCGTCATCACTGATGCCTCAGTTTGAGGAATTAATCTTTTCACTACTTACAAAACTCAAGAGTTGTTTGATAACCCTCTCTTTTAAAAATCCTCTTCACCTTTTTTGTTGCTATGGAAATAGTCCAACACAATATCCATCATGCATATCGTCTACTCTGTACACCCTCTACATTGAAGAGCATTAATTGTTACATAGTACTCCAGTTATGACCAAGACAATACATTTCCCAAATTTTCTTTGCAAAAGCATTTGGAGATAAAAGGCCTTTGGATTTTTTTTTTGTGAGGGTTTGCCTACTTCCTCCACTTTCCTGTTGGATCTGCTTTGCATTATGATTGCTGGTGTTGTCCTTTGGTATTTCACCCTGCTGGATAGTCTTCATAGATAATAGAGCAATTCTAACTCTTACAAATGGCAAAAAGTGAGTAATATCGACCCATTCTACAGAATTGTCCCATTCACTGACTTTAATGTGAATGAAAATTGGATGCAAAGTACAGAACAACCCAATATTCCCTTTCTCGTGCCAGGGTTTAGAGTTAAAATGAGGGATGTTGTTAGATTATTTGGCTGTGGGTATCATTGCTTCTCAGCCAGTTTCTGACTTTGCACAATCTCCATCCAGATACATTTACCAGTAGGATCCTTTAGAAATGAAGATTTGGATGTCAGGTGAATACAGGTTCAGTTGCAATTCCCTAATCACACTATGTCAGTTAAGGACAAACATGGAAATGTGATATGAGAGAGAGAATAAGCTGAAAGATGGGTTCAGTACTTTTAAGAGGTTTTTAACCAGCCTGAATCTGATGATCCAGTTAATCCACCAACATCTAATGAGATTGCTGGCAATCACACCAACCCACTCACTGAAACTGAAATCTGTGCAGCCATCAAATCCATAGAAAATGGCAATGCCCCTGGAATTGACATTCTGCAGGCAGATGTGAAGATAGTTGTCTGGATGCTTACTCTTACAGCAAGACCTGGGAAAATAAAGCCATGCCAGAAGACTGGAGTAAAGGCCTCATTTTCAACCTGCCAGAGAAAGGGGTCTCTGCAACCATGAAGCTGGCTCGGAATTGCACTCCTTTCCATCCCCAGCAAAATCTTCTGTAGAATTCTTCCCCAGTGGATTGACAATACCATAGATGATAAGCTTAGGCAAGAACAAACAGGATTCTGCAGGGCAGAGAATATATAGACCAGATATTTGCTTTGTATAACATCATAGAGTAATGCTTCAAATGGAATGCACTCCTCTACACCAACTTAATAAACTTAAAGAAGGCATTTGATCATTTTCACTGTGAGATCTGTGGACGATCCTCAGAGCCTATGGAATTCAGTTCGAGATAGCCAATCTCATTGGGAGGTTCTGTGTTAAGTTGAACTACAGATCATTCTCAGCAATACATTGTCAGAGCGGTTTGAAGTGAAGTCCAGAGTGCAGTAGGACTGCATTCTCTCACCTATTCTATCTCTTATCACCATCAATTGGATCATAGGAACTTAGGAATTAGGATCAAAAATAGACAATTCAGCCCTTTGATATCCCTTCGCCGTTCTGTATGATCTTGGCTGATCATCCACTTCCCTGCCTTTCCCCAGAGCCCTTTATCCTGCTTTTGATCAAATATTTATCTATCTCTTTCTTGAATCTATTGATTGATTGATTCTGCATCCATTGCACCTTTTGGCAGTGAGTTCCATAGATTCACAACCCTCTGTGCAAAGTAGCTGCTCCTTATCTCTGTCTTGAACCTCCCACCTCTTACTCTACAACTATGACTTCTTGACTTAGACTGTTCTAGAAAGGGGAACATTTGGTTAACATTTATTTTATCAATCCCGTCGAGTATCTTATATACCTCAATCAAATCACACCTCATTCTTCTATACTCCAGTGAGTACAAGTCCAAGTTACTCAACCACTCCTCATACGACAGCTCCTTCAAACCTGTAATCAATCTAGTGATTCTCTTTGGGACTGCCTCCAGTGCCACTACATCCTTCCTCAAAAAAGTGACCAGAACTGAGTACAGTAGTCCAAGTGTGGCCTCACCAATGCCTTATACAATTGTAACAACACTTCTCTACTTTTATACTTTAGACTCTTTGCGGTAAATGCCATGATTCCATTTGCCTTCCTTATAACATTCTACACCTGCATACCCACTTTCTGAAAATCATGCACAAGGACACCCAGATTCCTCTCCACAGAGACCTTTTGAATCTGGTTCCTATTTAAATAGTAATTTGCCCTTTTCTTTTTCTTGCCAAAATGAATAACCTCACATTTATCCACATTAAACTCCATCTGCCAGATTCTGGCCCATTCCCCAGCCTGATTTGTAAATTTTTATCTCCTCATTACAGCCTGCTTTCCCACCTATTTTTGTGACATCAATAAATCTTGCAATGAATCACCCTGTCCTGACTTGTAGATTATTGATATAGATTGTAAATAATTGTGGTCCAAGAACTAAACCCTGCAAGACCCCTCTAGTTACAGATCGCCAACTGGAAAAGGACCCATTTATCCCAACCCTCTGCTTTCTGTCAGTCAGCCAATCCTCAATTCAAGCTACCCCATGGGATCTAACTTTCTGGATCAGTATCTTGTATGGCATCTAATCAAATGCCTTCTGGAAGTCCAGATAGACCACATCCATAGAATCCCCGTTACTTATCTTGCTGATCACATCCTCAAAGAACTCTAGCAGGTTTGTCAAACAAGATTTGCCCTTCACAAAACTCTGTTGACACTGGTGAATTGAGCTCTGCTTTTCCAGATGCTCAGTCACCTCCTCCTTAACGATTGACTCCAGCATCTTTCCCACCACAGAGGACAAGCTGACCGGTCCATAGTCTCCTACTTTTTGCTTCCCTCCTTTCTTGAATAATGACATCACACTAGCATGTTTCCAGTTCACTGGAACCTTTCCAGAATCCACAGAATTTTGGAATATCATAACTAATGCATCCACTATCCTTTAAGATCCTAGGATTTCAGCCATCAGGTTCCGGGCTCTTATCCACTTTTAAACCCTTCCGTTTACTGAGTGCCTTCTCTTTGGTTATAGTAATTTCACCAAGTTCCACTGTGTTTACTGCAGTTTTTGGGATAGAATTATTATCTTCTATTGTGAAGAAAGAGACAAAATATTGGTTTAGTGCCTTGGCCATTCCAAGTTTCTCATTATTATCCCACTTTTCCATCCTCTAAAGGCCAGCATCTGTTTTCACTATTCCCTGCACCTTTATGTTCTTATAGAAACTTTTGGTGTCAGTGTTTATGTTTTCAGCTGACTTCCCTTCACAGTTCATTGACACGTCTCAAACAACATTCGACCATCCCAGGGGAAGTCAGTCGTCTTTCTTTATATACTTGGAGTAACTCAACTTTTCTGATGACCTTGGTGCCATCTCTTCAGGGTGCACCCATCTCCAGGAGAACTCTGACAGACTCAGCATGTATGCAAAACTAGTCTGTTACTCAGTTAATGGTAGAATGTTGGGGAGAGTTATAGAACAAAGAGACCTTGGGATATAGGTTCATAACTCCTTGAAAGTGGAATCACAGGTGGACAGAATGGTGAAGAAGGCATTCAGCATGCTTGGTTTCATTGGTCAGAACATTGAATACAGGAATTGGGATGTCTTGTTGAAGTTTTACAAGGCATTGGTAAGACCACACTTGGAATACCGTGTGCAATTCTGGTCACCCTATTACAGAAAGGATATTATTAAACTAGAAAGCGTGCAGAAAAGATGTACTCAGATGCTACTGGGACTTGATGGTTTGAGTTATAAGGAGAGACTGGATAGACTGGGACTCTTTTCTCTGGAGTGTAGGAACTTAGGGGTGAACTTACAGAGGTCTATAAAATAATGACGAGCACAGATCAGCTAGATAATCAATACCTTTTCCCAAAGGTAAGGGAGTCTAAAACTAGAGGGCAAAGGTTTAAGGTGAGAAGGGAGAGATCAAAAGGGTCCAGAGAGGTAGTTTTTTCATACAGAGGATGGTGAGTATCTGGAATAAGCTACCAGAGGCAGTTGTAAAGGTGGCTACAATTTTGTTTTTTAAAAAGCATGTAGACAGATACATGGGTAAGATGGGTATAGAGTGGTCAACTGGGGGTAGCTCAGTGGTTAAAACAAAAAGGGTGGCGTGGACAAGTTAGCCCGAAGGGCCTGTTTCCATTCTGTAAACCTCTATGACTTTATAGCAACAAGCAGAAAACACAAGTCATGAGAATTAACCCACCAGCAGCTCCTCCAATTCGCATCGCTGGAAGAGTGCTTGAGTATGTCAAGGAGTTCATTTACCTCAGCGAACTCATCAGCAATGACAACAGTGCCAAGAAGAATATCAAAGCCCAGCTGAATAAAGCCAGAGGTACATTTAGCAGACCTCGAAGCATCTGGAAGCCCAAACAGTCTTCAGACCAAAATCAGACTCTACAACAGATACATAAAGTCAGTCCTGCTGTAGGGGTCTGAATACTGGAGGGTAGTGAAGACAGGCTTGGGCGAGGTCAATGCCTTTCTGGTTTGAAAAGAGAAGGCTGTGCCATGACCTGATTGTGGCCTTTTAACATTTTGAAAGATTTGATAAGGTAGATATAAGGAACAGTTTTCATTTGGGGGCTGCAAAACCAGGGCTGATTAAAAACGGTAGTCACTAATAAATCCAATAATTTAGGAGAAACTTTCTCACCCAAAGAATGGTGAGAATGTGAAACTCGCTACTATAGCGAGTAGCTGAGTCAAATAGTATAGATGCATTTAGGAGGAAACTAGATAAGTTCATGAGGGAGAAAAGAATATAAAATCATGCTGATAGATGGAGAAGAAGTAGGGTGGGAGGAGGCTGATGTGAAGCATAAATACTGGCATTGATCAATTGGACTGAATGGCCTGTTCCTGTTCTATACATTCTATCTAATCCTCTTGAATTAACATAAAACCAGCACTAATGAAGGTACAAACTCAAAGATAAAAGTGAATTAGATAACTGTAAATACAGACATAGGACAGAATTTTACTGGCACTCTCGCCTCGAGGTTCGTAAGATGCCACCTGAAGCCAATGAACAATGCCGTTCTGTGAGCAGGGACGGGGTTGCTGGTAAAATTCCAGCCATAATGTCTAGAAAAGAATCATAACAGCAACACCTGTACCCCTATATATCAGAAGAACCTCCCCTTTCTTTGTTTATAGTCTTTTTTTGAACTCCTTCCAAGGGAACAGAGGAAAGCAACACAATTCATCATGCATATGTGTGTCTCTCTCTCACTCTCTCTCTCCACTGACTAACAGATAAAAATAATGAAGGGTGGCTTCTTTGTACATTGGAGAATCTTCACACCACACAAATTGTGCATCTGCCATGTCTCTTCTTTGGTGCAATTGTAAAACGCTCCAAAAGTCGTGGACTGCTCAGTGAGCTTCAGCAGGTCCTGGAAAGTTTCGGAGAAGGAGCTGGGAGAATATCAGCTCATTTTTGGTTTGGCAGTGCAACTCTGAAGGCCCAAACAACACATGAGAAAAAGGAAAAGGTTTTCAATATTTGACACTAATTATCTGTATTTTGTCTTTCCTGATAGATTAACAGTAATAAATAAGTCATAAATGAATGGTAATCCACTAAATTATACAAAGAGTGATAATTAATACTCTTACTCAACTTCTGACTCAGTTTAGAAAGGCAAGAATGGAACCAGGTAAGAGCAGTTCTACCCAGCTGGGCAACAGCGAAGAGGCTTTCATAGAATCATAAAATCCCTGTAGTGCAGAAGGACGCCACTCACTACCAACTCCCTGAAAGCCTAGTCACCTAACCTGCACTTTTTTGGACTGTAGAAGGTGTTCTACGCAGACACAGGGAGAATGTGCAAACTCCACACCGACAGTTACCCAAGGCCAGGATCGAACCAAGTCCTTGGTGCTGTTAGACAGCACTGCCACCCTCTTTGCCATTGTGCCACTTTGGAGGATGGTGTGATTAACCATGTTAAAGGCTTCAGGCAGAACAAGAAGGATGAGGAGGGGCAGTTTAACTATGTCACAGTCATGTAGGATGTAATTTGTGACTTTGATAAGAACCATTTCAGTACTTGCTATGCCTACCCCAGTCTAACACCAGCATTTCCACATCACAATTTTTCTTAGTTCCTAAATCAACATTTTTCATTGTTAATCTACTCTCTTTCTTTACATGTCTTCCCGAATGACTGTTAACACAACCTTTTTCACCTGTTGTAGCCACAATAATGAAAGCATGACCTGTGGAGAAAATAAATAACAGGGCTGAAAATCGATGTGATGGTAAACATACTTAATTCCTTTAATTCAACTGATACTAAGTCTTAAACTCAGTAAATGGTCACAAGCGGATGTGAAAATTGTTGGCGGCACATATGGAAGCCACTTGCAGAGATGATCCTGGGTGATCTCAATTTATTTGTATTTTGCATTTTTTTGCGTTCTGAAGCGGCCAAGGAAATTTGGAAGTTTAAATATACTGGAGGATGCGGGGATATAAATTAAGTGATTAAAATACACACAAAGACAAATGAACTGTGACAATTGGCTTTAATGAAGCTGTTTGAAGCTGTCTGAATGACTCGCTCCAAAACATCTGAAGGCCCTTTGATATTTTTGATTGGGAAACAGAGACATTGGGAATGAAAACATATGTCTCCCTCACAACACTGTGCTGTAAAAAAGAATGAGAGAAATAACTCAATCGAGATCACTTCAATCAAATCAACAACATCTTGCATTTATATGGTGCCTTCAATGTTGGAAAACCTCCCCAAAAACTTCACTAGAGCCTTAAGAAACACAATTCGACATTGAGACACATAAGGAGATGTTAAGATTGTGGGCAAAAGTCTGATCAAAAAATTGGGTTTTAAGAGGCACATTAAAAGCGGAAAGAAGGAGAAGAAAGGTATAGAGAGGGAATTCGAGTGTTTATGGACTGGGCAACTGAAGGTCAAGTGCCAATGGCAAATGAATGAAATGGAGATGGGCAAAGAGCAAAATTAGAGGAGTTCCCAGACAGCTAGAGGAGGTCACAGGGACAGGAGGTGAGGTAATTTTCTTGATGCATCAAAAGAACATTCAATACAATTTATTCCCAAACAGGATTCCTATCTTGTACCAATCGTAGGGTTCATTTAAATTTATGGTTAGTTAATGATAGGATGAACTTATTTAGAATTTGAATAATTCTACACAGAACATTAATAAGTAAGTCTTGCTACTTCACAGGCACTATTTGGATTTTAAACAATGGAGCTGTTTAAGGACTGCCAAATGCCAATTGTTTCTTCACTCTCCATTCTTTCCAAACACTACTGTTACCTTGTCTTAAATGGCTGCACTCTTGCCTCTGAGGCAGAGGATAGGGATTCAAATCATTGCCAAAGTCTTAAATCACTTGGAACATATTGACTGGGAGTTGCTATTTTACAGGTAAAATACCAAGCAGAGAACCAGAGGTGAAGGTTAAAGATTCCATGGGAACAAACGATTCACTGAAGGAAACTGTGTATTCCCAGTATTGGAGTTAGCATGCTTCCTCCAGTTGAGAGCATTGAAAACAGATCAACTGGCCCTCTACCAAGTCTGTTTGTGGGATCTTGCTGTGTGTAAAACATTCCTATATATGCCCATTGTTAAGACCCAGGCCAGAAACTTCAAGGTGTTTTATGAAGTTAGCATAGACCCTAAGTTTTACATTTGAATATAAGATGTTTCATTCCAGGTATGATTCAAATGACCCAGTCAGAAGCTTTTATCAAACAATTATTATTTAAGAACAAATTTAAGTATAACAAGCAGAATTAGCATAACTTTTACCAATTACAGGACTTAAAAATGATATGGTATAATCCTTACTAGCTAGCTATCTATTTGTTCCAATGTAAAACAACCTCATAAACCTCTTTAGACTTAGCACAAAAAGTAAGTATGCTCTCGTAATACTGAACCTTCAGCAGTTCAATATCTGCTGTGCATTGGTCATCTGAACGTTGGATCAAATCTGAGGCTCCCCAGTCTTAGAACTTTCAGAAAGTTTTTGGAGAGAAAGACTCAGAGAGACACACTTTCTTCCACCAACTTCTGGTAGCAACTAAAACCAAACTAAAACTGAACTTTTCTGTGAAGCATAGCTGTGTCGGGCACCATGGCATAACTTGTCAACCTCAGCCAAACTCCACTCAGTCATCCCAGAGGACACAATAAAACTACAGAACACTGCATTAGTCCAGATTAAAAATAAACATCAATTATACTGTCTCAGCAGCAATAAAGGACAATGGCTACAGACAATATGGTGCTGACAATTTTCCAAGGACTGCAGAAACATTCTGCAGAGAAACATGATTAAAATACATTTCTTAAAGGCACCGTACTGTCACGTTATGCCATAACAAATGTTCAATTTCATTTGAAGCATTCTGGGAATGACCTGGAGGATGAAATAAAATTCAGAATAAATGCATATTCATGCAACTCAGTTCTCCTCTGCCATGTATACTACATTGTTATGGTTCAGGTCAGAAACTCCAAACTGTTTCATGGAGCCTACCTGGATCATAAGTTTTACATCTTGAATTTGGCTAGGATAAGCATGATATATTTCATTCAGGTATGATTCAAATGACCCACTCAGGAGCTTTTATCAAACAAAGTTTATTTTAGAATATAGGTAACATGTATAGTTAAAATAAAGCAAGAGTTGTTATTAATTACAAACAAGAAATAAAATAATGACTATAATGTATAATCCTTAACAATTATTGTTCTAACTAAACCAATCCCAGAGACAAAAGACCCTTTTCACAGGTTTAACACAGTAAAGATTAATAATACTGGACTTGAGACCTTTGGATGAAGTCTGCAGTTGTCTGGATAGACTCAGAACAGTTTGAAGTTAGACTAAAACATCAAGGACTCTAAGCAACCCACCAATAGCTGGTTTCCTCCCTTCAGAAAGGCAAAAACTTGCTTTCAGCTAACCAGTAAAATTTCCAAAACCAGGGAAAGAGTGAGAGAGACTTCTTTTTAGCTTGCTGTCCCTTCTAAAACTCAACTCTAACTGCAGCCAAACAGAAAAAAAAAACTTAAACTGACTGGAAAAGAAAAAATAACCTGTCCAGAATCCATGACCTTTTCTCCTAACAACGCAGGGTTGTAAAACAACCCAGAGTTAAAATAATCAGACCCCATTTAAAGTGTTGAAGTAGCAATTAAAGGACATCTCTAGACAAGCCAACCCAAATGACATCAGCTGAGACTGTGAGCTAAGAGAACACTGAAGCTGTGAGAGCTGTAGCAATCAGATTTAAAAAAAACTTCCTTAAAGGTACGCTAACGTCACAGCATGATTCAGGGACATATTTTTCATTCCACTTTACCACCTCTTCCCTCCATTGCACAGTAAGTGTGGGAGCCATGGATAGTCAGCAAGAACAACAACTAATAATCTGGATATAAATAACAGGGGCACATACTTTACTCTTGACTGTACACCAATGATTTTTGAAATGTCAGTAATTGCAAAGAAAATCTTTCTTTCCCTAAGGGTTTTTCCTAAGGAGTAAAAAAAAACTCAGTTGTTCAAAAGCCCTTTACTGCTTCTTATTATTCACCTGCAGTTTTCTACATGTGGGTCAATGCTGACACATTCCGTAATGACTAAGTAGATGATCCTTAATTTGGTCTGATTAAGACTGAGGAGGATATAGGAATGAAGCTTTGATTAATGATTTCTTTCCCTCTCACTTTCTCAAAGTGGTTCACTGTTTCACCATTTTCCCATATTTGGACAGATCTAGAGGCTCCCTGTTGGGAGCACTCCTTTATAATCTTGATCACTGCCATCTGTAAAAGGCTGTGCGTGCAGGAATCAGACACCTCCATTGTGATTTATGTGCCTGGCTTCGAAAATAAAAATTTATACAAGGTGCAATAGGGTTTTCTCTTTTTGCATGATGCCCAGCACAACACATGCACCCTTCTCCCTGACAATCACCCAATCACCCCACCTCTGACCCCAGTCCTTCATTAAGATAGCTTGAGATATGTGGCAAATCAACACCCCTCCCAGCCCCTGTCATTTCACCAAAGTCTGAATAGAAATCTGCTAGAGAATACTTCTATGTTTAAAATTTCCACAAATTTTGAATTTGTACCCTGTGGTACACAGTTTAAATTAGGCTGGTCCAACATGCAACCAACAGAGCCACTGTTCAAAATGGTAGTAAGACAGGTGAATGAAGTTGAAGACTTTGCAAAGAGTTGTTCCTCCCATCATAGGCTCACAGGGGAGAGTAAAGGCCCAGCTGTCCCTGAATCGGCAAGCAGTAAGCAACAGCGACAGTAAGTGTTCTGGGAGGAAGGAGAGAATGTGTGAGTGGGGGGAGAAGTGCTTGGGGCCCAGAGAGAGGGAAGAAAGGGTGTGGACTCGAAGCAAGAGGGAGATCGTGGGCCTGATGGGAGAGAGAGGCCATGGGCTCGAGGGGGGAGAGGAAGGCCATGGGGCCTGATTGGGAGAAGAGATTCATTCCTGACATGGTGAGTGAGAGCAAGAGAGGGTTTTTATGAGAGAGTCAGAGAGTGTGTGTGTGAAAGAGAGTGAGTGCGAGACAGTGGGCAGGATTTTTCATGTTCCCCCCGTGACGTGTTTTGTGGTGTTGGATGTGAGCCATTCCTGCCACTATTACTGGCTTTCCCTATTGTTTACACCCTCTATCATCGGGGAACACACGGCAGGGAGTCACTATCAGCCAGACCAGAAGATACTGGCCAGTGAGTTTGTGTGTGTGAAGGCGAGAAAGAGTGAGTGAAAGAGAGAGCAAGAGTGAGTGCAGAAATGTGTGTGAGTGTGTGTGCGCATGTGTGTGTGTGAGAGAGAGATGTGTGTGACAGAGTGAGTGCGTGAGTGAGTATGAGAGGGAAAGAGAGAGATGGTGTGTGACAGAGTGAGTGAGTGCATGAGTGAGTGAGGAGTGAGTGAATAAGTGCTGAGTGAGTGAGTGAGATGGTGTGTGACAGATTGAGTGAGTGAGATGGTATGTGACAGAGTGAGTGAGAGCATGAGTGACTGAGTGAGGAGTGAGTGAGTGAGAGAGACGGTGTGTGACTGAGTGAGTCTGAAAGCATCTGGGCAGAATTTTCCCATCCTGCCCACCATGGGAATTGGAACAGACATGCAAATGTCTGTTGACCTTGGATGGGATTTTCCAGCATTGAGGTGAGCATGGCTGGAAAATCCTACCCTGTGTGTCTAAGAGTGAGTGTGTGTGAGAGAGGGGGAAGAGTGTATGAATATTGAGTGAGGCGAGAGTAAGGGAGAGAGAGTGTGAGTGAATGAGTGAGTGTGCATGTGGGAGGGAAAGATTGAATGTGGGCAAGAGAGAGTGAGTGACTGTCAGGATTCTCAGCTCGCCTCATCCCAACCCACCAACAGGTACTCTCATTGGGAAGCAGTAGCGTAGCCATGTTGTCACTGGACTAGTAATCCAGAGCAAAATCTGGTTCAAATCCTACAATGGCAGATGGTGAAATTTGAATTCAGTATAAATCTGGAATTAAAATCTAATGATCAGGATGATCACTAATACTTTACCATCCTTCTCTGATCTGGTCTACTTGTGATTTCAGACCCACAGCAATGTGGTTGACACTCAACTGCTCTCTGAAATGGTGGGTAGTTAAGGATAAAGAACATAAGAACATAAGAAATAGGAGCAGGAGTAGGCCATCTAGCCCCTCGAGCCAAATGCTGGCCCAGCCAATGACACCCACGTCCCATAAATGAATTTTTAAAAACTCACTCCCATAGTGAGGGTGAGTGAGTGAGCACTGGAGTTTGGGGTGGGCTGGACACACACTCACACCCTCTTACAATCATTTTTATTTGCCATTTTGCAAGATTATCAACTTATTTATTTGATATTGCTCTAGTTTTGCTCAGCAAGTTGTTTCTTTTCCTTATAATCAACTTTGAAATAAATGGATCTTACCAAAATCTGCTCATCAGCGCCTTGAGTGAGGAAAAACATTGAAATATGCCCTCCCAACCCCGGCAAAAATGGGTGAACAGGCCTAATCCGGGTCATTTATATATAGATAAGAAAGAGTAGATGTCAGAACACCAATCCCTTGGAATTCCATTTTAAATCTTTCTCTGGTCTAAAAAAAATCTGTTAACCACTACTCTTTATTTCCTATCACTCAACCAATTTCATAATCACGTTGTTAATATCTCCTTTATTCCACAATCTCTAACTTTTCTCACAAGCCTGTTCTGTGGCACTGCATCAAATGCCTTTGAGAGGTCTGCATACAACACATCAACAGCATTTCCTCATCACCATCCTGTGTCAACACATTGAAGAAACCAAAGCAAATTAGTTAAGTCCATTTGCCCTTTAACGAGTCTGAGCTACCTTATGTCTCACACCTCTCTTCATCTTTTTGCATGAACAAAACCAAAGGCCCAATCAGTGATATCTTTTGCACAAAGTGTTTTGACTCCATGTAAATTAACAGCAGTTAAACAGTAGTTTAGAATCTTGCTCAAATGACATGTTAATTTGTTTTGAATTGAGTGATTTCAGTGCTAGGAAATTGAATTGTTTCAACCCAATGTCAGCAAGCAATGTTCCAGGGTCAAGTACAAAGTGATTTAGACTAAATCTATTTCTATTCTGCCTCTCAACGATGCAGGGTATTTTGCTGGCTGCGTCCAGCCTCAGAAATTAGCTCTGCATCTCAGTGGGGGCAGTAGTTTGATGCTTTGACTTCCCACACCAGCTTTTCTGGCTGAGTCTGCCAATTTTGTGACTGAAAATCCTGAATTATGGGCAATCTTACGCTGTGCTTACACTGAGACTGCCTAACACCATTTAATAAGGACCCAGAATTGGCAATAACAAGTAACCTTTATTCATTCAATCTGAGAGTAACATTGTTTTTCTCGATTTAAAACCAAAAGGAAGCCATAAGTCACTATTCATTGGCATTTGTTGGATAGGCTTGAATCATGAGATTGGCTGCACCAAGAGGTAGAAATTTCAGACTGATGCAGCAATGTTCCCTCATTATAAACAGGAATTAGGACAGAAAAAAATTGCATTTATATATCCCCTTTCATGGCCTCAGGATGTCCCCAAACCCTTTACAACCAATAAAGTATAATTGCAATGTAGCTACTGTTGTAATGGGGGAAATAAAATTTGTGCACAAGAATGGTATGGAAAAAGTAAATCTGGAAATGTTTCTTTAAGTTAAGCATGGAAATAAAACACTGGAGTTTGCAGGCTCAAACTACCAGAACACAAATTCTGGGTTGTTAGCAGGAAGTTTTTCATGTGGGATTTTCAACACTCAGAATAGACTTCCGGATAGACTCATGGAAATTAAAACTCTGCAATAATTTCTAGAGCAGAAAGATGTTGCAATGAATACTATTCCTCTGCACAGATGGGCATCTCAGATGCATAATTCTGATGTGATCTTCTGAATAGTTAAAAGTTTGGCAAATTAAGATTAAGCAGGTAATGCAACATGGTTGGAAAACAACCATGGTATTGCCCGCATTCACAGCAAGCTGGTCACTTCACTACCATTCTGCTCTGTCACTGTCAAACCCTAAAGCACAGTTAGAGCTAAAATATTTTCACCACTGTTCATGACTCCCAGTGGAGGAACTGAACGCAGGACCCTGAGGTTTTCCTACTAACTTGGTCCAGGCTTTTAGACATTGCCAGGACACCTAGTTACAGGAAAGACATAAATAAGGAAAGAATGCAGAGAAGGTTCACAAGGATGTTGCTAGGACTTGAGAAGCTGAGTTACAGAGAAAGAGACTGAATAGGTTAGGAATTTATTCCCTGGACTGTAGAAGAATGAGGGGAGATTTGATAGAGGTGTATAAGATTTTGATGGGTATAGATAGAGTGAATGCAAGCAGACTTTTTCCACTGAGGCTCGGGGAGAAAAAAACCAGGGGGCATGGGTTAAGGATGAAAGAAGAAAAGTTTAAAGGGAATATTAGGGAGAGCTTCTTCACACAGAGAGTGGTGGGAGTGTGGAATGAGCTGCTGGATAAAGTGGTAAATGCAGGGCCACTTTTAACATTTAAGAAAAACTTGGACGGGTTCATGGATGAGACGGGTGTGGAGGGATATGGTTCAAGTGCAGGTCAGTGGGACCAGGCAAAAAATAGTTTGGCGCAGACAAGAAGGGCCAAAAGGCCTATTTCTGAGCTGTAATGTTCTATGGTTTCTATGTACAGACTTTGCCCCTTCTGCTCCCATGATCTAAGTTCTGTCCTAAGTCCCACCAATCCCACTACTACTGAAACAAGGCCTTTACCCTTGGGCTACCATGCAGGATACAAGAATCTAGATAATGCAGGCAGTAGCAGCCTACTTTCTGATGGCTGCTTCAGGGTCTGAGCAATTGCTTTCATTTGTACAGCATCCAGGGTGTTAGCGTGGATAGAGGATTGGTTGTCAAATAGGAGGCAGAGAGTGGGGGTCAACGGGTGCTATTCGGATTGGCGGATGGTGACTAGTGGAGTGCCCCAGGGGTCAGTGCTGGGGCCTCAGCTTTTTACCATTTATATAGATGATCTGGAGGAGGGAACCGAGTGTAGGGTGTCGAAATTTGCGGATGACACCAAGATTGGGGGAACGGCAAATTGTGCGGAGGGTGTGGAGAGTCTGCAGAAGGATCTAGATAGGCTGGGCGAATGGGCCAGGAAATGGCAAATGGAATTTAATGTTGGCAAGTGTGAGGTGGTCCACTTTGGTAGGAAGAATGGTAGGAAGGACTATTACTTACGTGGCGAAAAACTGCAGCAGGCGACGGTGCAGAGGGACCTCGGGGTCCTTGTGCATGAGTCGCAAAAACCCAGCTTGCAGGTGCAGCAGGTGGTCAGGAAGGTGAATGGGATGCTGGCCTTCATAGCGAAGGGGATTGAATATAAAAGTAGGGAGGTCTTGCTGCAGCTGTATAGGGCATTGGTGAGGCCGCAGCTGGAGTACCGTGTGCAGTTTCGGGCGCCGCACCTGCGCAAAGATATTTTGGCCTTGGAGGGAGTGCAGAGGAGGTTTACTAGGCTGATACCGGAGTTGAGGGGGTTGAGCTATGAGGAGAGGCTGAATAAACTAGGCTTGTACTCGTTGGAGTTTAGAAGAATGAGGGGAGATCTCATTGAGACGTATAAGATGATGAATGGGATGGATAGGATAGAGGTGGAGAGACTCTTCCCGCTGAAAAAAGACAGTAGGACTAGGGGGCACAGCCTCAAGATAAAGGGGGGGCATTTTAGAACGGAGTTGAGGAGGAACTTCTTCACTGAAAGGGTGGTGAATCTCTGGAATTCTCTACCCATTGAAGTGGTGGAGGCTGCCTCGCTAAATATTTTCAAGAAGCGGGTTGATGGGTTTTTGATAAGAGAGGGGATTAAGGGTTATGGGGAGAGGGCCGGAAAGTGGAACTGAGCCATGACAGATCAGCCATGATCTTTATTGAATGGCGGGGCAGGCTCGAAGGGCCAGATGGCCTACTCCTGCTCCTATTTCTTATGTTCTTATGCTATTCTCCATCATTGTTACAAGATTAGATATGAAAGCATTAAGAAGCTATGAGAAGAAAAATCTCCATAGAAATTTACATTGTAGGAGAAGGCCATTTAACCCATCATTCTTTGCTAGCTTTTTGTCTTGAGTTTATTTTGTGCTTTTCTTGACCTCAAAACATCTCAAAATGCTTTGCAGCTCCTGAACTAACTACAGGCAAGCAGTTGAATTCCTATTTTTATATCTCTGATGACCTTTCCACTTTCCTACAAAAGAATTGGCCGGCTGGTGTCAACAACAGCAAATTCAAATTTGATAGGTTCCTGACAGTTGACTGTCTTCTTTAAACTGATAGGTTATGAAAATGCAAAAGCCTGTTACCAAAGAAATCCTGATGCTTGGTCCTGGTTACAATTGTTGCAATCTGTGTACTCTATTGAAGCATTGAACATAAAACTGGTTTTTAAAGGGACTACACTTCATAATTGTATCTTCACAACACCTGCCATTCCTGACCAAGCTATCCTGGTGCTATTCTCTTGATGCACTTTACCATTCACTGAAAGGTAAGATATGCACTAAAATGTCACCATGAAGGACGGTCTGCTCACCAGCCCTATCTCAGTGTCTCCCAAGTTTTTCTGCAGTCTGATAGAATTCTGACTGTCACTATGTAGCACGATCTAAGGCTGTTCACCATGTTGTACTTGTAGTTATTCTAGCTGTCAGGCTGTTTGATCACTGCTAAACACCAAGCTGTATTTTTAAAATGCTACAAAGGCAGCACTCCTTGATGAGGGATTGGGTAGACATATTGGGAGTTCATTTATTAAGACTAGGCATTTGAGAATGAAGAAAGAAAGCTTGAAAACATCAGAGCCATGCTGTATTCTGCTCACAGATAAAAGTGAAACTCAAACTAGTTTGTATGACAAATATCTCTTTTGGTGATGTCATGCTGCTATCTCTTAAAGGTATATCACAACATCACCATTCAATATGGCCATGATTGATCTGTGACCTAACTCACTTTCCCAATCCCTTAATACCTTTGATTAACAAAAGTTTATCCACCTCAGTTTTAAAATTGACAAATTGATTTTGCATCAATTGCTACTTGCTGAAGTGAGTTCCAAATTTTGTTGGGGAGAAATGTTTTCTAATTTCACTCTTGAAAGATGTAAATCTAATACCCTGGAGTCCTACACTCCCTAACCAGCAGAAGTAGTTCATCCCAATCAGTTAAAAACTTGAAAGCTTTAATTGAATCACAACTTAAACTTCTAAACTTTAGCAAATTTATGTAATCTCACCCCTTACTTTAAATCCACATATTATTCAGATAAAGCTAAACGGCATTCCCTCCAAGTCTATTATGTCCTTCCTAAATAAAAACAGAAAATGTGTGAAAAACTCACAGGTCTGGCAGCATCTGTGGAGAGAGAAACAGAGTTAACATTTCGAGCCTATGTGTCGTTTATTCAGAGTAATCCTCCAAAGGTGTTTTGCTCACGATATTCCGGATGTGGTCTCAATAGGGCTTTGTACAGCTGAAACATAGCATCTATCTTCTTGTATTCTAATCCTCCAGATAGCAACACCCATAGGCAGCATAGTAGTACAGTGGTTAGCACTGCTGCCTTACTGCGGCAGGGACCTGGGTTTGATTCCCAGCTTGGATCACTGTCTGTGTGAAGTTTGCACATTCTCCCCATGTCTTCAGGGGTTTCCTTCCGGCTGCTCCAGTTTCCTCCCACAGTCTGAAAGATGTGCTGGTTAGGTGCAATGACTGAACAGGTGCCAGAGTGTGGCGACTAGAAGAATTTCACAGTAACTTCATTGCAGTTTTAATGTAAGCCTTACTTGTGGAGAATAAATAAACTTTTAAATAAATAAACATATTTTTTATATCCAAACAACACAAAATATTGACAATATCAATGCTATCAGCCATGTAGTCATTTGCACACGTACACCATGGTTGCTGTATGTTGATTCATTATAAAAATGTTACTTATTGAAAATATTTCAGTTGGAGAAAAAGTGCCTTTTGCTGTGTAGGGACAGTGCAGTTGAGGGCAAGAAGAGCACGTGATGTAACCTCTAGGTATATGTCCAAATAGAGATGCAAACCCACCTATAACATAATTGACTTTATCAAGAACATTTTAAAAAGAAACCAAATTGTGACCGCAAGTCTGGAGTGAAATCAAACCCTGAGCCTCAATAATATGGTGATTCCAAAAAGGAGAATAATCTCCATAGTGGATATCGCATTCTGTATTCCATGGAAACATATGGTCCGACTGTTGGAATCATCTGTTCTATTGTTAATACTGTCAACAGAAGGCCACAAGATCATATCTCACTGTTAGACCATGATGTATGTGTGCAATGACTATCTGACTGACAGCATCGATTGTAAATATCTTGGCCCTGATTTTATCAGCATGGCTAATAGAGACTCATAAGATCGCATCACAGGTCAATGGGGAATGCCACTCTGCGAGCCTCACCTGCCCTGATTTCAGAGTGACCGTGCCAGTAAAATCGGGGCCTTTGTGTCTTTTGAATCAAATTTACAGTACAGAAACAGGCCATTTAGTTCAACAGGTCTTCGTCAATGTTTATTCTCCCTATAAGCCTCCTACCACCCTATCTCATCATGTTATATCAGTATAGTCCTAAAGACCTTTCACCATAATGTAGATAGTATTTTTTCTTCAAATGCACCTATATTATTCATCACAACCATTCCCTGTGTTACCCAGTGCCATATTCTCACCAATCTTAAATCGCCTTCTCTTAATTCCCTATTGGAGTTATGAGTGGCCATAGTATTAATAATCCACAATTTTGGATTTTTCCACACATGGAAACGAGTTCTGTACGTCTACCACATTAAACACTTTCCTAACTTTAATGACTTCTATCAGGTCACCCTTCTTTTCACCATCTTTCTTCACACAGAGGGTGGTGAATGTCTGGAACAAGCTGCCAGAGGTAGTATTAGAGGTGGGCACAATTTTGTCTTTTAAAAAGCATTTAGACAGTTACATGAGTAAGGTAGGTATAGAGGGGTATGGCCAAATGCAGGCAATTGGGACTAATTTAATGGTTAAAAAAAGGGATGGCATGGACAAGTTGGGCCAAAGGGCTTGTTTCTGTGCTGTAAACTTTTATAACTCTATTTTTTTTCTTACAGCCCCTCCTGAAGGTTCAGTGCCATGAGTGCCTACACTTCTCGAAATATAATCTTTGACTTTGAATGTCAGCTACAGGGTGGCATCATAGATGTTCAGGCTGAATGGCCGCTCCCTGTGATTCCAATCTGAAAAACTGAACATTATTTGAACAAAAGAAAAAAATAGAAAATGCTGGAAATGCTCAGCAGAGCGGGTAGTATCTGTGGAGAGAAAAATAGAGTGAACCACATTTTAGGTTATAGATTTCAGTTTCTCTCCATGGGTGCTGCCTGACCTGCCGAGTATTTCCAGCATTTTCTGTTTTTGTTGCAGATTTACAGCATCTGTGGCATTTTGTTCTTGTAACAGGGTAAAAAAGACCAGCATTTATATGGCACTATTTATATGAAACTTATCACAACTCGGGACGCGCTAAAAATGTCTTCAGCTAATTAAATAATTTTAAAATGTAGCCACCATTGTAATACAGAAAACATGGTCATGATATTGCTCACAGCAGAGTCGAAACAAATAACAATATGATAAGCGACTAGATAATCTGTTTTAATGATATTGATCTCCTGTTCTTCTTCAACATCATGCCATGGATTTCTTACCTCAACCAGAGAGCACAGAGGGAGCTTTGAATTAACACCTCATCCAAAAGATCAGCACCTCTGAGAGTTTAGCACCCACTCAATATTCCCATGGGAGTGTCAGCCTAGATATTGGACAGGGTTTTCAACACTCTCACCCAACTGCTACCGCACCCCCCTCCCTCCCCACACCTAGCATGGAAGTGGCCCACCATTCGCCAGTGATAGAATATTCCAGCCTTGTCACCATCAGCAGGGGCTCGCCATTGGTGAGACCAGATGATCCCACTGGCGGGAATAGCCCATAAAATCCCATCCTGTGTGTTCAACTCTCAGAAGTCAAATTCAATTCCTAGACCTGAGTTATAGTATTGTGAATGGGATCAAAGGTTATGAAAACAGGATTAGGCGATTGAGATGGACAATCAGCCATGATCGTGGTGAATGGCGGAGCAGGCTCATAGGGCTAAATGATCATCATAGATCATAGAACCCTCCAGTGCAGAAAGAGGCCCTTTGGCCCATTGAGTCTGCACTGACCATAATCCCACCCATGCCCTTCCCCCAAAACGGCCTCCCCCTGCTCCAATCTTCTATGTTTCTATGTAAAGTATTAATATAAAGGCTGTCATTTGAATCAATAGAAGGCAGAAAATCCACCATACTGAATGTACTTTCCTGTAGTTTTGCTGAGACAGCTATTCACATTTGTCATTGTCAAGTTTTCCTGCCCATTTTTCATGTTTAAAATGTTACTAATCCATTATGTATATTAAAATTTGGGAACAAGATTTCAGTTTAAATGGAGTGTATAAATCCATCAATCTTAACTCACAGTTTCAGAAAACCATTCAATGTGCTTAAAAATGTGATAGAAGAGCAATTTCCAACTTGCTGATCATTGCCTATTGAAGAATGCTGGAAAGTGATTATGAACTAAACTGACAGAGTCCATTTGCGTTGGACAGTATCAGTAGAGTTTTCTGGCTTACCACATAGACCAGCTGTCTAAGAACTGTGAAATTAGTCGCTGTCCCAAGATTAACTGATGGCCCCAAGCTCACTGACAAAAGCCAGTTTGCAGGTTGCGAGACTTATTGTTCCAATTTCTCAAATCAAGTAATTATCATTAATCATTGCACTCATTTCCCATAGTATAGCAAAAAAACCTAACAGTGACAACAGCAGAAACAACGCTACCAACTACTGAACTGGCTGCGTTGGAAAAGATTGTATCTGTACAGCGCCTTTCATAACTTCAGAGCTTCCCAAAACGCTTTACAACCAATTACATGTAGTCACTGATGTAATATTGAGAAACATGGCAGAAAGATAGCACACAGCAAGGCCCCACATACTGTGATGAGACTGTTTTCTCGAGTGGGGTGTTTCACGTCATACCCTGTTGGATTTGTTCCTGCAATTACAACTCAGGATTATTTTGTCCACAAGGTGCTAACAGCGTGAGTTGATAATGGAATGTCATTGGTGAATGATGGATCCAACAATCTGCCTTTTTAACTCATGAAAGAATTAAAAAGGAAATAGAAGGCTGGAGTAGGAATTAGATTCAAATCACTGAATCAGAGAACAATAAAGAGACGGAAAGGAAAGTAAGGGAAAATATTTAAAATTAGACATTTTAAAAATCTCCAATGACAATTCACTACCTGAAGGAATGAGACTCTTCGGGTGGGATTTTACGGCCTCGCCTGTCCCGAAACTAAAATCCTGGCTGAGGTCATTGGACTTTCCATTGTCCACCCCTTACCCGGTCTGAGTCCCATGGCAGGCGGGATGGTAAAATCCCGGCCTACATCTTTAAGGGTTCACTACCCAGGCCAGAGGATTGATTAACAATCATGAACAACTATCACATCATTTAATTAGTACGTAGGCTGATCATTTTAGACTTAATTTTCTGTGATCAGTTTAACTTGCAAATGAGGCAACTTCATGTAAATCACCAGGAAGTTGTTGCTGATACAATGTTTTACGTGGCAATCAGAGGAATGGTGCAGATCATCCTTATGGTAATTGGTAGGGCATCACGACCTCTTTACAAGCTGCTATTCAATTTGTACATTAACTTTGATGTGCATTGTTCACATGCTGTTGATTTTCAGCAACTTCTGAGACAATGAGCAGCTAATTTGTTTTTTCACAATGTTGATTGAGGGATAAACAATATTAAGAACACTGGGAAGATCTCATTTCTCTTCCAATGGTATCAGAGGATATCTTGTATTCATCTGAGAGGGGAGACGGGCTTCAAGTTAACATCTTAGTCAAAAGATGACACTTCTGACATTGCAGCAGCCCTTTAGTATTACCCTAGCAAAATCAGCCAAGATATTCCTGACCTTCTGTCCCAGAGGAGAGAGTGCTACTTTATGGCACAAGCACCTTGTAATAGCATTGTTTCTGCTTTGTAATTATTGTTATCAACAAACAGGATTGTGAATGGGTGCAGTATATGGAAGATAAATACTTGACATCTTTATTTTTCCTTTATCTACAATTTGAATGAAGGAAATAAACCCAACCTATATATGTTCATGCAGTGTCATCAGAGGTTGGGTAAATTTGAGTTAGGTCCTCTGACTGTGGGAAGATTAAAGGATAGATTGATTGAAGGAGTTCAAATTGGCAATCAGGGTTACAGGAGACAAAAGAGATCCAGGTCAGAGGTAAGAGATGGTCACCAAATCATTATGGCAAGCAGGAAGCCATTTGGTCCACTGTGTCTACACTGGCCTTCCAAAAAATCATCATGACTTAATGCCATTCCCCTGACTTTTCCCCATACATTCACATTGTTTCTATTCAAATAATCATCTCATGCCCTTGAATACATTGATTAAGCTTGCCTCCATCACACTTTCAAATCTCAAATCACACATCTCAAATTCTGACAAAATTTCACATTGGCCCCAGGTCCCAAAAGGACCCTGTGGAAAACCTGGCCTTTACACTGTAATTTGCATACTTTAAATGTCCCTGCTTTACCTCTATGGAAAACAAACAAATAAACTTGACTCTTAATATTTCATAGATTCACAAACATTTACAGCACAGAAGGAGGACATTTGGCCCAACTTATTATTGGCTCACTGGTTAACAACAATCTGACTACAATAATTACATTTTCCAGTGCTCGGTCCATAGCCCTAGTGGTTATGACAATGCAGGAGAAAAACTAAATACTTTAAAAATGTTGAAAGCATTCCTTACTCAACCACCCTTTCAAGCTGTGAGTCCCAGACTCCCATCTCCCTTTGGGTGAAAAACTTTCTCCTCAATTCCCCTCTTAGACTTCTAGTCTCGCCTTAAATCTATACCTCCTGGTTATTGACCCCTCTACTAATGGAAAAAGTGCCTTTCTATCCCCCCTCTCTATGTCATTATAATCTTATACTCTATCAGGTCGCCTCTTAACCTTCACTGCTCCATGGAAAACAGCCCCTGCCTATCCAATCTTCCCTCATAGCTCAGACTCTCCAGCCCATGTCGCATCCTGGTAAATCTCCTTTGCACCCTCCCCTCTACTGGAATCACATCCTTCCTATAATTGGGTGACCAGAACTGCACGCAAGACTCCAGCATTTTATGCCATTTCACAACTCCCTGTTCTTTTATTCATTTTATTCCTTTTAACAAAGGCAAGTATCCCATACGCCTTCGTAACCATTCATGGTATAACCTTTGCTTGTTAGTCCTCCCCAACTGCATTAGTTCACACTTTCCCAGGTAAAATTCCATTTGCCACTGCTCTGCCCACCTGACCTGTCCATTGATAACCTCATGAAATCTACATTTAAATCCAAATCATGAATGTACACCACAAATAGCAAGGCCCCCAAGCCATGCAGATCCCCACCGGAAATGGACTTTCAGCTACAGGAACATCCCTCTCCTAACCCCGTCTGCTTCCTGCCTCTCAGCAAATTTTCAATCAAATCAAATGGGATTGCCTTGCATTCCATGGACCATTATTTTCTTGACCAGTCTAACATGAGAGACCTTATCAAAGGCCTTGCTAAAAACATATAGACCACATCAAACATCATCCTACTTATCTCCTCAAAAAACTCAATTAGATTTGTCAAACATGACCGTTCTTTAATGCCGACTATCTCTGATTAGTTTGAGTTTATCCAACCACCAGATATATTCTGTCCCTCAGAATTCTTTCTAGTAACTTCAGCACCGAGGTTAGACTCAGTAAGAAGTCTCACAACACCAGATTAAACTCCAACAGATTTATCTGGAATCGCAAGCTTTAGGAGTGCTGCTCCTTCATCAGGTGAGTGGATATCAATGGACTGCTCTGTACACAGAGAAGTGACAAATGGAATTCAACCGACACTCACCTGATGAAGGAGCAGTGCTCCAAAAGCTCGTGTTTCCAAATAAACCTGTTGGATTTTAAGCTGGGTTTGTGAAACTTCTTACTGTGTCCACCTGAGTTCATCGAGATTAGACTGACTGGCCTATAGTTTCCTGGTCTAGCCCTATCTTCCTTTTTTAATAATGGAATAACGTCAGCTGTCTTCCAGTTATCTGGCATCTCACCAGTAAGAAGTCTCACAATCCAAGGTCAAAGTCCAACAGGTTTGTTTGGTAGCAAATGCCACTAGCTTTCGGAGCACTGTTCCTTCATCAGATGAATCAAGTGCTCCTTCTTCACCTGATGAAGGAGCAGCACTCTGAAAGCCAGTGGCATTTGCTACCAAATAAACCTGTTGGACTTTAACCTGGTGTTATGAGACTCCTTACTGTGTTTACCTCAGTCCAATGCCAGCATCTCCACATCACCTTACCGGTGGCCAGAGAGGATTTGAAAATTACTGCTAGTGCCACTAATACCTTCTCCATTGCCTCCCTCAACAGCCTGGGATACGTTTGCTCTGAGCCTGCCGATTCATCCATTTTTAAGGCTGCTAAACCTGCCAATACCTCCTCTCTCTAATATTTCACAGCCCTCCACTTCATGTCAATGTCTGTGTCATCCTTTTCCATTGTGAAGACCAAAGCAAAATATTCATTGTGGACTGCATCCACATCTTCCATATCCACAAACAGATTATCTACATGGTCCCTTGGCCTTATCCTTTCCCCAGTTATCCTCTTGCTTTTTATATATTTAAAAATAAACTCTTCCGGTTTTCCTTTATTCTACCTGCCAAAGACTTTTCTGCACATACCTTAGCTTTCCAAATTTCCTTTTGACGTTCTCATCTGCACTTTTTATATACCTCTTGGGACTCTGTAGTACTGAGCCTTTGGTATCTGCTGAAATCTTCTCTTTTTTACTTAATTCCTTTATGTCCCTTGACATCCAGCTTTTTCTGGTCTTGGTCCCATCCTTTGTCTTTATTCAGATATATTTGCCCTGTACTCCTGCTGTCTCCTCCTTGAAAGCCTCCACTGCTCTGACACAATTTTATCTACAAGTAGCTGCTCCAAATCCACTCGGGTGAGCCTTTCTCCAGTTAAGAACTTTTATTCCCAGCCCATCCCTATCCTTGGGTCTGTACTCGTTGGAGTTTAGAAGGCTGAGGGGGGATCTTATAGAGACATATAAGATAATGAAGGGGCTAGATAGTGTAGAGGTAGCGAGATTCTTCCCCCTTAGAAAGGATAGCATAACTAGAGGGCACTGCCTCAAAATAAGGCGGGGGGGGGCAGTTTAGATCGGAGTTGAGGAGGAACTTCTTCACTCAAAGGGTGGTGAGTCCCTGGAATTCTCTGCCCATTGAAGCGGTGGAGGCTACCTTGCTGAATATATTTAAGTCACGGGTAGATAGGTTTCTGGTAGACAAGGGAATTAAGGGTTATGGGGAGAAAGCCGGAAAGTGGAACTGATCCACTTCAGATCAGCCATGATCTTGTTGAATGGCGGGGCAGGCTCGAAGGGCTAGATGGCCTACTCCTGCTCCTATTTCTTATGTTCTTATGTTCTTTTCCATAACTGTCCTAAATCTAACTGAACTATGGTCACTATCTCCAAAATGCTCAGTACTGATGTGTTCTCAACCTACTTGGGTTCATTTTATAGGAACATGGAAACATGGGAACATAGAAACTAGTTGCAGGAGTAGGCCATTTGGTCCCCTGATTATTAAGTCCAGAATTGACCACTTTCTTGTTGGACCTTCCAAATCCTGCATCCCTCAATTCCCTTATCAACACATTTCAAGCCAACTCCCTTTGATAAGTCTCAAATGTGGTTGACTCTCAACTGTCCTCGGGTAACCAGGGATGGGCAATAAATGCTGTAAAAAGTCTGACAACACCAGGTTTTAGTCCAACCTATTTATTTTATCAAATAAATAGGTTGGACTAAAACCTGGTGTTGTCAGACTTTTTACTGTGTTTACACCAGTCCAACGCCGGCATACCCACATCAATAAATGCTGGCCAGCCAACTACGTATACGTACAATGAATGAATAAAAAAAATTAGTCAGCTAAGTCTTCTAATGCTGGGGGGTTTTCTGGCCTCCCCGCAGTGTATTTCTCACAGTGGAACGTGGCGTGCCATTCACCAGCAGTGGGACCAGCTGTCATTGGGATTTCCCATTGGTGGAGGGGTGGCAGAATTAAGCCATAAATAGCAGCAATAGCAGAAAGAATGGAACCAGAATATATTTGGAAAGAGTAAAAGTGTCATACAAAATAATGAGTTTTGTGGCAAGACATCAGCATTATAAAAAGGGAGGCTAAGTCTGAGAAAAGACAGGGAGCAGTGGGAGTATAATACATCGAGATCTGCACAAACAAGGCTTCAGATTTATGTCTGAAGAGTATAGATGTTGCAATGCAGATGCTTGACCTTCACCTCAGCGATAAAAATGAGTTCCACATCACTCCCTTAACTTCAGAGCGGTATTGTCATTGTCCGGGGGACCCTTGGAGAAAAAACGGCAAAAACCATTGACAAACGCATTCAAAGATGAGCCACACAGGGATGAATCCAAAATGAAAGGGTATATAAATACAATATAGGCACTTATGTAAGATTGAACTCTAGGAGAAATGCCTTTATCGAGATAGTAGCAAATTCCACATTTTCAGCACTACATGGAATGGTTAAATCAAATAATCTTGATGCATTGAAGATGAAGCTGTATAACTGTATGAGGGCTGAAAGGAATCGAAGAATATGTTGATAGGGTGAGATGAAATAAGGTGGGATGAGGTTTGTGTACAGCATAAATTGACAAAGACCCATTGGACAGAATGCTCTGTTTCTGTGCTGTAAATTCTATGTCATACTATGTAAATGAGTTACAGTGAGCACCACTCCCAAGGAGGCTATAACTGGTGAGTCAAATGACATTTAGAAACTGGTAGTGAAAGGCAACTTGTGTAAAAATGTTGTTGGGAAGTAGTTTGAACAGATAACAGTATCTGACATCAGGTTAACGGGTTGGAACATCAGTCCTGCAAGAAAATATGACAGGTTGTCAGAGGAGGGGAACTATCTTGAACTGAGAAATCTCCACATAACAGCAGAATAAGCTGGATAAGATTTGATGAAAAAGGAAAAGATTTCAAGAAAAAGTGAAGGAAATGTGATCTGACTTGCACTTCAGACTGCGAGCAAAGAACCCTTGCAATAAGAGTATCTGCTACGATTGAGAAAGCAATTCATAATATCTAGTACTTTTTGTTATTTTTGAGGTGACGTATAAATGAAAAATTGCTTGCCTTAATGAGACAGGTCATGATAAAGTGAAATGAGACATTGAACAGCCAAAAGTTTCCCATTTTTCTGCACGTTCATTACTATTAAATGAGAAAAACTCAGGGAGAAAGTATGCAGTTAAAAATGTCTTTATGGAAGCATAAATTAATAATAACAGTATGTGAGTGGAAGGTTAATGTTTATGCTGGCTAGAAAGCGGAGCAATATTATTACATTTGCAGCAGTGATTCCCTTGTTACATTTGGAATATATTTAAAGGGATCTTATTTCTCACTCTGGAAAACCGTTTGGCAGGAAATTTGATGCTGTTTTGTAAACAAATGATGCTGCGGCATTTTGCAAGTTAAAATTGTCAATTCTTTGGCTTATTGTGGTGAATATAGACCTCAGAGAAAAGATGGCAATTGGTGATGTTTGGAGCTCCTTTGTGCTTCAATGAGGCTGTGATAAAAACAAAATTTTCTCCGGTACCAAAGGGAAAATTTCACTATTGAATTCACATAACTGAAGGTAGAGTAACTGTAGATTAGTTGCACCTTCAAAGGAATTTTCTCTTGAATTCCCTGATTCAACTGCACTATGAAGTCATCTCTTCCAGTTGGTTTTACTCATTGATGTAATTGCTGTCCTGCAGAAATGAATCGGGATTGCTTTAACTTTGAGTAATATTGTAAAATAGTGATATTAAGTCAGTCATTCATTACACCTGATTTTTTTCTGAATCTATGTTCCACTTCTTAGTTTCCATCCTAGTCATCTCAGCAGAAAATAGAATCGGATGTGGTGTAAAATGGGCTGGCGATTTAAAATTCACAGCATTTTTCAAATTTAAAACAATCTCCATTGCATCAAAAGATGGCTTGATTCACATTGCAATGAAGTTGCTGTGAAAATCCCTTAGTCGCCACTCTCTGGCGCCTGTTTGGGTACACTGAAGGAGAATTTAGCATGGCCGATGCACCTAACCATCACGTCTTTTAGACTGTAGAAGGAAACCGGAGCAGCCAGAGGAAACCCACGCAGATGCAGGAAGAATGTGTAGATTCCGCACAAATGTCACCCAAGACGGGAATCAAACCGGGTCTCTGACGTTGTGAGGCAGCTGTGCTAACCACTGTGCCACCGTGCCAATCCAAACATTTTCAATCACCCTTACTGTGAGCAGCGTTTGAACCTGTGCAGGAAAACCCCATTGGATTTCAAGTCCAGTGAGTTGATCACTCAGCAGCTGCTTAAATGGGTGACCAAGAGTACAATTTTATGGGCATAATATATCTGCTGCTCACCAATTTGGCAAAAGCCTCCAAATAGGTGTCTGAACAGACATGAAGCACTTTGTTGTGTAAAGAGGTGACCTCACTCCTGTTCAAACTTTGTTTGTTAAAGATTGCAGCATCAATAGCTCATGATGCAATCAGTATTTACTTTGCAATCAAACTTCGGCGGGGAGGGGTGGTAAAGGGATCACTGGAGGCAGTCATCAGAAAAGTATGATTAAACTATTTTACAGACCTTATTATGGAGTACTCTAATTATTGACTCTGTTAAACACCACATTAAAGCACTCTCAAGTCTCACACCAATGACATTGAAGACACAGCCTTTCCTAATAGTCCTCTGTTCAGCATTCAAGTTCAGAACTCAGTTCTCTTTCACTTTTTGTATTTAACATTCAGGTTCTATGCACAGGATAGATTACCATCTCATAGAATCCCTTCGGTTAAGAAGGAGGCCATTTGGCCCATCCCGTGTGTACTAACTCCCTGACAGAGAATCCTACCCAAGCCCACCATACTATCCTATCCCCTGAATCCCACAAATCTACCAGGATTAATCCATCTAAACTACACATCTTGGGAAATTAAGAGGCAGTTTGCCATGGCCAATCCACCATACCTGCAAATCTTTGGATTGTGAGGGGAAACTGGAGCATCTGGATGGAGCCTATACTGACATGGGGAGAATATGCAAACTCTACCAGACAGCCCCTACAGCTGGAATTGAACTCAGGTCCCTGGTGCTGTGAGGCAACAGTGCTAACCACAGTGCCATCCTCACAACCTCACCCATGTACAGGGATTTTTTAAGGAGCTGTGTCTTTAAATATTTCTCAGACCGTGAGGTGATGTAAGGCCATGCTGTGAGGAAGCCATACAGAAAAAAGTTCAGTTCTCCTAATATTGAAGAAAATCAAGGTTGGAGAAATTTCGCTGTGTATTCTTCTTTTCTATTTGGTTGGGACTTTTAAGTTATGAGCCTCGGTTATCTGAACTGGCACATTGAGATTTTACAGAACAATTTTATCCCTTTTGCTTTCTAAACATACAAAATGTGTTGTGGTTGCCACATTTATGAACAGAATGGAGGTGCTGATGTGAAGATTTACCAGATTAGTCCCTGCATTGAGGGATTTGTCCTATGATAAGTGAATTGGGCTTATATTGTCTGGAGTTTAGAAGGATAAGAAACTATCTCATTAAAATCTTAATCCTGAATGGACTTGGTAGGATGGAATCTGAGAGATTGTTTCCACTGGTTAGGGAATCTAAAACATGGGAGTATTATCTCAGGATAAGAGGTTGATCATTTAGGACTGATTTGAAGAGAAATTACTTAGAAATCTCTACCTGAGAGTTTGAGGATCTCCATTTAAAGAATATATATAGAATCCTTATAGTGCAGAAGGAGGCCATTTGGCCCATCGAGCGTGCAATGACAGTGACATCACCCAAGCCCTCTCCCTGTAACCCCCTGACACTATTTACCCTGCTAATCCCCCTGACACTAATGGACAATTCATCCCGGCCAATCCCTCTAACCCACACATCTTTGGACTGTGGGGAGAAACCGGAGCACCCGGAGGACACCCACGCCAACATGGGGAGGATGCGAGAAGTCCTATTGAATACATTTAAGAGTGGGATAGACAGATTCTTGGTTTCTCAGGGAATTATGGGATATGGGAGAAGGTAGGAAAATGGAACTGAAGACCAAGCTCAGCAATGATCATGTTGAAGGGTAGAGCATAATTAATGGGCCATATGTTCTACTCCCGTTCTTATGTTTGAATTATCAGTAAATTTCTGTAATATTTTCTGCTTCTGTGCAATAATATTATTTGTCTTATTATTTTGGCTTGAAGATAATATACTATTTAATGATTTTTAGAGGCCAGGCTGGAAACCTTACATGATCTTCAGTGTACTGTGCCCAAAACCAGTGGGTCCACTATTACACTCTTTCATTCATGTGATGAAGATACAAGTTTAAGTTAACAAGAAATAGGAATAAGTGTCACACCACACTGCTCTTTGAATCTGTTCTGACTTATGATACAACCAGGGCTGATTTTATATATTAACTCCATTTTCTTGCACTATCACCATATTCCTTGCAAAAGATTTTCAATTTTTAACATCCTCAAAGACTTAGCATTCACTATTCTCTGAGTTGGAGATTTCCAAATATTCCCAACCTTCTGAGTGAATAAATTTCTCCTCAAGTCTGTTTTAAACAGTCTTATCCCTAGTTCTAGACATTCCTGCCAGGAAAAAGAGGCTGAAGCTAATTGGAAAATTGGTCTATTTGTTGATGTACCTATTGAGGGGACAAGTTGGGAGAAAGTCTGTATCCTTATGGATGCTTTCAATCGAAAAGGATTAGCTTTGGGCAATGAATTAAATAGATAAGATAGTGAGTAATTAGGAAGTGTCAGCCTATTCTCTTGGGTTTGCTATGTGTTATATCATGCAAAGGCCTTGTGCATCATCTCAGGTGGACATAAAAGATACCAAGGCACTATCTTGAAACAGGGAAGGGGAGTTTTACATCTTCCCCTGGGTTAATACTTCCCTTTCGTTCAACATTACTGGAAGATTATCTGCCATTATCATATTGCTGGTTGCGGGAGAATGCTGTGTGAATATTGGCTCTCGCGTTTCCTACATTACAACAGTGACTACGCTGGCTGTGAAACATTTGGGACATTCAGGTTGTTACAGGCATTATATAAACTTCCGTATATCTGACTGTCTTGTTTCTTTTCCTGGCCACCAAACTAGTGACCAGTATTTCAGTCCTGCCTGAATATTAGATGAAGTTGTAGTATGAGCAATAGCATGGGCCTTACTTTCCCCGTCATTGTTACCATCCCTTGCTCCAAATACAATACCTCATGTTTATAATTGCTATTACTCTTTATGGAAAAAGTACACTGTGTGCTGGAGAATGTAATGCATTCAATCGCCTTTGAAATCCTTACTTTGTTCTTAATTGCTTCATGTGTTCTTAATTTGAGGAGACGGAACAGTGGCCAATATTAAACCAGCTTCTGTACTCAAGATGTTTTAGTCAGCAATCGTAATATCATTTTTTTTAGCATTGGCGATAGACTGTTCCAGTCTCCTCTATTTCCAAATTTAAGGAAATTCTCAGGACCCGTTGAAGCTATTATCGGTTTTTGGTGTGTTTACATTGTGATGGCTTTGTTCTTTTTTTACAAAAAGCTATGCCAAAATGGCGACTCTTCAAGTGTTTAGTCAATCATTCCTAATATCATACTGAGCATATACCAGACCAGAGTCCCTTAAAGGGTTTGATAGCATAAGACTTAGAAGAAAGAAAGATATCTCCATTTATAGGGGATTCTAGAACTCACAGCTATAAATAATAAAGATAGTAATTAATTCAATAGAGAATTTAGAAAAACTTCCTTATCCAGAGTGGCTGGAATGTGGAACCAAAGCCACAAGGAAAACTTTATTTTATTAATTCATGAGACATGATCATCACCAGCTGGTCAGCATGTATTTCCTATCCCTAGTTGCCTGAGAGCAATTGAGAGCTGTGGCTCTGGAATCACATGTAGGCCAGACAAGGTAGGGATGGCAGATTTCCTTCCCTAAAGGAAATGATTGAACTGGATGGGTTTTTTTGACAATTGGCAATAGTTTCCTGGTCATCAGTAGATTTTTAATTCCAGATATTTTCTATTTAATTCAAATTTCACCATCTGCCCTGCTGAGATTCGAACCCCCAGGGTCTTCAGAACATTAGCTGAGTTTCTGGATTAATAGTCTGGCGATAACACCATTAGGTGAATAATAGAGATACATTTAAGAGGAAACAAGTTAAATGAAATAGGGATAATTAAGAGTAGAAGATTACTTGGATGAACTAGGATGGAAGAATTCTTGTGTGGGAATAGATACTAGCCTGGAACACTCGGACCCAGTGTCGTGTTTCTGTGTAAAATTCAGAGTAGCAGCGCCCATTGTTCGGGCACTACGGGTAAGGTTTGGTATCCAAAATGGTGCATGCATCTTTTAAGCCTCAGCACATTGGTCTGGGAATTAGTACAGGTGCACCATGCAAAACATCTGACTCCAGCAGTTGGAGCTCAATTGGCATGCTTCGTGAGGGCTTGAACATAACACACAAACTGACATTCCTTGTGAGAGATTAAACTGAGGTTATATCTGCTTGCTTGGGTGAATGTTAAAGATCCCATGCCACTATTTCAAAGAAGAGCAGGGGAGTTATCTCCAGTGACCTGGCCAAAATTTATCCCTCAAGCAGTACTGTAAAAACAGAATAACTGGGAACTAATTAATCACAGTTCTGTTGTGAACAAATTAGGTGGTGCATTTCTTACATTGCACTGGTTGTGAAAATTTATTTTTCAAATGCTCCAGCATCTTTCTCAAACTCACAGCTAAATAGTGCTCAGCAGCAAGAAGGATCTAGTGCTAATTAAAAGCGTCATCGACTGTTTAAAGTATAGTTTGATTTGGTTTGATCTGATTTATTATTCTCACATGTATTAACATCCAGTGAAAAGTATTGTTTTTTGCATACGATACAGACAAAGCATACCGTTCACAGAGAACGAAATGAGAGAGTGCAGAATGTAGTGTTACAGTCATAGCTAAGGTGTTGAGAAAGATCAACTTACTGCAAGGGAAGTCCATTCAAAAGCCTGACAGCAGCAGGGAAGAAATTGTTCCTGAGTCAGTTAGTATGTGACCTCAGACTTTTGTATCTTTTTCCCAAAAGAAGAAGGTGGAAGAGAGAATGTCCAGGGTGTGTGGGGTCCTTAATTATGCTGGCTGCTTTGCTGAGATAATGGGAAGTGTAGACAGGAGTATGGATGGGAAGCTAGTTTGCGTGATGGTTTGGGCGACATTTACAACCTTTTGTAGTTCCTTGTGGTCTTGGGCAGAGCAGGAGCCACAGCAAACTGTGATACAACCAGAAAGAATGCTCTCTATGGAGCATCTATAAAATTTGGTGAGAATCATAGCTGACATGCCAAATTTCCTCAGTCTTCTGAGAAAGTATTTGTTGATCCATTGTTCTGGCTGATGCCTCGGGTTTACAATTGATAATTTCTATAGTTGTTTTAAGTTGTTAAAATCAACAAAGAGTGATGTGGTAGGTGACCAGGTGATTGCTGGACCTGAAATCAGTTGCACAAGCAAGTTTCTCCCCAATATGGACATATCAGTAGCCATTCCTCTTGTAATACAGCTCACCTGGTAGAAATAACATAGATCACACACAGCAGGACAGGTACTAGAGGAGGGGGGAAATAGAATTCTCAGCACAAGGTCATATCTGCCCAGGACATCCATGGAGCGGGTTTTCCTGATCTGAACCTCAGTGAAGAACAAGAGTGAGATGTCTGCACTTCAGTAGACATTCTCACTAAATCTGTCACCTTCTGCAGCCACGACTGTAACCTCAGAGCTGGGCAAGGATGCATTGTCAGTGCCTGTGAAGGTAATCATGGTAAGAAGTCTCACAACACCAGGCTAAAGTCCAACAGATTTATTTGGTAGTAAAAGCCACTAACTTTCGGGGTTTGCCCCTTCGTCGGGTGAGTGGGAGTTCTGACCACAAACAGTGCATATAAAGGATCACTCTCAGTTTATAGAACACAGATTAGAATGTGAGCTTTTACAGTTAGGCAAGTCTTAAATGTGCAGACAATGTGAGTGAGCATTAAGCATAATTTAAAGATATGCGTACTGTCTCCAAACAGGACAGTAAGTGAGATGTTGCAAGCCCAGGCAAGTCATGGGAGTTACAGATAGTGTGACATGAACCCAAGATCCCAGTTGAGGCCATCCTCATGTGCGCAGAACTTGGTTATCAGTCTCTGCTCAGCGACTCTGCACTGTCATACGTCGTGAAGGCCGCCTTGGAGAACGCTTACCGGAAGATCAGAGGCTGAATGCCCGTGACCGCTAAATTGTTCTCCAAAAGGAAGGGAACAGTCTTGCCTGGTGATTGTCGAGCGGTGCTCGTTCATCTGTTGTCATAGCGTCTGCATGGCCAGGCATTCTTACATAACTGATTCATTCCAGGCTGAAGGTGGATATATTTGCAATATTTCCATTTGACATTCACTTTTTCAAAACAGAGGTCACTTATGAGTCTCTCTTTTCATTGCAAGCTACTGCATTTCATTTTCCCCGACCACAGAGGCTTTGCCAGCGTTGCATTTTTCTCAATAGTGCAAGTGCCATTGCAGATCCTATTCAAGATGAGGAGTTGATTGAGCAAATGCTGAAGGCTCAGTCTGAGATGAGGTGATCCAGCAATTGATCTATGATAGTTTCCTCACTGAAGCACATTTACTGAGAGTTTAATTGCAGCCGATTAATCAAAGGGTTAACATACATCAGTGAGTGTTTTGGAATAAGCATCAGTCAGCAATGACCTCAAAGATATTTGCGAAATCTGAGGTTCCAATTATTGATTTTTTTTTGATTGGGTGTTAAAATAATTTGGTAAAGCTGCAGACAACAGTAGCGATTCTAGGTATTTCTAGGTTGTTTCATTCTAGATGTGGCATCTCAGCTAAATCCCACTCTCATCTTCTGAGTCAGAAATATTCTACTTCTACAACAATGATCCAAATCCCTTGAAATAACACAGTTTGTGGCAGAGAATGCCCCATCCAACCACATTCTTGCATCAGGATATTTTCTGACTTCCCCTTTAACTTCTTCACCAGGCTTTTCTTAATTTTGTGTCCACTCCCTATGATTTCAAAGAGTAATAAAAACAACCTATCACCAATTATGGTATTGTAGCTTTTTGCTTTCTCGAATATATCTTTTAGGCCAAAAATCTTCATTTGTGGACTAATTCCACTCAAACTTTTCATCCATGAGATCATGTTTTCTTTTCTGCACATCAAAGGGGGATTTCTCCCATCCTGCCTGCCACGGGAATCGTAGTGGGTGGGTGGACGGACCACGCAAAGATCCATTGACCTCAGGCGGTATTCTCCGGTTTTGGGGCGAGCGTGGCCGGAGAATCCCTCCCTCCAAATTCTCCCTACCCGCCTGCCATTTAACCCGTCAGTGGGATCTTGGGAGGATTCCTCTTTTTGATGCCAATTCCACAAAGGTACGAAAAGCAAATTCTTCTGCAACAGTTCTCACATATGTCAGGATCAAATTTGCTGACCGTAGTGCGTCGAATCTCAAACAATAATGAGGCGGAGTATGGGAAAGAGTCAGAGAATCTGGTGAAATGGTGCAATGACAATAATTTCTCCTTCAATATCAGTGAAATGAAAGAGATAGTCATTGGCTTCAGGAAGCATTGTGGAGGACATGTCCCTGTCTACATTAACAGGGAAATGGTCGAGACCTTCAAGTTTCTAGGTCTCCAGGTCACCAACAACTCATCCCTCCGTGTGGATGCTATCTTTAAGAAAGCCCACCAGTGTCTCTACCTTCTCAGGAGGCTAAGAAAATTTGACATGTCCACTACGACTCTCACCAATTTTTACAGATGCACAATATAAAGCATCCTTTCCAGATATATCACAGCTTGGTATGGCTCCTGCTCTGACCAAGACCACAAGAAGCTGTAAAGGGTTATGAACTCAGCCCAGTCCATCACACAAGCAAGCCTCCCATCCATTGATTCCATCTACACTTCCCACTGCCTCAGAAAAGCAGCCAGCATAATGTGACTGAATACATTGACGAAGGAAGTGCCGTGGACGTGGTGTACATGGACTTCAGCAAGGCGTTTGATAAGGTCCCCCATGCAAGACTTCTTGAGAAGGTGAGAGGGCATGGGATCCAAGGGCCTTTGGCCTTGTGGATCCAGAACTGACTTGCCTGCAGAAGGCAGAGAGTGGTTGTGGATGGGTCTTTTTCTGAATGGAGGTCAGTCACCAGTGGAGTGCCCCAGCGATCTGTTCTAGGACCCTTGCTGTTTGTCATTTTCATAAATGACCTGGATGAGGATGTGGAGGGATGGGTAAGTAAGTTCGCTGATGCCACGAAGGTCGGTGGTGTTGTGGATGGTCTGGAAGGATGTCAAAAGTTGCAGCAGGACATAAATAGGATGCAGGACTGGGCGGAGAAGTGGCAGATGGACTTCAATGTGGATAAATGCGTAGTCGTCCATTTTGGCAGAACCAACGGGATGAACGAGTACACTATCAAGGGCAGGAGTCTTAGTAGTGTTGAAGAGCAGAAGGATCTTGGGGTCCGGGTCCACAGGACTCTTAAATCGGCCTCGCAGGTGGAAGATGTGGTCAAGAAGGCGTATGGTGTACTTGCCTTCATTAATCGAGGGATTGAGTTTAGGAGTCGGGAAGTAATGCTGCAACTTTATAAGACCCTTGTCAGGCCTCATTTGGAGTACTGTGCGCAGTTCTGGTCACCTCACTATAGGAAAGACGTAGAAGCTATTGAAAGGGTACAGAGGAGATTTACAAGGATGTTGCCTGGACTGGGAGGCATGCCTTATGAAGTTAGGTTGAGGGAGCTGGGACTCTTTTCCCTGGAGAGACGAAGGTTGAGAGGCGACCTGATAGAAGTTTATAAAATGTTGAGAGGAATAGATAGGGTGGATTCTCAGAGGCTATTTCCCCGGGTTGAAATGGTCGCTACGAGAGGACACAGATTTAAGGTGCGGGGAGGAAAGTACAGAAGTGATGTTAGGGGTAAGTTTTTCACTCAGAGGGTGGTGAGTGAATGGAATCGGCTGCCGTCAGTGGTGGTGGAGGCGAACTCGCTGGGGTCTTTTAAAAGACTTCTGGATGAGTATATGGGGTTTTATGGGATTGGGGGTTATAGTTAGGTCTATAGATTGATAGGTGTTGATGTGATTGGCGCAACTCGTGGGCCGAAGGGCCTGTTTGTGCTGTAGTGTTCTATGTTCTATGTTCTATAACCAAAGACTCCACGCACTCTGGACATCTGTTGGACTTTAACCTGCTGTTGTGAGAGTACTTACTGTGACTACCCCAGTCCAACGCCAACAACTCCACACCCTGGACATTCTTCCAGCTTCTTCCATCAGGAAAAAGATACACAAGTCTGAGACCACGTACCAAACGACTCAAGAACAGCTTCTTCCCTGCTGCCATCAGACTTTTGAATGGACTTACCTTATACTAAGTTAAGCTTCCTCTATACCCTAGTGTTACAGCTGTGACTGTAACACTACATTCTGCGCTTTCTCCTTTCCTTCCCTCTCATGTACTCTGAACGTTATGCTTTGTCTGTATAGCGTTCAAGAAACAATACCTTTCACTGTATACCAATGCACATGACAATAATAAATCAAATCACATGCAGATAGAATCATAGTGCTAGGGAGTTTACTATTCCCTAAAGTGCAATCTTGATGCCTCAGTAATATCTTACCTCCTTATATGAGGAAAATGATGGCCTTCTGGTAATATCATTGGGCTACTAATCCAGAGACCCAGACTAATGCTTGTAAATTTTGCTTCAAATCTCAACATAGTAGCTGGTGGAATTTATATTCAATTAATACATCTGAAATTCAAAGCTTGATGATAATGAAAACACTGCCATTTGTTCTAAAAACCTATCTGATTCACCAATGTCCTTCAGAGAAGGGAATCTGCCATCCTTACCTTGTCTGTCCTACATGTGACTCCAGGCCCACAGCCATGTCGTTGATTTTTTAATGGTCTAGCAAGTCAGTCAGTTCAAGAGCAATTAGCATTGTTCAGTCAGGTTGCCTGTTAAAGTGTGTATATGTAAGGGTCCAGCCAACAGCCTGGAAAGTCTCATCCAGGCTCCTCACAAGCTGCCCCCTTCAAATTACCATGCAAGTAGAGAAAAACAAATTAAATGCACTCTGTTGAAAGACAGGCCACCCATGACAAAAAGGATACAGACAAAACATTGGATGCAAAAACCTCAATCTGAACATTTTTCTTTTGCATCCAAAAGCCTCAGATTGTAGAGTGGATTATTAAAACTATCCAACTTTCATTCCCATTAATCTACAACTCCAACTCAACAGAAAGAGTTGACAATCACCCTGGGCTCTGCTAGCACTTTGATGGTTAACTTGGAAGGAGTCAATTCCAGCTGCTGGGCGGGAATAACCCACCAACAGGATATTATCACCGTTCTGAAAAAGAGTCATTCAGATTCAAAACGTTAACTCTGTTTCTCTCTCCACCAACGTTGCCAGACCTGCTGAGGTTTTCCAGCATTTTCTGTTTTTATTACCGCCTGCTGATTGGCATCAATGTCTTTCAGTCTCATTCTGACTGGTGCTTTTAAATGTTTGCTTTCAAGCTGGATCACTGGTGTCTCCTCTGCCTCGATGCTGGTAATGTTACTTCTCAGTGTGCGTCTTCTGTGTGAGAAGTAAAATACAAACGTAGCTTATTCCCATGCCCGCTTCTTCATAGCTTTCATAAACTGTCTGCCCAAGACAAGTGTCAAAGTGAACATGAGCCAAATTAGTCAACGTTAGACAATGACTTGAAAATTATGGGATTTTACAGCTTCTCTCCAGCGAGACTGGAAATTCCCATCTGAGGTCAACGGACATTTCAGTTGTCTGCCTCCTCACCTACTCCAATTCCATAGCGGGAAGGGTGGTAGAATTCTGGCACATATTTAAAAGAACTTTCCAACATTTGGTAAATGGTTTCATCAGTATAAAGTTCAAATGAAATGTCAACAAGATAAGCCTTGTAGGTTCATTTCCTTTTTCCCCTTTGGAAAATACCTTTTTCTGCATGAGTGCTGTATAAACATAAATTGTGCACAGCTACTTCATGAGAGTTAGGCAAACTGAGCTTATCATGCCACCTTGTTGTGCTGGATTTCAGGTCAGATCCCAGAGTTGAAATCACAATGTGCTAACGATATTACCTTGGTCAGTAAAGAGATCAAACTTAAAGGACTTTAAACAAGTAAGAGCAATATACGTCCAGCTAATCATAATCAAACACAGTCTGTTAACAGAATAGTTTCATATGCCCTTTAATTCCAGAATTTACTGCCAACACTTTATTTTGTAAGGCAAGTCTAGTATGTAACGCAATAACGATCAATGTTCCATAACATATACACAAATCTTTAAATGTATTCCAATACTGCTTTTCCTATGATGAGATCATGTGTCACAAGGTAGGTGTGGGGAGCAGTTAGGTAAGTACTTGGAGATGACGGCAAGACTGATCCACTGCACCCCATCCCCCCTAAACCCCAAGAGGGCCATATTCAACATAAATATTTAAGAAAACCTTACACTAACTTCCTGTGCATAAGGATTACAGCCGAGCCCCAGTGTCTTGTCACACTGTCAGCACTCTATCGGTTTCTTCCTTCCTCCTCTTTCTCTCTCTTTCTCGCTCCTTCCCTTTCTTTCCTTCCAGCACATTTGGTCTTAATTGGTCTACTGGCTGAATCTATAATCTGGAGTCTTCTTGATCTGGCTGCTTTCCCAGCAGCCTTTTACTCATCTACCACTGACAGTTTTTAATGGAAAATCTGTGTCCATTTATGTTGTGAAAAAAAAATACTTGGCTCAAAACAGGCTGCAAAATAAGTAGAGAAAACATATCAGTAGCTCAACGTAGTCTCAAACAACCAGTAGAAGTCAGGCAGGTCTCAGAGCCCATTAAGGATTTTAAGATGGAAAAACAGGAGAATGTGTTCGACAATTATATAGCAGGGAAGGAGCAGAGAGCAACGCTGTGAAATCTGACACACGCCCATGTATACACACTAAGGGGAGGTGGTGGTGTAGTGATATTGTCACTGAACCAGTATCCAAAGACCCAGGGCATGTTCTAGGGACCTGGATTCAAACCCCACCAGGACAGATCTGGAATTAAAGTGCCTATGAAAGCGCCTCACTACAAGAAGGATGTGGAAGCTATTGAGAGGGTGCAGACGAGATTTACAAGGATGTTGCCTGGATTGGGAGGCATGCCTTATGAAGATAGGTTGAGGGAGCTAGGTCTCTTCTCCTGGAGAGACGAAGGTTGCGAGGCGACCTGATAGAGGTTTATAAAATGTTGAGAGGAATAGATAGGGTGGATTCTTGGAGGCTATTTCCCAGGGCTGAAATGGTCACTACGAGAGGACACGGGTTTAAGGTGCTGGGAAGCAAGAACAGAGGAGATGTCAGGGGAAAGTTTTTCACTCAGGGGGTGGTGAGTGAGTGGAATCGGCTGCCGTCGATGGTGGTAGAGGTTTGTGCTGTAGTGTTCTATGTTCTGTGTAAACCATCCTGTTCATTAATATCATTTAGGGATGGTAATCTGCCATCCTTACCTGGTCTGGCCTACATATAACTCCAGATCCACTGATTGAAGGAGGAACAGACAAGGTTTGAGTCTATATCTCATTTAAAAGAGTGCAGATCTGACAATGATGGGCTCTCTGAGGAGGGTTGGCCTACCTTCTGTAGTCAAATCACTGGATGGAACCTACAATCGTCTAATTGGAGAGGTGAGAGTTCTACTCACTGAGCCACAGCGTGTGCAAAATCACTCACAACTCATAGAAAAAACATTCCTTGTATAGGAGGAAAATGGGATCATAATTTAGGAGTGATAATTTCAATCAATTCAGAAATATTAACAAAATATTTACACTAAGTTTTTAGAGAACAAGAGACAAGGTGAGGACCAGAACAAACCAATCAGGCGAATGTGCCTCTAAATTTTTAAAGCAATCTTTGTGTCAGAAATAATGTTCTGGCCAAAATGTACAGATGTGGGTGACAGTACTTCGATTCAGTCTCTGAACGAGCTTACAGCATGCACTGTGGAGACACACACATTGCCCTGACTGGTCTTGATTTGAATACAATCTGGATTGCTAGTGCAGTGAGTGCCGATGAGGTTTTTTGATTGTTACAAGTAGCACGGGAAAGTCTTCAGCAAGAAGTCTGGACCAGCACACACAGCTGATGCTGAATTACTCTCTAATGGTGGCACAGTAGCACAGTGGTTAGCACTGCTCCTTCGTAGCGCTAGGGACCTGGGTTCAATTCCTGGATTGGGTCACTCTGTGTGGAGTCTGCATGTTCTCCCCGTGTCTGTGTAGGTTTTCTCCCACATTCTGAAAGATCTGGTTAGGTGCATTGACCCGAAATAGGCACTGAACTGTGGCAACTAGGGGAATTTCACAGTAACTTCATTGCAGTGCTAATGTAATCCTTACTAGTGACTAATAAATTAACTTTAACTTGACTGTTGCAGATTTTGAACCAGTTCATCAAGCAGAGTGCCCGTATGGTGAAATAGCTGCTGTCTATGTTGTAATCAGTGGCTTTCCCTAAATGGTGCAGATCCTAAGCAAGATCCACAAGTAGTGGGAATGTGAAGTGTGATTTTACACATGTTGTGAACATGCTGTGGCCCAGTGAGTACAACTCTCACCTCTCCGATTAGAAGAGTGCAAGTTCCACCCAGTGATTTGATGATAGAAGCTAGGCCAACCTTCTTCAGTGGGTCCATCGTTATTAGATCTGCTGTTTTTCCGATGAGATATAAACACAAACCTTGTCTGCTATTTCAGATGTAAGCAATGCCTGTTCAGTCAGCGTTTGATTTTTTCCCCTATGAAGGGCCCCAGCTAAAAACACCCATTTCTTTCAGATGCTGCCTGACCCCTGATTTGATTTCTTTTGATCTATTATTGTCACATGTATTAAGATACAGTGAAAAGTATTGTTCCTTGCGCACTATACAGACAAAGCATACTGTACACAGAGAAGGAAAGGAGAGAGTGCAGAATGTGGTGTTACAGTCATAGCTAAGGTGACGAGAAACTTAATACAATGTTGATCCAATCATAAGTGTGATGGCAGCAGGGAAGAACATAAGAACATAAGAAATAGGAGCAGGAGTAGGCCAACTAGCCCTTCGAGCCTGCCCCGCCATTCAATAAGATCATGGCTGATCTGTTGTGGCTCAGTTCCACTTTCCCGCCCTCTCCCCATAACCCTTAATCCCCTCTCTTATCAAGAACCCATCAACCCGCTTCTTAAAAATATTTAGCGAGGCAGCCTCCACCACTTCAACGGGCAGAGAATTCCAGAGATTCACCACCCTTTGAGTGAAGAAGTTCCTCCTCAACTCCGTTCTAAACCGCCCCCCCTTTATCTTGAGGCTGTGCCCCCTAGTCCTACTGTCTTTTTTGAGCGGGAAGAGTCTCTCCACCTCTATCCTATCCATCCCATTCATCATCTTATACGTCTCAATGAGATCTCCCCTCATTCTTCTAAACTCTAACGAGTACAAGCCTAGTTTATTCCGTCTCTCCTCATAGCTCAATCCCCTCAACTCCGGTATCAGCCTAGTAAACCTCCTCTGCACTCCCTCCAGGGCCAAAATATCCTTGCGCAGGTGCGGCGCCCAAAACTGCACACAGTACTCCAGCTGCGGCCTCACCAATGCCCTATACAGCTGCAGCAAGACCTCCCTACTTTTATATTCAATCCCCCTCGCTATGAAGGCCAGCATCCCATTCACCTTCCTGACCACCTGCTGCACCTGCAAGCTGTTCTTGAGCCAATTAGTATGTGTCCTCAGACTTTTGTACCTTTTTCCTGATGGAAGAAGGTGGAAGAGAGAATGTCCGGGGTGTGTGGGGTCCTTAGTTATGCTGGCTGCTTTTTTTGTAGCAGCAGGAAGTGTACAAAGGGTCAATGGATGGGAGGCGAGTCTGTGTGATAGATTGGGCTTCGTTCATTACTCTTTGTAGTTTTTTGCGGTCTTGGGCAGAGCAGGAGCCATGCCAAGCTGTGATACAACCAAAAAGAATGCTTTTTATGGTGCACCTGTAAAAGTTGGTGAGAGTTGATGAGAACCCTTTCATATGATTCTATTGAGACAGTTTTCATTTCACCAGAAGATTTTTCTTCAGTGAGTACCAAGATTCCGGGTGTCATTTGTGGTTCAGTGGGAAGCAGTCTCACCTCGATTAGAATGTCATTGGATTTAAGTTTCACTCCAGAGACCTGAGAAAATAGCCAAGACTGATGGTCCAAGGGCAATGTTGAGGGAATATTGCACTGATGGAGGGGCAGTCTTTCAGTCCTCATCTGCCCGCACAGGCAGCAGATAGGCAATTCCACCATAATATTTGGAGAAGAGCAAAGGAGATCTCCCCAGTGACTTCTTAATCAGCATCATTGATATCCAAATGCTTTTCATCGCTGTGCCGATTGCCTCCCCTTCTCTTCTCTCAAAGACTTGTGCAGCTTTCCACAGCCATGTTGTATTCTCAGATAGCTTACACAAGTGGTTTTCAGCAATGTGTGACCCTTCACATTGTGGGCAGGCTGTGCGTGCCCCAAGACTGAAAATTCTCACCCAAGTTCAATGGATCATTAAATGATCTGCTGAATTTTCTGTCTCGCTTGCTACAACTCCCACAGTGGGCACCGGGATGAATTTAGGCCTGAATATCAGTAGGCTGTTCAACAATGAGGGGGATTGCAGATTTACATCCGCCCTTGGTAAACAGCCACCTTGCAGCAGGGGGTAGCTTGATGGCAACCCGGCCTAAAAACTGAACCAATTCCCTATTTCTAACTGAAGAAGAATTGGTCTACATGTGTGGTGCCTTTTATTTTTATTACTTCCCCTGTGTACATCTTCAACTTGGCAGAAGTGTTCTCCAAGTTGAAGGGTTAGGCACCCTCTCCCAGCTACTGAAATGAGTGCTCATGTATCACAGTTGCTGATACCCCTGTATCCACTTCCATACCTAGAGACTTCTCATTTACAGTAGTATGGTCTGACTTCCCTGCTTTTAGATTAAAAAGAGATTGAATATCAAAATCAATGGTGTCAGGCCTTTTCACATTGTATACTTGTCATATCTTCGCTGATTAATTACTCGGCAGTCTTGATTCAGCTCTGCACTTTTTTTTATCAAGTGTCTTCCTTTGTGACAATAACGATACCTCCCACTTTCTATGCCTTTTAGCTTTGACAAAGAGTCATCTGGACTCGAAATGTCAGCCCTTCTCTCTCCTTACAGATGCTGCCAGACCTGCTGAGATTTTCCAGCATTTTCTCTTTTGGGTTCAGATTCCAGCATCGGCAGTAATTTGCTTTAATCCACCCCTTAAACCAATATGATTCAGGAATGTAGTTACCTCCACGTCGATAACATTCTACTTTATGATTCATTGTCTGATTGCCTCCATTTATCCATTGGGAAGCAGGGTGGCACAATGGTTCGCACTGTTGCCTCACAGCTCCAGGACCCTGGGTGACTGTCCGTGTGGAGTTTGCACATTCTCCCTGTGTCTGCATGGGTTTCCTTCAGGTGATCCAGTTTCCTCCCAAAGTCCAAAGATATGCAGGTTAGGTTGCCAAATTGCCCCTTTGCATGAGGGAGATTAATGGGGTTAAACGGTCTGGGTGGGATTGCTATTGATGCAGGCTCAATGGGCCAAATGGCCCCTTTCTGCACTGTAGGGATTCTATGAATTGAAATACAGAACTAAGTGTTACCACGGATTCTATGAATCATTTTGTTCTGCGGGTGACTGATATTGTTTCCCTCTTTGCAGCTGCTTTGGTGATTTTGATGCCATGACTGTCAGGAATTCCCACCCTAATTGGTATCTGACACCATGTTCAATGCTTTGCAGTTCTTCTGAATCTTTTTCATGTCCAGTTCTATCTCTGTTGCCTATTTGAAACTTATCTTGATTTTTACTAGCAAGTGGCATTGTATGGTGTTTTTGTATCTTTTTCCCAACGGAAGAAGGTGGAAGAGAGAATGTCTGGGGTGTGTGGGGTCCTTAATTATGCTGGCTGCTTTGCTGAAGCAGCGGGAAATGTAGACAGAGTCAATGGATGGGAGGCTGGTTTGCATGATGGATTGGACTACATTCATGATCCTTTGCAGTTCCTTGTTGTCTTGGGCAGAGCAGGAGCCATACTAAGCTGCCTACACTTGGTTGCCACAAACCAAGCAATGTTTTCGCTTTTCATTTGATTCCTTCAGTGGAAGCTGAACTGTTCCACAATGATCAATGGTTTTGGAAAACAATGCTCTTCAAGGATCTTTGTCAAGTCATTGCATCAAGTTTTGGTTCCTGGCTTTGCTGGATGAACCAAGTTCCACAGCATTTTGAAGATTTTACTTCCTATTGTCTTGAAAAAAGCTGGTAAACACCTTGTTGACAATTTTATTCACTTGTACAAAGTACTGAAAACACTTAGTTTAGGAACTCCTCAATTCATTTTCTTTATTGGAAGAGCTCCATGGATCCTAGTTGATTTATCATTTATTTTGCAAGCACTAGTGACTCAGTATTTTTTTTTACTGTCTTCCCAGTATTTTACCCTGGAGATTGTTGACTCTGTATTTTTTTTACGGACTCAGCTATATACAAAGCATCCCTTCTTTTCAACTATGCCCAATACTGTCTGGAATCTTAACCCTCTGATCAGAATAAAAAACATCTTTTAAAACAATATTGAGAGCTTCTTCCCTACTTGGTCCTCCTGCACTGGTACTTCAATCTTTAATCCAGTTGTTTCTTCTCCCGAGTCTTCTAACATTTGAAGTGTGAGAACCCACAATGATTTTCTTTTACTTAGGATCTTTCCTTGATGTTTCTGATGAAAGAAAATCCCAACTTATTGCCAATTTTCTTTAAACAATAAAAAAACATAGTTTGTGCACGTAGGGCATAATTTTCCCATCCTACCTGCCATGGGAATCGTAACCGGTGGGGACAGACCATGGAAATGTCCATTGAGCTCGGGCAAGATTTTCTGGTCTTGGGCAAGTGTGGCTGGAAAATCCCACCCGTGGATTCAAAGTAACACACAACAGATTTACTGTAAAGAGATGCTCTCTGCATACAGTACAAACTGAAACTAAAAGCAGGAGCCTCTGCAACACTCCAATGTCATCACCATCAAATCATGTTCATAAAACAATCATGAACTCCTTAAATATATAACACCAAGTTCCGGTGTATTGTGTCCAGTCCTCCATGGAAGAATCAGTCGGATCTATTCGGCCGAATAGAGGCATTTTGGTGAGTAATTTTTTTTTCTTTTTCTACAACATCCATTAAGGGTTAATCATGGATAACAGGGTAATCATGGATCTAGGACTAGATGCAGTAAAAGAATCATTTATTCTCATCACCAGATGTAAAGGTGTACTTCCAGAGGCATCCTTAGTTAAACAAAAGGATTTTATTCACAAAGCTGTATGCTTGCAGCGAGTCTATAGAGCACAATTAGGCAAAACTCCTCTCCCTGGAGAGATTCCTGTGCTGGATCCTGATTGTTTGCTCAGATCACGTGATTCTTACTTAATAAGTTTGCTCTTTAAAGGAGAAACACCACAGCATGTAACATCACCCCTTCCCCATGTACACATCCCATCCACAGCTCCAATTTGCATCCAGGACCGATTGAGAATGGAACTGAGTCCTGCCTTTGTGCATAGCTCAGGCACTCACAGTATAATATATGATTTGTCATTGAGATTTGCCTCAATCTATCACTGACCCGCACACACTCTCTCTCTCCTTTTCTTTTCCCTCTCTCTGCTTATGCTCCCTCCGTCTTCTGCATTCTCTTGCTTTTTCTTATTTTTGCTATTGTTTCTCTCCCCCACCTCCCCCCCCCACCAACACTTCCATTTCATCATCGTCTCTTCCTTGTTCTTTTTGTTCCATTAGTCACGTTTCCTAAAATTCTGCGCACTTACAAAAACTGAAATGAATTGCCAAAGATTTTCAGGAAATGGGAGCTTCATTTTGGAGTAATCAAGTAAATTTGTCAGGTATTACTCAACATACTGACGGACACTGCCAAAAATCATCTATAAGTACACCAGCAAGCCAAACCAACACACTAGACTAAACATACTAAATATTAAACAGACTTGGTGATTGCTTTCGGGTTGGTTTGTGATCCATTCTGTTTGGCATTGACTATGGTTCAGACTGTCAAGCGATGTAACCATTAACTAGTTTAGTTAAATTGGATGCAAAGCTTGGATTTCTCACAATTGGTTTTATACTGGTTTTACCAGAGTTAGTCTTATCTTGGGCCAAATGAGAAGTGGAAAGGGGCATCATTTTGGATGCTGTCCAAGGGGTTTCAGGAGAATGTTGAGAGCCTGAAAGCAAGAGAGAGAGGGGGGGCTGGGGAGAGAGAGAGACGCCAAGTCATACTCAATGGGGAGAAGACTAACGCATCAGTGCGGGATTGTAAGTACTTCATCACAGTAGAAAACAGACAAGAGTTTCGAATGACCCTACTGTCAAAACGCAGCGCAGGAAATGGGGCACAGAGTCAAGCTTCGACATCTGTCCAGTTAGAATGAAAACAAATGTCGCAAAGTGAGTAAAGCTAAAAGACCACCCAGTGCATCATGTCCACTCTTTCCAGTAACACAATCATAGCCCAACAGATAGAAATTTTGCCTTCGATGTTAGAATGTAACCAGTGACAAATTTGTATTGGATGTAATGTGACCAATAGGAACAAGATATAAGGGTCAGCTGACCCAGTAAAACATGGAACTAATCACAGTGATGTCATAGTCAGCTGACCAATTGATTCACTATTAATAAGGAACTATGCAGAATTGTGGGAAGCTTGGAGTAACCCAGGGTGAGGCCCCAAGTTTGGTGTAATGATGTTTCTTTATTAAACCCTTTCTTTGATTTATAAATTGGGGTAAGTTTTGTTATTATTTCATTAGCTGCATTTTGAAGAGTTCTTTCTGAAGAAACATTCAAAGATCATGGGTTCACAGAATCACAGAAGTATTCTGGCATAGAAGATAGCCATTCAACTCATCATGTCTGCACCAGCTCTCCAAATTAACATTATGAATTAGTACCACTCGTCTACTTTTCCCTCATACCCTTGCACATTGCTTCATTCAAATAATCATCTGGTGCCTACTTGAATGCATAAGCTGAACCTACTTCCACCACAATTCAAGGCACTGCATTCCACACTTGAACTATTCGACGCGTGAAAAAGATTTTGCTCACATCAAATTTGGTTCCAGCCCGACTACAGTGGTTTGAACAAGTAATCCAGGTTTACGATCCAGTTGTCTGAGGTGCTGTGTTTCACGTATGATGTTAAACTGAGGCCACATCTACCTTCACAGGTGGACATTGAGAAGAATAACAGATCCCTCTCACTCGCCAATATTTATCCTTGAAACAGCTCAACAATTAAAACAAATTATCTTGTCATGATGACATTGCTGTTTGTGCAAGCTTCCTGTTCGCAATTGGCAGTTACATTTCCTTACATGAAAATAGTGACTACATTTCAAAACTACTTTACTGATTATAAAGCACTTTGGAATGTCCAGAGGTCATGAAAGATGTGACATACACACAGGTTTTCTTTTCAATAGAGCATGTATAATATGCGGTAGCTTGATCCCTCCATCAATTATTAGCCTATCTCTGATTCTAGCACGGTAAGGTAAAGTGTCTTCCTGCACTTTCCTTTTAAAATCATAGATAGTCAGAATCATAATGGCACAGAAAGTAGACCATTTGACCCATCAGGTATATGCTGGCTCAGTATGGAGCAATCAAATTAGCTCCATTCATTTGCTATATATCTGCAGACCTGTAAGTTTATTTCCATCAAGTGCTCTTCTATTCTCCTTTCAAAATCATTCATTGTCTTCACTTCCACCACCCTCACCACAGATAAACTCCAGATCATTTCCACTTGCTGGGTCAAAAAAAAGTTCCTTATATCTTTCCATATGCCAAACACCTTAAATCTATTCCCCCCTGCATCACTGTGCATTGTAAACATCTTCAATTATGCCATAGATTTTTGTGTGACTGAAAAGGCCAATTCTTGACCCATGAATCTTTGGACATTGGGGACAGGTATTCAGGTAGGACTACAGGGTTTGCTTCCTTTTTCTCCCTTTCTGCCTCATCATCAAGATGTTGGTGCTCTAAGTGTGATGCAAGTTGTCATCATTCTGAACAAATGGTAGGATGTTCCTCTCAATCATGCATGTCAATGCTGCTGTGCTTAAGGAGAACTTGAGAGTTCTTCTGAGACATTTTCTTTCTTCTCCCCTCAACATTGGTCCTTTCGGAGTTGACAAAATAAGACCTAGTGGGGAAGATGTTTTCGAATCATCTGGAGAAAGTGTCCTGTCCCTCAAAATTAGTTTCCACAATTTACCTGAATGCTTTTGGAGTTGACTTCAAGAATTACACTAACATTGGGTTTCAGGTTGAATCCATCGAATGTGGCAGAAGCATTGCTGATGGAATTTCTCTAGTGATCTTATGGAACTTGTACTTTATGTGAATTGCAGAGAGTGGGCAGTGGTTAACACTGTTGCCTCATAGTGCCAGGGACCTGAGTTTGATTGGATGGCTGTTTGAGTGGAGTTTGCACACTCTCCTCATGTCTGCATAGGTTTCCTCCAGGTGCTCCAGTTTTTTTTTCCCACAGACCAAAGATGTGCAGGTTAGGTGGATTGGCCATGTTAAATTGCCCCTTAGCGTTCAAAGCTTTGAGGTTGGGCAGATTAGCCATGGTAAATGTGCAGGGTTACGGGGAAGGATGGAAGGGAGTGCCTGGGTGGGATGCTCTTTGGAGAATCAGTGCAGACTTGGGCTGCATAGCCTCTTTCTGTGTGGCAGGGATTGAATTAAGCTCTTAAATTAAGTCTTTGTTGTCAAATACTCACTCCCATAATTTGTAGAAGGCTGAATTGGCACAGCTAATCTGATATTGGATCTCCTTGTTAATGTGGCATTGAGAGAGGTGGTTGTCAAGGTATGGGAAGTGCTCAACATATTCCACCATCTCCTCTTCAACATATATGAGAGATGTCATTGACTTATGAGTTTTGGTCTGGCCACATCCAAGGAGGAGCTGAGTTTCTTGTACGCAGAATTGAAGAGATCAAGAGTGGCTTCCAAATCTGATGCAGAACGGGCAACAACACTGCAGTCATTCTCAAATGATACATCCATTGTTGTCAGTTTAGTTTTGGCTTGGAGGCCACTGGGATTAAAGAGCTTTCCAGCTTGGCAATATTTAATACTGACATCAGAGGACAGTTGATGATTGATGAGGTGAATAGTCACTGTTAGGTAGATTGTAGATTATATGGGGCCTTTCACACAGCCTTGCTTGAACCCAGTCCGGATGTCGAAGATTTCTGTTTCAGCTCGCCCACTCACGCCAATTGCAGTTATTCAGTCATGAAACAATCGAACTGATGCAATCAGGGGGACATCCTCAGAAATAGAAACCGAGAAGACAAGGAAGGGAAGGCAAGAGTTGGAGATGAATCATGTGAACATCAGCTTAACTGTATTTAAAAGAGAGCACCACTAACACAGTTCAACATTAAAAATTCAATCTGAATCGTGTACTTAAATCCACAACCAGTTGACACTGAAGAGGCCGAGCTCAGGCCAATGGTTAAGGACTCACCTCATTACTCAAATCTTTAAGACCTTTTGAGGAGTGAGGCCAGCTTCTGACAGTCCCCTGAGGATAATTTGTACATAAATCAGCAATATTTAGTTTTTTGTTTTAAAGTTTTGAGTCGTTGGATCCACAGCTGTTGGCTGTGTGATGTAGTCACCTCTTGCTGAAAATGTGGTATGTCTCAGTGACAGAAACTGGGAACGAGAGATCAGGAATTGACTTTCTTGCAAACTGTGCCACTGGCCAGTTATTCCTAATTGTCTTTAAGAATTTGGCTACTACACTTAAGCCAGCCTCCCATCCATTGACTCCATCTACAATTCCCTCTGCCTCAGAAAAGCAGCCAGCAGAATCAAGGAGCCCAAACACTCTCTTCCACCTTCTTCCATTGGGAAAATGAAACAAAAGTTTGAGATCACATACCAACTGACTCAAGGGCAGTTTCTTCCCTGCTGCTATCGGACTTTTGCATGAACCTACTATATATTAAGCTGAACTTTCTCTGCACCCTAGCTATAACTGTAACACTATATTTTGTAACCTCTCATTTGACATTTGGATATAAATTGTCCCATTGGGGAGTCACAGCATGAGTTCATGAAGAGCAGATCATGTTTGACTAATTTGGTGGAATTCTTTGAGAACATTATGTGCACAGTGGACAATGGGGAACCTGTGGATATGGTGTATCTGGATTTCCAGAAGGCATTTGACAAGATGCCACACCAAAGGCCATTAGATAGAGGTGCACAGTGTTACGGGTAATGCATTAGCATTACGGGTAATGCAAAAGCAAAAAGTGGGGGTAAATGGGTGTTTTTCTGGTTGGCAATCAGCGACTAGCTGTGTGCCTCAGGGATCAGTGTTGGGACTGCAATTTTTTACGGTCTACATACATGATCTGGAGTTGGGGACCAAGTGTAGTGTGTCAAAATTCGCAGATGACACTAAGATAAGTGGCAAAGCAAAGTGTGCAGAGGATGCTGAAAGTCTGCAAAGGGATATAGATAGTCTAAGTGAGTAGGCAAGGGTCTGGCAGATGGAGTACAATGTTGGTAAATGTGAGGTCATCCATTTTGGTAGAAATACAGCAAAATGGACAATTATTTAAATGGTAAAAAATTGCAGCATGCAGTTGTGCAGAGGGACCTGGGTGTCCTTGTACAAGAATCACAAAGAGTTGGTTTGAAGGTTTTAAAAAGATAAATGGAATTGTGTTCTTCACCACGGAAGGGGTGGAATTTAAAAACAGTGAGGTTTTGTTGCAGCAGTATAAGGTGCTGGTGGGGCCACACCTAGAGTTTTGGTCTCCTTAATTGAGAAGAGATATACTGGCACTGAAGGGGGTGCAAAGGAGATTCACTAGGTTGATTCCAGAGTTGAGAGGGTTGGTGTATGAGGAGAGATTGAATAAACTGGGGTTATATTCATTGGAATTCAGAAGAATGAGAGGAGACCTTATAGAAACATATAAGATTATGAAGGGAATAGGCAAGATAGAAGCAGGGAAATTGTTTCCACTAGCAGGTGGAACTAGAACTAGAGGGCATGGCCTCAAATGAAGGGGGAGCAGACTTAGGATTGAGTTGAGGAGGAACTTCTTCACCCAAAGGGTTGTGAATTTGTGGGATTCCCTGCCCAGTGAAGCAGTTGAGGCTACCTCATTGAAAGTTTGTAAGGCAAAGATAGATAAATTTTTGAACAGTAAAAGAATTAAGGGTTATGGTGAGCAGGTGGGTAAATGGAGCTGAGTCCACAAAAAGAATAGTCATGATCTTATTGAATGGCGGAGCAGGCTCGAGGGGCCAGACTGCCTACTCCTGCTCTTAGTTCTTATTCTCTTATGTTTCCTTCTCCCTTATATACTCTATGAATGGTATACTTTGCCTGTATAACACACGAGAAACAATACTTTTCACTGTATGCCATTGCATATGACAATAATAAATTAAATCAAATTAATCAAAATTGAGACACCGGGTGGGATTTTCTGACTGCACTCGCCCCAGGCCTGAAATTCCCACCCAAGGTTAACAGACCTTTGCATGGTCTGCCCCCATCCAATGTGATTCTAGTGGCAGGCGGGACAGGGAAATTCTGCCAACAAGGGGCATACACGTGGTGGGTCGTGCGAGGGCTGCTCTTGGATGTTGCTTCGAGAGTTGCCTAGTTCTTCGCGTCGTTAGTGTAAGCTTAAACTGGGCCAACTGAAGGGCAACATGACAGCTCAGTGACTATCACTGTTTGCTGTGCAGATACATGGACCTGGGTCGGATCTCCGACTTGGGTCTGTGTCTGTGGGAGTTTGCACATTCTCCCCGTGCTTGTGTGGGTTTTCTCCGGGTGCTCTGGTTTCCTCCTACACCCCAAAACGTGCTTTTAGGTTGATTGGTGTTAACAAATTGTCCCTAAATTAGACCTCCCTAAATCTGGCATAGACAAAAGTCATAGTTAGAAGAAGGTAGGTGAGGCACTCACTGAACGTTAAAATGGCGGCGCGGGCTTGTTGGGCCGAAGGGCCTGTTTCCTGTGCTGTGTTGTTCTTTGTTCTTTTGTTCTGCCCATAGTGCGTGTGTTGTTTGGGAATGAGAGGTAACTTTGTGCTTATGGTTCCCAAAGCTCTCCACCACTGGGAGTTCTTCTCCTCTCACATCTGGCTCTGTTGTAGCAGTCCCACAGTTTTGAAAAAAAAGCAAAGTTAGGATCTACTAAGCCAGGTTTCAGCCTGGGATTTGATTTATCCAATAGTAATTATAGGCTGGGATCATAATGTAATAGACGGGTTAAGGACAAGATGATATTTTTGTAAAGCAAACAGCTAAGAAACGTACGTGACCCAGCAAATTCTGGAGATTAATAACAATAAGGCAACAAGATTTGGCCAAATATAGTAATCAACTACAAACCTCACTAGTCTTGTACACTGAAAAGTCTCACAGCATTCATCAATTAACCCCTGTTTCTTTGCTGAGCTATTTCATTCCAGACAGGGCTATAATGAAGGGACAGTAATTATGGCTTAGCTTAAAAGAAATGGGGAAAAAAATCATCCAGCAGTTAATATTTCCTGATGTCATGTTTCAAACTGTTTGGAAGCTGTAATTCTACTGTCAAAATAGAAAACTGGGTCAAGTCAGGCTTCATAATATACTTTGGGGTTTCTGATCCGTACCACTTGGATAGTATCAATGTTATTAAATGGGACAAGCCCTGAAAATCCAGGATCACAAAGGTAAGTTGTAGGAAAAAAGCATCAGAAACTTTACTGCCTTGTCAGACAGTTCTTACTATTCAAAGGCAACTTGAAGCCGAACGTCAATCAAGTAGTTCTGAGAAAAATCCAGCTGTAAAGCACGGTCACTGGACTGTTCCACAAGGCTATCTGGCTCTCACTCGAGTCAGGCTTGCGAGGATGTCATCGTCAAGCTTTGCAAAGAGATTTTGTATCCAGTGGAACTTTATGTCAGGAGCAGGGAAGTACTCACGTAGCTGTGTTGTCAAACTTTGCAGGTGCTCTCTGATGTTATGTTTCAAACTGTTTGGAAGCTGTAATTCTGCCATGGCCAAAAAAAAACTCACAGATTGTGAAAGGAGTCATAAATTGACTTATCAATTCATTTGGCTCACATCTCTACTTCCTTGATCATTGCTTCTATTTTGTTTTGCAAATGAAAAACTGTCACTGATTCTGCAATAAAATCATTACTTGAGGTTATATGCAGATTGGGAATCACTGCTTGACCACCCAGAGTTGATAATTTTGCACAGATCGATGTTGAACTCTGTTGGGTCCTTTCATCGCCATCGGCAAACTCTGAACAATGCCAAGTCAGTTGACCAGATTTAGTTTCTGTTGGAGATGGAATTTGTTGACTAAAGCACCTGAAAATTGTGGCTGCTGTGGCCAGTTTTGGACCTGCCTCCAGCTTATTATCTTCTGACCTTTCAAACAGATTTTCTCATTCAATTGCTCTGCTAAATAATTGAGCACAGGGTCCAGGTTGGATGGTTCGTCCTGAGCTTCATCTGTATATTTATTTGAGATGACTTCCTTAAGCTGAAAGTTGGAAAACAATCTGTCATTTAACCCAACATTTCTGTTCCCCTCAGAGATCTCCATTATTGTTGGCATCTCCTGTCCGAATGCAACCTCCACATTCCGATCAGGTGAGTGATCAGTTGAGCTGTGCTGACTCACTTCTTACCTGTATGTGCTCATTGCTGCTAATAGACGGGAAGTCCATCTGCATCTGGGATTTGGTGACCACTGATGCATCTTCAACCATGCTTGTTTCTTTATTTTCAAGTGAACTTTGCAGCTCTTGCTTTTATTCTCCAACCTTATTGCCAATTTCAGGAATAATCTCTTTGGTCAGGTCAAATTTCTTTATAGTTACACCCTTTGAGTTGTGCAAGATCCTGATGTGGAGATGCCAGCGTTGGACTGGGGTAAACACAGTAAGAAATCTGACAACACCAGGTTAAGTCCAACTGATTTATTTAGAACATAGAACATAGAACATTACAGCGCAGAACAGGCCCTTCGGCCCATTATGTTGCGCCGACCAGTTAAAAAACAATGATCCTCTAACCTAAACCAAACCCTTACCATCCATAAACCTATCCACGGATCTCTTAAACACCCCCAAACTAGGCGCATTTACAACTGCAGCAGGCAGGGCATTCCAATCCCTCACCACCCTCTGGGTAAAGAACCTACCCCTGACATCCGTCCTATAACTACCACCCCTTAATTTAAAGCAATGCCCCCTCGTGCTAGCTTTCTCCATCCGAGGAAAAATTTGATAGTAAACTCACAAGCTTTCCCCGAAATGTGCAAGATCCCATCAGCAATGCATCTCAAATCACATAATTGGCTGTCTGGCACTACTGTAAAGATTTTCATATCTCCCTTCCATTTATCATTCATTCCTTTTGAATCAGATAGTGTGCTTTCAGTTTGCTCGTGGTCCTTAGGCTCGAAGAGTGGGACTAACGGCTGGCTCAGTGCTGCAGCCCAAGGAGCCACCTCTATGTGTGAGAACACAAGAGCAGGTCATCTCTGCCTCAAAGGGTTGTGGAGGCTGGATCATTACAAGTATTTAAGGCTGAATAAACTAGGCTTGTACTCGTTAGAGTTTAGAAGAATGAGGGGAGATCTCATTGAGACTTATAAGATGATGAATGGGATGGATAGGATAGAGGTGGAGAGACTCTTCCCGCTCAGAAAGGACAGTAGGACTAGGGGGCACAGCCTCAAGATAAAGGGGGGGGGGTGCGGTTTAGAACGGAGTTGAGGAAGAACTTCTTCACTCAAAGGGTGGTGAATCTCTGGAATTCTCTGCCCGTTGAAGTGGTGGAGGCTACCTCGCTAAATATTTTTAAGACGCGGGTTGATGGGTTTTTGATAAGAGAGAGGATTAAGGGTTATGGGGAGAGGGCGGGAATGTGGAACTGAGCCACGACAGATCAGCCATGATCTTATTGAATGGCGGGGCAGGCTCGAAGGGCTAGATGGCCTACTCCTGCTCCTATTTCTTATGTTCTTATGTTCTTAAAGTTGAGATGGATAAATATTTGATAGATCGAGGAATAGAGGGCTGGGAAATTGCACAGTGAAAGAGTTGAGGCCAGCATTGATCACCCATGATCATAGTGAATGGCAAAGAAGGCTTGAAGACTCCGGTGGGCACTCCTGCTTCTATTTCTTGTGATCTTGTAGCTCTTTCTGTAGAATCAGGTGAGTTGTGTGGATAAGCAACATCATGAGATCTGGGCATGATGGTACTGCCGAACTTGCCAAGGTACATGTGCAGGTGTATACGTCTGCAGGTTTAATATGTGTCTGTTCTCCTTGCAAATGATCCCTAGCAATGGAGAATCTCATCTCTGGCAGTCTGGCAGGAGTCCTTCCTCCCAGACTGTGATGAAGCCTAAGACTTAAAATAGCTCAGTGCTGTATGCACTGGTGTCCTTCATAATACTTAGCATATTTCTCAAGTCTATAGTAGAAGGCTTTTTTTATTTGTTTTGCTTAACTTTTTCAGCAACTGAATCTTTGAAACTCTCTCCTTGTCACACAGAACCATGCAAGCTGAATACTTCTGCAATTGTTTTCTTCACCTCATTTTCATATAACTTTATGTCCTCCAGAAAGTGTCTATACCGGGTACATGCAATTGTAATTTTTTTCCATGAACTACCTACATTACCCTCAGACCACAAATGGTCCATGGACCACAGATTGGGAAATGCTGATGTCATGTACTAGTTATGTTTAAGGACTAGCACTTCCAAGATTCTAAAGTCCCAACAGGACAAGTTGGGAAAGAATTCAATAATTCTAATCATGTGCTAACATTCAGAGAAAAAGAAAAATGATCATTAGATTTGCTGAACTGTTGTTTAGAACATAGAACATAGAGCACTACAGCACAAACAGGCCCTTCGGCCCACAAGTTGCGCCGATCACATCAATACCTACCAATCCATAGGCCTATCTATAACCCCCAATCCCATTAATTCCCATATACTCATCCAGAAGTCTTTTAAAAGACCCCAGCGAGTTCGCCTCCACTACCACTGACGGCAGCCGATTCCATTCACTCACCACCCTCTGAGTGAAAAACTTACCCCTAACATCACCTCTGTACTTGCTTCCCTGCACCTTAAATCTGTGTCCTCTCGTAGCGACCATTTCAACCCAGGGAAATAGCCTCTGAGAATCCACCCTATCTATTCCTCTCAACATTTTATAAACCTCTATCAGGTCGCCTCTCAACCTACGCCTCTCCAGGGAGAAGACTCCCAGCTCCCTCAACCTATCTTCGTAAGGCATGCCTCCCAATCCAGGCAACATCCTTGTAAATCTCCTCTGCACCCTTTCAATAGCTTCCACGTCCTTCCCATAGTGAGGCGACCAGAACTGCGCACAGTACTCCAAGTGGGGCCTGACAAGGGACTTATAAAGTTGCAGCATTACCTCCCGACTCCTAAACTCAATCTCTCGATTAATGAAGGCCAGTACACCAAACGCCTTCTTGACCACATCCTCCACCTGCAAGGCCGATTTAAGAGTCCTGTGGACCCGGACCCCAAGATCCTTCTGCTCTTCAACACTGCTAAAACTCCTGCCCTTGATAGTGTACTCGTTCATCCCATTGGTCCTGCCAAAATGGACCACTACACATTTAAAAAAAAGACTGCTCCAGTAATGTCATTCAAGGAAGGGAAAGTGCTACTCTAACCTGGTCTGGACTACATACGAATCCTGCCCACTAAGTAAGGTTAGCGAGCCAATCATTTTGTTCCCTCAAAGCATATTCTGCCAGAAATCGGCGTTGAGTGGATATTGGATAAGAGTGGAGTCAAACTCAGATGCTGGTGAGGTGTTCATAAACCACTCCTTTGGATCAATTATGGAAAATGACACTTGCAAAGATTGGGCACATGATGAAGCCCCACCAAAGGGGAAATGGAAACTGTGGCAAGAAGAGTACAATTCTCACATCCAAACTAAGAGCAAAAGTGCACCATTTGCCTGACAGGTCATATTAAGGCAGATTCATGGAGTTCCCACTGCCAGGTGCCCACAGATTATCTGATATTCATTGGCAGTGGACAAGCCATCATGTCTATCAAGACATTGTTGTGACCAGGGTGGGAGAAGTGTCCCGTTTCTCCAGCCCCACTACTTCACTGGTCACACCGAGAGTTTAAAAGTTTCAATGAAGCCACCAAAATGGCCAATTATCTACCTTCACCACTGTTACACCCAGAATAAAAGAGACTCTGCCTAGGCTTCTTTCAATAAACTCAGAATGATTGGTTTGTGATAAAACAAAACTTATTTTTGAAACAAGTTTCGAGAACTGGTTAATACACACACACAAGTAAACTGATAGGGATCTCACTTGTCATGGACACTGAAAACAAGACAACGTTTGATCTGGCATTCCCTTATGTTCAGATCAATCGCTGGCTCCAGTAGAACAAAGAACAAAGAAAATTACAGCACAGGAACAGGCCCATCGGCCCTCCAAGCGAGGACTGACCATACCACCCGACTTAACTAAAACCCCCTATCCTTCCAGGGACCAAAGCTTGAAGGTTCTTGCTAACAGCTTTGGCGTGAGAGAGAATATGACCGGATCAATCTTTCTTGCCTCAGCTTCTCAGGTTTCCCAAAGACAAACAAGTCCCACTGAGATGAGGATTCCCAGCTGGGTACTGTTAAACGCATCATCTCAGGCAAGACAAGGAGAATGCATGCTGGGCAATTTCTCACTTTCTCAGTTCAACTGAATACACAAAACAAATTCAAAACATAAAGTTAAAGTTTATTTATTAGTTACAAGTAGGTTTACATTTAACACCGTGATGATGTTACTGTGAAATTCCCCTCTCTGGCATGTGAATCCAGTAAATCACCAGACTTTGACTTTAAATCAAATTTTAAAGGAAAAATACAGTTTGCGAAGATATTGGGCATGATTCTTGGGAGCACATCTTGTTCCTGGGCCCCCGCCACAGGAAGGGTGTGAACTTGATTTGAATAAATTTGAATCCATTTTAATATCATTATCGAGGTTGCAGTCAGATGTTCAGACTTCATTGAATCTTCCCGTTCGCTAGTGCGATGACACACAGGCGCAAATTACTACTCCTTTTTAAGTATGGGAGTCAGGTGCCATGACTTCTGAGAGGGGGAGAAGGTGAGTAGCCCTTTCCAGCTCATACCAGTGTGTACAAGGGGACAGTATCTGCTGGTGAGCTGCAGAGGGGGGATGGTTCAAAAGTGTTGGGGTGGGGGCGTTTTGGGGTGAGGGGTTAGTTCTGGGGTCTCCCCTGGCTGGGGGTCCTGGCTGGTGCATGTTGCCATGAAGCCTTCAACCTGTCTATCTTCAGAGCCTGTAATAAATGGAAAGGAGGGCTTTCTGTTTTAAAACCATGATGTGGAGTTGCTGATGTTGAATTAGGGTGGGCACAGTCAGTAGTCTCACAACACCAGGCTAAGGTCCAGCAGGTTTATTTGGTAGCACGAACTTTCGGAGCATTGCCCTTAAGGGGGCAACTGTTTTAAAACTTTTTCACTGCCATGGATGATTCTTCTGCCTGTGTGGCAAAGAAATGAGAATGACAGTTTAAAGATGTTAGTGACCTGGGGGCATCGGCCATCTGGGGATGTGGGGCTCATGAGGTCGAGGGAAAGGAGTGATGAGATTGAAGGAGGCTAACCTGACGGGCTGACTGGATGAGACCCCAGAAGAGAAGGCAGAATAGTAATGAGGAATGGGTAGGGAAGGATGGCAGGCACAATCTGGCAGTCATTTAGAGATTACGCAGTGACTGTCAACAGTCTTAAGTGTAAAGGCTTGACAGCAGTTAGATCACGGGATGACAAAGCCTGAGTATGAACAATGTGTTGTCTGTCAGTGCCTCAGAGAATAATTGTGTACTCGAACATTCCTGCCAGTATCTGCTTCAGTATCTATTTGGCCATCATGATTTGAGCTTTCCGAATGTCTGCGCACAGTCTCAAAGTCAAGGAGAGAGGTGGAACCTTATGTATCAAGGCTGAAAGGTTAAAGGCTGGGTATTGGGGGGAATGTGTTGAGCTTCACAGCCACGACTACCGATTTCCTTAGAGATGTAAAAGCGCCCACTGTTTACATAGATGTTCAGTTGACTCTACATGAAGGATGTGTAGCCATCAAACTATCTGTATATATTCAGGGAAGTGTCAACCAGATGCCAGTTGAAGGGTGACTCTGAAGGGATGAGGGCATTGACTGGATCCGGTCAAACAATGAAGTTCAATGGATGCCAGACATGTGAGAGCGCTGATCATTGGATAAGGTGCAGGCATGACAGCTTCCAGGAACTGAGGATAAGTAGTGTAGGGAGGATCTGAGGTTACTAATGGAACACCAATCTGACTGTCTTTCTCCCTTTCATCCCCACAGAGTTCCTCCAATCAGCCTTGCAGTTGCAAGAATGTTGCTGACAACCCATCCTGGATGTCCCAGCTTTGCCTATACATCTCTAACAGCTGAGGGAGGAATGTGTCCAAAGACACGGAACTTAGCTGGGGCTTAAATGTGTCCTAGGATCGGGCTGACCTCCAACCGCCCAAAACCCTGGACATTCCCGTCTCCACCTGGTGAAAGCAGACAAGATACTGAAAGAACTACACCTGGTGTTGTGAGACTTCTTCCTGTGTTTGCTCCACCTGGTGAATCAGACGCAGTGAGATGTTAATCAGAAAGTGACCCAGAAGGCTGCATTGCTAGGTTTTCCCACTAAGGTGACACTCTCTGCAGTGGTAGATGTGATGCATCTTTGGTGTCCCCTTCGGGCATATCCTCCTAGTTGTTGTTGAGGGTTGAAGGGGAGAGCTCTGCTGATAGGTGGCCTGAGCTCATCAGTTGATATTCCTGTAAGGTAAGGGACATGGCTTTAGTAAATGGCAAGGTCAAGTGTTTGAGCACTTGAAGACTTACTCGAGACAGATCATCTGGATGAAGATGCAGAGGCTCCTCACTTTTCTGTCACAGGCCAACCTCATTGTTGGTGCAGGCCCACTCCTGATTCTCCCCTGTAAACTCCATTACCCTTTCTTCAAATGGAGTCAGAATCCTCGTGTCGGGTACATCCCTAGCCATTTTTTTCCCTTTCACATCTACTTTTCTCTATCTTCTCCTGTAGGTACACAAAGGGGATATTGTGATGCTAGCAGGTCGGAGGTTGGAGACAAAGTACCATGTGTGGGTGCCGCACCTAGACCTGAGGGATTCTGATGAGAAGTGCTGGGGCAGTTTGAGAATCTGGGAGGGTAGGTGATGGGAAACTGCAAGCTGATGGCGTGTGGATTCAAGGTGACATTCCGGGGCTGAGGAAAGGGTCAAATGCCAAGGGAGAGGGGGGCACCTACCCTTGTAGATCATAAAATGTTATTCATTTTTTTTCCTGTATGAACCCCTGCCTCTTGGACTTGCTGCTTGCACTGACCATCACCTTCCAGGTGGGATTGTCATATTGCTGGTAGGGGCTCCTGCCAACCCATGGGTAGATCATTGCCTGTCTCTCCTCCATTGCTTCCAGAAGTCTTGTTCGGGGCCCCTCTGAAAATCTTGAAGTTGATCTTCGAATGGTCACCCCCTTGACTTGAGTGCAAATGAGTGCCATGGAGCTCTTTTCTGCCTTTATTGACACTCAAATGACCCCCTGGCAGGTGAATCAGACGCCTTTCACTGCAGGCATGATGTTTTTCACATGGCAAAAACATTTTTTCAAAGTGCCTAAAGATGATGTTCTGGAACACGCTACAAGAGACAGCAGAATTTGTGTCAATCTTCATGGTGGAAATGTACTTTACCATTTTTTAAGAAAATTCTGCCCATGATTTTTCGCAACAACATGCTCTGATCTTCTGGTTAGGCACATTACAGCCTTCTGGTCTCAACATCGAATTCAACAACTTCAGATGATTAATTCCATCCCACCTCAACCTCTTTGTTTTCATTTTATTTAATTTTTAACTGTTCTGTAACTTTTATTTCTTTATTGACTTTATTTTTCTTTTGTTCCCCCCATTCTTTCCCCCTATTTTATCCCCTTTCCTAACTTTTTCTCCCCCTTTGCTTCCTCTTTCCCCCTTTTTCTCAATTTTACCTCTCTTCCACCCATTCCCCTCTCCCCCGTATCTTCATCTGTCACAGTTTATCCTCTGATTTCAGCTTCTCTGCCGTTTTCCATTCACACCCTCTATTCTTTCTATTAGCAGCCTTTCCCCTGGTTTCTGTGGATACGAATCATCTTTCATTCCTCCACCATACAGTGTAAATATCTTCCACTTTCTATACCTTTTAGCTTTAACAAAGGGTCATCTGGACTCAAAACGTCAGCTCTTGACTCTATATCTACAGATTTTGCCAAACCTGCTGAGATTTTCCAGCACTTTTAGTTTTGATTACAGATTCCAGCATCTGCAGTTTTTTTTATGCCCTGAGAGTGCCCCACCCACTCCACATATTGCTCTCAACATCTAGATGATTTAAATATCATGTTACGATGAATGCACTGTTTTCTGATAAATAATCCCTCGCTTGAACTTTGGAAGCTGGTTGGGATGGCGCTCCACTGACGCAGACAACAAAGAATTCATTGGCAAAGTAATCGGACAGTTTGATCTCATCACTGCTGAGCGCATCCTTCTTTCATCATCCTATTTCCCTGTTCTGTTTATTTTTGCAGCCTGCTGTCTGAACATATAAAAATCCATTAAGGATCAATTTTTACAGATGTTCCCTTGAACTTCAATTGTACTCCACTGATCATGTTTCTCAGATGAGCTTTCTATTTTATCACCAAGCCACCATTTGCACCCTTCTTATCTTAGTACAGCTTCTTTACTTGCTTCTTATTTTGGGCTCAGCCAATCCTCTTGCCTTCTGTTTCTTTTGTTAACTTTTCACGTTCCACTCCCCTTAACATAATGTAGAACATTTTCCCTTTTGCTTGTTAATTAGCCCACTGGCAGTTTGATGGTTGTTCTCTATCAATTTTCAATGTTATTAAATGGTTCAGTTTGATCTGGGTGGCACTGCTGCCTCAGAACACCAGGGACCTGGGTTCGATTCCCTGCTTGGGTCACTGTCTGTGTGGAGTTTGCACATTTTCCCCATGTCTGCATGGTTTTCCTCCAGGTTCTCCGGTTTCTTCTCTCAGTCCAAAGATGTGTGGGTTAGATTGATTGACCATGTTAAATTCATCCTCGTTTTAGGGGGATTAGCAGGATAAGTATGTGGGGTTACAGGGGGATAGGTTGGGATTGTTGTTGGTGCAGGTTTGATGGGCCAAATGGCCTCCTTCTGTACTGTAGGGATTCTATGATTTTTGTACAATGAAGTGTATGTTCACATGAAGAAGAACAAACAGCAAGGAATGTGTCAGAACACACTGATATGTCTCAAGAGTCAGAAGGTATCTATTATGTATAGCTTAATGTGCAGACATCACAAGACAATGTCACATCAAAGGAGTATTCATTTGCCACACAATTGTACTGTGTAACTCATACTCATGTACTTTCTGACACTAACTTCACTCTTTAAAAAGTTAAAGATTAATAATGTCATAAAACTGCAGCCAGGAAGAGCAATCAACTCAACATAAATCTCCAAAGGAACATGTACACCAGTTTAGGTACATCCAGTAATGAACTAAATTTGGAATAGTAGATCAACTCAGTGTTAAGTCGCTTAAACATTTGGGAGTCACTGGCACCTCGGACTGATTGGCTTAAATGTTCTTGTTGGATGTTCTGACTAATTTGAAACAGTTTTTAATCTGTCCCTAATAAGAAGAGTAAAGCTGGCCAAAGTCCAATGCTAATTGCAACTGAATAATTCTCCAAATGCCCTGACCAATATTTACCAGCATCACTTAATTCTATTTGGCTTATCATTGCTATCTGTGGGATCTTGCAGTGTAAATTGGTTGCTGCAATTTCCCACATTAATTCCAATTCAAAGGGACTCCAATGACTATAAAAAGCAAGAATCTTCTTTAAGCATTAGAAGTAAAGGGTATTCAAATAAGAACATAAGAACATAAGAACATAAGAAATAGGAGCAGGAGTAGGCCATCTAGCCCTTCGAGCCTGCCCCGCCATTCAATAAGATCATGGCTGATCTGTTGTGGCTCAGTTCCACTTTCCCGCCCTCTCCCCATAACCCTTAATCCCCTCTCTTATCAAAAACCCATCAACCCGCTTCTTAAAAATATTTAGCGAGGCAGCCTCCACCACTTCAACGGGCAGAGAATTCCAGAGATTCACCATCCTTTGAGTGAAGAAGTTCCTCCTCAACTCCGTTCTAAACCGCCTCCCCTTTATCTTGAGGCTGTGCCCCCTAGTCCTACTGTCTTTTTTGAGCGGGAAGAGTCTCTCCACCTCTATCCTATCCATCCCATTCATCATCTTATACGTCTCAATGAGATCTCCCCTCATTCTTCTAAACTCTAGCGAGTACAAGCCTAGTTTATTCAGCCTCTCCTCATAGCTCAACCCCCTCAACTCCGGTATCAGCCTAGTAAACCTCCTCTGCACTCCCTCCAGGGCCAAAATATCCTTGCGCAGGTGCAATGCCATAAAACAGATGTGAATAGTTATTAAGCTGGATACCCCTATATCCAAAAAGTATTCTCTTAAAGGTGCAGTGATTAGCCTATTAAAATAATAATGTCACTGAAGTGTAAGCTCCCTGTTTTCAGATGCAGGCGATATGAGGTCTAAACCAATCAGATGGAGGCAGATACATTCATCTGCAATAAAAGCTTTATTAGCCAATACAATTCACATAGAGCTAATTATTTACAGAGCCAAAACCATATACACAATATTTGCTACCAAATAATTTGTCCAATCTATGCAACTTAATGTATCATAAGCAGCAGGGAGAATTGGAATGATACTGGCCCCCATGCCTATGGATCAGGTTATAGTATCAGGCAAGGAGTTTATCAATCTTTCCCATTTCCTTTCTCTTAAATGCTTTCAACTTGGTGGATCTAGATGCAGTTTTGAGAGAGTCAAGAGGCCAATGGGTTTGAAATTCCATTGGCAATTGCAAGTGGGCTGTCCAACCTATGCTGTTCTCCATGGTACTCCCACAAAGTGAATGTAGCACCAAAACATAGAAGTAAGACAATTCAATCAGTTGTGCTTTATTATTTTTTTCTTCCAAACGTGACCATAGTCAATCATTTAAAATGCTTTCTCGGTTGTTATCGTCACTTGCTGTCTCCAATCCAGTCATGGCAGGCCTTCTTAGAGAGTATCCCTTTTGATTGTACTGCCATCGCTGCTTACTAGCAACATAATAAACTGTGAATTTCCTTCCATGGTTGAACCCTCTCAAGGGCTCTTCTTCCACCCTTATTTTCTTGATGTAGACTCCCAGTGACATTAGAGGAGGTAGTTTCCCTCAAAAATATTTGAACATACAGCATTTCCTCTGCAGTCACCCAAGACTTGGAACATCAATTGTCATCAATAAATAAACCAATTTGCTTTATCTCCTCCCTTCGTGGCAACATAACATTAGCAGCAAAGGGGCTTTACTGAAGGACAGGACAATCTGTAAATCCAAATATACCCACAACGTGATCACCTCGTAAAAGGCATAACCCAATAACTTATTTTACAGAAAAACTGCTAACTGAAGACACTAGGACAGGGCTAATTCTGTTTTCCTATTCTTTTATTGCTGGGTTATGTAGGGAACAAAATGTTTTTTTTATTGTTAAGAGCGGAGTGATGGATTAATGTGATAGACAGGTTGTTGGTTATTGGAGAACTTCCTGACCTCTGCATTGCAAGGGAGATGAATTGAATGAACTGTCCCGGGCTATTCCAACTGGAGAAAGAATCAAGCGTTACTGGCAGTAACAGACAAAAAGATGTCCCATTAAACATTAATCACACCAACTAGACATGTTCTTTACGGATTGCATTGTGACAGTCAGACTTCCTCTTTTCTAAAGTATAAACAGAATGTGCTAAAAAGACGGAGCATTCATCATCTGAGCATTAAGTTGACTTAATGCATTGGGTAGAACCCAGTGCTAAAATATTTGTCTTTTCCTTTTGGATGCTGATTGGCCTGTTTCTGATTTCTAGTTCAAATAGATTTCCTGCAGTCTTTGTTCTTTTATCTGGTTATATTCCTCCCCCTAAAGAATGTTAGAAACAAAGTAGGCCATTCGGCCCATCAAACTGGCTCTGCCATTAAATTAGACCATGGCTGGTCTGCAGCTTCACAGCTCTTAGCTGCTTTACTTCCATACATCATTAAACCCTTACTCATCCATTCCTGAATATACTGATTCTAAAATTACTCACAGCTCTGCAACTCCTTGTCACAAACTTATTCTTTAGGACAGGGATTGTGATCAGGCTAGTTGACTATGAGTATCATCAGAAGAGAAGGGAGATGTAATAACTGGAAATGACTGAGGCATTGAACAGGTATTTTGTGTCAGTCTTCAGAGTGGAAGATACAAATAACATGCCAAAAGTTGACGACAGGAAGGCTATGGCAGGTGAGGACCTAGAAACTATCATTACCTCAAAAGAGGTAAGCTAATGGGGCTAAAAGTAGACAAGTCTGCTGGTCCTGATGGAATGCATCCCAGGGTACTTAAAGAGATGGCAAGAGAAATAGCAAATGCACTAGTAGTGTAACTTACCAAAATTCACTGACTCTGGGTGGGTCCTGCAGATTGGAAAACAGCAAATGTGTCGCCACTGTTTAAAAAGGAGGTAGACAAAAGGCAGATAAATATAGGCTAGTTAGCTTTACTTCTGTAGTAAGGAAATTGCTTGAATCTATCATCAAGGAAGAAATAGCAAAACATCTGGATATAAATTGTCCCACTGGTAGGACGCAGCAGGGTTCATGAAGGGCAGGTCATGTTTCACTGATTTGTGGAATTCTTTGAGAACATTACATGTGCAGTGGACAATGAGGAACCTGTGGACATGGTGTAAGCGAATTTCCAGAAGGCGTTTGACAAGGTGCCACATCAAAGACTGCTACATAAGATTAAAGGTGCATAGTGTAATGGGTAATATATGAGCATGGATAGAGGATTGGTTAACTAACCGAAAACAAAGAGTGGGGAAAATGGGTGTTTTTCTGATTTGGTGATCAGTGGCTAGTGATGTGCCCCAGGGATTGGTGTTGGGACCACAATTCTTTACGATTTACATGGATGATTTGAAGTTGGGGACCAAGAGTAATGTGTCAAAATTCGCAGATGACACTAAGATGAGTGGCAGAGCAAAGTGTGCAGAGGATGCTGAAAGTCTGCAAAGGGATATAGATAGTCTAAGTGAGTGAGCAAGGGTCTAGTAGATAGAGTACAATGTTGATAAATGTGATGTCATCCATTTTGGTAGGAATAACAGCAAAATGGACTATTATTTAAATGGTAAAAAATTGCAGCATGCTGCTATGAAGAGGGACTTGGGTATTCTTGTGCAGGAATTTCAAAGAGTTGGTTTGCAGATGCAGTAGGTAATTAAGAAGGCAAATGGAATTTTGTCCTTCATTGCTAGAGGGATGAAGTTTAAAAACAGTGAGGTTATAAGGTGCTGGTGAGGCCACACCTGGAGTACTGTGTATAGTTTTGGCCTCCTTACTTGAGGAAGGGATATATTGGCACTGGAAGGGGTGCAGAGGAGATTCACTAGGTTGATTCTGGAGTTGAGAGGGTTGGCTTATGAGGAGAAACTGAGTAGTCTGGGGCTATACTTATTGGAATTCAGAAGAATAAGGGGAGATCTTATAGAAACATGTAAGATTATGAAGGCAATAGATAAGATAGAGCAAGGAAGTTGTTTCCACTGGCGGGTGAAACTATAACAAGGGGTCATGGCCTCAAAATAAGGGGAAGCATATTTAGGACTGAGTTGAGGAGGAACTTCTTCACACAAAGAGTTGTGAATTTGTGGAATTCCCTTCCCAGTGAAGCAGTTGAGGCTACCTCATTGAATGTTTTTCAGGCAAGGAATAGATACATTTTTGAACAGTAAAGGAATTAAGGGTAATGGTGAATGGGTGGGTACGTAGAGCTGAGTCCATGAAAAGATCAGCCATGATCTTATTGAATGGTGGAGCAGGCTTGAGGGGCCAGATGGCCTACTCCTGCTCCTAGTCCTTATATTTTTATATCCTATCCACGGTGTGAAGCCACTGTGCCTTTAAGAAATGTATTCCTTTAATCATGTTCTCTGTAATTATAAGTAGCTTTTTTTTTAATTAGAGCACCAGCTGCCTGATTAAAAGTCTTTTTTTGAAGTTTAAATGATTTAAATGGATTTTGTTTATTTTCACTCTGGGCCTAATGCACTTTTTGGGAGTTTACAACCTTTTGAATTGTGTGGGAAGAATGGTTGACAGGTTAGATTCGATAGTTCTTTTTCCCCAAGAGTTCTTTACTTTCATTTTTGTTTGCTGGCTAGTTAGAAGGTGTGTAAACTCTGGGCTAAAGGCAGTATGTTTGTCACTCTGCCTGTTATTAGAAATTCTGCTAAGATGGAAACAGTTTTTCTTGCCTTCCTGGAGTGAAGCTTTGCTGTAAGTGGTTTGCTGGCTAACACCTAGAGAGCAAGTTCCAACCATTATCTTGCAAATTGAGCTTGTGTCTGTATATGCCCTGTTTGTGAACACAAGTCCTCATTCACCTGATGAAGGAGCTTGAGGCTCTGAAATCTCGTGTTGCCAAATCAACCTGTTGGATTTTAACCTGAAGTTGTGAGACTTCTTACTATAAAAGCTGGAGACCCGCACTGGCTTTATCTCCACCTCCAGAGGCTAGGATTTCCAGAATGAAGAAGCCAGGGTTTCAATTCTCAATCCAAAGGACTAATTCACAGCAGGTATTGCTGAGCTACAAAACCACATCAGCATTCTTATTTTCTGTGCTAAGCCTGGAATGAATATGTGTTTATAAGGAGGCTGGTTGAGTTGAAACAGTGCATTCAGTTGTTAAGGTTTGTACAATATCATGTTTTTTTTTCTTGTTTGTAATTATTAAAAGTTATTGCTAATTTTCTTTCTGTATGTTAACTATATTCTTAACTTTGTTTGATTAAAGCTACCTAGTGGATCATTTGAAATATACCTGAGGTGAAACATCTTATGTCTACCCTAGCCAAATTCAAAGTGCAAAACTTATTGTCTAGGCTGACTTCACAAAATACCTTGGAGTTTCTGACCTGGATTATAAAAGCCATAACTGAGCCACGGTCTGGAAATCCAGGCTGATTTCTTTCCTTCCAGTTCAGATATGGTTAAATCAAGAGACCACATTATAAAAGTGACTACACTTCAAACTGAATGCCATGACCTGAGGATTGAAAGGTGCAACAGAAATATAAGTTTTCTCTCTTCTTCTGTAGCTACAAATACCAGAAGCAGAAAATATTGGGAATTAAGTTCAGGAACTTCCAACCTGTAAGCCCCAATGCTATATTATCTGTCTTTCAGAGATAACAGCATGTCATCAGTCGAGGGGAAGTGTGTGATCTGATTGAGCCTCAACTTCAATTTGAGCTGGAGCAGAACACAGCTGTCATAGCCAGCTGCTGATGTCTTCAAGCTTTTTATCCAACGATTGTCTGTTCTCACGTACCTAATCTTAGTCAATGAACTCACAATGTGTTTACATCTTTCCATATCTGTGATTGATACCTTTATGGGATAGATTCTCTGTCCTCCCCCTGGGGGTGGGAAGGTTTAAACTAACTTGGCAGGGGGATGGGAAATGGAGTGGAGGTACAGTTGTGGTAATGCACAGCCAAATATAGAAGAAAAAAACAAGTGAGTCTGAATAGCAGAGTGAAAATAGACATGTAAAGACACAAGGAAATGTAGCAAGGCTGGATTTAATGAGATGAGTCTTATGGGCAAGGCAGATGAATTAAAGGCATTGATTAATGCATGGAAGTATGATATTATATCTATTGAGTCATTCCCAAAGTCAACTTTACCAATTAAAAATCTGTAAGATATGGAGGAGGGCTGTGAATCAGACGTTATTATTTCACCCCTCGTCAACTGGACCGAGGAATTGAGGAGGGAATCCCATTCTGTGCCACCAAAATTGTCATGAACCTTGCTAAGAAGGTTGTGCAGGAGTTTAGATAAAAGTCACCATTGTCCCAAACGTCCATTGGCTGGTGGTGACTTAACCTGAGGTTCACCACACCTCACACTAGGGACAAGGTTAAGAAGCTGGGGCCTTCATGTGTTCAGTGGGTAGCATATGCCTCTAAATCAGAAGATTCCAAGTTGAAGTCTCATCCCAGCCATTTGAATGTAAAATCTAAGCTGATCTTTGCAGTGTAATACCTAGAGAATGCTACACTATTAGAAGTGCCAACTATCAAATGTAATGTTGCAGTCAAACTCTGTCTGCCCTCTCAGGTGGACATAATGGATCCTATGGTGCTATATTGAAGAATGTATCCTGATCAATATTTATCCCTCAACCAGTATCACTAAAACAGGTTATCTGGCCATTTGTCTAATTCTAATTTGTTGGAGCTTGCTGTACGCAAATTGGCTGCTGCATTCCCAATGTAATCAACTCCTTGATCACACTATCCCCCATCCCATTTCCCACCCCACTAGCTCCCCTCCAACCCCACCCATCATTTTGCCCGATTATTCTATATCCCAGAGTATTGAATGGCCAGTCTGCCCTTCCTCTGTGATAACTCTGTACAACTATGTATTTTGAAATGTAGTCACTGTATTAACACAAAAAACAAATAAAAACATTTTTGCACTGTGGGCTACAACTTTAGAAGTGCCTTCATTCTTGAAATCTCACTTTGACAATGATATAAAGCCCTGAAGAAAATAAAGAAATAATAAAGACCCACTCTGATGTGATAATCAGCATAATACACAGTGTGTCAAGGCTAGTTTAATCTCTGCATTAGGAAGTTTTAGCAGAATTGCTTGTAGGGTTTCACAGTGTTATTCTTGTTATGTATCTCTTAACCTGATCCCACAACCTGAAATGCGACAACAATCAAATGTTTTTGTTAGATGTTTGAGGGATGAATATTGATCAGGACACTGGGAGAACTACCCAGCCTTTCTTCAAAAGAGGACTTTTGCATCCAATTCAATGGGCAGACAAGCCTCAGTTTGATGTCTCATCCCAAAGGTAGCACCTCTAATGTGCAGGACTCCCTCAGTACTGCATTGGGTGGTTAGCCTAAGTTTTATGCTCAAATCTCTTGAGTGGGACTTGGACTTCTGATTAAGAAAGAAAAGTGCTACCCTCTGAGCTGAAAGTGAGATGCCAAACTGAACTACTTAGTGTTTCCTTCCCGTTCTCGTATTTGTGTTTTCCAGAATTAAATTTTAGTGTCGGATTTTAATTAATCATAATCAAGGTTTTCAACACTTATTGACAAATTCCATGGTGCGGTTGATCAACACTTGTCAATACAAAAGCTGGCTGTGTCTGTTTATGTTGTGCCAACAAATAATGGAGACTAGTCTCTTAACTATAAAGGAATTGTTAGTGGCTGGCATTCATAATCAAGTTTTCTGGCGTTATGTAAGGGCCAGATGTCAAGTGCACTTAAAAGTAGTTATTATTCTAAAATGTGTTGACAACTTTGGGATTATAGTATCTCCACCCAAGTAATCTGTGATGCATTTGTTGTGGCCAACTTTTGTATTTAATGTAGAAAGAGGTGTTCTATTCCTGGTGAAACCTATTTTCCACTTGGATCACCTTGGATCAGGTTAAGGGACACATAACAAGACCAATACTGTGAAGTCCTACAAGCAATTCTGCTAAAACTTCCTAACGCAGAGATTAAACTAGACTTGACTCACTGTGTATTATGCAGATTACCACATCAAAGTGGGACCTTATCATTTCTTTATTTTTTTCGGGACTTTATAACATCATTGTCAAAGTGGGATTTCAAGAATGAAGGCACTTCTAAAATTATAACAACGTTATGCAGAGTTGTGGGTTGCCTGTAGTAACATTCTCACCCCTTGAGTCTGATTGTAGGTTCAAGTTGATTAGGGAACATAATCTAGACTGACAAGTGAATATATGCATCATTGAAGATGTCATCTTTTGGATCAAAGTTAAACTGAGGGATCTGTCTGTCCTCTAATGTATGAGTAATAAATCCCATAGCGTTATGTGGAAGAAAAGCTTGGGGATATGTCCTACTATTCTGCTCAATATTTAATCCTCAATTGGTATGACTAAAAATAGATTTTGGAGCTTGCTGGGGAGGTAGTGGCCTAGTGGTATTGTCACAGGGCTGTTAATCCAGAAACTCAGCTAATGTTCTGGGGACCCAGGTTCGAATCCAGCCATAGTAGTTTGAATTCAATGAAACATATTTGAAATTAAGAGTCTACTGATGACAATGAAAACATTGCTGATTGTTGGAAAAACCCATCTGGTTCACTAATGTCCTTTAGAGAAGAAAATCTGCATTTTTGTCTGGTCTGGTTTACAAGTGACTCCAGAGCCGCAGCAACAGGGCTGACTCTCAACTACCCTCCAGCAACTAGGGATGGGCAATAAATGTTGTAGGAAGAAGTCTCAACACCAGATTAAAGTCCAGCAGGTTTATTTGAAAGCACAAGCCACAAGCTTTCGGAGCACTGCCCCTTCAGCAGCTGAGTGGGAGTTCTGTTCACAAACAGGGTTATACAGACTCAATTTACAAGATAATGGTTAAAATGTGAGTCTTTACAGGTAATCAAGTCTTAAAGGTATAGACAATGTGAGTGAAGAGAGGGTCAAGCACAGGCTAAAGAGATAGGTATTGTCTCTAGCCAGGACAGTAAGTGGGATTTTGCAAGCCCAGGCAAGTCGTGAGAGTTACAGATAGTGTGACATGAACCCAAGATCCCGGTTGAGGCCATCCTCATGTGGGTGGAACTTGGCTATCAGTCTTTGCTCAGCAATTCTGCGTTGTCATGTGTTGTGAAGGCCACTTTGGAGAATGTTTACCCAAAGATCAGAGACTGAATGCCCATGACTGCTGAAGTGTCTAAGAGAACACTCTGCCCCAGTCCAACCCTGACATCTCCACATCAGTAAATGTTGGCCAGCCAGCAATGCCCATGTCCCAAATATAAAAAAAACAGAGCTACTGTTCCTCTGCATTACAAAGATCTGACTGTACTTCATCAGTACTTCACTAACCATGCAGTACATTGTGATAACCTGCAGTCATGGAAAGCAGCATCCAAATGCATGTTTTTTAGATTACATTTGAAATAATGTGTGCAGTTGTAGCCATCTCATTATAGAAAGGACACTAAATCCATTGGAATGTTGACTCACCAGAAAGTTGTCAGAAATTGAAAGCCATAGTTAGCATAGACTTCAGCTACTGGGATAACATCCAACATGACTGGGAAAGTTAAGAGGAGATTTAACATTAGGTTTTAACATTTATGAAAAGTTTTTATGGGGTGAATGAGGGAAGATTTATCTGTCGAGCTAGGGAGGCTGTGCTGAGGAATCATCCTGTTAACATTGTCACTGATAGACTCAAGCGAGAGGTTTGGAGACATTTCTTTATATAGGGAGTTATTGCAGCATGGAGTACCGGGAGTGGTTGAGGCAGAAACTATTTCAAATGAAAAAAATTGATAAATATTAGAAGCAGAGGATGATAGAGGACAATAGGTGAGTGTAGGACAGATTGACATTTCGATTTGTCAATCAAAAATTAATTAGTTTTCGATTGACAGAGTTAGTAGAAACATAATGGGCCTAACAGATTCCATCTGTGTTGCATCTGTAGGGTTCTATGGGATGCACGTGCACTGAAAATGCTGCAGAGGAAACGTTTATCCCTAACTGTTGCTCCGAGGAGGTGTTGATTAAAGTGATCCCACAACATTCTGAAGTTTGATGTTCCAGGATTTTGACTCAGCAGCGATGGAGAAACACAATAAATGTGCAAATCAAAATATCCCATAATTTGGAGGTGATGGCATTCCTATGACTTTCTGCTCTTGTGCTTCTTGGTGGTAAAGGCTTTCACAACGGGAAGTCTTCTCACAGTGAACCTGGCGCTGCAACGACACAGTAGAGAGGATTTCCTTTGCTAAATATTTTCAGTCAAATTATGAATGTCTTACGCATCGGTAGAATTAGAGGATATTTCTTGCCCTTTAAAGGGGATAAAATCCTTGGAAAGTGTGGAGGATCTTGGTGGTGAGTTTGGTGGTGAAATGGACATGTACTTAGGCAGGATGATGGTGTGCCAGAACCCTGCTGCCTTCCTAATTTAAGCACTGGATAGGAAGACCTGTGATTGACCTTCCTGCCCCATTGCCAACTGAGGCCCTTTAGTGACCAATTAATGACAACTTATGGGCCTCATCACACAACCGCCGTTATTGGCTAAGCTGCAGGAAGGCCTGTCCCCATGCAGCATGCATGACAGCCGCTACCTGGTGAACAGATTATCACCTTGGGAGGAGGAAGGTGGGAAGGTTAGGGTTGAGTGGTGGGGTGGTGGTTAGGATGGAGAGGAGCTATGGGGGGGGTTAGTGGTGGTTGGGATCTCTCAATCAAAGGAACTCACTGACTGATCAAGGGATTGGATATCAGGCAAGCTTCTCCCCACTGCTGCCCCCCACCACCCCCACCCCCACCCCCCACCCGGCCTTGTTCTAACACCTATCCCTTCATACTTCCCTTGTCCTGTTTGCTCTGCAAACCTGGGACTCCAGGATATTCTTCTGACAGCAGCCATGACCTCCTCCATGGCACTGCTGAGTGCAAAAGCTGCCAGGTTCTGACTGGCCACCAGCTCTAAATGGGACATCTATACCCAGGGACTTGATTCCAGAGGAAAGCCTTCAGTTGGCTTCACAACTGCCTGATTGGCATGCAGTTCAATGGGACCTGTTGCCCAAAAGAAGTAGACTGAGAGTCCCATTAACTCTCCAGCCAGAATCTGCCCTCTATGTCAGAGGCCATTCAATAGAATTTCTAGGGAAATGTTGGAATCAGTTATTAAAATTCAAATTAGACTGACATTATTTAGAGAAAATAACACTTTGGGATATAGTAGGTGAGAGATTTCGGACATGGGTTGGGATGAGTGTAGTTTGGGAGGAACAGGTGACTTTGAGCCTATTGTTCCTCAAGTACTCCATCACTAGGTGTTTTCCCCAGTTCATGTTTGGTTCCGTTGTCAACAAATTAAACTCTTCCAGACATCCAAAATGTTTAAAAGTGGAATGTTAAAATTCTGTCAGGAGAATCAGATTTTATGTTCTTCCCCACATTGGCCGGAATTTTACCGGCATGCCTGCTCCGATTGCGGGGGCGGGCGATGCTCGGAGAACAGCATTCTCCATTGGCCTCAGGTGGGATGGTACGAAACTCGGGCTGATGTGCCAGTAAAATTCTGCCCATTGAGTTTTCTATGTTGTCGTGCCATGGGACTGGATGGATGGGGCTTCGAGCAAAGGCTAGGAATCCCTGCACTATTTGGGCTGCACATGTGAATGGGATTGAACATGCCTGTACTTTATGACAAGAAATGTCTAATGATTAGGAGCCCCTTTTTAATAAAAAATATTCTTATATAGGATGTGGCATAGCTAATTGGGCCAGCATTTATTGCCCAACCTTAATCTGACAGAGATTGTTAGTCAACAGTTTGACAACCAGGATAGAACATAGAACATAGAACATTACAGCGCAGTACAGGCCCTTCGGCCCTCGATGTTTCGCCGACCAGTGGAACCAATCTAATGACCCTCTAACCTAAACTATTCCAAGGTTATCCATATGCCTATCCACTGGCCATTTGAACGCCCTTAAAGTTGGCGAGTCCATAACTGCTGCAGGCAGGGCATTCCACGCCCTTACTACCCTCTGAGTAAAGAACCTACCTCTGACATCCGTCCTATAACTACCACCCCTTAATTTAAAGCTATGTCCCCTCGTGTTAGCCATCACCATCCGAGAGAAAAGGCTCTCACTGTCCACCCTATCCAATCCTTTGATCATCTTGTATGCCTCAATTAGGTCAGCTCATAACCTTCTTCTCTCTAATGAAAATAACTTCAAGTCCCTCAGCCTTTCCTCATAAGACCTTCCCACCATACCAGGCAATATCCTGGTAAACCTCCTCTGCACCCTTTCCAATGCCTCACATTTTTCTTATAATGCAGTGACCAGAACTGTACGCAATACTCCAAGTACGGCCGCACCAGAGTTTTGTACAGTTGTAACATGACCTCACGGCTCCAAAATTCAATCCCTCTACCAATAAAAGCTAACACACCGTATGCCTTCTTAACAACCTTATCAACCTGGGTGCCAACTTTCAGGGAGCTATGCACATGTATCCCGAGATCTCTTTGCTTGTCAACACTACTAAGAGTTCTTCCATTAGCCCTAAATTTTGTACTCTTGTTACTCTTAACAAAGTGAATCACCTCACATTTTTCTGTATTAAACTCCATTTGCCACCTCTAGGCCCAGCTCTGCAGCTTATCTATGTCCCTCTGCAAACTGTAACATCCATCCTCACTGTCTACAACTCCTCCAACTTTGGTGTCGTCTGCAAATTTACTAATCCATCCTTCTACACCCTCATCTAGGTCATTTATAAAAATGACAAACAGCAGTGCCCCAAAACAGATCCTTGAGGTACACCACTTGTAACTGAACTCCAGGTTGAATATTTCCCATTAACCACCACGCTCTGTCTTCTATCAGCTAGCCAATTCCTGATCCAAACTGCTAAATCACCCTCAATCCCATGCATCTGCATTTTCTGCAGTAGCCTACCATGGGGAACCTTGTCAAACGCTTTGCTAAAATCCATATACACCATGTCAACTGCCTTACCCTTATCCACCTCTTTGGTCACCTTTTCAAAAAACTCAATAAGGTTTGTGAGGCACGACCTACCCTTCACAAAACAGTGTTGACTATCCCTAATCAATTTATTTCTCCCTCGATGATTATAAATCCTATCCCTTATAATTCTTTCCAAAGCTTTGCCCACATTCAAGTAAGGCTCACCGGTCTATAATTCCCAGGATCGTCTCTACTCCCCTCCTTGAACAAGGGAACAACATTTGCTATCCTCCAGTCTTCCGGCACTATACCTGTAGCCAATGACGACATGAAGATCAAAGCCAAAGGCTCTGCAATCTCCTCCCTAGCCTCCCAGAGAATCCTAGGGTAAATTCCATCTGGCCCAAGGGACTTATCTATTTTCATACTCTCAAGAATTGCTAACACCTCCTCCTTATATATCTCAATCCCATCTAGTCTACTACCTGGTATTGCAGTATTCTCCTCGACTACACTGACTTTTTCCTGAGTGAATACTGACGAAAAATACTCATTTAGTGCCCCTCCTATCTCTTCAGGCTCCACGCACAACTTCTCACTGCTGTCTCTGACTGGCCCTAATCTTGCCCTAACCAATCTTTTATTCTTGACATACCTGTAGAAAGCTTTAGGATTTTCCTTGATTCTATCCACCAAAGTCTTCTCATGTCCTCTTCTAGCTCTTCTTAACACTCTCTTTAGCTCCTTCCTGGCTAATTTATAACTCTCCAGTGCCCTAACTGAGCCTTCACGTCTCATCTTTACATAAACCTCTTCACCAGAGATTCAACTTCCTTAGTACACCATGGTTCCCTCGCTCGACCACTTCCTCTTTGCCTGACAGGTACATATTTATCAAGGACTCGTAGTATCTGCTCCTTGAATAAGCTCCACATTTCAGATGTTCCCAGCCCCTGAAATTTTCTACTCCACCCTATGTATCCTAAATCTCGCCTAATAGCCTCATAATTACCTTTTCCCCAGCTATAACTTCTGCCCTTCGGTATATGCCTATCCCTTTCCATCACTAAGGTAAACGTAACCAAATTGTGGTCACTATCACCAAATCACCAAAATCACCAAAGGATGGTATAGGTGAGCTCGATTTATCTTATCTTTTTTCTTGTTCAGCATTTTATCTTTTATATGCAGTAACCAGAGGAAACCTTACTCTAAGTATTCATACCCTCAGCTTCAATTTATGGAAAGTTGTTCAGTTTTCCCTCAATTCTTAAATGGAAATCTAACTCCAATTTCACCAACTCTATTCATTCTATTGCCTGCTTTGAGTAAGGTTAGTAATAAACATTGCCAACTATTGACTGTGCACTCAAGAGAAACTGGTTTGAGACTGTTCCAGACACGCTGCACTAAAGTTGGCAGAGACTGCCATGCCATCGATGTGGTCTGCATTTCAACCCAAATCTTGTGGTACTATCAATTCCCTGAAGTTGCCACTTTGTTGATACGGTTTTCTAACTGACATAAGAAATAGTAATGAGCAGTTAGCCAGGACTTTGACCACAAGCATCCCCTTCAGAAACACAGACACTGAGAATGAAGTTCAAATAGAATGGAACCTTGTTCAAACCAAGCCTAAATCTCTTGTTAATGTTGCAAATTAAACTCTCTCAGACATCAAAAAAGTCAAGTGTTAAAATTCTGTCAGGAAAATCAGATTTCATGTTCTTCCTGCACGCTGAGTTTTCTATGTTGTTGTGCCGTGAGAGTGGATGGAAGGGGCTTTAGGCAAAGGCCAGGAATCCCTGCACTATTTAGGTTGTATCTGTGAATGGAATTGAACATACCTGTGGTCTATGACAAGAAACATCACTAGGGGCCCCTTATTTAAAAAAATGTTCTTATATAGGATGTGGCATAGTAACTGGGCCAGCATTTATTGCTCAACCTTAACTAGCCTTGAGAAAGAGATGGTATGCTGCCTCCTTGAACCACTTCATTCCATGTGGTATATCCACAGTGTTGTTGAGGAGTCCAAGAATTTGAAACAGTGAAGGAAACAACAACATAGTTCCAAGTCAGGAAGGCGTGTGGTTTGGAGGGGAACTTACAGATTGTGATATTATTATATATCCACTGACTTGTCCTGCTAGCTGCTAGAAGTGACTAGGTGCTACAGGGCATTTTGCAGGTGTACACACTGCTGCTACCATACATCAGTGGTGGAGAGAGTTTAAGATGGTGATGAGGTGCCACTCAAATGTGCTGCATTGTCTTAGATGGTGTCAAACTTCTTGAGTTTTATTGGAACTGCGCTCATCCAGGCAAGCGGACAGCATTCCATCACACTCCTGACTTGAACATTGTACATGGTGGACAGGGGATCCAAATGTGAGTTATTCACTGCCAAATTCCTAACCTTTGACCTGCTCTTCTAGTTTCAGTATTTATGTGGCTTATCGAGCTCAGTTCCTGGTCAATGGTAACTCTCAGGATGTTCAGAGTGGGAGATTCAGTGATGGTAATGCCTTTGAATGCCAAGAGGAGATGCATAGATTCTCACTTGTCTGAAACTTGTGGAGCATGAATGTCACCTTCCATAAATCCATAAAAGTAGTCCCGGTCGGGGCGGCATGATGACACAATGGTTAGCTCTGCTCCCTCACAGTGCCAAGGACCTAGGTTCGATTCCGGCCTTGGGTGAGTGTTTGTGTGGAGCTTGCACGAATGTTTCCTTTGGATGCTCCAGTTTCCTCCCACAGTCCAAAGATGTGCAGCTTATTTGGATTGGCCATACTAAATTGCCTTTTAATGTCCAAAGATGTGTGGGTTAGGTGGATTAGCCATGATAAATGTGCTGAGTTACAGAGATAGGGTGGATGGCAGGGCCCGGGTGGTATGCTCTTTTGGACAGTCAGTCCAAACTCGATGGGTTGGATGGTCTCTTTCTGAACTGTACAAATCTCTGGTTCTGTGATTCTGTGCTACTTGCTGGGCTTGCATTTAAAGTTAAAGATTCAGTCTGTTGTTCCACATTTATCTTAAAGTTAAAAGCTCTGCAGATTATCAGTTTCCAAGATTGTCTCTGTTTGCCCATAATCATAATTCCAGATATATGCTCCAAGCAGACTCCACAGCGAGACACAATTTCTTCAATTTATGACAATTATGTGAACTTAATCAAATCTGTAATCTTCATTGGCTTAGAGTTGTTGCAAAATAATTTGAGCCTCACTTTGATTCTTAATTAAATTTATAAATCTGGATTTAAGGTCTGATCATACTAGAGTAAGGTGGTGTTCTTTGAAGTCTTATTCCACTTCCATTTAAATTGCAGAGCTGGGATGAAACTTGGCAAATGGAGTTTAATGCGGAAAAGTGTGAGGTGATTCACTTTGGAAAGAGTAACAGGATTGCAGAATAAAGGACTAATAGAAGGACTCTCGGTAGTGTCGGCGAGCAGAGAGATCTTGGCATAGATCCCTGAAAGTTGGCATCCAGGTTGATAAGGTTGTTAAGGCCTATGGTGCATTAGCTTTTATTGGTAGAGGGATTGAATTTCGGAGCCGTGAGATCATGTTACAACTGTACAAAACTGTGGTGCAGCCGCACTTGGAGTATTGCGTACAGTTCTGGTCGCCGAGTTATAAGAAAGATGCGGAAGCACTGGAAAGGGTGCAGAGGAGGTTTACCAGGATGTTGCCTGGTATGGTGGGAAGGTCTTATGAGGAAAGGCTGAGGAACTTGAGGTTGTTTTCGTTAGAGAGAAGAAGGTTAAGAGATGACCTAATTGAGGCATACAAGATGATCAGAGGATTACATAGGGTGGACAGTGAGAGCCTTTTTCCTCGGATGGTAACACAAGGGGACATAGCTTTAAATTGAGGGGTGATAATTATAGGACAGATGTCAGAGGTAGGTTCTTTACTCAGAGGGTAGTAAGGGCATGGAATGCCCTGCCTGCAGCAGTTGTGGACTTGCCAACTTTAAGGGCATTCAAATGGTCAGTGGATAGGCATATGGATAACATTGGAATAGTTTAGGTTAGAGGGTCATTAGATTGGTTCCACTGGTCGGTGCAACATTGAGGGCCGAAGGGCCTGTGCTGTGCTGTAATGTTCCAAATTGGAGAGATGTTTGATCAACAAGGGAGTGAAGGATTATGATGGGGGTGGGAGGGGGTGGTGGGGGTGGCGGGGGCAGGCAGCAAAGGGGAATTAGGGCCACAATCAAATCAGCCATGATATTATTGAATGGTGAGCAGGCTCAAGGGCCAAATGACCTACTCCTGCACCTATTATGTGTTTACTGTCATATGCGATGTGATGATATAAAAGCACATCATTAATAAGGAATCAAACAAGCATGTTATGGTTGAGTTATTTATTTTAGGCATTTGTGAACAATGGACAGAAAGCTAATCTAGTGGACTGCAGAATTGAGTGTCTGCTGTGTTCTGTTCCAGGCCAAAGAGAAATTGAGGCTGGATCACGTGACACATTTCCCTTCAAGTGATGTCATGCTGCTATTCCTAAACGACATATTAATCACTTAATAGGTCCACATTAGGCATAATGTGATGCTGACGTTAAGAAGGAAAGTAGGCAAATTAACACAAATGAAATAATTAATTGAGCTGGGCTGGCTTCAAGTCAACTTTACTCAGGAGTCTTCAGCTGTTCTCACAGCCATCACTGAGGAATAGGTTTATTATAGTATTCTTTCATTAAGAAGAAAATTCTCTGAGGAAATAGGAGCAGGAGTGCAAGCTGTTTGACATCTCCAGGTACTCTGCCTCCCCCCATATAGCCTGCTGAAACACCCCATGTCCAGGAATTACTTGAGATACACACACACACACACACACACACACACACACACACACACAAACCATAATTATTTCAGCAAATTCTGCCCATTATCACATTCAAAGGGATTGCTTTAACTCCAGATTCTTTATCATTTTCTTGCAATATTGTTTTCTCTAAGGTACACTTCTTAGAATCATAGAATTCTACAGTGCAGAAGGAGGCCATTTGGTCCATCAATGCTGCACCAACCACAATCTCACCCAGGCCCTCTCCCCATAACCCCATACATTTACCCTAGCTAGTTCCCCTGACACAATTTTCTTCCTTGTAAAATGTGCACTTTTTACATTTGTCTGATTTAAACAAATTTCCTTCTGACCTCAAATTTCACATTTTCCAGTTTACATTCCGCACAGCATCTACGATTTGGGGAAAAAAATGTTCAAACGAGATGACCACTTTTTACAAGAATCCTTCCCAATCCCCCCTCTCTCTCTCTCTAGCTTCCAGAAAGGTGTTTTTAACTTCTTAATTCACTTACAGGCAAGAGAGGGGATTGCACACTCAAATATTTAGCACAGGTTTTTGATTTGGATAACCCCAGTAAGATAGCCCTAGCCAAGGAGTCCCTTTCCGCAAGTGCTCAGGGACTTCAAGTGAGCCATGAATTTTCTTCCGACGGATGGTTCAAAATTCTTGTGGTGGGCCAAAGTCTTAACAAGTATTAATCCTGAGTGTCAGTATGCTCCAAGTGCATTCCTTAAAGATATCGCAATGTCGTTCACGACTCATTGCCTGTTTCCTGACATTACAACAGTGACCACACTTCAAGAAAAAGCATTTAATTGGCTGCTGAGTGCTTTGGGATAACTTGAGCTCGTGGAAATCACGATAGAAGTACAAGCTCTTTGTGTTATATTAACTGAAAGACTGTCTGCTTTAGTATTCTCAGTACATTATGCCAAGGAATTGCTATTTTATAGCTAAACATTGTAAATTGTTAATCCTCTTTAGTCATTTACATATAGCTGCAGTTAACTTCAAACTGTTGTATGTTCTCTACCTTATGCCATCCAGAGAAGATGTCAACCCTGGTTTAGTGTGTTGCAATGTCCCCTTTCGGTATGAACTTTGTGGATCCAACACCCACTCCTGATACCTGAGCAAAAAGGCCCAGATTTTTGCCATGACAGAGTGCCTCTCCCTGTGCCAACTCAGAGCATCTCCATCATGGCGAAAAAATGATGGACGAGCCTAGAAGTTCCAAGTACTATCCGCAAACATGGCACTTTCTATTCATTTTCTGCTCACCTACTTCTGTCCCTACAGCTTATGGTCTTAGTAAAAGAAATAATGTGGTCATTAGTACATTACTGAAGAAGCAAGCACAGAATTAATAACATCCTTCCATACTTGCGAAAACTCCACTGAGTAAGACCTCCCACACAAAAGTACAAACATCTCCAGGTAGAAAACAAATATAGGACCACTCCCTTACAAAAATCAGCTCCTCACTAACCCCCAACTTCTCCCCAGCTGTTAGTCACAGCCTTCCTCACAGCTTGACAGCTCTTCAGAAGTTAGAGTCAATGTGAATTGTTGGAGCAGGGCAGATGAAGCTTTGTGTTTCGCTGGGCCACACTATCTACTCTGTAAAAAAAAAGGTACCACGTCATAGGGAGTACAAATAATCCACTTCTAGTTTTAAGATGATTCCATTATGATGAACTTAAAAAAAATCTTCCTAGCAAGTTGGGAATTACTGCCAAGGCTGGCATACGTTGACCATTCCTTGGTGCCATTGAGAAGGTAGTGCTGAATCTTCTTCTTGAACCATTGCAGTCCAGGCATTAAAGGTCCACTTACAATGTGGTTTGGGACTTCAGTTATACGGAGACTGGGAAAGCTAGTATTCTCTTTAGAGAAGAATATGATCAGGCGTTCATAATCATGAGCAGTTTTGATAAAGTAAATAGATGGAAGCTGTTCCCATTTGTAGAAGGTTTGCAAACCATAGGGTTGCTTTTCAAACTGGAGACCTGTGGCCAGCAGTATGCCTCAGGCATCAGTGCTGGGTCTACTGTTATTTGTCATTTATATTAATGATTTGGATGAGAATATAAGAGGTAAGGTTAGTAAGTTTGCAGATGACACCAAGATTGGTGGCATAGTGAAGAAAGTTATCTCTGATTGCAGCAGGATCTTGATCACTTGGGCCAGTGGGCTGACAAATAGCAGATGGAGTTTAATTTAAACAAATGCGAGGTAATGCATTTTGGTAGGTTGAACAAGGACAGGACATACTTAGCTAATGGTAGGGCATTGGGGAGAGTTGAGAACAAAGAGATCTAGGGGTACATGTTCATAGCTCCTTGAAAGTGGAGTCACAGGCGGACAGAGTGGTGAAGAAGGCACTCGGCATGCTTGGTTTCATCGGTCAGAACATTGGATACAGGAGTTGAGACGTCTTGTTGAAGTTGTACAAGACATTGGTAAGGCCACACTTGGAATACTGTGTACAGTTCTGGTCACCCTATTATAGACAGGATATTATTGAACTAGAAAGAGTGTAGAAAAGATTTACTAGGATGCTACTGGGAGTTGATAGTTTGGGTTATAAGGGGAGGCTGGATAGACTGGGACTTTTTTCTCAGGAGTGCAGGAGGCTGAGGGGTGATCTTATAGCGGTCTATAAAATAATGAGAGATACAGATTAGCTAGATAGTCGATGTCTTTTCCCAAAAGTAGGGAGTGTAAACCTGGAGGGCATAGGTTTAAGGTGAGACGGGAGAGATACAAAAGTGTCCAGAGGGGCAATTTTTTCACACAGAGGATGGTGAGTGTCTAGAACACGCTGCCAGAGGTAGTAGTAGAGGTGGGTACAATGTTGTCTTATAAAAGGCATTTAGATAGTTCCGTGGTTAAGATGGCTATAGAGGGATATGGGCCAAATGCGGGCAATTGGGATTAATTTGGGGGTTAAGAAAAAGGGTGGCATGGACAAGTTGGGCCTAAGGGTCTTCTTCCATGCTGTAAATCTCTATGACTCTATGACACTGATGTAAGGTGATTGGCTAAAGAACCAAAGGCAACATGAATCACAGAATGGTCACAGTACAGAAGGTGGCCATTCGATTCATTGGGCAGGATTTTCTATGCTATTCTTCATGGTGCCTGAAGCAGCCCGATATTGGCTGGGTTTTCTGGTTCTGCCACCATTAACGCCATTTCCCATTTCCTCCTCCCACCACCAGGAAGTCTATGGCTGGAGGTCACTATCAGCAGGTCTGGAAGATCCTGCCAGCAGAAACGTCCAGAAAATTCCAGCCAACGTCCAGAAAATTCCAAATTTGTGCCAACTCTTTGTAAAAGGAACTTATTTCATCCCATCCCTCCACATTTTCTCTTTGATTACTCTATCAAAGCCATTCATCAAATCTCCCTATCAACCTTCTCTGCTAAAAGTAGAATAATCCCAGTTTCTCCACAAAACTGAAGTATTTCCTCAATGATGCTATTTTAATAAATCTTCTCTGCATTCTTTCCTGAAGTTTGGTACACAGAAATGGACACAATGTTCCAGTTAGGTCATACCCAACGGTGAAAGTTAAAAGAGATTAAATGAAAGAAGTGACCATGATGTCATTGCTGTGTTAAATTTTTCTAAAATACTTGTCATGGACCTTCTATTTCACTCTTCTCCCTCCCCTTTCTCTTGCGTCTGCATTGTCTCAAAATGTGTCAGATCTTGAACTTTTTTCTGGTTCTGAGGAGAGATTATTAAGCTAAAACTGTAACTCTTTCCCTCTCCACAGATGCTGCCTGACTGCTGAGTATTTTGGGATCATCGTAGCAGAAGAACATGATGTTTTGGAGTTTTATGAGCTTTGGAGATGAACCAACAGGCCCCTTGTGGTTCTGTTCTCTTAACACATTTAGTGGCTTTCAAACCAACATAGACTCCTTCGAGAGCAGATAATACTTTTTCAGAATTTAAAGCTTCGTAGAATCTCCTGCCAAACCCTAAAATACATGCCATGGTACTAATCCAGCCTTCCAAAGCAAATTATACAACTCTGACCACTTACACTCTACAGGTGACTCATAGATGCTCCCCATCCAACAAGAGCATATTGTTTATATAGCTAAAGACTAGGCTTGTAAATGGGCTCAATTTATGGGAAATAGGAGGTTAGTTGAGTCAATAGCTCACTTAGTTTCCGAGTGACATGATATCATGCGTAGTGTATGTTTATTTTCCTAAGCTGATTTAGAACCTTTAAAGAATCAGTGTTATACATTATATTTTGGCAGTCGTTATTTTTGTTGCTGAATATTTGTGCTTTGGGCAGCTCTGCTGTCATTTTAACTCAGCATTACATTTCAACCTTCATCGCAGAGCCATGTTTCCAACCACATAGTTGCTGTCCTTAAGTTGTACTATTTACACAGCCTGTATGGGTGGTGCTTTCCAGCAACTATGAACAATGAAACACTTCTCAACAAGTGACAACAAAAGCAGCTCCCACCGAAAGAAAATAACATACAAAGATCTGAGAATCCTGGAAAGTTTGTAGCACAGAAAGAGGCCACATGCCCATCCTGCTTGTGCCAGCTGAAAAAAGAACCACTCAGCCTAATCCCACTTTTGATCTATAGCCCTGAAGGTTACACAGTCAGCTGCATATCAAGACACCTCTTAACTGAGTTGAGGGTCTCCACCTCTGCTAACTTTCAAGCAATGAGTTTCAGAGCCCCAAAACACTCTGGGTGAAACATTTTGCCTCATCTCCCCTCTAGTTCTTGTACCAATCATTTTAAACCATGTCCCCCAGGTGCTGACCTCTGACCTAGTAAATGGGACCTTCCCATCCACCCTGTCCAGACCCCTCACAATTTTGCAGATCTTAACCAAATCTCCCCTCAGCCTCCTTTATTCCAAGGAGAATAACCCTACCTTATCCAAACTTTCCTCATAGCTGCAATTTTCCAGTCCTGGCAACATCCTCACAAATCTCTCTGTATCCTTTCTATCGTAACTACATCCTTTCTGCAATGAGGTGATTAGAACTGTACACAGACTCAAGTTGTTGGCTGACTAATGTTTTATATGGTTTCAGCATAACCTCCCTGCTGTTATATTCCATACCTCGACTGATAAATGAAATGTTTCATAGTTGTAATAAATTGGAGCTCGAATGAGCCTGCCTTCTATCAGTCCTGTTATACAAATGAAGAGTTTGTAGAATCATACAGTGCAGATGGTCATTCGGCTCATCACACCCCTGAGTAAGCTAGCAGAGCATGAATATACTGAGACTCACCAACATTATTCCAAATTTTCAGAGGCTGATGGATACTTTCTCCTCTGCATCAGTTTAACTTAGTGTTAAGGGAACCATTCCAACATCTCCAACAGAATGTCATGTATAAAAATAACTGCAGCTACATCATCTATAGGTACCGATCAGGCACAGCTGATATACTATCTGAGAAGCAACAATGAACTATAATTGATTGAATCCCATTGCCTCTAAATCCCAAGTGGCTTTTGCAAAACAGGAACTTTTATTTTAATTCATTTGTAGGACATGAGCGTCGCTGGCTATCCCTAATTGCCCAGGGACTGTTGGGAATCAACCACATTGTCGTGGGTCTGGAGTCATAAGTAGGCCAGACCAGGTAAAGATGGCAGAGTTCTTTCCCTGAAGAACATTAGTAAACCAGGTGGGTTTTTTCTGACAATCAACAAAGGTTTCATGATCATCTGTGGATTCTTAATTCCAGATATTTTTTATTGAATTAAAATGCCAACCACATGCCATGGTAAGATTTGAACCTAGGTCCCCAGAACATGTTTCTGAATTAATAGTCTAGCAATAATACCACTTGGTTATCAACTCCCCAGGCGAGAAGAAGGCTGTGGTAGCTGACTTATGCTCCAGCTAAAGTCATCTTGGGCTAGGTCCAACTCCTTCACGTGACGCACAGAAACCCAAAAGGCAATTTTCATCCAGGTGCCAATGGTAATCATGCTTCACCTACGTTGCAACCAAAACAGAATGTTCTGGAAAGTGCAGGCAGTTGTCCATCAACATCTAAAAATATTTATTGTATGAGGGGAACAAGAGGACACACAAAACTCTTTTCCAGTAGTGACAGCTTATCTTTACATAGCATCCTGAACAAATAAAATGTTCCATTGTGCTTTACAGGAGAAATATAAAAATATATTATTCATAATCAAAGGAAATTGGATTACATGGTGCTTGCATTAAGCTGTTCTTTCTCTACATCCTAGCTATGACTGTAGCACTACATTTTGCATGCTCACGTTTCCTTCTCTATGAATGGTATGCTTTGCCTGCAAGAAACAATACTTTTCACTATCCGTTAAATCTGTTAATCTGTGACAATAATAAATCAAACCAAAATCAAATCAAATCAAAATTGTTTTTTCACTCCAGCAGGCTTCCTCCACACCTGAATAAAATCCCCATCCACCCCATCATCAATGCGACAGATTCTTGCCTAGTTTATAAATGATTCATCTTAACCTCATGAATTCAACTCTGAGGCTGGAGTTCCCTGGCTGTTCACACAGGCAGGATGCTCACTCAGAGGGTTATGGTAAACAGGAATGCACTGCCTGGGAAGGTAGTCAAGGCTGGAAATTTTACGAACTTTAAAAAACATTTGGATGGGCACTTGAAACATCTGAACATTCAAGGATATGGGGCAAGTGCAGGAAAATTGGATTAGCGCAACATTTGTGATAGATATTGTCGGTGCAAATTCGAGGGGTCACAGGGTCTTTTCTGCATTGTGTGGCTCTATGACTCTTGGTACATGACTCCATGACTCAACAACATCTCATAGACAAAGTATTTAGGCTAAAGTTCCACAGGAGAAGTAAACAGAACGTAAGCAACCAACATTTTAGTGTTGTTCTCAAATTTTGTACTTGTTTTTAAACTGTTAATATACTATCCCCTTTGACCCCCCTTATTCTCATACCCGCAATGTTACCAGTCACTGTGAGCTGAAATGTATGGTCTGAGGATGGATATACCCCCGAACCGAATGCACATAAAATTGTGCGAAATTATGTTGGTTTATATCTCGATATCATTGCACACATGTGTAACATTGAGGTCAATGGGTGTATGAGGGACCTGGAGTCATATCCACCAACAATTAAAGGGCCAATTAAGCCCAGGAAAATGTCATTGACCAAGATTTTACTTTGCCCGTATGATTTTGTGCTCATCACATGGGTGAAATGGACAGATGGGTGGCACATTTTTATCGAATTTTCATCCAAGGGCAAGGAAAAGGTTCCAAAGCACAAGTACTTTCAGTTTATTTGCTAGTTTGCTGTTATCATAGTTCAGCATTTTGCAAGATTTCCTTTCAATTGATTTGCTTTTTAAACCTGCCTGGCTATATTTAGGGACCTCATCTTCTCTGGAAGTATTGTCTGAGGATTGCAGCACAGTGCACCCTTGATTGCAAGGTACATATCCTTGTGCATCTCATCTAATGGGGAGAGTGTACTCAGCTGGTGGGACTTCATCTGGAATGGAAGAGAGGGACAGGAGGGAGAGTAGACCATTTGAGCACAGGAAGCATCCCAGGGTGAGATCTTTGGGAGGATAGGTATAGGCTCAGTTGGTGCAAGACCAGCAGGGAAGTCAGGGAGTAGGGCCTGAAGATCACATTGAGTCTACAGGCAGTGTTCCAACTACCTCAACATGTCTGAAGTCCAATGGTGAAGGGGGCTCAATGGGGACACAGTGATACAAATGCCAGATAACTGGGCTAGACATAACATGCAATGTGTGGATGGACACTCCATGCCAGTGGCTTTGAAGGTCACAGTGACCCTAACTTCTATTGCGCTTATTCCTTTCAGGGATCAGTGGCGGATTTGAGAGTCCCAGTCAGCTGCAGATAGTTGCATCAAGCGCGTAAGTGGCACTCTCTTCAGACGTGTCCTTATCTTTATGCATTACTGGACAGGCGAGGCCAGCCAGGCAAGAGAACCAGAGACTCTGTGGTGATAGCTGTGTTCCTCTGCATCCAGGGTGCCAAAGATTGTACTCAAATGTCCATCAAGTTTCCAGCAAGTGAGTCAGGTGACTTCCAGTAGAAATTAGAAACCCTACAGTGCAGAAGGAAGCCATTTGGCCCATCAAGTTTGCACCGACCCAGACCTTATCCCTATAACCCCACACATTTACCCAACTAATCCCTACAGTATACACATTCCGGGACACTAAGGATCAACTTAGCATGGCCAATCAGTTGAACCTGCACATCTTTGGATTTTGGGAGGAAACCAGAGCACCCAGAAGAAACCCACACAGACAGTGACCCAAGCCAGGAATCGAACCCAGATCCCTGGAGCTGTGAGGTAGCAGTGCTAACCACAGTGCCACCATGCTGTCCCAATGTCAACTGAATGAACTCTGTCTGCTTAATGAATGTACAAACCAGCAATGATGTGGAATGAAGCAATGAAGCAGAACTCCCACCCACCTAACGAAGGAACAGCGTGTTCCGAAAGTTTGGGGCGTTTGCTACAAATAAACCTATTGGACCTTAAGCTGGTGTTGTGAGATTTCTTTCTGTCAAACCAGCAATGACCAGAGAACACAATCTACAAGCCTGTGCCCATTATCCTGGCAACTGATTTTGCAACACTCACAGGTACCAAGGCTGTTTGTGATTCCTGCATGATTGAATGAACGATTCCTGGGTGACGAGGGCTATGACCTCACACTGACACCCAAGAAGAGAAGCAGAGTGAGACACAACAGCAGTCATACCTCCATAAGAGCGGTGATGGAGATAACATTGTGCTATTCAAGATGCACTTTGGATGCTTGGACCAACTGGGGAGCCTTGCAGTCTTCTCCAGAGAGTACCTGGCTTATAGTCATTGTAAACTGCATTCTGTACAATCTGGCTTTGCCATGGAGGATTCCACTGGAAGATGAGGATAGCAAGGCAGCTGCACAGGCCATGCAAGATGACTCCATTAATGGGTCTGATGAGGACACTGGGGAGGCACAGTGTGAGGATGTGGAGGCTGATGAGAGAAACCTTCAGGAAGGCAGAGACAGCAGGGATGCCTTGATCTCGTAGTCCTTCAGCTAGGCCACCAAAGCATTGATGCTAGCACTGTCTCCTTTACAAACAGTTTTGATATCCTAGACCAATCTCAAAGACCATTTGCAGATTATGCAATACAACCATAAGCCTTTGATGCATCCGTTGCCTATTGCAACCATTAAGCCAACTCAGTGCATTAAAGCCAAGTCAATGTTTATGTCATTTTCAATGCACTAAGGAAAATTACATTCCGATCACACCATTGCAGAAACTTCACAATATTGAATGCAAATAATGTCACCCATGACAAGACCTTGCTGTGCTCAAGGTGTTTTCAATTTCTGTTTGTGGTTGCTGCATCTTGAGTGGGCTCTGCCTGGGGAAGGGGTATGTCCAGCACCATGGTTGGGTGCTCATCAGTGACCGCAACATTGTAAGTTGCTGCATTCTCCAAGAGAGGATGGAGGAACTGGTGTCCTCATCTGGAGCAGCCAAAGAGGAGTCGACAAAGAGGCAGCTCATCTACCAGCATGAGGTATGTTTGGACCTCTCTGCTCACCACTGATATACTGACACCTAGCTGAGAGACTAGAAGCTCCATCAATTTCCCACACTGACAGTGGTCTCCAGAGTTCGGTGACAATGTGTTGGGTTGTAGGCCCAAGCACAAGCCAGGAATGATTTTGAGCTCGCAATCTTCATGTGTGAGAACGGCAGCACATTTTTGGGGGAAAACTCTGCCCAACATCTTTCTTCAAAATATTCTATATTGCATACAAAATTTAACTATACATCATAGAGTCATAGAGGTTCACAGCATAGAAACAGGCCCATCAGCCCAACTTGTCCATGTTGCCCTTATTTTAAAACCCCTAAGCTAGTCCCAATTGCTTGCATTTGGCCAATATCTCTCTATACCCATCTTATACATGTAACTGTCTAAATGGTTTTTTTTTTAAAAGACAAAATTGTACCTGCCTCTACTACTACCTCTGGCAGCTTGTTTGAGACACTCACCACCCTCTGTGTGAAAAAATTGCCCCTCTGGGCACTCTTGTATCTCTCCATTCTCACCTTAAACGTATGCCCTCTAGTTTTAGACTCCTCTACCTTCGGGAAAAGATGTTGATGATCTAGCTGATCTATGCCCCTCACTATTTTATAGACCTCTATAACTTCACCTTGTGCATTCCCTCAGTATCTGTATTGCATGTGCCTCATCTGCTACTCTTGCACACTGCTACCACAGTGTTCGCAGCATGGCTTATGGAATTGCTGATTTTCACTCGGGCAGATTTCAGATGGCCTTGCAGGACAACCTGGGCCTTAAGGGCCTGGCTTTTGGGCTGTGCCACCTTGGCATGGGTGGCAGCAAACTGATCTGGCTGGCTGACAGGCAATAGCAAGGACATCAGTATAGTGGCAATGATAGGAACATAAATAATACTAACCTGAGAGAGGACAGTAGATTCACGCTCCACAGAGTGGCTGGCATTCAGGGTGGGATCTCAGCAAAGTGAGTAACATAACAGAGTGCAGGAAGCCCCTTTAAACACTGATTTCCACAGTCATCATGGAGCATTCTGAGCCTGCCTGGTACCCAGATGAAATGACCTCAGTTTGAACATCCACTGTGCTCCTCAAATGTTGGGCAGCTTCTGCTGCAATGGCAGATGAGACATCAGTCACATTACATTGCAAATGAAGCAAGAGAGTTGACTACCACTTCCATGCTGGAAAGGCGGGGCTCATAATCTGCATAAATACCGATGCCAGGCAGGAACTGAATTCCTCCATACTCCTTGACAGTGAAAAGAGGCTTTCTGACAAGCCTGCTAAAGCATCACGTGTTTCTGTTTGCCTTTTCCAAATGTTGCCCCAACATAGTCCTCTTCAACAGCTTTGCCACCCATGCTATCCTTTCTGCCACCCCCATGGGTCAGGTGACTCACCATGTAGCACTCTGTGCTCCCCTCTATAATATGCACAGTACCAGTAGCTGAGCCTGCGGCTGCGAGCGCCAGATCAAATGAGGTGTTTCTGCTTCATCGGTTTTGTGCTTCTCTAGAACTTTGGCCTCCTGCACTACTGCTATCCATATAGCAGTCTTGGATATCTGAAATTATACAGGCAGAATGAAGATAAGGTTTCAGAGGAAAGGAATAAAAGCAGGAGTTGCATGTTAACATAACATAAGAACATAAGATGTTACACCATCTGCAGCTTGTAAGTCAGAAAATATTTTGGGAATACGCCTTCAAAGCATATTCCAAGAGACTAGAAATTAGCCAGTAATTGCACGAATGCTGAGATCCTATCAGAGTCCTTTCTGCCTTATTTCAGTTATTGTCGTTCTGAATTAGGCAAATTTACTAATCAGACAGTAACATTTGAAGGAGATTTCTCTGTCCATAGTGATGGTAAAAAGTCTGACAACACCAGGTTTTAGTCCAACCGATTTATTTGATAGTAAACGCACAAGCTTTCGGGGTTAGTCCCTTCGTCAGGTGAATGGAGAGTTCTGGCCTCAGACAGAGCATATAAAGCACAGACTGTTTAGAGATTACTGATTAGAATGCGAATCCTTACACCTAACCTGCTGTTCAAGACCTGAAGTGGCTGACAATGTGAGCGGAAGGAGCACTGATCACAGGTTACAGAGATGTGTATTGTCTCCAGGCAGTACAGTAAGTGAGCCTCACTTACTGTACTGCCTGGAGACAATACACATCTCTGTAACCTGTGATCAGTGCTCCTTCCGCTCACATTGTCAGCCACTTCAGGTCTTGAACAGCAGGTTAGGTGTAAGGATTCGCATTCTAATCAGTAATCTCTAAACAGTCTGTGCTTTATATGCTCTGTCTGAGGCCAGAACTCTCCATTCACTTGACGAAGGGACTAACCCCGAAAGCTTGTGCGTTTACTATCAAATAAATCGGTTGGACTAAAACCTGGTGTTGTCAGACTTTTTACTGTGTTTACGCCAGTCCAACGCCGGCATACCCACATCATAGTGATGGTAACAGCACAAGCTAGCAAAGGTGGCTGGTACAGTAGTTATGTTTCACTAGACATTCCTGGAATATAGACAGTTTGAACTACTAAACCACAAAAGTTTATAGCACAGAAGGGGGCTATTTTGTTCTTTGTTAGAGGAAAGCAAAAATAATTCTACTGTTCTACACACTCCCCAAGGCCATGTACCTTCCTCTGCTTTAAATACTTATCCAAGTTTCCTTTAAAAGACACAAGTATTTGGCTCAATCATTCCATGTGTAAAACATTCCATGCTCCAATGACCCTGTCCAAACCCCTTGCCTCATTCACTTAGTACCAATTTTAATCTGCTTACTCTTCATCACTGAATCACCAACTAGACTAACATACTCTTCCCTATTCATGCTCTATTCACTATTTTCAAAAATATAATTAAAATTTGCCATTCCTGCCGCAGTGAAAATAGTCCCTTTAAATTAATTCTCATAATTATAGACTTAATTTCGATGTATAAAACTGTGGGGCCTAGTTAGTTTTGGAGCGGCACGGTGGCATAGTGGTTAGCACTGCTGCCTCACAGCGCCAGGGACTCAGGTTCGATTCCAGCCTCAGGTGACTACCTGTGTGGAGTTTGCTCGTTCTCCCCATGTCTGTGTGGCTCTCCTCCAGGTGCTTTGGTTTCCTCCCACAGTCCAAAGTTCTGTAGGCTTGTTGGATCGGCCATGCTAAATTGGCTCTTAGTGTCCTAAGATATGTAGGCTTTGGGGATTAGCGGGGTAATTACTTGAGGTTACATGGAACAGGTTTGGGTGGGATTTCCCCTTAGTGTCAGAGGGAGTACGTGGCGTTACAAGGCTAAGGCCTGGGTGAGATTGTTATCAGTGTAGATTTGATGGGCCAAATGGTCTCCTTTTGCACTGTATGGGGATTCTATGAGAAGGACCTATTTCTGTTCGCAAAGGGGTCGACAACAAGGGATGTAGACTTAAAATAATTTGTGGTATTAGAAGGGAGCTGAGAAGTAGAATTTTCATCCAGAGAGTGGTAAGGGCCCGGGACTCACTGCCAGAAAAAAAATTAGAGACAGAAACCTTAATTACAGTCAAAAAATATTTGGGTGTGCACTTGAAATATCAGGGCTATGGACAAAGAACTTGAAAAAGGACTCAGACACGATGGTTTAAATAACCTCCTTTGTGCCATAAATCTTTTCATGTTAGTGTGTAGGCTACCTGCCTTACGGATGTAAGTAAGTTCATCCACGTTTCTTCCCTTAACATCAGTCATGATCATCAGGTAAAACTCGCAACCTGTAGACTCTCCAATGGGTAGAGCAATGTCTGTGGCATGTGAATGGCTTATCTCCGAAACTATTCTTTTTGACATTCCTGAGAAGACCATGTGAGGATCCATTCATGGCTTATGGAGGTCCTGGATGGTCAACGGTGCAACTGGCTGAGCAAAATATCTGTGGATAAAACCTCTAAAGAAGCAGGGTGTAAATCCAGGTTTGGATTTAACAGGGTCTAGTGGGGAGGGTTAATCTGTGGAGTGAATCTCCAGGGCATTAGTGGAGTTGATTCTATCAGCAAACTCAAGAAATGTCTTGGAAAGGATCTAGAAGAGTGATACTAGAGTGATCACAGAATATGTTGCAGGGGACGGGGGGTGGTGGGGGGGGGGGGGGGTGGGAGGATAGGCTAGGGAGGGCAATTCTTTCAAAACTGGAGGTTTTCATGTATAATAATGGGATGATACTCTGTGCATCACAAAGTGCTGTGTGGCAATTCATGTCTAATCTTGTTCAAGAGGCCAGCATCAGCGCTCTGAGCGGGCCACTGCCCAATTGCCAATCTATCAGTAGGGATATCGGCATATGCAAACTGGTATCTCCATCACTGGCCTCCCAATGTCATCCGAGGCGTCCCCTCCGTGACCTCCCACTCTCTGATCACTGCTCTAAATGAACCCCCACTTCCCAATCAGTAGTCTCCATGACCCCTCCTGATCACCAACCTCCATGATCCCCCCCAAATGCTGGCTTTTGTGATCCCCAACACCAACGACCCCTGTGCCCCATGGCCACCCCTATTCTTCTTCCCTTCCAACCCCAGCAATCCCTCATGCAAAGTGTGCAGTGGGTCCCCCCACCACCACTTATTGGCCCTGGCAACCCAGGGTAGGCCCCAGCCACCTGGGGCCATGCTCCCTTGGCACTGCTTGATGTCCAGTGGGCAGTGCCACTGTGACCAATGGGCACTGCCAGGCTGGCAGTGCGAGACTGCCAGGGGCAAACCCCAGCCCCGACCTCCCAGGAGGGGCCTCAATGACCTGTTCTCCAACGATGGGGACCGTATGTGATCCCTACTAATTGGAACTGCTCCTGGCGAGATGCGAGGGGTGGGAAACATTAGCAAGCTCAGATAATATCATCCCAGCCTTGCTAATGATATGGAAATGATGATTTCCATGTTGTAGTCAGCGTCGCACTGATTTCTGGCATGAAGCTGAGTATGTTTAAAAAAGTGCCTGAGAAAATTGCAATGGGCTGGCTGCTGGTCATGAATCTCGCAACAGGCACCCTGCTGATATTTCCCAGCTGGGTTATATGGAGATGGAGTTGTCTCCTGTAACATGAAAACTGATTTTATACGTTTTTTCCTTCACGACTTTGGGTGCTGTACAAACTGTGGAATTTTGGAAACTCTTACTAACTTATGTTGTCATCTTGAAGCCATCTTGCACCATTGAGTGCATGATGAGGCAGACTTGACTCAAAGAGAACTTTTTGATTTCCTTAGATGATTTGTTAAATATCAACAGTTCAGCTTCAGATTTATGTGGTCATCTTCACACTTCTACTTTGACCTTCATTTTCTGTGCCTTACTGACACCGATCAAAAACATCACATCTGTTACCATTGGCCTTCCTGCTGAATAGATATCACAAACTTGGTTTCTATGATCTTAAGTTTTGAATTTAACAAATTAGTATAGACAGATGATTGGTTAGCTGACAGAAACCAGAGAATGGACACTTTTTTGGGTTGACTCATTACCTCAGCAATCATCTATTTACAATCTATATCAATGACTGGCATGAAGGGACCAAATGTATGGTAGCTAAATTATGCTGATGATACAAAGATAGTGAGGAAAGTAAGTGGTGAAGAGGACGTAGAGACCCTCATTTCTTGCCATGGTGGAGAGGGTCTCCAGCTGATTCAAAATGCTGCTGGAGACTGGAATAGACTCACTGCACACAAGTTTGAAAGTTAGTAAATTAGGACAAAAGAATAGAATTTGGACAGCACGGTGACACAGTGCAAGCGACTTGGATTCAATTCCAGCCTCGGGTCACTGTCTATGTGGAGTTTTCACATTCTCCCCGTATCTGTGTGGGTTTTCTCCAGGTGTTCCAATTTCCTCTCACAGTCCAAGGATGTGCAGGTTAGGTTGATTGGCCATGTTTAAATTGCCCCTTAGTGTCGGGGGCATTAGCAGGGTAAACATGTGGAGTTATAGGGATAGACCCTGGGAGGGATTACTGTCAGTGCAAGCTTGATTGGCCGAATGGCCTCCTTCTGCACTGTCAGGTTTCAATGACTAGGAATCAGGCAGAAACCATTATCATTAAAGTGGGAACTGTGGCTCAGTGATAACACGCTTGCATCCGGGTTCAAGTCACATTGAGAAGATTTGAGCATGTATCTCGGCTGATACCCCAGTGTGGTACATAGGGAGGGCTGCACCGTTGTAACCATGAGATAGGTAAGACATTGAACTCTCTCAGTGAATATAAAAGATCACATGGCACGATTTTCAAGAAAAGCTGATAAGTTCTCTCTGGTTTCCCATATTTATCCTTCAACTAAATTCGCAAAAAACATTATCTAGTTATCTCCTTACTGTTTGTGGAACTTTGCGCAACTTGGCTAGTATGTTTCTTGCATTATAACAGTGACGACACATCAAAAGCAATTCATTGTCTATAATATTCTTCGGATCATCATGAAATAGTAAGATTTTTTTTCTTACACAAAGGGTGAAACACCAGGTATGAGCTAATAGAATTAAAAAAAAATGCAACAGCTTGGGAGAATCGCAGCTACTTTCTTCCCTGCTGCTATCAGACTTTTGAATGGACCTACCATATATGAAGCTGATATTTCTCTACACCCTAGCTATGACTATAACAGTATATTCTGCACCCTCTCCTTTCCTTCTCCCCTATGCACTTCATGAACAGTATGCTTTGTCTGTATAGTGCACAAGAAATAACACTTTTCACTGTATACCAATACATATGACAACAATACATCAAATCAAACCAAATTATCAAATACTATTTGGTGTTGATCCACATGAAGTAAACAAAAGGTTTTATCAAAGAGATTTAGTGAACAAGTTAACTGAGAAGAGATCGATGGAGAGAGGGAATTTAGAGATTAGTTGACAGAGGCACTACTGTCAGTGGTGCAGCAGTTAAATTTGGGATGTGCAAGAAGCCAGAATTGAAGGAAAACAGTGTTCTTGAGGCCCAGAGGGCTGGGAAAGGTTACAGGCATTGGCAGGGGAAGGCCATGTAGGGATCTGAAAACAATGATTGATATGTTTCTGGATTGGGAGTCAATCTGTCAGTGAGCATCGGGGGATTACGAATTAGAGTTTTGTGTGAGGTCAAGCTCACAATCCATAAAATGTTTACAAAAGGCTGATACATTATTGCCCGGGGTTCTCCGACCTTATCCTCAGCTGGGATTGTCTGGTCCCACTGCTGTGAATGGAGGCTGAGCACCAAATTCTCCATTCTCAATGGCAGCAGTGGCAGGCATATAACATCAATTCATAAAATCATAGAAACCCGACAGTGCCGGAAGCGGTATTAATTCTTGCCATTAGCACATCTTGAAAACTCTCAAGCTTGTTGAGAATCTCTCCTTTGGCTGTAGAGACAAACAGATGTCTGAAATTCTTTTGATAAGATCTTGTGTCTAGAATTATCCCAACAGGGATTAGTATGATGCTGTTTTTAATAATCAACCCTAATTATTCTCGAGAACAAGCTTTGCTCCAGATGTCATTCACCAAGATCTTGGTAGAAGTTTCTATCTAGTTTTGTGGTTCAAGATCACATTTTTAAGCTTTTATTTACTGACAACAGCCTTGTGTTACACAGAGATACTGGAATACAAGTGGCAGACTGGCGAAGACAACTGATGCACAATAAATGACTTCATTACTAATCAGCAGAACTATTTGTATTCTGACTTCGACTTACCACCGGTAACCCTTTAAAACTCACAATGAATTTCTCAAACAATAAACTATAAGGCACATTGATAGTGATAATCCATTCCAATCTCAAACATTTTTCTCCTCCAGTTTTCTCCTCATATCCTCAAGCTATTGGCTTACTCTACAGCGCTGTTTTCCCAAAGTTACCATCTCTATACCGGAGCATATAGCATTTGTGTTGGAACCCGTCTGACCATGAGATGAAATGTAACACAGGAGGACCTGATTCTCTCCTCAGCTGCGGTCCTGCAGGAGACACATGGGGCAGCTATTGAGGCAGATTTTCCTCCTCTTTTTTTCCAAATTGTAGCACCTCAACTGAATATCTGGTTACTGGTTCTGCCCTGACCCAAGATTGAATTTCAAACTTTGCTGTGAATGGGGTCTAAATTCAGTGACTAATTTAACAAATTGAGCCAGTGGGGGAAAGGCATTCTATTTATACCAAATCGGAATAAAAAGGCACGCTAGGCAGTATTAATGTTTCCAGTATAGTTACATTCCAAGGGAAGATATACTGGGGTTTGGAAGTATAAAATTCTAGACCTGGCTTTAAACCATGCACCCTTCCAAGTTACTATGAGTGTGAGATTGTGGAACTTACTTTCTCATGTACTGAGATATGTGAATGCAACTTGGAGGGAGTAGACAACTTTTAACCAACAGTTCCCTAAACTCTCCATCACTGTGTATTTCCTTTGCAAAGTTTTTGCGTCTCTTGTATGTTTATTAGGCAGGGGTCCCGCCTGCCAGCTGGAAAGCCAACGACAACACTGCCATGCTGCTTATAAGGAAGGCCCAGTAAATAAAGTGCCACTCAGTCACTTAGCTGGACTGTGGCAAAGGACATCCAGTCAGAGGAAAGGAAAGCCAAGGCTGCTGCCAGCAGGGTATCCACCGAGTCCCAAGATTACCGCTGGATCCCAGACAACGTGAGTCAAGGAGGGGGTGAAGTGGGTTCAGGGGGGTTGTAGGATGGGGTCATGGGGGAGCAGCAATGGTCAGCAGCAAGGTCATGGGGGTGTTTTCAATCAGCCACCCCAGCCTGATGCTGGGAACCTTGATCAGATACTGAATACCTTTTGAACAAGGAACACTCCCCCAGTCCCCACAACCCCCACCCCATTTCTGGGCTTACACAAACAACCTTGCACAGATTTACTTGTCATGCTCCTCATATGGTGAGCCCATCTGCCGCTCAGTGAATACAAGCAAGGGTGAAATGTAGCTCTTAACTGGGCATTAACTATCCACATAAGGGCCTCAGTGGTGGGGAGGCCATCCACGGGCCCTCAGTACTGCAATAAAGTGCAGAAAAGATTTACTAGGATGCTACCGGGACTTGATGCATTGAGTTATAAGGAGAGGCTGGATAGACTGGGACATTTTCCTCTGGAGTGTAGGAGGCTGAGGGGTGATCTTATAGAGGTCTACAAAATAATGAGGGACACAGATCAACTAGATAGTGACTATCTTTTCCCAAAGGTAGGGGAGTCTAAAACTAGAGGGCATAGGTTTAAGGAGAGAGGAGAGAGATACAGAAGTGTCCAGAGGGGCAATTTTCTCACACAGAGGGTGGTGAGTGCTGCCATAGGTAGTAGTAGAGGCGGATACAACTTTGACTTTTAAAAAGCATTTAGATAGTTACATGGGTATGATGGGTATAGTGGGATATGGGCCAAATGTGGGCAATTGGGATTTTTTTTTAAAAAAAGGGCAGCTTGGACAAGTTGGGCCAAAGGGCCTGTTTCCATGCTGTAAACCTCTATGACTCTAAAGTTGGAGTTCACATTCAAGTCCATGGCATGGGATTTTAAAGCGACAACTATTAAATTCAGAAGCAAGACTGCCATTAAGCAAGACAGTCAGCTCTCCAAAAGGTCCACATTTATTTTAGTAATAAAATAAAACATTGCGTTGCAGAACGTTATCTGTGGAATGTAATCTCTCACTTCCAACCAAAGACGTGTGGATTGTAATTGCACATAAAAAGGACAACTGCAACATTCCACAAACGCCACAGAATTCTCAGATGAAGCCTCAGTACCTGGATTGGGAAAGAGGGGAAGTCACAAAGCAAGATCAGGTGTGTATTACAAAAATTCCAAAGATGCTAATTAACATTAAGGGAAATTTACAACAAAACGGTTGCTTTTCCTCTTTCCTTAGAAGAGACCTTGAATTCCAAGCCTGCTGGATGTGAAAAATGTTACAAATCTTGAAATCTTTTCATGTGTGAGTATAAGCTTGTGAGTATATTATCAAATAAATAGGTTGGACTAAAACCTGGTGTTGTCAGACTTTTTACTGTGTTTACGCCAGTCCAACGCCGGCATACCCACATCATAGATAAACACAATACAGCCTTGGCACGTCACAATTGAAACACAAAGAAATAGTCCCATTTTAATTGCAACTCAAATTACACTTATTAACAGGGCTTATCTGCCAAGGAGGCCAATTCCAAAATCTCTAGGGTCACCAATTTCAAATGACATAGTCCAAAAAGGAATACGTTTTTCTATAGGTCCTTTAATATCCATGTTGTGCCTGCTGCGCAGTCTGTTTTAACCCTCATACAGCAAATTGTGAGTAGGCTTCTTATTAGTACAACCCAGTATTTATTTAAAACACACAATCAACAATTACCCACCCAACCAACAATAAGTTATCTTTCAGAAAATACGAAAGTTCAAGTCCAATAATAGACCTTGACTTAACTTGGCATAACTGCCAAGTATCCAAACAGATATTGGCCTTTATCTGTGCACCAGTCTCAGTTGTCCTCTACATAGTCTGATCTGACACTCTGGCTCTGATCTTTCTTCCTTCTCGGGTGTAGTGGCTGGTAATGGTCACCGTTGTTGTAGCTTGTTTGTGGAGTGAGTGAGTGAGTGAGTGAGTGAGAGAGAGAGAGCTTATTCTGTTGTGCAGCAGCTTTTATCCCTCCTTGGTTTCATGTCTTTTGGGCGGTCTCCTGATTCTTGTCAATCAATCGATCAGGGCCTGATCACCCTGATCAATAACATCCAATCAGGTGCTGCACACTGATCTCTGGATGTGTACCTAACAAGGTAAGAAGTCTCACAACACCAGGTTAAAGTCCAACAGGTTTGTTTGGTAGCAAACGCCACTAGCTTTTGGAGCGCTGCTCCTTCACCAGGTGAGTGGGAGATCTGTTCACAAATAGGGCATATATGGCTAATGGCCATGCCTGTACATGTTAGAGGCACTTAAGTCACGTAACTCCCTCTCAAATAAGGGGTTAAAGCTTCCCTTTGTCTGATGAACAAGTCTGTTTGACCAAAGAGTGTCCATTGTCTTTAGGATGGCCTATTTCCTGTATATTCAGTCATCTGGGTTGCAGCCTGTTCACCTCTGTCTTTTAGGCCACAGGTTGCTGTTTTAGTTCTTGCCCAATTGTCCCAGAGTGCTTTACAAATCACCATTTTAGATGGCCCATTTGGCCACATCCAGAGTGCCCTAAGATGCTTCACTGTGTGAAGAAATAATTACAAGCAGTATGCAAAAGGAAATACATTGTTTAATTGATAGGTTGTTCTTAAATCTATTTTGTCAATGGCTCAATGTTTATTTAAACAAGTTAAAAAGATATCAAGTGCTTCTATTTTCTGGTGTTTCAACTTTCAAGGTCTGGTTGATTGACAATTGTACAAGGTTGTAGTAACAGCAGTATCTCTTTTAGAGAAAATTATGAATAGCTTTTTTTTTAAGTTTTCTACTTTGTGGAATTGTCATTATAGAGTTAATTGGTTCCATACAGACTGTGTACTGGGTAAATGGGCATGGAAGTACTGTGGGTTGAAATAGAGAGCATTTGGAGCCACTGGGGGTGGCTAGAAGGGTATAGGTTAACATGAAGCATATGTGGCCTTGGGGGGCTGTGTGGGGTTGGGGGGGGGGGGGGGGGGGGGGCGGGGGGGGGGGGTACATGGGGTGGCATTGGAGGTTATGGGTAAAATCTTTTGAAGTTACCTTTCAACAGGTTCCCACATCCAGACAAGTTCATAACTCTTCCAAGGGGCTATGATCCATGTGTCATCCAGAAAACTGGCTGAAGGCCACAAAATTGTCATGGGGAAAGGAGATGCCTGCCACCACAGCGGAACTAGCCCATTCGAAATGCAGGGAAACTGCAATATTTTCCCACACTGGGCTCACCCGGAATCGGGGGGGGTGGGGGGGGGGTGCGGTTTGGTAGGGAGGGTGTGTTGGTGATGGAGGGTCAGAATCAACTTATATGGCCTAAGGCGATACAAAATAAAGTATGGAACTGAGCCACATAATAAGAAAGAAGGCCAGATGACCTAAGCTTAGTCAAGGAAGTAGGTTTAAAAAGTGCCTTCATAGGATCTCTACAGTGCCGAAACAGGCCATTTGGCCCATTGAATCTGTGCCAACCATATCCCACCCAGGCCCTATTTCCATAGCCCCACGTCTTTACCCTACTAATCCCTGTGACACTTAAGAGGCAATTTAGCATGGCCAATCCACCTAAGCCACACATCTTTGGACTGTGGGAGGAAACTGGAGCACTCAGAGAAAACCCACGCAGACAACATGCAGACACCACACAGTCAGTGAGCCAAGCTGGGAATTGAACCTGGGTCCATGGCACTGTGAGGCAGCAATGCTAAACACTGTGCCACTCTATCTTAAAAGAGGAAAGTAAGCTAGAGATTTGGATTGGTTTATGAAGGAAATTTCAGAGCATGAGGCCTCAGCTGCTAAAGAATGGCTGCCAATGCTGGAGCAATTAAAATTGGGGATGCACAAGAGGCCAGATTTTGAGGAGTGCTGACGTCTCAGAGGGCTGTAGGACCGGAGGAAATAACCAAGACAAGCAGGAGTGAGATGCTGGAGGGATTTAAAAACAAGGATGAGAATTTTAAAAGCAAGTTCAATGTTATAATGTAAGATTATTCATATCACGCGACACAATTTGATCAATCACTTAAGTCTAATGAAGTTCTTCTTCGACCACCTTCATTCATCCCACACCCTTCACCTCTTCTGCCTGTTTAGTAATCTATCTGTTCGTTTATGTATAAACTCTGTTAGTACTCTTCACTAGATGGCAGTGTTTTCACATTTGGAGTTGCTAAGTGATGCTTAGACTTTTATTTGCATGAAAAACTTGTGATTGAGTAACAAAATTCATTGATTCATGCAGGATTGTAAAGCTTGGATAATTAACCCCATGAAGAGCCTCCCCACAACATCCGCACTCCCAATCTTATTTATTTTCCAATCGGAACACTTTGTTTCCTGTCATGTCTGCTCATTGGAGGTAGCATATTGTTGTTGCCAGGTTAATCTCTGAAGTAATTTTCCATGTTAAAACAGGAAGAGGCACCTGGGGTGTGGAATGCACTGCCTGCTGTGATAGTGGAGTCTGCCACTTTAGGAACTTCCAAGCGGTTATTGGATAGGCACACCCCAGAATGATAGGGAGTGGGATAGCTTGATCTTGGGTTTGGACATAGCTCAGCACAACATTGAGGGCCAAAGGGTCTGTACTGTGCTGTACTGTTCTATGTTCTATGTTCAATCTTCATGTAAAATTCTATCATAATATGGTCACTTTTCCCTAAAGCCGCCTTTACAATGAGGATATTAATTAACCCTTTCTCATTACACAATATTAGATCTAAAATAGTCCATTCTCTGATGGGTCCTCAACATACTGCTCCAGAAAACCATTCCATATAGATTCTCAGAATTTATCCTCCTTAACAGTGGTGCTAATTAGGTTTACCCAGTCTACATCTAGTTTGAAATCCCCATGATTGCCGTATTGATGAATGGGATGGATAGGATAGAGGTGGAGAGACTCTTCCCGCTCAAAAAAGACAGTAGGACTAGGGGGCACAGCCTCAAGATAAAGGGGAGGCGGTTTAGAACGGAGTTGAGGAGGAACTTCTTCACTCAAAGGGTGGTGAATCTCTGGAATTCTCTGCCCGTTGAAGTGGTGGAGGCTGCCTCGCTAAATATTTTTAAGAAGCGGGTTGATGGGTTCTTGATAAGAGAGGGGATTAAGGGTTATGGGGAGAGGGCGGGAAAGTGGAACTGAGCCACAACAGATCAGCCATGATCTTATTGAATGGCGGGGCAGGCTCGAAGGGCTAGATGGCCTACTCCTGCTCCTATTTCTTATGTTCTTATGTTCTTATGTTCTTACTCTTGTTACATACACCACTAATTTCATGATTTATACAACGCCCTACTTTACCACTACTATTTTGTCACCGATAAAAAAGACTTCTACAAATGTTTTCTGCTTCTTGTTGTTTCCTTGGCTCCACCCAAACTGACTCTATATCTTGATCTTCAGACCTAAATTCCTCTCTCGCTAACAAACTATTCCAACACTTTATTAACGATCCAACATTATCTTCTTGACTATCCTTCTTAAATACTGAATACCCTTGAACTTTCTGTTCCCAGCTTTAGTCACCCTGCCTATAATGCCAATTCAGTCACTTCTGCTCACTTCTATCTGAAATTCAGCCCCTCATATAGCTAGTTGCTGAATTTAATGCGATCAGTTCATTCAGAAACTCCAAGCAATCCATACAGATATACAGTCCTTCAAATCCTACTCTCTACCAGTTAATAAGTTGATAGCACAGTTCTCTGAACCAGTGTTTTTGGGTTCAAGTCTCATCCCAGGCCTTCAGCTCAAAAAAAACAAGGCTTTTACTCCAGTGCAGTACTAAGGGAGAGCTACATTTTCAAAGCATCAACTTTTGGATCAGATATTAAACCAAAGCCTTGCTTGTCCTCTCTTGCAGATATGCAAGATTGCATATAACACCATTTGAAGGAAAGAAGGGGGTTTACCCTTGGTATCTTGGCCAATATTGATCCTTCAGCCAACAACACAAAAGCAGACTATCTGGTCATTATCACATTGCTGATTGTGGGAGCTTGCTATGCACAAATTAGCTGCTGTGGTTCTCACATTGAACAACAGTGACTACACTTCATTGGCTGGGACACTTCATTGCTTTGGGACATCTGGTGAAAGGTGGTATGCAAGTCTTTCTTTCACGAGTATTTTCACATCTTCTTAAGAATCATGGGTTATTGGGGGAGGGAGGTGATCAGGAAGCCCCTTTGGTTGCATCTCCGAGCAACAACACCCAAAGATCAAGATGAGGATGAAGGAGAAAAATAACAGTACAAGTTCGACCTAAGAAAAAAAAATCTTAATGGGGGAAAACACATGGCCAGTTGCTTTTTAAAGAACCATAAATAACTTACAAGAACATTGCTCAAACAGCTGGACATAAAGAATGTGTTCACAAATAAAAGGGTTTGGAATAGATGTCAATACTGTGTGTTTTTCCAAGCAATCCCAAGTGCCAGATATTAAAAGTAGTTTATTTTAATCTATGATGATTTACAAAGTAACACAAAATAAAGCACTTTGAGGCAAGCAGTGAGACTATTGAGACTGAATGTCATCTGGAGAGGGCTTGATTGAAGTGGTTATATGATTATTACAAGACAACTGTTGTGATAAAAGGAACAACTTAATGTCATTATAGGGATTGAAAGTGAAGTATGGTTATAATTAACCAGGTGCTGCCATGCTGAATGGAGTATTAGCTCAGTTGGCAGGACAACTAGTTCATGATGCAAAACGATGCCAACAGCATAGGTTCAATTCCTGTACCGGCTGAGACTATTCATGAAGTCTCTGCCTTCTCAACCTTGCCCCTCACTTGATGTGTGATGATCCTTAGGTTAAATCACCACTGGAAGAATAAAGGGGAGAGTAGCCTATGGTCATTTAAAACAAAGAACAAATAAAATTACGGAATAGGCCCTTCGGTCCTCCAAGCCTGCACCGACTAGGATAACCAGCTGAGGTTATCGAAGGCAATAAAGGAGAGTATTAAATTAAAAGCTGATGCGTTTAGAGTGGCTAAAAGTAGTGGGCGAGTAGAAGATTGGTATAGGTTTAAAAACCAACAAAGAATGACTAAGAAGTTGATAAAGAAAGGAAGGATAGACTATGAAGCTAAACTAGCACTAAATATAAAAAAGGATAGTAAGAGTTTTTACAAATATATAAAGAAGAGGAGGCTGGCTAGAGTGAATGTTGGACCCTTAGAGGATGAGAAGGGGGATTTAGTGGTGGGAGATGAGGAAATGGCGGAGGCCTTAAATAAGTTTTTTGCCTTGGTCTTCATGGAGGAGGACGCGAATAGTTTGCCAGATATTAAAGATAGAAGGATGGTAGGAGTTGAAAGCCTGAACGCGATTACTGTCACTAGAGAGGTAGTGCTTGATAGACTAACGGGACTGATGGTGGACAGGACCGGATGGAATGCATCCCAGGGTTCTGAAGGAAATGATGCGGGTATGCCGGCGTTGGACTGGGGTAAACACAATAAAAAGTCTGACAACACCAGGTTTTAGCCCAACCGATTTATTTGATAGTAAACTCACTAGCTTTCGAGGGGACTCCCTCTTCGTCAGGTGAATGGAGAGTTCTGGCCTCGGACAGAGCATATAAAGCACAGACAGTTTAGAGATTACTGATTAGAATGCGAATCTTTACACCTAACCTGCTGTTCAAGTCCTAAAGTGGCTGACAATGTGTGTGGAAGGAGCACTGATCACAAGTTAAAGAGATGTGTATTGTCTCCAGACAGCACAGTGAGTGAGGTTTTAAGGGTTATGGGGAGAAAGCGGGAAAGTGAAACTGATCCACTTCAGATCAGCCATGATCTTATTGAATGGTGGGGCAGGCTCGAAGGGCTAGATGGCCTACTCCTGCTCCTATTTCTTATGTTCTTATGACTATGCTGTCCAACTGAACTAAAACCCCCTATCCTTCCGGGGACCATAATCCCTATTCCCATCCTATTCATGTATTTGTCAAGACACCCCTTAAAACTCACTTTCGTATCTGCTCCCACTACTTCACCTGGCAACAAGTTCCAAGCACCCACTACTCTCTGTGTAAAAAATCTACCTTGGACGCCTCCTTTAAACCTTGCCCCTTGCACCTTAAACCTGTGCCCCCTAGTAATTGACTCTTTCATCCTGGGAAAAAGCTTCTGGCTATCCACTCTGTCCATGCCTCTCATAATCTTGCAGATTTCTATCAGGTCGCCCCTCAACCTTTGTCATTCCAGTGAGAACAAACCAAGTTTCTCCAACATCTCCTCATAGCTAATGCCTTCCATACCAGGCAACATCCTGGTAAATCTTTTCTGTACCTTCTCCAAATCCTGCACATCCTTCTGGTAGTGTGGTGGCCAGAATTGAACACTAGGGCAGCACGGTGGCACAGTGGTTAGCACTGCTGCTTCACAGCTCCAGGGATCTGGGTTCGATTCCCAGCTTTGGTCACTGTCTGTGTGGAGTTTGTACATTATCCTCATGCCTGCGTGGGTTTCCTTCGGGTGCTCCAGTTTCCTCCCACAGTCCAAAGATGTGCAGGTTAGGTTTATTTGCCATGCGAAAATTGCCCCTTAGTGTCCTTGGATGCATAGGTTAGAGGAATTAGTGGCTAAATGTGCAGGGATATGGGGTAGGGTTGGGTGTGATTGTGGTTGGTGCAGACTCAATGGGCCGAAGGGCCTCTTTCTGCACTGCAGGTTTCTATGATTCTATTTCCATGGTGATTTTTAGGGTAAGAAATCTCACAACACCACGTTAAAGTCCAACAGGTTTATTTGGTAGCACAAGCCACTAGCTTTCGGAGCGCTGCTCCGTCATCAGGTGTTGTGAGACAGTCCAAAGCTGGCATTTCCACATCATAATTTTTAGGATGGCATTGTGGTACCGTGGTTAGCACTGCTGCCTCACAGGGCCAGGAACCCAAGTTCAATTCTAGCTTCAAGTGACTGTCTGTGTGGAGTTTGCACCTTCTCTCTGTGGGCCTCCTCTGGGTGCTCTGGTTTCTTCCCACAGTCCGAAAGATGTGCAGGTTAGCTGGATTGGCCATGCTAAACTGCCCATTATTATCAGAGAGATTAGCAGGGTGATTACCTGTGGTTATGGATATAGGGTTTGGGACTGTAGTCAGTGCAGGTTCAATGGGCTGAATGGCCTCCTTCTGCACTGTAGGGTTTCTATGATTCTATGATTCTATGATGATTGTACAGGAGAGGGTATATTGTCCAGGAGACAGGAAATTGTACAGGGAAACTGCACAAAAAATGGGTGCAGTTGGTACAGAGTCCCATTCAAAGGGACAAAGCTGTGGTGAACATTGTACCATAATTACAATTAATTAAACACTGTCAAGATTAAAGAGGTGCTCTCGTGATTAAAAATCACAATCTGATCATTTAACAGGCAACCTCTTGGTTAAGTTTTTTTTAAACTTTATTCCAATCCAATCAAATCAAATCCAATTCAGAGTCCCGACAAGTTGAGACATTCCCGATCCAAGCTGACAAGACAGGGCTCTCATCTCCTGTTTTAGGCTTGATCTACATGATCCAAGCTGATTGGAGTAGGTGTAGCTCCTCCTCCAAGGCTTGATCTCATTTGCATCTTAGCCAAAAGGCCAAGATGCCGCTTTAAAAAATTGCTTCAAATGAAGCCGAAATGTAACCTAATGACTTCAATCAAGTACAGCATGTCGATACTACACTTGATCTTGGCCAAAAGGCCGAGAAGCAAAAAGGGTGTTTCTCTGGTTGGCGATCAGTGACTGGTGGTGTGCCTCAGGGATCAGTGTTGGGATCACAATTGTTTACGATTTACATAGATGATTTGGAATTGGGGACCAAATGTAGTGTGTCAAAATTTGCAGATGACACTAAGATAAGTGGCAGAGCAAAATGTGCAGACTGTGCTGAAAGTCTGCAGAGGGATATAAATAGCCTGTGTGAGTGGGTGAGGTAAATGTGAGGTCATCCATTTTGGTAGGAATAACAGGAAAATGGACTATTATTTAAATGGTAAAAAAATTGCAGCATTCTGCTGAGCAGAGGGACCTAGTTGTCCTTGTGGAAGAATCACAAGGAGTTGGTTTGCAGGTGCAGCAGAGAATTAAGAAGGCAAATAGAATTTTGTCCTTCATTGCTAGAGGGATGGAGTTTAAAAACAGCTGCATAAGGTGCTGATGAGGTCACACCTGGAGTATTGTGTACAGTTTTGGTCTCCTTACTTGAGAAAGGATATACTGGCACTGGAGGGGTTGCAGAAGAGATTTACTAGATTGATCCAAGGTTGAGAGTGTTGGCTTAAGAGAAGAGACTGAGTAGGCTGGAACTATAGTCATTGGAATTCAGAAGAATGAGGGGAGATCTTACAGGAACACATAAGATTATGAAGGGAATAGATAAGATAGAAGCACGGAAGTTGTTTCCACTGGCAGGTGAAACTATGGGGTATGATCTCAAAGTAAGGGGGGACAGATTTAGAACTGAGTTGAGAAGGAACATCTTCACACAAAGTGTTGTGAATTTGTGGAATTCTCTGCCCAGTGAAGCACTTGAGGTTATCTCATTGAATGTTTTTAAGGCAAGGATAGATAGATAGACTTTTGGACGGTAACGGGATTAAGGGTTTTGGTGAGTGGGCGGGTAAGTGGAGCTGAGACCACGAAAAGATCAGTCACGATCTTATTGAATGGCAGAGAAGGCTTGAGGGGCCAGATGGCCTACTCCTACTCCTTACGTTCTTATGTTCTTTTGTTCATTCTCCCATGTCTGGGTGGGTTTCCTCCAGGTGCTCCACTTTCCTCCCACAATCCAAAGATGTGCAGGTTAGGTCAATTGGCCATGCTAAATTGACCCCAGTGTCAGAGGGATTAGTAGTGTAAATATGTGGAGTTACAGGAATAGGGCATGGGTGAGATTGTGGTTGGTGCAGACTCAAGGGCCGAATGGCCTCCTTCTGCTCTGTAGGGATTCTAACTGTAATTCTAGCTGTAATCCAAATGCTTCACTGAATGGGGCATCGGCTAAAAATCGGGATTCTCAATTGACATCAGCTGCCAGCCTTGATTAGGCTCCTGCACATAGCGGGCAGCAACCCAATTATTATGGCCAATTTACCAGTCCCCTGCCACATACCTGGCCCCCCAGTGGAAAGATATCTTGGTGTTGGAACAAAGAAAAAAGAAACTTAAAGCACAGGAACAGGCTTTTCGGCCCTCCAAATCCACACCGACCATGCTGCCCAACTGAACTAAAACCCCCAACCCTTCTGGGGACCATAACTCTCTATTCCCATCCTATTCATGTATTTGTCAAGGTGCCCCTTAAAAGTCATTATCGTATCTGCTTCCACCACCTACCCTGGCAGCGAGTTCCAGGCACCCACCATCCTCTGTGTAAAACACTTGTTTCATACATCCCATCATCCTCTGTATAAAAGGCTTAAGAACATAAGAACATAAGAAATAGGAGCAGGAGTAGGCCATCTAGCCCTTCGAGCCTGCCCCGCCATTCAATAAGATCATGGCTGATCTGTCGTGGCTCAGTTCCACTTTCCTGCCCTCTCCCCATAATCCTTAATCCCCTCTTTTATCAAAAACCCATCAACGCGCGTCTTTAAAATATTTACCGAGGTAGCCTCCACCACTTCAACGGGCAGAGAATTCCAGAGATTCACCACCCTTTGAGTGAAGAAGTTCCTCCTCAACTCCGTTTTAAACCGCCCCCCCTTTATCTTGAGGCTGTGCCCCCTAGTCCTACTGTCTTTTTTGAGCGGGAAGAGTCTCTCCACCTCTATCCTATCCATCCCATTCATCATCTTATACGTCTCAATGAGATCTCCCCTCATTCTTCTAAACTCTAACGAGTACAAGCCTAGTTTATTCAGCCTCTCCTCATAGCTCAACCCCCTCAACTCCGGTATCAGCCTAGTAAACCTCCTCTGCACTCCCTCCAAGGCCAAAATATCTTTGCGCAGGTGCGGCGCCCAAAACTGCACACAGTACTCCAGCTGCGGCCTCACCAATGCCCTATACAGCTGCAGCAAGACCTCCCTACTTTTATATTCAATCCCCCTCGCTATGAAGGCCAGCATCCCATTCGCCTTCCTGACCACCTGCTGCACCTGCAAGCTGGGTTTTTGCGACTCATGCACAAGGACCCCGAGGTCCCTCTGCACCGTCGCCTGCTGCAGTTTTTCGCCATGTAAGTAATAGTCCTTCCTACCATTATTCCTACCAAAGTGGACCACCTCACACTTGCCAACATTAAATTCCATTTGCCATTTCCTGGCCCATTCGCCCAGCCTATCTAGATCCTTCTGCAGACTCTCCACGCCCTCCGCACAATTTGCCATTCCCCCAATCTTGGTGTCATCAGCAAATTTCGACACCCTACACTCGGTTCCCTCCTCCAGATCATCTATATAAATGGTAAAAAGCTGAGGCCCCAGCACCGACCCCTGGGGCACTCCACTTGTCACCATCCGCCAATCCGAATAGCACCCGTTGACCCCCACCCTCTGCTTCCTATTTGACAACCAATCCTCTATCCTCGCTAACACCCTACCCCCAACTCCATGTCCCTCGACCTTCTGCAATAACCTCTTGTGAGGTACCTTGTCAAACGCCTTCTGAAAATCCAGAAAGACCACATCCACCGGCTCTCCTCTATCCACCGCCCTAGACACATCCTCATAGAACTCCAGTAAATTTGTCAGATACGACTTCCCTTTAATGAAACCGTGCTGCGTCTGCTCTATCAAGCAATTCCCTTCAAGATGCCTCGCAATTTCCTCCTTAATGACGGATTCTAACATTTTGCCTACCACAGACGTTAAACTAACCGGCCTATAATTCCCCGCCTTTTGCCTGGCACCCTTCTTAAACAACGGCGTAACATTAGCCGTTTTCCAATCTTCCGGCACTTCCCCGGAATCCAGCGACGTCTGGAAAATAACCACCAAGGCATCCACTATCACCTCCGCCATTTCTTTCAGAACCCTCGGATGCATTCCATCCGGTCCTGGGGACTTGTCCACAATCAGCCCCTCCAGTCTGTCGAGCACCGCCTCTCTAGTAACAGTAATGTCATTAAGACCCTCCAGTCCTACCACCTTTCCATCGCTAACACCTGGCAAATTATTCACGTCCTCCTCCGTGAAGACAGAAACAAAAAAGTTATTCAATACCTTAGCCATATCCCCATCCCCTACCACTAGGTCCCCTTTCTCATACTCTAAAGGGCCAACGTTCACCCTAGCCAGCCTCTTCCTTTTTATATATTTATAAAAACTCTTGCTATCCTTTTTTATATTAAGCGCTAGCCCATCTTCATAGTTTCTCCTACCCTTCTTTATCAACTTCTTTGTCAATCTTTGTTGACATTTAAACCTCTCCCAATCCTCTTCTCGCCCACCACTCTTAGCTACTCTAAATTCCTCCGCTTTTAATTTAACACTTTCCTTCACCTTCTTTGTTATCCACGGCTTATTACCTCTCCTCCTACGGTCCTTTTTGACCATCGGAATAAATTTCCGCTGAGCACCAAGAAAGATCTCCTTAAAGATCCTCCACTGCTCCTCAGCAGACCCTCCCTCCAATGCGCTCCCCCAGTCTACATTCGCCAATTCTTCTCTCATCCTACCGTACTCCTCTCTATTCAAACAAAGGACGCGTGTCTGGGAACCCGCTTTCTCCTCCTCCATCTGCACCAGAAACTCCACCATACAATGATCACTCTCTCCAAGAGGATCCTTCACTGCAAGGTCCCTAATTCTACCCGCCTCATTACATAGCATCAGATCCAAGATAGCTCGCTCCCTTGTCGGCTCCAACACACACTGTTCCAGGAAACTATCCCGGCAGCATTCCAAGAACTCCTCCTCGAGCCCACCGCGTCCAACGTGGGTCAACCAATCAATATGCAGATTGAAATCCCCCATAACTACGGCCGTCCCATTCCTGCACGCTGCACTTATTTGCGCGTTAACAGCCCGCCCCACCTCCAGATCATTATTCGGGGGCCTATAGACGACACCCACCAGCGTCTTCCTCCCTTTGCTGTTCCTAATCTCCACCCACAACGATTCCACGTTCTGCTCCTTGGCTCCAATATCCTCCCTTGCTACCACCTTGATGCTATCCTTAATTAGCAGAGCTATGCCACCCCCTTTTCCCTCCTGCCTGCCATGCTGAATCCCGAGGATCCAGGGGAATCCCCTCAAACCTCAGGAAAATGGGGCATCCTTCCCCCCACCACTCAAATCACAGATCACCCCCTGCCTTCACAACACACAGGCATGAGGTTATCCAACCAGACACCCCCCCTCAGCACCCCTGCCCCCAGCTGTGAAAATTTTAAAGTGATTAGGTCATTTTAATTTCCATAGCCCCTGGCTATCTTGCCAGCTTTTAAATCACTGCAGCAGAGATTGCCCTTTCTCCCTGTCAGAAGCAACAAGTGTGAGCGGACCACTGAAGTCCTCTGGCATTCACCTGATAGTGGAGGGATAGGTTCCATCCGCCCACCCCAGTGCGCTCAGCCCTAATGTATGCACACAACTTTGATCTGAAATCTCTGATGCTTTTGAGCTAGCTGAAACCTTTGAAACCCTCTCTAGAAACATAGAAACTAGAAGCAGGAGTAGGCAATTTGGCCCTTTTGAGCCTGCTCTGCCATTCATTTTGATCATGACTGATCAATAAATTCAATATCCTGATTTCCCCCCACCCTCCCTTCTCCCCATATCCCTTGATCTATTTAACCTTAAGAGCTATATCTAATTTATTTTTGAAATCACATAATGCTTTAGCCTCAACTACTTTTTGCAGTCGTGAATTTCACACATTCACCACTTTTTGGGTGAAGAAATTTCTCTTCACCTCAGTTCTAAAAGGTTTACCCCCTACTCTCAAACTATGACCCCTAGTTCTGGACTCCCCCACCATTGGAAACATTCTTTCTGAATCTACACTGTCTAACACTGTTAGGATGTTATAAGTTTCTATGAGATCCCCTCCAACTCTTCTAAATTCCAATGAATACAATCCTAATCAACTTAGTCTCTCCTCATATGACAGACCTGTCATCCCAGGAATCAGCCTGGTAAACCTTCGTTATACTCCCTCTATAGCAAGGACATCCCAGGAATCAGCCTGGTAAACCTTCGTTATACTCCCTCTATAGCAAGGACATCCCAGGAATCAGCCTGGTAAACCTTCGTTATACTCCCTCTATAGCAAGGACATCCTTGCTCAGATAAGGACACCAAAGCTGTACACAGTCTTCACGTGTGGCCTCACCAACGTGCTATACAATTGCAGTAAAACATCTCTATCCCTATATTCAAATCCTCTCGCTATGAAGGCCAACATACTATTTGCCTTCCATACTGCCTGCTGTATCTGCGCGCTTACTTTCAGTGTGATGCATAAGGACATCAAGGTCTCGCTGAGTATCTACCTCTCAGTTTACACCCATTCAAACAATATTCCACTCAAAAGCCTTGACATATTATTTTCAATGTTCAGGGCTGTGAACAAGACCTCCATTGCTAGCTGTGTTTAATTGTCTTTCCTTTCACACTTGAATGCACTTCAAGTATCTCCATTAACTGGAGCCATAGTGTTTACATGCGTTCTCAGCCTGATTGACAGTCTGTGGTTCTTCAAAAGGAATAAGTGTTTTAATTTCCTCCTTTGCAAACTACTTATTCCTGAGGGGAGGAGGGGGATTCTGAGGGGGTAGGGGGCCTGAATGAGGGATTTGAAGGGGCAGGGGGCCTAATTGGGAAGTCTGAGAGGGGAAGGGACACTGGGCGGTGGTCTAAGGGGTTAAGAGGCTGAAGAGACCTTGGATCAGGGCACCTGTGAGTTGTGGAGGTGATTTACACATTATTTATGGGTGGAGTGGTGATGCCTCTCTTTGGTGAGGGTTTGTGGTGTTCCCTGGTCAGTGGGGGTGGGGGGAAACCATTTTACTTTTTGGGGGGAAGGGGGATTGTCTCTGAGAGTGAAAGTCGGGGTGCTCTTTAAAAATGGTGCCATGAATTTTGAACATCAGTGCTGGCTGGAGTAAATCACAATATCACATATTCGCATCTTTCAGGTGGTGAATCCCAGCTGACAGCTATTCCCAGCACCAGTGGGAAACTCTTCTGTGTTCCTGCCAGCATGGGCACTTTGCATGAAAACAGAAGAATTCCGCCAAATATTTCAGTCTGTGAGTTTTCATCAGAAGTGGAGCAAGCTAGAAATTTCATACGTTTGAGTAAGTGAAAGTGGGAAGGATGAAGAAAAGGCTCAAAACCTATTCCATTTCCAATGTTTCTCATTCTGATGAAAGGCCATGGACTAAAAATTTAACTCCCCACAGGTGTTGTCTGACCTGTTAAGTATTTCCAGCATTTCCTACCTTAAATCTTCCTTTGATCGAAAGAAGCACTTTTTTTAATACAGTCCCAAGAGGAGTGTGTTCATACATCAAAACATACATAGAAAATAGAAGCCAGAGTATACCATTTGGCCCTTCAAGCTTGATTTTCATAGTTGATCATCAAATTCAATACCCTGATCCTGCCCTCCCCCTATATCCCTTGATTGCTTTAGCCCCAAGAGCGATATGTATTTCCTTCTTGAAATCACACATTTTGGCCTCAGCTACTTTCTGTGGTAGTGAATTCCACGCATTCACCGCCCTCTGGGTGAAGAAGTTTTCCTTCATTCCAGCCTGAAAACTATGGTCCCCAGTTTTGGGACTTCCCCACCATCAGGAACATTCTTTCTGAATGTATCCTGTCTAATTCTGTTAGAATTTTGTAAGTTTCTATGAAATCCCCTCTCCAATGAATATATTCATAACCGACTTAGTCTCTCCTCATATGACAGCCCTGCCATCCCAGGAATCAGCCTGATAAACCTTGCTATACTCTATAGTAAAAACACCCTTCCTTAAATAAGGATACCAAAACTGCACACAATATTCCACGTGCAGCCTCACCAACACTCTATACAATTGCAGTAAAACATTCCTATTCCTATAATTAAATCATTTTGCTATGAAGGCCAATGTACCATTTGTCTTCTTTACTGCCTGCTGTACCTGTGCAATCACCTCCAGAGACTGATGCATGAGGACAGAAAGTGCTCACTGAGTATCCATCGCTCTCAATTTACACCCATTCAAATAACCTGCTTTCATATTTTTCTTATTGGAGTGGATAACCTCACATTTATCCACATTACACTGCATCTGTCATGCAGGTGTCCACACACTCAGCCTGTCCAAATCGCGCTGAAGCATCTCTGTGTCCTCCTCATAAATCACCCTCCCACCCAATTTTGTATCATCTGCAAATTTAGAGATAATACGTTTAGTTCCTTTATCCAAATCATTAATAGATAATATGAACAGTCGATGTCCTTGTACAGATGGCTGTGTTACCCCACTAGGCACTATCTGTCAATCAGTAAAAATCCCAATAATACCAACTCTATGTTTCCTGTCTGTTAACCAGCATTCAGCATTCCGGAAGTAAAACTGGAAAAAGGGTCTGCTTCTGAAGAGGATAACCTTTGGAATAATCTGTTATATTTCATGATCTTGAATATTTTTGTGCAAATGAGCACAAATAGCTATCCCCAGAGAATATAGTAGCTGCCTTATGCTTTAACAGTTCGATGCCCTGACCCTGGCCTGTTAAGCAAACTCTCTGCTCACTCCTCCCTTCATTGTGGATTGGAATCATTTTTCATATTTCTCTAATTAATCACAACAGGGTAAACAATTAAAGACTGCAGACGTCATAATTTCCTGAGTCTGACCATGTCTGTTCTTGATTCTCCCATATCATTCTTCTCCCACCTCTCAGCATTCCTAAACAGGATATAAGCAGGCTCGTCATCTGATATACCATCCCTTTCTAGCCATTAACTTCCAACCCCCCTTATCTCTTGATTTATCATATTCACTCTAGCTTCCAGTAGGTCAACTAAATATGTTTTCTCATCATCACCCATTCTAACTCATGTTTTTTTTTAATGGGTTGAGGACTTTGACCTTCTGTCGGTTTTTGCTTTCTGCTGAGAAGTGCAGACTTACAAGATATGTCAGGGCAAAATTAGACTGTGTGTTAGGATATTCCTCTTTCCCAGAGAATACTATACATCTGAGAATAGACTGCTTGTACGTGCAGCGGATGCCAAATTGCCAAATACCTTCAAGTGAGAGCTGGATCTGTTTCTGGAGAGAGCAGAGATCCAGGTCAGTGATCTCTTGGACTTGTTTAGGTTCCCTTAGGAGGTTGGAGGGGAACTTCTACTTTCATCGGCTTTGGCTTAATCTAATTTTTCACCTTTCCATTGAGATTACTGACTTCAGCAAGGCAAGGGTATGTCCACATTTAACACATGGGACAAGACTCGGTTTTTCTCATGTCTGTTAATTTTATATACATTAAGATAAGAGGTATACTCAATGGACTGTACTGTAGGATGTCATCAGATCTGTGCATGCAGTGGTATCATTTCTTGAGGACAGATTTGTGAGGCCTGTAGTTCACTCATGGGTGTGAATATTGCATTATTGAGCAAGAGGTGAGTCACAATCAATTAGTGCAAGAAACTACCCTCACCTGTTCTGCAGGATCTAAAAGAAGGGATGGCGGACTGGTATATTAAAAGTTTCATGGTCAATGCAGGTGATTATAGACCATTTGCACAATAGTGCAGTTGCAACCCTTGTGATTCATGAACTGAAGAAGTTAGCATGTGATGTGAATGTAGTCAGTGAGGTCTAACATTGGGTTAAATCCTGCATTTTTTACTGTGTTTATGCACAAACTCCAGAGGTCTTTCTTGTGCCTCCCAGTTGTCCCTGAGTTAAATGTTTGCCCCAACAAAAATGGCAATCATCCCTTTTTTAAATCCATTCCTGGGATTTGGGCATCACCGACAAGGTTTTTGAGAAGTAAGTGATGAACCATCTTCTTAAACTTCTGCAGTCCATGTGGTATAGGTACACTCACAGAGTTATTAAGAAAGGAGTTTTAGAATTTTGACCCTGTAGAGTGAAGGAACGGTAATATATTTCCAAGTGATGATTATGTGTGATTTGGAGGGAAACTTGCAAGTGGTGGTCTTTCCATATGCCTGCTGCCCTTATTCTTCTAACATCGTCAAGGTTATGGGTTTGGAAGGGAATGTCTGAAGTGAGTGTGATATAAAGGGGGCATGGCTTGTCTTCCTCCTAATGCTCCAGCACTGAAATGGAATTCTCCACAGGACTGTAACCCTTCAAGCCTGAAAAGGCTAGCTCAAAATACACAGCCAGAAATTTGGGGTGCAGTCAGGAACATTGAAACATATGAGCAGAGCAGTAATGTGACGATGTTTGCTGGTTCTCAGAAGCCCTTCTCCTATACGTCTATAGCCATTCTGTTTATCGGTATTTTTTTCTGTGTGCTGTGGCTTTGGTTATCTTGGCTCAGTAAAAATGAAAGACTGTTACTGGACTCCCATGACTATAGAAAGGAAATCCTGCTGGATTCCTGAGGCTAACTGCAGGAACCTTAATGACAATAGCATCTGTAGTGTGGCCTGGCATTGTCTGCAAAACAAGATAAATATTAATTGCCAATGACTGGAACACTCAACTCATTAGTATTTTCTCTGGACTGTGGCCAAGTTACTCACAAGAAGGTCATTTGGGCAAAATGTCAATAGAGAAACCGATTTTAACACATGTCTACTTCAAATATTATTTTGACCATTGGGTAGATCAGTCATGGCATTGATTCTGACACATCAGGGGACAGGTAGGACTTGGCACAAAGTATGCGGGGAGCACACCAGAGATGGTCTTTTACCTTGCTTTGCATTTCTGAGTATGACATCTCTAAATGTGACATTGTGAGTTTGTCAATAATTTTTAACAGTGCTTAGGACAAGCAAACTTATTTCCATAAAAGGACAGGGAATTATTTTGGAACCACATTGCATGCAATATCCCACCAAACATTGTCTCTTCTAGTCAGAGTAATTATGCGCAAACGATTCAATTACAATACAATCACCTGTACAGGTACAAAAATGTTTTTACTTCAATGGTCTGTCATTAATTCAAATTTGGAATACCATTTTTGTGTTTAATGTTGTACTTATTGTCTTGCTGCAATGGGAAAAAAAATACATTTACAATTCCTTGAGTATTAACCTTTCTAAGGAATTGTGGAAAGTGGGCTGCTTATCTCCCAGAGAGTAACTCCATTTGGCTCTGTGTTACATCTTCAATACAGTAATCCACATCTTCTACTATTTAGAAGGACAAGGGGAACAATCTGTGGGGCACCACACACCCCTTCATTGTCATTGGATCAAAATCATAAAACTCCCTTCCTAGTTGGTGCACCTACTGACAGCAGCTGTTCAAGAAGCCAGCTCACCACCACCTCCTGAAAGACAATCGGGGATGGGCAACAAATCACCAACAATGCCCACATCCCATGAAGAATAAAAAATGTGAGCATATATGATTATGGCACCTTCTGTTTCTCTTCACTTGATAGACCAGCCAACATCTCCAGGGAAACATATTACTGAAAAATACAGTGACATGGAATGGGACATTATAGGAACATGGGACTCAGGAGCAGGAGTAGGCCATTTGGCCCTGTGATGTTGTTCTGGCATTTATTAAGATCATGGCTGATAAGGTTGTGGTCTCAATACCACTTTCCTGTTTGCGCTGATAACTCTTGATTCCCTTATCTATCAAAATTCTATCCAACTCAGCCTTGAATAAATTTAATGATTCAGCCTCCACTGTTTTGTGGAGAAGAGAATTCCACAGACAAACGACTCTAAAAGAAAAAAATTCTCCACATCTCCATCTTATAAGGGAGAAGGCATTGTAGCACAGTGGTTAGCACTGCAGCCTCACAGCTCCAGGGACCTGGATTCAATTCCTGCTTGAGTCACTATCTGTGTGGAGTTTACACAGTCTCCCTGTGTCTGCGTGGATTTCTTTGGGTGCTCCGGTTTCCTCCCACAGTCTAAAGATGTGTGGGTTAGATACTTTGGCCATGCTCAATTGCCCTCAGTGTCCCATGATGCATAGGTTAGAGGGATTAACAGGGTAAATATGTGGGGATACGGGAATAGGGCCTGGGTGGGATTGTTATCAGTCCAGATTTGATGGGCCAAATGGCCTCCTTCTGCACTGTAGGGCTTCTATGATTCTATAATTCAATTCTTAAACTGTGTCCCCAGGATCTAGTCTCCCCCCACAAGAGCAAACATTCTTCAGTTTCCACTCTATCAAGTGCCATTAGGATCTTATACATTTCAATAAGATCACCTCTGGTTCTTCTGAACTCCAATGAGAACAGGCCTAAACTGTTGAATCTTTCTTCATAAGATTATCACTTCATCCCAGGAATCAACCTAGTAAACACCAAGAGAACATTCAGCTTTCCCTCCAGGTTACACAGCTGTCTGAATTTAGCAAATATTTCCATATTTTTATCACTGCTGAATCAATATCCAGGAAAATCCTCTCACTCATGGAAGCATCATCACCACAAAGACAGTAGTGATTCAACAAGAAGGCCCTCTTCCACTTTCTCAAGGCAAACTATGGATGGAAAAAAGATGGCAACCGACATACTAATGTATATGAATATCCCATGAATAAATATTTTGAAAATATCTCTTTCCTCCAATCTTTTGTATTTTATATCAAATTGTCTTAAACTATCTAATTTAATTTTAGTGGTGGTTCCTTTTTTTCATCCCCTGTTTTTGCCTTCTCCAGTGTTTGGTGAGGATGTTAAAGCAAGAGCTTGTTTCTGTGTTTCCACAATTATCTCTGAGTCAGAAGTTTGCAAGTTTAAAATCCTGCTCCCAGGCTTGAACTCATGACTTTGGATGATTAGGTCAGTGCAATGCTGCAGGAGTAACACATTGTCAGGTGTTCCACCTTTCATTTGAGATACAAAACTGAGGAAACATCTGCTCTCTCAGTTTGACCTAAATGATCTATGACACTATTTCAAAAGAGGGGAGAAATTACCCCCGGTGACATAGCCAACATTATCCCAAAACCAACAACATAAAAAACATTTTATCTGGCTATTATCATGTTTTGGGATCTTGCTGTGTACAATTTGGCTGCATAATTTCCATTACAACAGTGACTACATTTCAAAGTAGCTGCAAAGTGCATTGTGATATCCTCAGATCATGAGAAGTGTTGTATCAATACAAGTCTTTCTTCCTTGTACTTCAGCAGCAACCTCAGACTCCTTCAAGAACATTTTCCAAACCCACAACCTATTCCACTTTGAAAGGGAAGGACAGTCGATGCATGGGAACACCATGACCTACAAGTTCCTTTTCAAACCATACACCATCCTAGAGCGGCATTGCTGTTTCTTTAATCTCACTGGCTCAACATCCTGGAAATCTCTCCCTGACAATAACTAAGCGGTTCAAAATCTGGCTCACCACCACCTTCTCAAAGTCAATACAAGATGGTCAACAAATACTCGCCTACCCTCGTGATGTCCACATGCTGTGAAAGGATTTTAAAAAGGGCGTATCAACTCCTGTCACATTGAACTGTGAAATTGAATTCAATAAATTAAATCTATCTGATATCTTGTCGCTGACACTACAAGAACAGCTCATGAAAGCTGCCAAATTACTGTGTGAACTTAATTTATTCACTGTTGACTTTCCAAAATGAAAGTACTGAACCCCACTACCGATGCTAACCAACATTTTCTTTGAAAGATCATAAGAGAACCACAATGTTCAATTGACATTTAATGCCTTCTGAGGCAGCTGACAAGCCATTGAATTTATTATTTCTTTAAGCAACGACGATTTGTCGTTGAATTCAATAATTGTTGCAAATGTAAGACAGAAAAATTACATTCATACAAAAATTGTTAGTTATTTCCTACAATAGCCTTTTCCATATTTGAAATCCATGTTTCTCTTTCTCACTAAGTTTTCGATTACAATGTTATTTTTATATGAGAAGGCCCTCTCCACACTAATTCTCTTTCCTCCTTTAACTTACTTTAAGCAAGCCTTTGTCCATCTGTCCTAATGAATCCTTCTTTTACACACTGAAAATCTTTGAGTGCGCTCCTATGAAGCACTTTAAAGACACTAAATATATGCAGCTTGTTTTGTAACTGCCCTCTCACAATAAACAATTGTGTGCGATATTTACTGGTGTGCTGTTTCTGGCACAATTCAGAATTTCCACTCTAGACATCAAATACCAGACATCACACTTTGTTCCAGAAACAGAGGATTTTTCTTGCGTACAAATGCATATCACTGACCTGAGAATCTGAAAGTTCAAAGTAATTTGCTGACCTCTAAATGACTTCAGATAGGTTTCACAATTTACAGCTTACAAATTGCTATAATTATCAGGGATCTCTCAGGAAATACTTGAGAAGCAGTCTTAAAAGGGAAAGCCAAGTTCAGAAAAAAAAACTCGCCTTTCTGTAGGACCTTCCAAAACCTCAGGGCATCCTTAAGAACTAATTAAATATTTATGATGTGTGGACAGTACTATAATGTAGAGAAATCTAACAGCCAGTTTAGGTACAGCAAGCAATTTAAAATGACCAGATAATCTGTTATAGCAAGCTTGGTGAATGTAACATAGAAATGTAGGAACATAGAAGACAGGAGCAAGAGGAGGCCATTTGGCCCTTTGAGCCTGCTCTGCCATTCATTACGATCATAGCTGATCGTCCAACTCAATGGTCTAATCCTGCTTTCTCCCCATAACCTTAGAAACCATATTGGCCAGGACATTGAGGAGTCCCTGCTTTATTTGAATAAAACAGAGGATATTTGATATCTGTCTGAAGGGGTTCTTGATTTAACATCTCACCTGCAAAATAGCAGAGTGTGCGTTATGCATTTTATACACTAGTCTGATTAGGCCTAAATAACCCATGACTTAGAGACAAGCGGACTACCCACTGAAACATCACAACCCTGTTCCAGATTCCACGTGACTCAAGTATAAGATTTTAGTCTAGGAACCACAGATGCTTAAAAAAAGGGGTTTGAAGTTGTGGATGATTTAAGAATAGTTTATTATAAATCAACAGTGTTATGCCAAAGTGCTAGGTCAAAGCCAGCATGGATGATAGAACATAGAACATAGAACACTACAGCACAAACAGGCCCTTCGGCCCACAAGTTGCGCCGACCACATCACCTACCAACCTACAGACCTATCTATAACCCTCAATCTCATTAAACCCCATATACTCATCCAGAAGTCTTTTAAAAGACCCCAGCGAGTTCGCCTCCACCACCACTGACGGCAGCCGATTCCATTCACTCACCACCCTCTGAGTGAAAAACTTACCCCTAACATCACTTCTGAACCTCCCTCCCCGCACCTTAAATCTGTGTCCTCTCGTAGCGACCATTTCAAACCGGGGAAATAGCCTCTGAGAGTCCACCCTATCTATTCCTCTCAACATTTTGTAAACTTCTATCAGGTCGCCTCTCAACCTTCGTCTCTCCAGGGAAAAGAGTCCCAGCTCCCTCAACCTAACTTCATAAGGCATGCCTCCCAGTCCAGGCAACATCCTTGTAAATCTCCTCTGCACCCTTTCATTAGCTTCTACATCTTTCCTATAGTGAGGCGACCAGAACTGCGCACAATACTCCAAATGAGGCCTGACAAGGGTCTTATAAAGTTCCAGCATTACCTCCCGACTCCTAAACTCAATCCCTCGATTAATGAAGGCCAGTACACCATACGCCTTCTTGACCACCTCCTCCACCTGCGAGGCCGATTTAAGAGTCCTGTGGACCCGGACCCCAAGATCCTTCTGCTCCTCAACACTACTCAGACTTCTGCCCTTAATAGTGTACTCGTTCATCCCGTTGGTTCTGCCAAAATGGACGACAACACATTTATCCGCGTTGAAGTCCATCTGCCACTTCTCCGCCCAGTCCTGCATCCTATCTATGTCCTGCTGCAACTTTTGCCATCCTTCCAGATCATCCACAACACCACCGACCTTCGTGTCATCAGCGAACTTACTTACCCATGATGTTGAAGAACATGATGTTGAAGAACATAAGAACATAAGAACATAAGAAATAGGAGCAGGAGTAGGCCATCTAGCCCTTCGAGCCTGCCCCGCCATTCAATAAGATCATGGCTGATCTGTCGTGGCTCAGTTCCACTTTCCCGCCCTCTCCCCATAACCCTTAATCCCCTCTCTTATCAAGAACCCATCAACCAGCTTCTTAAAAATATTTAGCGAGGCAGCCTCCACCACTTCAACGGGCAGAGAATTCCAGAGATTCACCACCCTTTGAGTGAAGAAGTTCCTCCTCAACTCCGTTCTAAACCGCCTCCCCTTTATCTTGAGGCTGTGCCCCCTAGTCCTATTATCATTTCTGAGCGGGAAGAGTCTCTCCACCTCTATCCTATCCATCCCATTCATCATCTTATACGTCTCAATGAGATCTCCCCTCATTCTTCTAAACTCTAACGAGTACAAGCCTAGTTTATTCAGCCTCTCCTCATAGCTCAACCCCCTCAACTCCGGTATCAGCCTAGTAAACCTCCTCTGCACTCCCTCCAAGGCCAAAATATCCTTGCGCAGGTGCGGCGCCCAAAACTGCACACAGTACTCCAGAATTCTCCGCTGTCTGAAGTTTTCTTTCTCCCACCAGCTTCCGTTACTTCTGGCTACAGGTTTCATCGATTCTGAATATCAACAAATGCCTTAGTCACATGACTCTTTCTTTTGCACTTTGTAGATGCTCAAAAAAAATTATTTGTAAATGTACCAAGAACAAAAGACCGTGAACGTTGGAAACATCTTAGGAATGAATATTGACATTCAGTATTATGGCTGGAAACTAGAATTGGAAAAAATATATAAACGTTTCCATATTTTTGTCATGATTTATTCGTTTAAACTCTTTCCCTCATCTCTGTTTGTGATTTATCCATTTAATGGAAAAACAAAAGCATAAACAATGGAAGATTTGGAATGACTTATGTTCTGTTAGTTGAATAATTGTTTCGCGATTAAGCTTGAAAGCAGATAGGTAGAGGATTATGCATAAATTCCATTCTTGTCTACAAATTCCTTGCATTGTCTCATTTTATGCTCCCTGGATAGGCTGTTAAAAGAGAGAGATTATAGTACTTGTTCCCGTAGGCCATGCCAAGTTAAAGTATGTCCCAAAAAGTTTAACGTCAATTCAGAACTTCTGAAGTGTAATTAATACTATACTGTAGGAAACACAAGAGCCATATTACACACAGCAAACTCCCATGATCAGTGATGTGATCATGGCCACATATCTAGTTAAGTGGCTTTGCTTGATGAATAAATATTCGTTAGGACAATAAGGGGAACTCCTCTACTGCTTGTCAACCAGGGCCTTGAGATCTTTTACTTCCCCATATAATTTAATAATGCAAGTTCTTTCCCTGCTCCTTTAATGGGATGAGATACATTTGAGAGGAAAGCTTCATTTTAACGAGTTGCTATTTCAGCATTAGTTAAACTTAACTGATATGGATCAACGTCTTCCTCAATAAGTGAGAGAAGATGAAGCAAGACAGCAGCTGAAAGGATCCAGGACTGAGTTACACGGAAAGGAGAAATTTGTGGAAAAAAGCTTCAAGTTTAATATCCAAACTAAAAAATAATAAGAGTTTAAAATTTATTTATTAGTGTCACAAATAGGCTTACATTAACACTACAATGGAATTATTATGAAAATTCCCACATCACCACACTCCACCACCACCTGTTTAGGTGCACAGGGGGAAAATTTAGGATGGCCAATGCATTTAACCAGCATGTCTTTTGGACTGTGGGAGGAAACCAGAGCACCTGGAGGAAATCCATGTAGACATGGGGAGAACATGCAGGCTCTGCAAAAGCAGTCACCTGAGGCCAGAATTGAACCCGGGTCCCTGGCACTGGGGCCAGATGAAATACATCCAAGGATACTGCAGGAAGTGAGAATGGAAATCGAAGGGATGCAGGCCATAATCTAGACTCAAGAGAAGTGACAGAGGACTGGAGAATTACAAGTGTTACACCACTGTTCAAAAATGTTTGTAAGGATTGGCCCTGCAATTACAGGCTAGTCAGCTTAACATCAGTGGTGGGCAAGCTTCCAGAAACAATTATTTAGGACAGAATTAGTAATCACATGGGGAAAAAAAAATGGGCTGGTTAGGAAGAATTGGCATTGACTTCCAAAGGGGAAATCATGTTTACTAACTTGCTGGAGTTTTTTGAGGGAGTAATGGAGAAGGTTGATGATGGTAATGCTGTTGACGTGTTATACATGGACTTTCAGAAAGCATTTGATGCATGCCACACAACAGTATTCAGGAGTGTTTTTATAATCTTACTCAGAGAGGAATGCTGTGATCAGATTAATTGCAGTCACCTTCAGGCCAAATTTGTTACCTTGCTTTTATAACAATTGGTGCCATTCAATCATTTGTGGTGAAGTCATCATTATGTTATTAGACTAGTTATCCAATGGCCTGGACTAACAATTATTTATAGCACAGAAATGGACCTTTGGGCACAACTGGCCCTCACTGGCATCTTTGTTTCATTTATCTACTTCTCTTCTTAAAGTCAAAGAGTCATTATAACACAAATGAACATGCCAGGAAAATGGACATGCAATCCCTGCGCAGTTTAACTAATATGTGACTCCAATCATATACCGAGTGATTGATTCTTAACTGTCTTTGATATGGCTCAGCAAACCATAATCAGAGCAATGAAGGACTGACATTAAAACGGCCTTGCCAATGAGATCCACATCTTGAGAATGAATAAACACACAAAAAAAGTTTGTGTCGTAGTCTCATTAAGTAAGGATAATATATACTTAATCACTGAATATATTTAAGTCACGGGTAGATAGGTTTTTGATAAACAAGGGAATTAAGGGTTATGGGGAGAAAGCGGGAAAGTGGAACTGATCCACTTAAGATCAGCCATGATCTTATTGAAAGGCAGGGCAGGCTTGAAGGGCTAGGTAGCCTACTCCTGCTCCTATTTCTTATGTTCTTAATAGATTGGGGTCTATTTTGGCAATTAAATCAAATTTTATTTCACCAGTTTCTCCAATCTCTACTCAGAATTGTAAGTCTTTCTCCCTACAATCATGTTACATTTCTTCTCCTTTCTAGATCATCAACACACTACAGAAATTGTTCAGGTATATTCCCTTAAAAGGAAAAGTAGGACAAACAAATCTGAGCACGCTGAATGATGATAAAGGAGATTGAGATTAAGATAAGGAAGAAAAAGTGTATCATGTAGAAAATACAGTTGAGAACCAAGCGGGATGCAGAAGCTTCGGAAGGAAGGCAAAAAAGCAAAGAGCAAAGAAAATTACAGTACAGGAACAGGCCCTTCAGCCCTCCAAGCCAGCACCAACCATGCTACCCGAATGGACTAAAACCTCCTACCCTTCTGGAACCATATCCCTGCATTCACATCCTATTCATGTATTTGTCGAGATGCCCTTTAGTCAAGTCACTATTGTATCTGCTTACACTACCTCCCCTAGCAGCACGTTCCATGTAAAAAAAAACTTGCCTCCTACATCTCCTGTAAACCTTGCCCCTCGCACCTTAAACCTATGGCATCAAGTAACTGACTCTTCTATCCTGGGAAAAACTTTGTCCATGCCTCTCATAATCTTGTAGATGTCGATTAGGTCGCCCCTCAACCTCTGTCGTTCCAGTGAGAACAAACCAAGTTTCTCCAACCTCTCCTCATAGCTAATGCCATCCATACCAGGCAGCATCCTGGTAAATCTTTTATGTACCCTCTCCAAAGCCTCCACATCCTCCAGGTAGTGTGGAAAACAGGTGCAGCCTAACTAAGTTCATAAAACTGCAACATAGCTTGCCAATTTTTAAACTCAATACCCCAGCCAATGAAGGCAAGCATGCCGTATGCTTTCTTGACTACCTTCTCCATCTGCATTGCCACTTTCAGTTACCTATGTACCTTTAGACCCAGATCCCTCAGTCTATCAATACTCTTAAGGGTTCTGCCATTTACTGTATATTCCCTATCTATATTAGAACTTCCAAAATACACTACCTTACATCTGTTCGAATTAAACTCCATCTGCCTTCTCTCTGCCCAAACCTCCAACCGATCTATATCCTACTGTACCCTCTGATGATCCTCATCACTATCCGCAAATCCACAAACTTTTGTGTCGTCCACAAACTTACAAATCAAAACAGTTATATTTTCTTCCAAATCATTGATATATATTACAAACAGCAAAGTTCCCAACACTGATCCATGAGGAAAGCCACTGTCACAGCCCTCCACTCAGAAATGCACCCTTCCACAGCTACCCTCTGTCTTCTAAGACCGAGCCAGTCCTGTATCTATCTTGCCAGCTCACCTCTGATCCCATGCCACTTTACCTTCTGCACCAGTCTACCAATGAGGGACCTTGTCAAAGGCCTTTCTGAAGTCCATGTAGACAACATCCACTTCCCTACCCTCATCAATCATCTTCGTCACTTCCTCAAAAAACTCGATCAAGTTGGTGAGGCACAGCCTCCCCTTCACAAAACCATGTTGCCTCTCGCTAATACGTCCACTTTTTTCCAAGTGGGAGTACATCCTGTCTCGAAGAATCCTCTCCGGTGATTTCCCCACCACTGATGTAAGGCTCACCAGCGGGTAATTACCTGGGTTACTCTTGCTACCTTCTTAAACAAAGAAACAATATTGGCTATTCTCCAATTCTCTGGGACCTCCCCTCTGGCAAGTGAGGATACAAAGGTTTCTCTCCAGGGCCCAGCAGTTTTCTCCCTTACTTCTCTCAGTATTCCAGGATATCTCCCATCAGGCCCTGGGAACTTGTCTACCTTAATGTTTCTCATGAACCCCAATACCTCATCCTTTTTGATCTCAACATGACTCAAACTATCTATGCATCCTTCCCCAGATTCATCATCTACCAAGTTGTTCTCTTTGGTGAATACTGACGCAAAGTACTCATTTAATAACTCACCCATTTCCTCTGGCTCTATGCATAGATTCCCTTCCCTGTCCTTGAATAGGCCAACCCTCTCCCTGGCTACCCTCTTGCTCTTTATATATGTATAAAAAGCCTTGGGACTTTCCTTAATCCTGCTAGCCAATGATTTTTCAAGACCCTTTTAGCCCTTCTTACTCCTTGCTTAAGTTTCTTCCAAATTTCCTTGTATTCCACACTTGCTTTGTGTGTTCCCAACCTCTTAGCTTTGACAAGTACTTCTTTTTTCTCTTTGACTAGGCTCACAGTATCTCTCATTATCCAACATTTCCAAACCTTGCCATACTTGTTCTTCATCCTTACAGGAATGTGCCGGTCCTGAATCCCTAGCAACTTATTCTTAAAAGTCTCCCACATGCCAGATGTTGATTTGCCCTCAAGCAGCTGCCCCAAATCTACATTCTTCAGTTCCTGCCTAATTTTGTTGTAATTAGCCTCCCCCCAATTTAGCACCTTAATGTGAGGACTATACTTATCTTTATCCATCAGTACCTTAAATCTTACTGAATTGTGGTCACTTTTCCCAAATTGCTCCCCTACTGAAAGGTCGATCACCTGGCCAGACTCATTCTCCAAAAGCAGGTCCAGTATGACCCCTTTCCTAGTTGGACTTCCTACACACTGTTTCAAGAAGCCCTCCTGGATTCTCCCATCCACCCACCACCACCACTCCCCCTCCCCCCGTTAAGTGAGACCCTGTCAACATAGAGGAAGTTAAAATCTCCCACAACAACAACCCTGTTACTTTGACACCTTGGCAAAATCTGCCTACCTATCTGTTCCTCTATCTCCCGCTGGCTGTCGGGCGGCCTATAGTAAACCTCCAACACTGTGACTACATCCTTCCTGTTCCTGAGCTCTACACAAATTCCCTCGCTGTATGATCCCTCTGAAGTGTCCTCTCACAGTACAGCTGAGAGATTCCACTTAACCAGTAGTGCAATTCCCCCACCCCTTTTACATACCCCTCTATCCTGCCTGAAACATCTGTACCCTGGAATGTTAAGCTCCCAATCCTGTCCTTCCCTTAACCAAGTCGCTGTAATGGCAACAACATCTAAGTTCTAAGTATTAATCCAAGCTCTAAGTTCATCTGCCTTATCTGTTACACTTCTTGCATTGAAACAAAAGTGCTTCAGTCCACCAAACCCTTTTCGATTAGTAACAACACCCTGCCTGTTCTTTGTCTGAGTCTTACTGGCCTTACTCTCTGCACAAAAGAGAAGCAAAGGGGAATTAAGAGAATGGCAGCCAACGTAAAAGAAAATCCCAAAGTCCTCTATGGACATATAAATAGTAAAAGGTTGGTAAAAGGAGTAGAGCCTATTAGGCACCGAAAAGGAAACGTACACATGGAGGTTGAGAGCATGGCTGAGGTATTAAATGAATACTTGTCTTCACCAAAGAGGTAGATACTACCCAGGCTATGATGATGGACCAGGAACTCTGTCCTCGGGGGGATCCAAAATTGATAAGGAGGAAGTGTTGAACCGACTGCCAGTACTGAAAGTTGACAAGGCACTGGGGCCAGATGAAATGCATCCAAGGATACTGCAGGAAGTGAGAATGGAAATTGAAGGGACGCAGGCCATAATCTTCCAGTCTCATCTAGGCTCATGGGAAGTGCCAGAGGACTGGAGAATTACAAATGTTACACCGCTGTTCAAAAATGTTTGTAAGGATAAGCCCAGCAATTACAGGCCAGTCAGCTTAACATCAGTGGTGGGCAAGCTTCCAGAAACAATTATTTAGGACAGAATTGGTAGTCACATGGAAAAAAACGTGGGCTGGTTGGGAAGAATTAGCATGGGTTTCTAAAGGGGAAATCATGTTAGCTAATTTGCTGGAGTTTTTTGAGGAAGTAACGAGAAAAGTTGATGAGGATAATGCTGTTGATGTGTTATACATGAAGTTTCAGAAAGCATTTGATACATGTCACATAACAGACTCGTGAAAAGCATTATAGTTCATGGGAAAAAAGGGACAGCAGCAACATGGACACAAAATTGGCTGAGCAATAGGAAGCAGTGTGGTGGGAGTAGGTTGAATCTAAGCATTCAAGAGAACATCAGATGATTACTTGAATAGAAACATTGTGCAAGGGTGCAAGGCTGGGGGAAGGTTTTTCATAGTGTTCCCCAACAATCATTATTGGGACATTGGCTTTTCCCAATATTAATTAATAATTTAGATTTTGGTGGGCAGGGGACAATTTTAAAGCTTGCAGATGGCACAAAGCTTGAAAGTATTGTAAACTGTGAAGAGAACAGTGTAGAGCTTCAAAAGGACATAAACAAGTTGGTGGAGTAGACAGATAGATGGCCAATGAAGGTCAATGTGAACAAGTGTAAGGTGATGCATTTTGGTAGGAAGAACATGGAAAGACAACAAAAGAAGAGGGGTAAAATTCTTAGGAGGTGCAGGAGTAAAGTGACCTGATGTTCATGTGCATCTGTCATTGAAGGTGGCATGACAGATGGAGAGCAGTTAATAAAATGTAATGGCCTAACTGTGTTAGGGATTGTGGATTTTAAACAAAAAGAAAAAGATGTGGTTTGCACAAGTAGATTCAAAGTAACACATTTATTCTCAGAGTTGTTGCCTTTACAAAGTGTGAAGTGAAACTAAACAGCAGCCTGTGAAACACCCTAATGACATCACCATCAAATCAGGTGACAAGCTCATAAAGTAATCATGCAACTACTTAAATATATAACATAAAGCATATAATATTAAGGGCATCATTAATAGGGGCATGGAGTAGAAGAGCAAGGAGGCCATGCTGAACTTATCCAAGCTATTCGTTCAACCTGGAATATTATGTACAGTCCTGGGCGTGACATTATAGAAAGGATGTGAACACATTGGAGAGTTTACAAGATTGGTTCCAGGGATGTGAAACCTCAGTTTTGAGGCAAGATTGGAGAAGTTAGGACTGTTCCCCTCGAAGAGAAGCAGTTTAAGAGGAGATTTGTTAGAGATGTTCAAAATCATGAGGGGCTGAACATAGTACATTGGAAGAAAATATTCCTGCTCTTAAAAGTTTCATAAATGAAAGGGCAGAGATTTACAAAAGAAGCAAATGTGATCCGAGAAATAACTTTTTCACACTAGTGGTTTGGGTCTGGAAAGCACTGCCTTAAAGCACGATGGACATAGGTTCAATCGAGGCATTCAAGAGACTATTAGATGATTACTTACATAGAAACAATGTGCTGGTGTTAGCGCGAGTGGGCAAAACGACCACTACGGACTCAGGGTGAAGTTCAATATTGGCACAGCTTTATTTTCTTTTATGTCGACGGAGAAGCACAGTCAGGACATACAATCGGACTGTCCCAAAAGCACTCTGCCCGTCCCTCGCAGCAGGCTATAGTTATACCTGAACTTCGGTGCAGTATGCGATTCAAATGCTAATACTTTATTTACAATATTCGACCTTAGCCATCCCATCTTGATGTTTCCAAGTGTTGAGGAAATTGTTTTAGGTGTGTGTTAATTGTTTTGTCTGATTGGTTATTTAATAGTCTAGAATCTCTGGGGTTTGAACCATGGGTGTGTCATTGATCTCAAAAGAGGTTTTGAGGGGCCAGGAATGTTTCCTTAACTATGCTAATTTTAGGTGTCTACGTGGGTTGTTTGACTGTTTTAAAAGTGCTGATTTTGATGGGGTGGAGATTTAGTTCCTGTAGGCGCCATCCTGTCCAGCTTCCCTTATGCGCTAGCCCTCATTTGCATTCTAAAAGCATGCTCTTGCCTACTGATCGGTGTCTGTTACTTTGTGATTTTTAGTGGAGAGGCTCTGAGGGTAACTTTAGTCTGCTTCCATTTTGTGTGCCCAATTTCATAAAGTTTGTTGTCCAACAACACTGGGATAAAAGGTAAAGACAGCTTATTACTTGAATGGGTGTAAATTGAGAGAGGTGGATACTCAACAAGACCTTGAAGCCCTCGTGCATCTATTGCTGAAAGTAAGCAGGTAAATACATTAGTAAAGAAGGCAAGGAATTTATTGACCCTCATAGTGAAAGGATTTGAGTATAGGGATAGGGATGTTTTGCTGCAATTGTATAAGGGATTGGTGAGACCACACATGGAGTATTGCATTGCAGTTCTGGAATCCTTATCTGAGGAAGGATGTTCTTGCTACCAAGGGAGTACAGTGAAGTTTTACCAGGTTGATTCCTAGGATGGCAGGTCTGTCATTTGAGGAAAGATGAAGTCGGTTAGGATTATATTCACTGGAGCTTAGAAGAGTGAGAGAATCTCATAGAAACTTATAAAATTCTAATAGGGTTAGACAGAGTAAGTAGTCCTCACAACTCCAGGTGAAAGTCCAACAGGTTTCATTGGTAGCATGAGTTTTCGGAGTGCTGCTCCTTCAACAGGTGAGTGTAGAATTTGTTTCTCGTCCAGATATGTGGAACAGCCATGGGGACCAAATTCACACCTTAATAGGCCAACACCTTCATGCATAGGTTCAAACAAGGCTTCTTCACTGCCCAAGACCTTCAACTAATGCTATACACTTCTTCCTTTTCATTTTCTTCCTTTGGATACATGGCAAACAATCACTGAAACAACTATATCATGACATCAACAAGTTCCACCCCACCATCAGACTCACTATGGACTACTGTCCGGAATCGGTTGCATTCTTGAACACACGCATCTCCATCAAGAATGGTCACCTCAGCACTTCACTATACCAGAAGCCCATGGATAACCTTACAATCCTCCACTTCTCCAGCTTCCACCCTAAACACATTAAAGAAGCCACATACAAACATAAGAACATAAGAAATAGAAGCAGGAGCAAGCCATCTAGCCCTTTGAGCCTGCCCCGCCATTCAATAAGATCATGGCTGATCTGAAGTGGATCAGTTCCACTTTCCCACTTTCTCCCCATAACCCTTAATCCCCTTGCCTACCAAAAACCTATCTTCCTGCGTCTTAAATATATTTAGCGAGGTGGCCTCCACCACTTCAACGGGCAGAGAATTCCAGAGATTCACCACCCTTTGAGTGAAGAAGTTCCTCCTCAACTCTGTTCTAAACTGCGCCCCCCCCTTATCTTGAGACCCTCTACAGACAAGCCCTCCATATACACAGGATCTGCTCAGATGAGGAGGATTGCAACAGACACCTACATACACTGAATGACGCCCTCATAAGAACAGGATATGGTGCTCAACTCATCGATTGGCAGCTCTGATGCGCCACAGTGAAAAATTGCACCAACCTCCTCAGAAGACAAACATGAGCACGGCGGACAGAAAACCCTTTGTTGTCCAGTACTTCCCTGGAGGGTAGAAGCTATGACATCCTCTCCGGAGCCTTCAACATGTCATCAATGAAGACGAAGATCTCAATATGGCCAGCCCCACACCCGTACTAGTCACATCCTTATTGGATTTCTATGAGGATGTGACTAGTGCGGTAGACAGAGGGGAACCGGTGGATGTGGTGTTTCTCAATTTTCAAAAGGCGTTTGATAAGGTGCCTCACAAAAGGTTGCTTCAGAAGGTTAGGGTGCATGGAGTTGGGGGTAAGGTGTTAGCGAGGATAGAGGATTGGTTGTCTAATAGGAGGCAGAGAGTTGGTATCAGTGGGTGCTATTCTGATTGGCGGCTGGTGACTAGTGGATTGCCACAGGGATCGGTGCTGGGGTCTCAGCTATTTACCATTTATATAGATGATCTGGAGGAGGGGGCTGAGTGTAGGGTGACAAAATTTGCTGATGACAGGAAAATGAGTGGAAAAGCAAATTGTGCGGATGGTGTGGAAAGTCTGCAGAGGGATCTGGGTAGGCTGAGGGAGTGGGCAAGGGCCTGGCAGATGGAGTACAATGTTGGCAAGTGTGAGGTTATCCACTTTGGCATAAATAATAGTAGGAGGGATTACTATTTAAAGGGCGAAAAGCTGCAGCATGCTGTGGTGCAGAGGGACCTGGGGGTCCTTGTGCATGAGTCTCAAAAACCCAGTCTGCAGGTGCAGCAGGTGATCAAGAAGGCGAATGGAATGCTGGCCTTTATAGCGAGGGAGATAGAATATAAAAGCAGGGAGGTCTTGCTGCAACTGTACAGGGCACTGGTGAGGCCGCAGCTGGAGTACTGTGTGTAGTTTTGGTCGCCGCACTTGTGCAAGGATATTTTGGCCTTGGAGGGAGTGCAGAGGAGGTTCACAAGGCTGATACCGGAGATGAGGGGGTTGGACTATGAAGAGAGACTAAATAGACTGGGTCTATATTCGTTGGAGTTTAGAAGGATGAGGGGGGATCTTATAGAGACGTATAAGATAATGAAAGGGATGGATAGGGTAGAGGTAGAGAGATTCTTCCCGCTTAGAAAGCATAGTAGGACTAGAGGGCACAGCCTCAAGATAAGAGGGTGTGGCAGTTTAGATCGGAGTTGAGGAGCAACTTCTTCACTCAAAGGGTGGTGAATCTCTGGAATTCTCTGCCCATTGGAGTGGTGGAGGCTACCTCGCTAAATATATTTAAGGCACGGGTAGATAGATTTCTGATAGACAAGGGAATTAAGGGTTATGGGGAGAGAGCGGGAAAGTGGAACTGATCCACTTCAGATCAGCCATGATCTTATTGAATGGCGGGGCAGGCTCGAAGGGCTAGATGGCCTACTCCTGCTCCTATTTCTTATGTTCTTATGTTCTTACTACTTGCCTTCAAATAACTGCACAACCTCAAACAGACCATTGTCCACAGCAAACTACCCAGCCTTTATGGGAACAGTGACTATGACACCACACAACCCTATCACAGCAACCTCTGCAAGACATGCTGGATCATCGACATGGATGCCATCATCTCACGTGAGAACATCATCCATCAGATGCATGATACATACTTTTGTGACTCGACCAACATTTTTCTACCTGATATACTGCAGGAAAGGATGTACCGAGGCATAGTACATTGGGGAGAGCGTGCAGACACTACGACAGCGGGTGAATGAACACCGCTCGACAGTCACCAGGCAGGAGTGTTCCCTTCCAATTGGGGAACACTTCAGTGGTCACAGACATACAGTCTCTGATCTTCAGGTAAGCATTCTCCAAGGCAGCCTTCACGACACACGACAACGCAGAATCGCCAAACAGAAACTGATAGCTAAGTCCCGCACACATGAAGACGGCCTCAATTGGGGCCTTGGGTTCATGTCACACTATCTGTAACCCCCCACGACTTGCTTGAACTTACAAAATCTCACTAACTATCCGGGCTGGAGACAGTTGACACCTCTTTAACCCTCTCTCCATTCACATTGTCTGCACCTGTAAATACTTGATTACCTGTGAAGACTCGCATTCTAACCAATATCTTGTAATTGAGTTTGTGTCCATATATGCCCTGTTTGTGAAACAAATCCTGCGCTCACCTGATAAAGGAGCGGCGCTCTGAAAGCTTGTGCTACCAAATAAACCTGTTGGACTTTAACCAGGTGTTTTGAGATTATTACTGTGCCTACCCCAGTCCAATGCTGGCAACTCCACATCAAGGTTAGATGGGGTAGATTCAGAAAGAATGATCCCAATGATGAGGGAGTCCAGAACTAGGGGTCATAGTTTGAGAACAAGGGGTGAGCCTTTTAGAACTGAGGCGAGGAGAAATTTCTTCACTCAGAAGATGGTAGAATTCACTACCACAGAATGCATTTGAGGCTAAAGCTTTGTTTGATTTCAAGAAGAAATTAGATATAGCTCATAAAGTAAAAGAATCAAGGGGTATGGGAGGAAAGGGGAATCAGGATATTAAATTCAATGATCAGCTATGATCAAAATGAATGGCGGAGCGGCCCCAAAAGGGCCAAGTGGTCTGCTCCTGCTTCTAGTTTCTATGGTTCTATGTAAAGGCAGGGGAATATTACTAAGTCATGAATCTTATTTGGAAGGCCAGTGAAGACACAATGGTCCAATTGGCCTCTTTCTGTGCCATAATAATTGTGTGATTTTGTGACGTGACTCGGACTGAGAGGACAGGTGTTCTATTTGTAGGCCTTGAATGATGGAATTCCAGACCAAAGGAGGCATAAGTGGGGAATCTGGCATATGTCTCCCTACAATGTATTGATAAATAACGCAATCAATGCAGCTGTCATCATGTTTAAAATACCTTTTCACATCAGTCTAGCCTTTAAATGTGCAAAGAGTCAAATAAAACAGATAAGTTATATCAATTCTCCACAGAATTGTAAACAAGTATGAGCAAGGCTAAAAAATGTCAATGCGTGGGCCCATTGAGGAAGTGGCACTTCTGCCTTAATGAGCCACCCCAGTCTCAGTTGTGTGGAAACTACTATATTACTCAACGCCTTCGCTGTTTCCAGATGTGCTTGATTCTCAAGGGCATCAGAGAGAATACAGGAAAGCCAAAAAATCAAACATACATCTGTCCAGTTGCTAAGCAGGCTCAGTTATATTGAACAACAACTTGCATTTATGTAGCACTGCAAATGCAGTTAAATGTCTCTAGGTATTTCATAGGAGTGTTACCAAATACCAAGGAAATATTGGGACATGTCCTGACATATACTGAGAGGTTGATCAAAGATGTAGGTTTTAAGGTGCGTCTTAAAATGAGCAGAGAAAGTTAGAGGACTAAAGTGGTTTAGGGAGGCAATTCCGAGCTTGGGCCAAAACAGGAAACCCATTAAATATCTTAAGAACATAAGAACTAGGAGCAGGAGTAGGCCACCTGGCCCCTCAAGCATGCTCAGCCATTCAATAAGATCATGGCTGATCTTTTTGTGGATTCAGCTCCACTTATCCGCCCGCTCACCATAACCCTTAATTCTTTTACTGTTCAAAAATTTATCTATCCTTGCCTTAAAAACATTCAATGAGATAGCATCAACTGCTTCACTGGGCAGGGAATTTCACAGATAACTTTGTTCCTTTATTATTCTCTTCCACACAGACTACAATAAACTGGGGTGAGATTCAGCAGATGGTGAGGACATCACAGATGAATGATTATTTGGGAATCCTCGGCACTGAATGCTCATATTTAGCAGCATATTGAGCATTTCTAATAACACTGCTGAACCTTGTCCATACCTGAATGCTACACACATGCATAGTTCATTTGTTAGACTTGATTGAGAGAAATAATTCCACCTGGTCCAGGGGTATCAGAACAAGATGACACAAGACCTTAAAATTAGATCTGGGTAGTCTGGAGATTGTATCAAGAAGTAATCTTCAAGCTCTCATACTTCATATTTTAACCTTCATACTATCCCCAGAACTCTCCCAAAATATAGGTTGACAGGGTTTTGTTAAGCAACAGTTATAGAAACAAAGCAAGTAAGTGGAGTTAAATATAGATCAGCCATGACCTGTTTGTCAGACAGTGCAGCTCAACAGTTAACAAAGCCTACTGCTGTTCTTATGTTTCTCTGTAACAGTGGGGATCACTAGACAATCATTAAAACAGTAACCCAGACTAACAATTTTACTTCCTTTAAGACTGGATATCTTCGCCTAGATTCAGTTATGTATTATAGCTACCAATAAATCTTGTAACACAGCGTGATAGCTGATAGTGTCCCTCCACCCAATGCATTAGATTCATCTGCTATCTCTGTTACTCGCTGAAGACTAATGACTCACTTTAATCTTTCCACTCTACTCTCACCCCTGAATGCGAAGCCTGCAAGTTCAAGACTATGCCATTATTTCAGCACAACAGTGAGAGTGTGCTGGAAATACTCAGCAGCATCTGTGGAGAGAAAATCAGGGATAATGGACAGAATTCCCCCAAAAAAAGATTGACATCATGACAGCAACTAGAAATGTGTGTCAGCAACAACAGGACTTACCCTTTCATTTACAGGTAGCAGCTCGTGAATACCTTGCCATTGGGATTGCTGTCCTGTGTAAAGGGATGGCCACCTGCCCCATAGAGCTGCTTGCCAAATCAGAGTGTCAGCAGCACCATGAGAAATGAAAGACACTGTTGAGGAAGGCAGAGCCAGGTAAGGGGTAGAATGGCTTCCTTCTTCTCTCACTGCTTGTTTGGCCACAACAGATCTTTTTAAAAGAATATGCTTGCCAATCAGTGAGTGATTAACTATTTATGTGCTGTGAGTATAAAAGATGCACAAACAGGTTTTCTTGTAAGTTGTTAAACAGTTAAGTTAATAATATTTATAACACTTAATAATGAAACATCTCTGAACACACACACACACACACACACACACACACACACACACACACACACACACACACACACACACACACACACACACACACACACACACACACACACACACACACACACACACAATTTACCAAGAGGGAAGATGCATTACAAAGTTTTAAAAAATCTGATTAAAGTTACTGGTGTACGGATCTTGTCGATTGATTATTTAGATGATTTCAGGCCAACTGTGATGTATGTGACGTCAGACTTTTATAGCTTTTTTTCTCGTCAGAAGTTGGAAGAGAATATGTCTGAGGTCATAGAGTCATAGAATCATAGAGATTTACAGCATGGAAACAGGCCCTTTGGCCCAACTTGTCCATGCCACAGATTTTTTTAAACTCCTAAGCTTGATGTTCAAAGACAAAATTGTACTCGCCTCTTCTACTAACTCTGGCAGCTTGTTCCAGCCACTCACCACCATCTGTGTGAAAATTGCCCCTCTGGAGACTTTTGTATCTCTCCCCTCTCACCTTAAACCTATGCCCTCTAGTTTTAGACGCCCCTACCTTTGGGAAAAGGTATTGACTATCAAGCTGATCTACGCCCCTCATTATTTTATAGACCTCTGTAAGATCATCCCTAAGCCGCCTGTGCTCCAGAGAAAAAAGTCCCAGTCTATCCAGCATGTCCCTATAACTCAATTCATTAAGTCCCGGTAGCATCCTAGTGGATCTCTTCAGCACTCTTTCTAGTTTAATAATATTGTTTCTATAATAGGGTGACCAGACTGTGCACAATATTCCAAGTATGGCCTTACCAAAGTCTTGTACAACTTCAACAAGACCTCCCAACTCCTGTATTAAATGTTCTGACCAATGAAGCCAAACATGCTGAATGACTTCTTCACCTCTCTGTCCACCTGTGATTCCACTTTCAAGGAGCTATGAACTTGTACCCCTAGATCTCTTTGTTCTGTAACTCTCCCCAATGCCCTCCATTAACTGAGTAGGTCCTGCCCTGGTTCAATCTACCAAAATGCATCACCACGCATTTGTCTAAATTAAACTCCATCTGCCATTCGTCAGCCCACTGGCCCAATTGATCAAGATCCCGTTGCAATCCGAGATAACCTTCCTCACTGTCCACTATGCTACCAATCTTGGTGTCTTCTGCAAACTTACTAATCATACCTCCTACATTCTCATCCAAATCATTAATATAAATGATATATAAAAGTGGACCCAGCACTGATCCCTGTGACACATCGCTGGTCACAGGTCTCCAGTTTGAAAAACAACCCTCTACTACCACCCTCTGGCTTTTGTCATCAAACTAATTTTGTATCCATTTAGTTACCTCATAAGAACATAAGAAATAGGAGCAGGAGTAGGCCATCTAGCCTCTTGAGCCTGCCCCGCCATTCAATAAGATCATGGCTGATCTGTCGTGGCTCAGTTCCACATTCCCGCCCTTTCCCCATAACCCTTAATCCCCTTGCCTATCAAAAACCTATCAACCCGCGTCTTAAAAATATTGAGCGAGGCAGCCTCCACCACTTCAACAGGCAGAGAATTCCAGAGATTCACCACCCTTTGAGTGAAGAAGTTCCTCCTCAACTCCGTTCTAAACTGCCCCCCCTTTATCTTGAGGCTGTGCCGTCTAGTCCTACTGTCCTTACTGAGCGGGAAGAACCTCTCCACCTCTATCCTATCCATCCCATTCAACATCCTATATGTCTCAATGAGATCTCCCCTCATTCTTCTAAACTCTAACGAGTACAAGCCTAGTTTATTCAGCCTCTCCTCATAGTTCAACCCCCTCAACTCTGGGATCAGCCTAGTAAACCTCCTCTGCACTCCCTCCAAGGCCAAAATATCCTTGTGTAAGTGCGGCGACCAAAACCGCACACAGTACTCCAGCTGCGGCCTCACCAGTGCCCTATATCCCTGAAAGTTGGAAATCAAGTCGATAAGGTTGTTAGGAAGGCATACGGTGTCTTGGCGTTTATTGGTAGGGGGATTGAATTTAGGAGCCGCAACATCATGTTGCAACTGTACAAAACTCTGGTGTGGCTGCACTTGGAGTATTGTGTACAGTTCTGGTCCCCACATTATAGGAAGGATGTGGAGGCATTGGAGAGGGTGCAGAGGAGGTTTACCAGGATGTTGCCTGGTATGGAGGGAAGGTCCTATGAGGAGAGACTGAGGGATTAGGGGTTGTTTTCGTTGGAAAGAAGGCGGCTAAGAGGGGACCTTATTGAAACATACAAGATGATTAGAGGTTTAGATTGGGTGGACAGTGATAGCCTTTTTCCTCGGATGGAGAAAGCTAGCACGAGGGGACATAGCTTTAAATTAAGGGGTGGTAGTTATAGGACGGATGTCAGAGGTAGGTTCTTTACCCAGAGGGTGGTGGGGAAATGGAATGCCCTGCCTGCTGCAGTTGTAGATGCGCCTAGTTTGGGGGCGTTTAAGAGGTCCGTGGATAGGTTTATGGATGGAAAGGGATTGGTTTAGGTTAGGGGATCATTGCTTTTCTCTTAATTGGTCTGCGCAACATCGTGGGCCGAAGGGCCTGTTCTGCGCTGTAATGTTCTATGTCCTATGTTCTATACAGCTGCAGCAAGACCTCCCTACTTTTATATTCAATCCCCCTCGCTATGAAGGCCAGCATCCCATTCGCCTTCCTGACCACCTGCTGCACCTGCAGGCTGGGTTTTTGCGACTCATGCACAAGGACCCCGAGGTCCCTCTGCACCGTCGCATGCTGCAGTTTTTCACCACGTAAGTAATAGTCCTTCCTACCATTATTTCTACCAAAGTGGACCACCTCGCACTTGCCAACATTAAATTCCATTTGCCAGTTCCTGGCCCATTCGCCCAGCCTATCTAGATCCTTCTGCAGACTCTCCACACACTCCGCGCAATTTGCCGTTCCACCAATCTTGGTGTCATCAGCAAATTTCAACACCATACACTCGGTTCCCTCCTCCAGATCATCTATATAAATGATAAATAGCTGAGGCCCCAGCACCGACCCCTGGGGCACTCCACTAGTCACCAACAGCCAATCCGAATAGCACCCATTGACTCCCACTCTCTGCCTCCTATTTGACAGCCAATCCTCTACCCACGCTAACACCCTACCCCCAACTTCATGCCCCCTGACCATCTGTAATAACCTCTTGTGAGGCACCTTGTCAAACGCCTTCTGAAAATCAAGAAACACCACATCCACCGGCTCTCCTCTATCCACCGCCCTAGACACATCTTCATGGAACTCCAATAAATTCGTCAGACACGACTTCCCCTTAACGAAACCCCGGATCCTGTGAGATTTAACCTTATCAACAACCTACCATGTGGTACTTTGTCAAATGCCTTTTTAAAGTCCATGTAGACATCATCAACTGCACGCCCTCATCTACCTTCTTGGTTATCTCTTCAAAAAACTCAATCAGATTGTGTGTATGCTTGGGATCCTTGATTATGCTGGCTTTTCCGAGGCAATGGGAAGTGTAAACTGTCAATGGGTGAGAGGCTGGTTTGTGCGATGGGCTGAGCTTTGTTCACAACCCTTTGAAATTTTTTGTGGACTTGGACAGAGCAGGAGCCATACCAAGTTGTGATACAACCAGAAAGAATGCTATGAAGCATCTGTGGGATATGGTGAGAGTCGTTGTGGACATGCCAAATTTTCTTAGCCTCCTGAGAAAATAGAGATGTTGGTGGGTTTTCTTCATTACAGTGTCGGCATGGAAGGACCAGAAAGGGTGTTGGTGATCTGAACACCTGGATACTTGAAGTTCTCAACCATTTCCATTTTATCCCTGTTGATGTTGAAAAGGCATGTTCTCCACTACGCTTCCTGAAGTCAATGATTATCTCCTTCATTTTGTTCACTTTGAGAAAAAGATTATTGTAATCACACCAGTTCACCAGATTCTCTATCTCTTTCCTGTCTCTGAGCTCTCTGTCCTGTAATGACTTCAATCAGGCCATTGAGCTTGCCCTATTGGAGTATGAACTCCCTGATTAAAGGTCCAATTGGGCCAATCAGGGAGTCTTTGCCTTTTACCTAACAGAGAGCGTCAATTCCTCTGACATCCCCAGAGATAGACTGCTAACTGCTAACACTCTCTATACTGCTTTAAAGTTTGTAAATAAAGGATTTTGGTGAAGGGACTTCTGCCTCCAAAGGTTTACTACAATCCTGAGTATCTGACCTGGATCCTGTCTGCTGTACTGATGCCAACAAGTGAATTTGTGTCCCAAGAAAGAGCCCAATAGCCAGCTTAGTAATCCTCCCACACTTCTTTGTACTCCTTCAAGACAAAACTGATCTTTGAAACATAAAATAATTGCAAGTAGGAGCAGATGTAGGCCATTTGGCCCTTTGAGCCTGCTCCACCTTTAGGTGTGCTCCCCTAACTCAATGTCATAGTCCCACATTCTCTTCATACTCCTTGACACCTTTAGAGTTTAGAAATTTACCTATTTCTTTGATAAATATATTCAGTGACTTGGCCTCCACAGACTTCTAGGTGGAGAAATTTCTTCTGATCTCAGTCCTAAATAGCCTCCCCCATATCCTGAGCCTGTGGAGGTCTTCATAGCTTTTTCTCTTTCTGGCTTAAGGCTTGAATTTGATTGGGTGATACGGTGTCAGATCCAGCTGTGGCTCAGAAATACGAATGATGAAGCTGATTGGCTTAAAGTATCATTTTAAAATTTCCCAGAATGCTTTCTTTGGTTGCTGGGAGATTGTTGCTGATTCCAGGAGAAGCCTAGCCATTCTGGGAGGGTTGGAACCCTACTGCACAACTTCAGGAAAAATCCCTACTTCTGAACTTATGAAGGAGGGAAGGTCATTAATAAAGTTACTGATGGTTGGGCATACAACACTACCTGGGGAGCTCCTGCAGTGAGTTCTGGTTCTGGAAAGGTTGATATCCAACAACCACAACCATGTTTTGCTGTGTAGGTGTGACTCCAACAGTGGAAACTTTCCTCCTCATTCCCACTCTATTTTTGCTGGGGCTTCTTGTTGCCATACCCATCAAACGTTGCCTCAATGTCAATAGCAGTGATTCCCACCTCAACTCCAGGGTTCAGCCATGTTTGAACCAAGGCTGTAATGAGATCAGGAGCTGAGTGACACTGGTGGAACCCAAACTGGGCATCAGTGAGCAGGTTCTTGTTGACTTCACTGTCGATCTTTTTCATCAATTTACTGATGGGCGAGAGTTACTAAAAGGTGGTTATTGGCTGAATTTGACCTACTTTTTATGAACAACACAAATTTGGGAACTTTTTTCCCATTGGACACCAGTGGCTATGGGGACACAGCTAGCTCCAGAACTCTAGTTTTGAGTACGATTGCTGGGATGTTGTCAGGGCCTGTGACTTTTGTTGCATCCAGTGCATTCTGCTGTTTCTTGATATTACATGGTGTGAAATAAATTGGCTAAAGACTGGCATCTACGATGCTCTGGAGACTTCAAGAGGAGGCTAAGATGATTTCTTGCTGAAGTTAATTCAAATGTTTCAGCCTTGCCTTTTGCTAGCGTCTCGCCAGGATATTTTTGTTTTAATCCCGTGTATAAATAGTCCTGTTGAACTTTAACCTGGTGTTGTGTGAATTCTTACTGTGCCCACCCCAATCCAATGCCAACATCTCCTCATTGTGTATCTACAAGTTATTCATAGATATCCACAATGGGTACACTGATAGAAATATAGCTCCTTACACACATATTAAAAAAAACATGTCAAAGGTGAAACCTTTCAATATAAACCCCTGAGGACTAGCAAGAGAATTGTTTCTATCAGGAATGCAAATGTTGAGGTATTCCAAGGGTTATTATGGAGCTTCAGCTGAAATAACAGAATTCTTTGTTACACAAAGCGATTTAAAGAAATATTTATTACAATGAGATGTTGACTGTGGAATGGGTCAATGCTGGAAACCTGAAATGTAAACTGAAAGTAGAGAGAGCGCAGAGCAGATCAATCAGTGGCTGAGAAAAAAAAGGTGAAAATTCCTCAGCATACTTTAGGAAGAGTCAACAGCTGAAACCTCAACCTATTTTTCAAGACCCGCTCTCAAATTAAAACTTGTAATTAAGTGCAAGATTGAGCGCATACTACACCTCTGGATGCATTTTCCTTATATGAAATAGGTAACCAAGATCTGTTGGCTTGTTTTGATGTATTTTTAAAATTGCACAAAACTGCAGTTTTCAAGGGGGGATTCTTCCAGTATCCTGGCCAATATTCTCCCCTCAGCCAATAGTGTTTAAAAAAAGTTCTTTCAATGGTTTTCATACATTTAACCAAGTGCCTAAATGCAATTGTATTTAATGATATTTTTTAAGCACACAGCTCCAACCTTTAATCTCAAGTAATACTGACATTTGTAAGCACTGAATGAGGTACAGTAACCAAGGGATGTTTTACAAACAGCAGACCATATTTCGAAACTGGCTCACACAGTGAGAGAAATGAACAGTCAGCAAATATGAAGCACCAGTGATTTTGTTAACAGCACTGGCTTCTCATATGAGACACATAATTATTTTTCTTTCACTAGCGTGAAGCCGCATCGGATGGAGCTGCGCTGTTAACATATCCTGACATTTCGAAATGAAAATTGGGGTCGGAGATCTCGGCGAACTAATTTTTTTCACTGTTTTCCCCAAACTGGCACTTTCAATGTGAGCTGCCCAGTAGGAGTCTCTACAAATCCAAGACATCTGCTAAAATTTGGATAGAATTACATTTAAAAATTGTTATGGCCTAATTAAAACTTTGTCCTCAACCTGCCTTAAAAAAGTCAAATAAAACAAAATTGAAGTGAGGTGTACTAGCAAGAAAATATTGTAGGTAATTTCCAACATTCCAGTAATTGTTTTTCTATACTCTTGTGGCAGGGCATGTGGTTCTTGTTTTCCAGATGATTAAATATGATCTCATGTTTTGTTGTTCCTAGTTTCAATTTAACCTGTGCCCAGTCTTTGGTGGGCTGGGTGAAAGAAAACTGGTGTGAGTACGATGGTCTCTCATGAGTCCTTTCTTATGACGTGTACCTTTGATATGGTGAGGAGGCCTTGAGCTGTTTTATGACTCTGAGAACCTTGCAGGAGTGAGCAGAACCGTAGGTCAGACATCCAACGAGAATAGTTGAAAGGTCAGACAGAACTTGCAGCAAGGGGCTTGTGCATCAGGTTAATAACCTGTTGACCCTTTTGTTATAGAAGCAATCCAGAGATAAGTGAAAGTCTGTTACAGACTGACAAATATGAACATCATTGATCAAAACCACTGTCTGTTAAATGTTATTGCAAGATGTCACTGCAGGGTAAAATATTTTTCTCTTGAAGGTTGTGATGGAAGAGATGGATTGGCTCATGTGCCACAAAGCAAACAAAACTCCATTAGTTCTACACCTGTTCTTTCCCCATTCATCTGCAATTTTCTCCCCTTCAAGTATTTGCCCAATTCCCTTTTCACAGTCACTATTTAACATGCTTCCACCACCGTTACAGGCAATGTATTCCAAAGCAGTGTTAATGTGGCTCAGTTGGTCGTACCCTTAGGTCTGATTCAAAAGATTGTGGGTTCACTCCCACTTGGAATCTTGTGCTGTTGCTAGTGGCAAGCTTGGAGGTGGAAAAAAAATGTAATTAGGCGGTGGTACCTCAACCCTACCACATTTCCACCTCCGCCAGAATTAAGGTTTAGGCAGAAATGTCCGTGGTCGACCTTTCTGCCACACTGCCAATTGAGGCTGTTGCGTGACACATCGACGACAACTTTAGGGCTTCATCCTGTGTCAATGGAAATGAACTAGCGGTAGGCAGACCTGTCACCATGTGGCATGCACAAGATGTGAAATTGTGTAGCCAGTTTGGGGAGGTGTCCTGCAATCAAAAGCACTCAGTGATTGGTCAAGAGTCTAGACACTGGAAAGGGGACAGCCACTGAGAACCAAACTGTGTCCCCTGGTTACTGATCCTTCAGTTAGTGGAAACAATTTCCCCTAACTTACTCAATTAGATCCGGCAAATGTGTGGGCTAGCAACAGAAAATGGACCAAGACTGCTATTGAATTATTGTAAAAAAAATGACAGTGGCTTAAGAAATAGAACCTTACATCTCTTTGGCATAGTGGTTAGCATTGCTGCTTCACAGCACCAGGGACCCAGGTTCGATTCCTGGTTTGGGTCATTGTCTGTGTGCGGAGTCTGCACGTTCTCCCCATGTCTGCATGAGTTTCCTCTGGGTGCTTCAGTTTCCTCCCACCGTCTGAAAGACATGCTGGTTAGATGCATTGACCTGACCAAGTGCCGGAGTGTCGCAACTAGGGAAATTTCACAGTAACTTCATTGCAGTGTTAATGTAAACCTCATAAACCTTAATAAATAAACTTTATTTTTTTCCCATGATCTCAGGCTATCCAAACTCACTTTGCATTCAGTAATTTACTTTGAATGTAGCTACTGTTGTAATAAAGTCCAATTTGTGCACAGATCCCCCACAAACATCAACGTGACCAGAGGATTTTCTTTTCGATTTGTTTTGATTTATTTTTGTCACAAGTATTAACATTCAGTGAAAAGTATTGTTTCTTATGTGCTATGCAGACAAAGCATATCGTTCATAGAGAAGAAAAGAGAGAGATTGCAGAATGTATAAATATGGAATAAATATTGACCCAGCAAACCAGATCTATGATTAAGTAGTGCCATGGGATATTTGATTTCCATTTGACAGGGATGCGACTTAACAATGCACCTGAAATTTAACACCTCTAACATGCAGCATCCCCTCCTCCTTGAAGCCTGGATTTTGTGTTCAATTGGATTCGTTCCTAGATTCACCAATCTGATTCCTGGGAAATTAATTTTATTGTATGAGGAGAGGGTAAGTTGAGTAAAATAGTATTCAACGGAGTTTAGAAGAATGAGTGGGGGCCTTTTTGAACATACAGGGGGCTATCCTACCAAAAAAATCTAAGTGCTGAATTGATGAGAAAAATGGTGTAAATCGTGGTTTTTTTTCAGTGAGGTTACAATCGTGAATCCATTTTTTTTTAATGCTGGGGAGGGGAGGAGGAGGTGGTGGACAATACCCCTCTGCGTTGAGGGGTTTGGTGGTTCTCCTCTTATCAGCAGGGGTCACCCTGTCTGTTGTGGCAGGAGAGGGCTGTCTCTCAGCACTGAGATCGGGCCACCCTTTAAAAGGCTCTGTAAAGCCAGGCCAGCAGGCATGCTTCGCGGCATGCATAAATTTAAAAATGGGAGAATCCCACTTGACAGGAACTGCTAATGCTGGAGGGAAGTTTTTTTTTATTTTTCCTGTTTGTGGGAGCACTCAGAGTGCAAACTGAAGAATCCCAGCCTTTGACACAATACGCAACACAGCTTGTGTACAGAAAGATTCATTGTTCACTTCTAAGGAGGTCCCGGCAGGAAATCCATTCTTTCTTCATTCAGTCTCAGTGCACGTACCTCTGTGCAATAGTGCGTCTGCCTTTAAAATGATCAGGTTTAGTTGTGTTTATTTTTGATGTACCAAATATGATTGCTGTCTGTGATTTACTTTTAATGGTTCCATGGAACTCTGACTTCATTAATGTTCATTTGTGTGCAGACGTTAAGGGCCTTGGAGCCCTTAAGAGAAAGAGTAAAAGAAACAGAATCATGTAAAAAAAACAAATTAAAAATAGCCGAGATGGTGAGCAATGTCAACATTAATAACGTGGAACATCTGCAAAGTCGCAGCACTTAAGGATTACATCTGTTTTGTGTGGTGAATAACCATTATTTTCTCTACTTTTTGAATCTAACAGGCTGTAAATTCATGTTGCCGGCTGGATAGTTTTCAGATGTAGAACTTGTTTCTCAATCAGTTGGGTCAGTAACCCACCAGTTTTGAAGAGTTGCCAACACCCCATTAGCATTGCTGCTTCACAGTGCCAGGGACCCAGCTTCGATTCCTGGCTTGGGTGTGTGGAGTCTGCATGTTCTCTCCATGTCTGCGTGGGTTTCCTCTGGGTGCAGTGGTTTCCTCTCACGGTCCAAAGACATGCTGGTTAGGAGCATTGGCCGTGCTAAATTCTCCCTCAGTGTACCCGAACTGGTGCTGGAATGTGATAACTAGAGGATTTTCACAATAACCTCATTGCAGTGTTAATGTAAGCCTACTTGTGACTACCAAATAAACTTTTTACTTTACTTTTATAGCTCTCTCGTTATCCATCTCGACACAAAAGCCACCTTCTCCAAAAAAAATTCTAATGACACACTGCTTGGTTTCAGTGATGTCACTTTCACAGACATCCCCTACCTAGAACATGTCTAGCCTAGCTTGGCAACTTTAACCCCACATTTACGAAGCTGATTTTTAACGTGACTTGGCAAGGCTTTTTTTTTGTTTAAAATTACTACTGAAGAAGAAATCCAACAATACATGGTTACAAAATAGCTGGAGATGGACAAAAAAGTGCCGGCCTCGCTAACCGTTCCAGAGAGCAAGTAAAAATTAACACTGGAGGCAGGAGCAAAAAAAACACACAAATTTCAAACAAAGATATCTCACCTCAGCCTAATTCTTTATTCATTTGTGGGACGTAGGCGTTAAGAACATAAGAAATAGGAGCAGGAGTAGGCCATCTAGCCATTCAATAAGATCATGGCTGATCTGAAGTGGATCAGTTCCACTTTCCCACTTTCTCCCCATAATCCTTAATTCCCTTGTCTAACAAAAACCTATCTACCCGTGGCTTAAATATATTTAGCGAGGTAGCCTCCACCACTTCAACGGGCAGAGAATTCCAGAGATTCACCACCCTTTGAGTGAAGAAGTTCCTCCTGAACTCTGATCTAAACTGCGCCCCCCCCTTATCTTGAGGCTGTGTCCTCTAGTCCTGCTGTCCTTTCTGAGCGGGAAGAATCTCTCCACCTCTACCCTATCCATCCCCTTCATTACCTTATACGTCTCTATAAGATAATGCAGGGGATGGATAGGGTAGAGGTTGTTGACTGGCCTTCATTTGTTGCCCATCCCTAGTTGCCTGAGAGCAGTTGAGAGTCAACCATATTGCTGTGGCTCTGGAGCCACATGTAGGCCAGGCAAGGCCAGGTAAAGACAGCAGATTTCCTTCCCTAAAGGACATTAATGAAACAGATGGGTTTTTTTCCGACAATCGACAATGGTTTCATGGTCATCAGTGAATTCTTAATTCCAGATATTTTTTATTGAATTTAAATTCCACCAGCTGCTGTGGTGGGATTCAAACCTAAGCCTCCTGAAACATTAGCTGAGTTTCTAGATAAATAACCTAGTGATAATACCACTAGGCCATCGCCTCTCCTAATATTTACATAACATATACACAATTGCATTGGGAAGGTAGGGGGTGGGGAATTGCCTACCAAGATTATCTTATTGAATGGCGCGGCAGGCTCGAAGGGCTAGATGGCCTACTCCTGCTCCTATTTCTTATGTTCTTATTGGTTTGGTGATAATCAGAATCAAAAGTAAAAACTGTCATAAAAGAACAAATATCCAATTTGACAGGATAAAACAGTGGAAATGTTCAAACCATCTTTGTAATACCACGAACAGACACAAACCGGAGCATACCTTCTCTCCCTCCTTCCCCAAAACTATCCACCAAGCAATTCCAGGAGCCCCTTTGTCTATCTTCTCATTTCAGGAACATTTTTTAACGTTATTTTTCAAGGAGACATTTCTGACTTTCAGTGGAGTGATTCATGGTATTTCTGCACCCAGCTGACTTTCATACCACACTTCCTTCTTTATAATTGATTTATTGTTTGGTGCACAGACATTTCACATATTTATTTTGAACCGGCCTTCAGCTGATTTTCAGGTAGTTTTATCATAAATTAAATGTTCAGCTTGATCCAAGATAAATGAACTGGGACATGGAATTTTTTTACCTCTGGACTTCATATTAAAAGTACGTCTGTTTATATAACCTTTGGTTGCAGAATCTTTTTAACTGCTCTCCAGCTATCCTTTTGTCATTGTCCCCCTAGGCTATAAACATCCATCTTTATATAACAATACCATCTGCTGACGCGTTTGCTTCACAAATGTTTGTTCATCTCTTGCCTAGTCTTTTTTTAAAAACTTACATGACGGTAACTCATTTGCTAAACGTTTGGGGGAAGAAGGGAGAAGAATTCTTCAAAAGTTCCCTTCTTTTTAGTCCTGACTTTTTTCACTATTTCGTTTGTTTCTCCAAGTATCATTTTCAGGTGGAATGGGTAAATATATGATGATGCAGGAGGTATCACAGTTACGTTGGGTAGGCTGCGATTCACCAGTGGGTCTTATCCTATCTGTCATAACCAATGACCTGGATTTTCCTTTTGGGAATAGGAAACAGGTTCTGGAACTGTGTCCAGGTCCTGGACTTTATCCCAGAAGTGGAAACAATCACTCACCTGCACTTTTTCCGGAAGTGGCTGATTAATGACCAATGGGAAAGTTTGCTTTCCAGTTAAGGATGGGTAGGCTTTCGAACCAGGATGGAGCAGCAGGCTGCAATTGAAAAGGAAGTTGGCATCAAAATGAGCTGCATAGGTTAGAGGAATGAATGGGTAAATATGTAGGGATATAGGGATCGGGCTGGGTGGGATCGTGGTCAGTGCAGACTCGATGGGCCAAATGGCCTCTTTCTGCATGTGGGGTTTCTATGGTTTCTAAAATGGAATTGGCTTCCCTTCAACTTTTTAAAAGCTTTAATTAAAAAATAGACTCAGCACCAAGGCTCCCAACATGGATAATTGAAGGCAACCTGTCATTTGGGGAGCAAAGTAACTGGATGCTGGATATCGATGAGAAAATTCCAGTTGGTCTACTTAATTGCACAGAGTTATACCAACATCTCTTCAAGAACCTGATCAGCTATTGGAAGTTGCAAGTAGACCACTTTCAATCCCCCGCTACAAAAATGTTGCAGAGATGGTATAACGTAAAGGAACTGGCACACCAGCCAACATGGCTATTTTAATTCCTAACTATCTCTGATCCTAGCCCCAGTTAGGGTCATAAAACCAGCTCAGTATGCTTGTATTTATCTTCATTCAGTGAGTTCATTTGAAGTTAACAAGTTCAGAGTGAATGGATGTAGTGAATAGGTGGTGGTCCTGCAGATAGGATTTCAACATGGACATGTTAGCAAGAGGTCTCAACCATTTTAAGTCCTGGCTATAGAAATTGGTTCGCCACTTAGAACAGATAGGAATAATAAGAACATAAGAACATAAGAAATAGGAGCAGGAGTAGGCCATCTAGCCCTTCGAGCCTGCCCCACCATTCAATAAGATCATGGCTATCTGTCGTGGCTCAGTTCCACATTCCCGCCCTCTCCCCATAACCCTTAATCCCCTCTCTTGTCAAAAACCCATCAACCCGCGTCTTAAAAATATTTAGCGAGGTAGCCTCCACCACTTCAATGGGCAGAGAATTCCAGAGATTCACTACCCTTTGAGTGAAGAAGTTCCAACTCAACTCCGTTCTAAACCGCCCCCCCTTTATCTTGAGGCTGTGCCCCCTAGTCCTATTATCATTTCTGAGCGGGAAGAGTCTCTCCACCTCTATCCTATCCATCCCATTCATCATCTTATACGTCTCAATGAGATCTCCCCTCATTCTTCTAAACTCTAATGAGTACAAGCCTAGTTTATTCAGCCTCTCCTCATAGCTCAACCCCCTCAACTCCGGCATCAGCCTAGTAAACCTCCTCTGCACTCCCTCCAAGGCCAAAATATCCTTGCGTAAGTACGGCGCCCAAAACTGCACACAGTACTCCAGCTGCGGCCTCACCAATGCCCTATACAGCCGCAGCAAGACCTCCCTACTTTTATATTCAATCCCCCTCGCTATGAAGGCCAGCATCCCATTCGCCTTCCTGATCACCTGCTGCACCTGCAAGCTGGGTTTTTGTGACTCATGCACAAGGACCCCAAGGTCCCTCTGCACCGTCGCCTGCTGCAGTTTTTCGCCACGTAAGTGATAATCCTTCCTACCATTATTCCTACCAAAGTGGACCACCTCACACTTGCCAACATTAAATTCCATTTGCCATTTCCTGGCCCATTCGCCCAGCCTATCTAGATCCTTCTGTAGACTCTCCACACCCTCCGCACAATTTGCCTTTCCTCCAATCTTGGTGTCATCAGCAAATTTCGACACCCTACACTCGGTTCCCTCCTCCAGATCATCTATATAAATGGTAAATAGCTGAGGCCCCAGCACCGACCCCTGAGGCACTCCACTAGTCACCATCCGCCAATCCGAATGATGTTAAGGTGATGGACAGAATCAGGATAATACTTCTCCTGCTTTCCTCCATCTACTGCAAAGCCAATTATTTTGCTATGTCTCCTTCCTCCAGCCCAACACACTTCCACAGAGATACGTGGAGAAAAACTGCAGCAGGCGACGGTGCAGAGGGACCTCGGGGTCCTTGTGCATGAGTCTCAAAAACCCAGCTTGCAGGTGCAGCAGGTGGTCAGGAAGGCAAATGGGATGCTGGCCTTCATCGCGAGGGGGATTGAATATAAAAGTAGGGAGGTCTTGCTGCGGCTGTATAGGGCATTGGTGAGGCCGCAGCTGGAGTACTGTGTGCAGTTTTGGGCGCCGTACTTACGCAAGGATATTTTAGCCTTGGAGGGAGTGCAGAGGAGGTTTACTAGGCTGATGCCGGAGTTGAGGGGGTTGAGCTATGAGGAGAGGCTGAATAGATTCGGCTTGTACTCGTTAGAGTTTAGAAGAATGAGGGGAGATCTCATTGAGACGTATAAGATGATGAATGGGATGGATAGGATAGAGGTGGAGAGACTCTTCCCGCTCAGAAAGGATAGTAGGACTAGGGGGCATAGCCTCAAGATAAAGGGGGGGCGGTTTAGAACGGAGTTGAGGAGGAACTTCTTCACTCAAAGGATGGTGAATCTCTGGAATTCTCTGCCTGTTGAAGTGGTGGAGGCTGCCTCGCTAAATATTTTTAAGACGCGGGTTGATGGGTTTTTGATGAGAGAGGGGATTAAGGGTTATGGGGAGAGGGCGGGAATGTGGAACTGAGCCACGACAGATCAGCCATGATCTTACTGAAAGGCGGGGCAGGCTCAAAGGGCTAGTTGGCCTACTCCTGCTCCTATTTCTTATGTTCTTATGTTCTCTCAGTTCCAAAGAGAGGACTGCCTGGCTCATGAAGAAGAGTTCATTCTTGTCTCCTTCACAGAACTATTTTCTCCACTTTTTATTTTATCTTTTCACTATGTTAAATCTCTCTGTGTGTCAGTAGGTTCCAAAATAACGTGCTTGATAATTTTGAACTGAGTGGCTAGAATCTGGAATGATAAAATTTCTCCTCATGTCCCCACAAAATCTTCTGTCAATGATTTTAAACCTATGGACCAGAATATTACCAGCATGCCCATCCCAAAGTCAGGGCAGGCAAGGCTTGCAGAGCGGCATTGTCCGTTGGCCTCGGGCGGGATCTTACGAGCCTTGGGCAGGCGAGGTGGTAAAATTCCGGCAATGACCTCTGGTTATTGACCCACTCACCGGAAAGAATAGCTTTTCTCCAATTACTCTTTCCACTTTTCTACTAAAACTTTCCATCATCTTTAAAACTCCCATTAGGACACCTTTTAATCTTCTCCTCTGTTCCAACAAGAACAGTCCCAGGTTTTCCAACCTCTTCTCATAAGCGAAGGCCATTACATCTTTCCTGAAGAGTGATGTCCATTCCAAAAGAGACCCAACCAGTAATTTATACATTTCTAACATCTTATTTTTGCTTTCATATTCTAATCCTCGATTTATGAACACATTTTTAAATTACCTCATCCATTTAAGGATTTGTGCACATGGATATCAAGGTCTCTCTTTTCTCATCTAAACAGTTCAAAATCATGCAATTTTATAGCATAATGTCTTACCATCTTAATCTTTCCAAAGTGCATTGCTTTACACTTTGCTACATTGAACTCCATCTGCCATTCTTCTGCTCATTTCATCAACATGCCTATGTCATTCTGAAGCCCATAATTAACCTCATCATGATCCACTACTTTACCATAGAATTATAGAACCCTACAATGCAGAAAGAGGCCCTTCGGCCCATCGAGTCTGCACCGAACACAATCCCACCCAGACCCTACCACCATATCCCTACATATTATACCCACTAATCCCTCTAATCTACGCAACCCTGGACACGAAGGGACAATTTCTTAGCATGGCCAATCAACATAACCCACACATCTTTGGACTGTGGGAGGAAACTGGAGCACCCAAAGGAAACTCACACAGACACAAGGAGAATGTGCAAACTCCACACTGACGGTGACCCGAGCCAGGGATCGAACCCAGGACCCTGAAGCTGTGAAGCAGCAGTGCTAACCAGTGTGCTACCGTGCTGCCCATGTTTCACATCATCTGTAAACTTTATTATGCTACTCTGTACACCTTGAAAAAATGCCCAAATTTGACCCTTAGAGGCACTGCAAACCGCTTCTCTGCAACCTTTCTCAGTTCTTTGTGTTAATGCAGCATGTTTTGAAAGAAAAGCTTACTCCCTGCTTTTAGGAATTGTGCTTTTAGGAATTTCAAAAGAATCCTGGAAAACCCGTTAAGTTTGGAAATGTACATGTAGTTATGCAACAGTAAAGCTTTTGGTCCTCTCTCACCACATAATGTGTTAAATTAACCTGTACCGCTGAATGAACGCAACTTCTTTGTGCAACAAAACATTTCATATATTACCTAGAGATTGGCCACTGTACAATGTTTGGAGCCTGGAGAAAACAACAGCAGGGATTGACTTTACACAACTAATTTCCAGTTTTTTTTCATTCAGGCACACAAAAGAATTTATGTGGAAGGGGCTGAGAAAAAGTGATTACAAGAGAGATTTAATGGAGTAATGGAAAATACAAAGGAGTAATGTGAAAATTTCCCCGTTTTCGATTTTTTTTCTTCTTCCTTCATTGGACAGACTGTCTGTTTAAAAAGCTCCAAATGTCTCTCTGTCTGAGGGTGAGTGATGGCCGGATTAAAGGCAAAAGATTTCCCATAGGCGAAGAAGGAGTCTGGCATTTAGATTGAGGTTAGCTTGTGGTTGGAAAAATGTGGTTATTTTGAAAGAACATGGGTGATTGTCACATGTGATGCGTTCACCACCTGCCATGCTCCACAACACTTGGCTGTCTTAGATTTCAGTTGATTTAAATTTCAACTTAATGATTTCATGCAGATATCTGAAAAGTGCTTGAGTATCGCGAGGTGAACAATGTTGATGAGTTTCCGTTCCATCAACACATGGTCAGGATCTTCCCCATGTCACTGATTCATCATGCCTGTTTTTCCAATTTTCCCATATGAAAAATATATTGTTCCTTCAACTCCCTTGACTTTAATAAATCTACTATCTTCTTGCACAACTCCATTCATTTCTTCTTCTCCAGCCCAAAATCAGCACTCATTTACAATGATGAGCACATTTTCAATATTTTTTCCTCTTTGGCCCCGTTTCCCTGCAAGAAAAGATTGAGTTGTTGCTCCCACTTCACCACCACCACCATCACCCCCTCCAACAACAAAAAAAAGTTCTTTTAACTCTGTCAATTAATTTTCCGATGAGAAACAACTTTTCTTTCATAGGATATGGGCATCGCTGGCAAGACCAACATTGTTGCTCATCCCTAATTGCCCTTGAACTGAATGGATTAGTAAGCCACTACAGGGGACAGTTAAGAGTTAATACTGTTGTGGGTCTGGAGTCCCTGGGTAAAGTTGACAGATTTCCTTCCCTGAAGAACATTGGTGAACCATTTCCAAGTCGCTAATTGGATGTGAAGAATTGAGACATTTCAGTGTTATAACACCCTTGCATTTTCATTTTCAAGATCAAATAAAACAAGAGACCTTAATGAGAGCAACTGAAACATGAAGCTTTAATAAGTAAGAAAAAAAAACATGTGTGAGAATTTCTGATAAGATTGAGTTTATTATTTCCAGAGTTTTCCCTTTTACTCTGGTCTTGGACCAGGTATTTACCAACAAACCAAGAACTGACCTTCATAACACCATTACTGTTTATTTATGTACTCTAGTTACTTCCATATGTGGCGCACTGCACCATACTTTATTTCGTCAGTTGGTTGTCATATGAACAACCTTTTTTGGCATAGCCATGATATCTAAAACTGTGCAGTTTCTACGATGAGCAAGGGTTAACTTGTTGTGTGTGGCGTTAATGCCATAAATATAGAAATAAAGAAAAGAACTCCTTCTATCTGAAAAGCTGCATGGAGCCTCAATTTAACATCTCATCTAAAAGACAGCACTTCTGAGAGTGCAGTACTCCTTCAGTACTGCACTCTCAAGTGCTGTCTTTTAGATGAGATGTTAAATTGAGGCTAGCCTAGATTGTGGACTCAATTATCTGGTGTGGTTCTTGGATCTACAACCTGCTGACTCAGAGGCTAACATATTTAGATGGAGGTGTGGCTCACATTTTAAATAGCTGTGTTTGTGTATTTGCAATCCCAGTGAGATGTTCATGAGCAGATATTTCAAGAACTTTTCTGACTTACCACAGGTACAGTGTCCACAAAACTCAGAATATGATATTCCATTAAGGTTTAACAGCTTCATTCAGTCAGGAATGATACTTTTTTTAATTTCCTTTGTTCCCAATGGAACTTTTTTTAAAAGTCAAACCCGGGACTTGGATGTTGCTGTCAATTCCAGCATTTTTCCCACTCCAAAAAACTTCAAAGCAATGGAATGCTGGGTAGATTTGCTTTGTTCAGTGACTTGAAGCCATCGGTGAAAGAGAGAACCATGATGCTGTGGAAGACTAGTAAATGTTCACATCATGAGCAATGTCCTTACTAGTTTCACATGAAATTATAGTGCAGGGGAATAAATGGTTTACTTACTCATTTTTGAAGGAGTAGTCAAGCCATCTTTTGCAATTTTGTGGTTCTCTTTGCCATGGTTTACTAGTCAATTTATAGTTGATAATTATTTAATTTCTTGATGCCTAATTACTGCTTATCTTACTGATTTATGAAGCCAAGAGAATCTTGGGAGTATGCACAATGTGTTCAGTTTGTTGAATGTCATGACAAAGGTTTCACTTTGACTGGCTCTGAACATGATGACAAGAGGTAAAAGTGCCATCGTAAAGTTAAAGCCAACAACCTTTATTGTCGATTAGTTCGAGATAGATAAGGACTGTAGGTAATACATTAGTAATCCAACTACTCATTCATTAAATTAACAAAGTTTTACTTATGACTGAATCAGTTTTCTTTTGAGAATTAGCAACAAGTACCAAAGTGTCACAGCAACTAAAATTCAGAATCAAATGCAAATTATCCAACAGCTGGGTAGTGGATGGTGAAAACAGATTTTAACAGATAATAAGCAACCAATCAGTATCAGCTTTGCTCATTTTAACTTATTTCCACCATATTGTCAAATTAGTCGATATTAATTTCATAATCTTAGCTGTTCATTCCATGAGTCATTCTTCATAATTTATCATTCCTGAATCTTTGTCACTCTCCTCCAACCTATAAATTGTGCATCAATGTCCTTTTGAAGGTCCAAATTTGTGTTCTAAATATAGCCCAAATAATGTGCATTCAGTCATAAAGCAATCTGTTCCAAGTTATGATCAAACATCTTCAAGATGCATTCCTGCACTTGATTAGCCTTATTGATAAGAGCTTCAATTTTCAAAGGAGAACCCCTTCTAAGCACATGTTTCCTCTTTCAGAGTTCATTACCTCATATTTAAATCCATCTGTGACTTGTTAGCCCTATGACCTAATTCATATCATTGAGTTCCTTCCTCTTCCCAGGTAGATAACGTAAGTTTGAACGACACCCAGGGCTGATACTTTTCGCTATATACAATACATGTGGCAATAATAAATCAAATCAAATGAAGTTGGGAAAATTATTATTTTTCTCTAGAATTAAGCATGGCAGATGCTTTGAGACTGATTGGCCTTGTGTGATAGTGGTATAATGCCCTGAAATAGGGACTGAAAATTTTTGCTATAATACCATATAGTTTTCTTGTTGAGGAAAATTTTGAAATATTTTGATATAATTGAAAAACTCTTATGGAAACAATATTGTTGCCAAAAGAAATTTTTAAAAAAAGCTTAAAAAGTTATATGTAAATGTTTCCACATTATTGATGCCATCCTAAAATTGTACTAGGGATGGGACCAAAATAGAAACACAAGTTGTACAGCTTCTCAACTCCAGCAGTCTTTGATCTGATTTATCAGAAGTGATGCAGGAGTCAGAACCAAAGTTATTAGCGATTTCTGGTTGAATCTTTTCTATTTGCAACAATGAAACTTTTGATCTGTTAACCCTGTCTACTTCAAACATATAACGAGATATTTTCAGATTGTAAATGTTCTTGGCAATAGTTTAATGATTTGGCTTCTAAAATCAGGAGTGTAGGAAATGGGAAAGAATGATAAATCTCACAGTTGGGTTTTGAAAGATGTCTGTTTCACAAATTTCAAAAACTCAATAAAGTATGACCAATGACTTCTTTCAGCTACCATAGTCCTTTTTGCGGACTTCCACAATTCTTTCGTTCTATCTGAAGATGTTTGGCTTTAGGACTTACTAAAACAAATGTGTCATCTTCTGGAATGGAGGCCACATGGACATCCCAGAATTGCGTATTAGATGTCAAGTCATCTTCTGCAATTGGCTTCCCATAGACTTGAAAATTCCCTAGCCTAGATTTTCTGGTTGTAACAATGACAACAACTTATTAAAATGAATTGGCTGCAGATGCTGTTCCAGTTGGAAAACCTCATTCCTGCGTCAATCTCCTAGTTAGTATCTTTCATAAAACATACTCGATCAGGAAGGATTGTATCGCTTAAAGGAGAAACAGCTATAGAACTGTAATAAAGTTTCATAGATATATGCTCCCCCTCCCCAACACAGATGACTGGTATCAGCGCATCGGGGCCTTCCCAATGGGACCGTCTGCCTGACCCCCAACATGCCCACCACCTCCCCCCTCCCGCCCACCAGGACCCCTGACATGTCCCCCATCAGAACCACATTCACGTTCCACCCCTGCACTACCACACCCATCAGATTACCCCCCGCATAACCCACCTCCCCACCCCATCATGGTCCGCACTCAAGAGCCATCCCCTTGGCAGTGCCCCGACACAGTGGTGGTATCCAGCTGGCACAGCTGGACTGTCCAGTGTCCGCTTCTGGGCTGTTCACTGCCATGCACCATCTGCGTGCCAGTTGGGCACTGTTAGTGTGCTAGGTGAGCCCAGCCATGTGGGAACAGCCCAATAAGCACTGTTCAGCCATGTCCCTGACCCCCTGGGAGTTTCAGTGGCCTCTGATCTCCCCTGCGAGACCATCATGGTCTCTGCAAGTAGAGACCAGTCGTGATTCTCATCGTTATTGTGCTGCGCCCAAAGGCCAGTGAATTCCATGCGTTGGGATTTGAATGGGCTGCGCATATTTAAATATTACTTTAAATATGCTAATTAGACTCTTGCCCTTTCAGGATGTGATCAGGTTTGTGCCATTAAGCAGGGGCTGAGAGAATTGGGCAAAACAAATTTTTAGACCTGTACCAGGACCAGCACGGTCTACTAACGGCACAGTGAGGTTTGCGAATCCCCCCACCAAAGTGGCTTGAATGAGGTTAGGCAAAACTATGCTGAAGCACTAGATGGTGTAGTTGATTCAACCTCTTTCCTTTTCACTTAAATTCAGTCCAAACCAATGAGATGAAATCATTTTCTTTCTGCTGACTGTAAGAGTTAGGATTATATTATATGAACTTGGCCAGACCTAAACCAACTCCTTGGTACTCCACAGTATTTACCACTAATCGGCAATTTTATTTGGAAAGACCATTGAAACAGAGTACCGAGGAAATAAAAATATCATCGCAACGTAGTGACGGTAGCTCTTGTAAGTGTGACACTCAGGCACACTGCTGAGACTGCATTGAGGGAGTTTTTCTTTGTGGCTAATCTGAACTGCATCAGGTGAAACACCACTTGATGCAACTACTGTGTGACAAAAGTCAAAAAAAGTCTTCCATTCCTCAAGACTTAATAGCTTCCATTTTCATTGGGGCATTAACAAAATATGATTGCCTCCTAATTTTTCAAAGTTTGTGCTGCTTCTAATTAATGTCTTGTCTCATTTTACAATGTTATCTGTTGACCATCTGTTCAGTATGTGAGCTCCTTTGATGTACTTTGTACAGTTCGGCATTGCAAGATCAAAGAATTCAGTGGAATCTATTCATCAGTTGAGTTAGAATCATAGAGGTTTACAGCATGGAAACAGGCCCTTCGGCCCAACTTGTCCATTATGCCCTTTTTTTTTAAAACCCCCTAAGCTAATCCCAATTGCCTGCATTTGGCCCATATCCCTCTATACCCATCGTACCCATGTAACTATCAAAATGCTCTTTAAAAGATAAATTTGTACCGGCCTCTACTACAACCTCTGGCAGCTTGTTCCAGAGGCTCATCACTCTCTGAATGAAAAAATTGCCTCTCTGGATACTTTTGTATCTCTCCCCTCTCACCTTAAACCTAGACCCTCTAGTTTTAGACTCCCCTACCTTTGGGAAAAGATATTGACAATCTACCTTGTCTATGCCCCTCATTATTTTATAGACCTCTATAAGGTCACTCCTCAGCCTCCTACGCTTCAGAGAAAAATGTCCCAGTTATTCAGCCTCTCCTTATAATTCAATCCATCAAGTCCCGGTAGCATCCTAGTATATCTTTTCTGCATTCTTTCTAGTTTAATAATATCCTTTCTATAATAGGATGACCAGAATTGCACACAATATTCCAAGTCTGGCCTTACCAACGTCTTGTACAACTTCAAGAAGACATCGTAACTCCTGTATTCAATGTTCTCACCAATGAAACCAAGGATGCCGAATGCCTTCTTCACCACTCTGTTCACCTGTGACTCCACTTTCAAGGAGCTATGAACATGTACCCCTAGATCTCTTTGTTCTGTAACACTCCCAACGTCCTACCATTAACTGAGTAAGTCCTGCCCTGGTTCAGTCTAACAAAATGCGTCACCTCGCATTTATCTAAATTAAACTCCATCTGCCATTCGTCAGCCCACTGGCCCAATTGATCAAGATCAAGCAATTCAAGATAACCTTCTTCACTGTCCACTATGCCACCAACCTTGGTGGCAAGCTTGTGAACCGGCCTACTGTATTTCAATATATACACTCTTTCTCTAAACATTTTTCTACCACTATCTTATCACGCCTTCAATTCCCTAGAGACTTATCTCTGAGTAATACAAATTAGAGGAAATCTTTGGGACAAACAAGGCCATTTGTCCCAAATCTACTTATCGAATGGCTTTGATTCTAACTTTACCATCTTGTCACCTGATTAACATATTTAGGATCAAAGTTCCAGAAAGCAGGCTCTCACCATCTCCCTCAAAGAAAATGTTTTCTCCTTAAATTCAGAATACTGCAAAAGTAGCAGTGGGAATACATACCTGATCTGTGATGAAAGGCTTAGAATAGGTTGGCATGTATGGGCACCTGAGCCATCACGAGAATGGTATGGAAGGAAAAGAGAGAGTCTGCATCTATTTTTTTTTAAAGACACTGAAAATCAGGAGAGCTATGTCCTTCGTGTTAGTGAACAGTTTCTATTTCATTGGAATGATGACAATCCATTGAAGGATGTGGAAGCTATTGAGAGGGTGCAGAGGAGATTTATAAGGATGTTGCCTGGATTGGGAGGCATGCCTTATGAAGATAGGTTGAGGGAGCTAGGTCTCTTCTCCCTGGAGAGATGAGGGAGCTAGGTCTCTTCTCCCTGGAGAGGCGTCCTGATAGAGATTTATAAAAAATGTTGAGAGGAATAGATAGGGTGGATTCTCGGAGGCTATTTCCCAGGGCTGAAATGGTCGCTACGAGAGGACACAGGTTTAAGGTGCTGGAAAGCAAGTACAGAGGAGATGTTAGGGGTAAGTTTTTCACTCAGAGGGTGGTGAGTGAGTGGAATCGGCTGCCGTCGGTAGTGGTAGAGGCAAACTCGCTGGGGTCTTTTAAAAGACTTCTAGATGGGTAAATGGGATTTAATGGGATTGGGAGTTACAGATAGTTCTATGGTTTGGTAGGTATGGATGTGATCGGCGCAACTTGTGGGCTGAAGGGCCTGTTTGTGCTGCAGTGTTCTATGTTCTATGTTCCTTGACAATGAATGAAGGAATTATAGGAGAATAATCACTGTTCAGACTTGACTTCTGATAAGAGAGTCGTTGATTTTTACATGTTGTTTAGAAGTAGAATATAGCTGCAAGAGATTGTTGCAAATACTTTCCTTGTGTATGCTGAGAACATTTAATGTCTTTGGGATTCATCAGCCAGTGGGAAAGCTAAATTCTGCTCCAACATCCTACATAATCAGGGAGAGATAGAAGAACAGATACGTAGGCAAATCTCAAAGTTTAAAAATAATAGGGGAATAATAGTAAGGGATTTCAACTCCCCCAATATTAAGTGGGATAGGCAAGGTGTGAAAGGCTTAGAGGGAGTGGAATTCTTTAAAGTGCATCCAGGAAAGCTTTCTGAGTCCGCACATAGAAAGTCCAATAAAGCAGACGCAGTACTACATATAGTTTTAGGGAATGAAACTGGGTAGGTGATAAAAATGTCAGTGGGGTAGCATTTCAGTGATAGTGGACATAATTCAGTTAGACTTAAGGTAGTTATGGAAAAGGACAAAGATAAATGAAATAAAAGTTATAAATATGGGGGATGCTGATTTCAATATGATCAGTTAGGATCTGGTCAAAGCAAGCTGAGAAAAGCTGTGTTTAAGAAAATTCACAACAGATCACTGGGAGTCATTCAAAAAGGAAATGGAGTGAGTACAAGGCCAACATGTTCCCGTAAAGGTAAATGGTGGGATCAAACATCCAGAGAACTCTGGATATCAAGAGATATAGAGGATTGGATAAGGGAAAAGGGGAGGCTTCTGGTAAGTCACAGGTAGTCAAAATGGTGTTTGCCCTAGAGTATAGAAAGTGCAGTAGGGGTAAAGAGAGAAAGAATAAAGCACATTAGGGACCAAAATAGCAAAACCAATGTATGGAGCCAAAACACGTAGGTGAGCTATTGAATGAGCGTTGTGGATTGTATTTACTTTGGGAAGAATGATGCGGGCATAAAAATAAGGAGGGGACTGTTATATAACTGAGCATTGAGATGTAGGAAGTGTTAGCAGTTTTAGTGGGCTTAAAAGTGGATAAATCCTCAGGCCCAGATGAGATGTATCCTCAGCCAGAGACAAATTGTTGGAAAGCATTCTGAGTGACTGAATTAATCTCCACTTGAAGGATTAATCAAAGATAGTCAGCATAACTGATTTGTCAGGGGGAAATCACGGGGACATTCCCTGAATTCACCATGCTGTTAGTAGATCACACCGCTGCCAGCCTATTTAATGAGAACAAACTTTTCACCAACTAGTTGCAAAATATTTACTTGTATGGATTTGTGACATGACTATCTATTTAAATCTGCCTGCAAGTATATCTAAAATACAGATAATCTCCATTCTACAACAGAGGGAAGGGAAGTCAAAACTGTGTCATCATTTTATAAAAGCCTTCTCACAATTTGTGCATGGATTCAAACCATCACTAAATTAATCAAAATCTTGTTTTTGAGGTGGCTCTGACAGCTGGAACAAAAGCTAATTTTTATTTCCAGTTTCTGAAATCTAGTAAGACAAGTTAGACCATTTGGGTCAGACTGGCTATTACAGTGGTCAAACCAGTGGTCTTGAAAGGGAATGCAGGAGTCAAAAGAGTGAAATCAGTGAATTTTTTTTTCAATTTGCCTTTATATAGAACTGTGTCCTTCCTGTATTCTTCTCCCATCAGGGCATTTCTGACTGCCCCCGCAGGAGAAATAAATGTCCCATAACATTCCAGTCCTATGGGCGAGCTGCCTCTAGAGGCACAACAGCACAGTTGCGTTCTGAGCCTTAAAACATCAATTTATGGCCACTTATGGACAATTTCCTACCCAGTCTCAATTTTTAGTATGGCAGGTGCCTTCCCTGCTGTGACACTTTTGGGAAGTCTACGCTCCCAAAAGTGAGATATAATGAATTTCTACCCCAAACAATAGTCCTTGCCACAAGGAAAGCTTCAGTTGCAATCAACAGAGGAATTCAGGCCTAAACTGATCTCTGTGTTCAATGAATTATTTGAAACAGAGTTGACTGCATGTTAGCCATTTCTTGAGATAAAACAATACCGAAACTATTTATTGAAAATCTAGCTTCATACTCTATATCATGTTGAAAGAACTTTTACATTTCCTTCTTGCTTATTGCTGACTCAGTTTAAATACTTGAACTTATCCCTATTTGACCTTTCTTTCAAAGAAGATTGACTGCAAGCTCCCTCAATCTATCCACATAGCTTTTGGATAGGAGCCCTGGAGCCATCTATGGTTTTTCTCTTTGCTATGTACATTCCAGAACATCCTGAATCTTCTGGTGATTCTTAGGACTACAGCTGTATGTGGTATTTTCAGTAACAGATGTATGTTTAATTGAGCTGGGGTTAAGCTCCAGCGACGTAATCCATCTCACCAGGGTCTCTGCCAGACTTCTGCCAAAGCTATGGTGGTGGATTGGGAGAAGCTCCAGAATATTCATCCACAAAGTTCTTTTTAATTTTTCACCGTTCATATCCTCAGGATATCCGAAAGCATTTCATGGCCAGTGAAGTACTTTTAAAGTATAGTTCTTGTCAGGGCACCACAAGGGCAAACAGTTAAAATAATTAGTAAAGAAGGCAATATTTAGATGAGGAAAAGTATTTTTATATAGCGAGTGGTTAAGGTCTGGAAGGCCCGGTGGTGGAGGGAGATTCAACCGAAGCGTTGAAAAGGGAATTAGACTTCAATTTGAAAAGAAAGAATATGGAGGGTTACAGGAAGAAGGCGGAGAATGGAAGTAGGTGAGTTGCTGATTCAGAGAGCCAGTGCAAAGGATGGGCCAAATTGTCTCCTGTGTTGTAACATTTCTGTGATTCTGTTATAACATACACAAATTAAGTTGCCAATTGACATAAAGCAACATACCACAAAATAGCAATATGATGGTTCTGTTCTTCTGGTGTAAATGAGAAATAAATTAGTTAGAAGATGGAGTAAACCCCCCCCCTTGACTTTCATCAATTAGTACCAAGAATTCTTTTATGTTCACTTAATTGGATAAGTAAGGCCGTACTACGCTAACAACAAGATTTCATTCCCAAGTTCAGAACTGGAACCTTAACTCACAACATTCTAAACAGGAGATATCACCTAACTAATTGAACTGACGCTGATTGCATTGCTAATTAAATTTTACATGCATGGCCTGTTGACCTTGTGCAGGATTTTCCAGTTTTGCGGCAAGCGTGGCTGGAAAATCCCACTCATAGTCTGGAATTTTTGAGACAGTGGGAGCATAGCAGTCGGGAACAGATCTCCGCCAACTCCCTTAATGCTATTTTACATTCCAGTGATGTTGACTGGCTGAAAGTTACTCATTCGGGAGTAAGTTCCACCTTAGGCAGCTGTCAGCCAATCTCCAGTCTGTACAGTAACAGAATGGCAGTGGCAGAGAGGAACTGCACCAACCAGTTCAGGGAATGGGAAGACAAAAGCAAGTGAAAGGGGTGCCAGGGCAAAGATGGTAAGGAAGGCCGGGCGGTTGTGAGAATAGAGATCAGGGCCTCAAGGATAGACTGATGAGTGAGGGACATCCAGAATGCCCCCAGTTGAGGAGGCTTCTGATGGAGGACAGACATTCCCCCCCCAACATCCCATTCCCTCCCTCCATCTCCCACCCCCCATCCCACTCTGCCACTTTCTGGCCAAGATCTAATGTTCCTTATTTCTGGTATTCCCCACAGTGTTACAATGCACCCACCAGACTAAAAATTGAGGCTGGGTAAGAAACGAACCATAAGTGGCCATTAATTGATCACCTAAGGTCCACAACTGGGGAATCGGTGAGCTTCCCATTTGAGGCTATGCCCATCCCAACATAAAATTGCTATGGGGTCAGGGTTCATGGGAACCCAGAAGGAATTCTGTCTCAGCAATTTCATATACCCGCGCCCCCCCCCCACCCCCTCCACCCTTAGCCTCAGCGGGAGTTGAGGGGGGATGGGGGGTTGCGCAAGGATCTGTAAAATTCTGGCTATAATATCAATCAAAAATAAATTCATTGTGAAACATTTGTGAAATTCTGAAGGTGGATAACTAAGTGTAAATTTGCTATGTTACTTTGTCCTGCTTTTCTTCCCTCTTGCATTCCCCGCCTCAACATTGCATTGTGCACCATCTCATAGGCGAGGGAGCGTCTCCTGCCTGAGGCTGTTTAAATGTGTGTTAACATTTACTTTGGAACCTCTGCATACCTAGGGTACATTTAATCTTCTGACCCCTTCAGCTTGCCTGCTGTCTACCTATCCCTGTGTTAACCTAGAGCTTCTATTTAAAGGAGTCACCAGCTCAGGTATCAGCTGTGTTGGACTGAGGTATTAAGTTGCATTCTCACACTTGCAAGTCTACAGAGTTCAAATGTGACAGGATAAAATCGACTGTGCAGTAAACAGGGGCCATTAGACAGTCAACCACCATATCAAAAAGAGGTCAAGACAACAGTGAATGGGAGAGTCATAATAATATAAGAAATAGGAGCAGGAGTAGACCGATAGCCCAAAGAGCCTGCTCCGCCATTCAATATGATCGTGGCTGATCCTGGGTTTCAACTCCAGTTTTCCATTTGCTTCCCATATCCCTTAATTCCCTGAGAAACTAAAGATCTGTCTATCCCAGCCTTAACTGTATTCAATGTTGGAGCATCCACAATCTTCTGAGCTATAGAGTTCCAAAGATTCACAGCCCTTTGAGTGAAGAAATTTCTCCTCAGCTCAGTCCTAAATGATCAGCCCCATATCCTGAGACTGTGTTTTAGATTCCACAACCAATGAAAAACAATCTCTTAGCGTCCACCTTCTCAAACCTCTTCAGAATTGTGTAGGTATAAATCAGATCAGCTCTCATTATTGTAAACTTCAAAGAATATAAACCCAATTTACCCTGCGATATCAGGTCCTGGGAATATATTAGCCTTCAAATCCATCATTTCCCCAACACAATTTCCTTACTAATCCTGAGTTCCTATTCTTTCTCGGGCCAATTCATGTGCCTCTTCCTTGGATATAATACTGTCTCTAATTTCCCTTGTAAACCCTGGTTTGGCCACCTTTCCAGTTATACTTTTGCACCAGACAGGAATAAACAATTGTTGCAGTTCACCCATATACTCTTTGAATGTTTGCCTTTGCCTATCCACCATCGTCCCTTTAAGTAACACTTTCCAATCCGTCATAGCCAACTCATGCTTCATACCATCGCAGTTTCCTTTACTCAGATTCAGGATCTTAGTCTCAGAACCAACAATGTCACTCTCTATCTTGATGAAGAAATCTATCATATTATGGCTGCTCATCCCCAAGGGCCTCGCACAACTCGATTGCTAATTATTCCTTTCTCATTGCACAATACCCAATCTGGGATGACCTGGGATCGGTCCTAACCTAATTGGTCCAGAAAACCATCCTAAATACACTTCAGGAATTCCTTTATTATTAATTTGCTTTTCCTAATCTATATGCAATGTACAAATTCACCCATTCTTACATATGTTCCTTTATCACATGCATTTCTAATCTGCGGTTTGATGCCATCCCCAGCATCACCCATATAGTTTGAAGGTCTGAATACAACACCCACTTTTTTGCATCTTGGTGTTTCTCATCTCTATTTTCCATTGGTATTGCATGAAATCTGTGGACAATACATATTATATACTGAATAACTGACTACGGAGGATACACAGGGGTATTGAGGTTGTATAGGGGGCAGGAAGAATGCATGGGGGCATAGAGGTGGAATGGGTGACCTCAGGGATGAAGATTAGAGGGCTTCTAAACACTGTTGGGAACTGGAATACTGGGGAGTTGGGAAACTGGGCCAAGTTTTCTAACTAGTCCAACACCGTACCCACAATCAGCTCATACGGGCTTGTGATTTGTAAACTGCACTACAAACTCGATCCTGGACAAAGACAAAAGTGATGTGTGAAGTTACACATGGGTCAAGTGTGCAGAAAATGGAACTGCAAATCAATGCTCAGGTTGAGTTTTCCTGACCCCTGAGGAAGATTCAGCCCCATATCACAGATGATATTTCAGTGCCGTAAGAAGGAAGTGTAGATGGCTGAAGGTGTTGTTATGTCAGGGGCAATATACATGCTAGATCGTTCAATCTTTCTTTAATGTGGAAAAGTTAAAGAGACATTTAGTGGGCTTTTGGGGACTGGTCAGGCAAGTTCCAGACACTTTTTGGATTTAATATTTTCCTTAAAATGTTTGTTTGGCACATATGGCTGCAGAGTAAAGTTAAAGTAAAGTTTATTTATTAGACACAAGTAAGGATTACATTAACACTGCAATGACGTTACTGTAAAATTCCCCCAGTTGCCACACTACAGCACCTGTTCGTGTCAATGCATCTAACCAGCACATTTTTCAGACTGTGGGAGGAAGCCGCAGCACTTGGAGGAAACCCATGCAGACATGGGGAAAACATGCAGACCCCACACAGACAGGATGCCATGAATGGGATTTGGTGACTGTAAAATCAAAGTTTGACATGGAAGGTGAGACTGTACAAGCAACTTTCATCCTCCACAATCAGACATTGAATTCATAGATCTTGATTTATGAAGGTGACACCTCAACAGAATATATCCTTTACACTTAATTGTTCTCATTCTTTTCCTGATGTATTTTCACTTTTGTGAACCATAGGAAATGAAAACCCAGCAATACCAGGCAGAATAAAGGAAAATAAGTGTCATCCACAGGATACATCTGATCATAATATGGGAATGCTGCCTCTCTGGAGATTCATGATTTCAAGGAACTAACATGGGATGAGCCATGGCTGTAATCAATCCATCCATCTCTTCACATCTGGCTGATGCATTTTGATGAGGCTCCTTCTCCTCAATTTTACAGGATTTACAATGCCTGCCTGTTTCTCTCCACTATTTGGTTCTGACTGATATGGGTTAGGTATTCCTAATCGCTGCAACCCTTGATCATCTGGAACAGGGGAGAATCAGATGGGGAGGGCTGCAGGTGCATAATTGTGTCCCTGTCTACATGATTTTTCACATGTTAATATAAGAGGGAGCCGGAGCAGGAAAACATACCCCCCACCCACCATCTTCCTTCCATTCCATTTTCTCTCCAGTATTTATCCTTCAACGAACGCCATTCACCCACTCTCCCCTGGGCAATGGCACATTGTATCTCATCAAAATGATATCACACAATGTCCTGGAGTCTGATCTTTGACATCCTCAGTAGCTGTTTCCTCACAAATAATTCTCATTTCAGGGATTTCACAACTTTGGCTGTCTGACAGAAACTTCTCTGATATTGTCTCCGCTAATTCACTTTACAAAACAAGGATTTGATCTGTGTGTTTCAGCCATTTTCTCTAACCATCAGGTTGCACCGTATGAGAAATGTGCTTATCTTAGCTAGAATTGGTAGAGACCTATTTCTCACTTGTCAAGAGTTTCTTGCTAAAACTCTTTTTCATTATTTAAAATTCCTCAGTTTCAATCTTTGTCCTTGCCTAGTAACCTGTGCTTGTTTTTGTCACTCTACTATTGTAATAGTATCAAGTGGTGCGAGTGGATCAAATTTAGTTCCCAGCTTTCTTCTCAGGAACAACATTGCCATTAATTTTGTATGGTGAAGTGAGTCATGTTCTGATTGGACATGAGGAAGCTGTTTATTATCCTAGAGAGCGAACATTCATTTTTGACACTTTGGCGGCATTTTTCAGTGACTATACTAGCCTCTCTGCCCATCCATTAGTGGATGGATAATACAGGACAGTGCTTATGTGTTGCATACTGTTATTCTTAAGGTAATTCACAAATTTCTTGGGTGCGAATTGCATCCCATCCTCTTGCCAGTTTTTCCTAGTTGTGTATGTGCAATTGTTTCTGAACAATTTGAGAACAAGGAAAAAAGATTTCTGAGATGCCACACCATGGAATACTTAAACAAGTCAATGCAGCTTCTTTTACAAAGTGTTGCTCGATTGAAGTCCAACATAGAAAAGACATAAAAACCTGTGAATGCCTCCGGTGACAGCCCAACACATCATGTGATTAATCACACATGATTCATTGCTTGACAATCGTAACAAAAGTACTAATTCTTTATACCTTTAAAATGTAAGGTTAACTATTCTTTGCCCTTATGTGAAGACTTCCATAAAGCGAATCGTTTTCAAAGTCAGGCAAATGATGCAAAGTTGGGTGGGACAGTGATCTATGAAGAGAAATGCAGAGATGCAGAAACGCTTGAGTGTGATTTGAACAGGCTAGAGTGTGTGGGCATCTGCATGACAGTTGCAATATAACATGGATAAATGTGAGGTTATCTACTTTAGTAGCAATAATAGGAAGACGGATTATTACTTGAATGGGTGTAAATGGAGAGAGGTGGTTACTCAACAAGACCTTGGAGTCCTCGTGCATCAGTCATGAAAGTAAGTGCGGAGGTTCAGCAGGCAATAAAGAAGGCAAATAGTATGTTGGTCTTCATAGTGAGAGGATTTGAGTATAGGGATAGGGATGTTTTGCTACAATTGTATTGGGTGTTGGTAAGATCACACCTGGAGCGTTGTGTGCAGTTTTGGTGTCCTAATTTGAGGAAGGATGTCCTTGTGATAGAGGGAGTACAGCAAGGGTTTACTAGATTGATTCTTGGGGTGGCAGGTCTGTCATATGAGAAGAGACTAAGACAGTTATGATTATATTCACTAGAGTTGAGAAAAGTGAGAGGGGATCTCATAGAAACTTTTAAAATGCTAACAGGGTTAGACAGGATAGATTCAGAAAGAACGTTCCTGATGGTGGGAGAGTCTAGAATTTAATGTCACAGTTTGAGGACAAGGGGTAAACCTTTTAAAACTGAGGTGAGGAGAAATTTCTCCACCCAGACAGTGGTGATTGTGTGGAATTCACTGCTACAGAAAGTAGTTGAGGCCAAAACATTGCCTGATTTCAAGAAGAAATTAGATACAGCTCTTGAGGCTAAAGGTATCAAGGGATATGGGAAGAAGGAGGGATCAGAATATTGAATTTGATGATCAGCCATGATCAAAGTGAATGGTGGAGCAGGCTCAAAGGATTGAATGGCCTACTCCAGCTTCTAGTTTCTATGTCTCTATGTTTCTATGGGGAAAGAAACAACATGTTGAATTCACCATTTGCCAATTATCCACTGAGCAGCATTGTTTATCAGGCCTGCAGAGCCCTGTGCCTAATTTTATATATTGAGTTCCACCAGACAAGGCTCCATGCCGAGGTACTAAATTAACATTGAGATCAGAATCATTGGAACTCTCTAAAAGCACTGTGGAAGCACATCACAATGGTTAATGAAGGTGGGTCACTATCACCTTCTTGAGGACAATTTGGAAGGGACAATAGCAACATCCACATCCGGACAATTAAGTTTTAAAAGTGCTTCTTAAAAGCTTAAAGTTAAAGACTGAAAACCTCACCCCAATGGGATAATTTCATAAGTTATCACCTCCTGATTAAATGAATTCCAACAAATCAGGGTGGGCTTTGAATTAGGAGTCAGAAGACAGTTTTCTCACCATTCATATTAACAATTGGAAAATTAGGAAGACCAAGTGCCTGCCCCCCTGAATAACGGGAGCTCTGGCATGGGATCTGGTAATTGTCTGAATTAATCCTGCTCGTGCCCTGCAGCAAATCTTATCCCTTCAAGTATGTTGTACATTTGGGGACTGACACTCAGGAACAACAAGTTCCTGCTTGGCATTCTTGTTTGCCATTTTAACATATGATCCTACTCCCATGGCCACATGTCTGTCCTTGCCCTGCTGCAATGATCAAGTGAAGCTCAACACAAACTGGAGGAACAGCATCTCATCTTCCAGCTGGACACTTTACAGCCTTCCGATCTCAACATCGAGTTCAACAACTCAGCCTCCTTCGTTTTTATTCTATTTTGTTTAATTTTTTACTGTTCTCTACTTTTTGTTTCTTTATTTTTTTTCCAACTACGGATGGTTAGCTTAATGTCCGTAGTTGGAAAAATGCGAGAATCCATCATCAAAGAAGAAATAGCAAGAAACCTAGAAAAGAACGGTTTGATCAAGCAGACGCAGCACAGATTTGTGAAGGGGAAGTTGTGTTTAATAAATTTATTGGATTTCTATGAGGATGTGACGAGTGCGGTAGACAGAGGGGAACCGGTGGATGTGGTGTTTTTAGATTTCCAGAAGGTGTTTGATAAGGTGCCTCACAAAAGGTTGCTGCAAAAGGTTAGGGTGCACAAAGTTGGGGGTAAGGTGTTAGCGTGGATTGAGGATTGGTTATCTAACAAGAAGCAGAGAGTTGGAATCAATGGGTGCTTTTCTGGTTGGCAGTTGGTAAGTAGTGGAGTGCTGCAGGGATCGGTGCTGGGGCCTCAACTGTTTACCATTTACACAGACGATCTGGAGAAGGGGGCTGAGTGTAGGGTAACAAAATTTGCTGATGACATGAAAATGAGTGGAAAAGCAAATTGCATGGAAGGTGCAGAAAGTCTGCAGAGAGATCTGGATGGGCTGAGTGAGTGGGCGAGGACCTGGCAGATGGAGTATAACATTAGCAAATGTGAGGTTATCCACTTTGGTAGAAATAATAGTAGGAGGGATTATTATTTAAAGGGCGAAAAGCTGCAGCATGCTACGGTGCAGAGGGACCTGGGGTCCTTGTGCACGAATCACAAAATCCCACTCTGCAGGTGCAGCAGGTGATCAAGAAGGCAAATGGAATGTTGGCCTTTATAGCGAGAGGGATAGAATATAAAAGCAAGGAGGTCTTGCTGCAACTGTACAGGGCACTGGTGAGGCCGCAACTGCAGTACTGTGTGCAGTTTTGGTCCCCACATTTGTGAAAGGATGTATTGGCCTTGGAGGGAGTACAGAGAAGGTTCACCAGGCTGATACCAGAGGTGAGGGGGTTAGCTTATGAAGAGAGATTGAATAGACTGGGTCTGTACTCGGTAGAGTTTAGAGGGCTGCGGGGGGAATCTTATAAAGACTGACAAGATAATGAAGGGGGTAGATAGGGTAGAGGTAGAGTGATTCTTCCCGCTTAGAAAGGATAGCAGAACTTGAGGGCACAGCCTCAAAATAAAGGGGGGCAGTTTAGAATGGAGTTGAGGAGGAACTTCTTCACTCAAAGGGTGGTGAATCTCTGGAATTCTCTGCCCATTGAAGTGGTGGAGGCTACCTTGCTGAATATATTTAAGTCACGGGTAGATAGGTTTCTGATATACAGGGGAACTAAGGGTTATGGGGAGAAAGCGGGAAAGTGGAACTGAGCCACTTCAGTTCAGCCATGATCTTATTGAATGGCGGGGCAGGCTCGAAGGGCTAGATGGCTACTTCTGCTCCTATTTCTTATGTTCTTATGTTTATTATCTTTCTTCATTTTTCTTTCTCCCCATCTCATTCCCCTTCCCTTACCTTTTCTCCCTCCCAGCACCCTTTTCTACATTCTATCTCTGTCCCATTGTTCCCCCTCCCCCAACATCTTCATCCCTTCTCTGCCGTTTGGCCATTCACACTCTTCATTCTGTCTGTGGACAGCTACTAGCAATCTTTTCTCCTGGTTTCTGTGGCTATGACGCATCTTTCATTCCCTCACCCCGCAGTATAAATATCTCCCACTTTCTATGCCTTTTAGCTTTGACAAAGGGTCAAATGGACTCGAAATGTCAGCTCTTTACTCTCCTTCCAGGTGCTGCCAGACCTGCTGAGATTTTTCAGCGTTTTCTCTTTTGGTTTCAGGAACACTTGGTTCACCACTTCACTTGAATGACACTGACCTTATTGTGGTGTGTTCTCTCTATTGCACCTGTGACGTCTCTGTTTCCCATTCTACAACACATTGCATCACTTCCTTTCTTACATTACTACAGCAGGACTCTATAGCAAGCCAAAAGGGACAAATATATAACCTTTCCTCCTTCCTTAATTTGAACATCCCTAAAACAAGTTCAACATGAACAATAGTCAATAGGCTAGTCACTACCATAAATTCATGCAGTTTGGAAGTCATCACTCTCAGAAGGATTAACAGTGAACCTCTAGAGTTTTCATCTTCACACTGGCGTCAACATGGGAAATAGAGATAGTCTCTGCACCTGAAATGAGGGTGAGGTCTTGACTTCCTCAACATTGTCTGGTGGTGAAAGGGTTTCAGGGAAGTCCTGACTAGGTAAGGTTGACCTGAACTCTCAATAGGCTCCAATTTGAGTGGACTGTTTTCGCAGCCAGTCACTGGTCTGCATGTCTCCTCCAGAGGTCTGGACAGCATAAAACACAGATCCAATTCATGTAAACATTGTGGCAGGAACCCAATTCTTCCCTGAAAACTAATTCTGAACCAAGGCTCCTTGGGCTGAATTTTCCCATCCCGCCCACCACAGGAGTTGTAGCAGGTGGGACGCAGACCATACAAAGGTCCCTTGACCTCAGGCGGGATTTTCCAGTCTTGGGCTGAGCACGACTGGAAATCCCATTCCGTCTGGTGGGAAACTCTGTGCTTTGTCTTGCTTTCGCACCGTTCCACTTTTGTTTGTTGTTGCACAATCTCCTTGGTTTCAGAAGATTAAATACAGGGTGCAGTTGTTTTTTTGTCATGAGTAATGCAGGGGAGGTCTTGGTAATGACGTGTGTGGTGTTCTGATAGACGAGTAAAATTTGTTGAGGTGTTGAATAAGCAAACCTTGATCTTTGGTTGTTTTCAAAGCATGTTTCCTGGTTTGGACAAAGTGCTCTGCTAATCCATTCGTGGCAGGGTGATATGGCGCAAATGTATTATTTTGATTGCTGTTTTCTTGTAGGAACTTCTTAAAGTCCTGCAAAATAAATTGAGGTGTGTTGCTGCCCCGATGTCCTGGAAATCCAAAGCGGTGAAATACTTCTCCCAACTTCTCAATGGTTTTCTCAGACAAGGTAGACGTCATCAAAACTACCTCTGACCAGTTGGTGTGAGCATCAACAGTCACTTTGAAAGATCCTGAAAATCCACATGTCAAGCCTCTTCAGGCCACTCCCATGGATGCAAGGATGCTAAGGGTGGCAAGCGACTTACCGTGGCACAGGAAGAACATGTTTTTCAACCTCAGCATCTAGTCCAAGCCACCAGAAATAACCATTTGCTATTTCCTTCATGCATACAACTCCACAATGGTGCTTCTCTAACACCTGTTACCTCAATACTGGAAGAATAATCACTCTGAGCCCCCATAGAAGACACCCTGACTGAACTGACAGCTTGGAGTAGTAGGGTTTCAGGAGAGCTGTTAGTCCTGAAGTCTCTCATTGTAAAACCATCACTTCTGAGAGCACAGGGGCATTCCAAGTGTGTTTTCTCACTTGCATAGAGGTGACTAGTGCGTTGTCTACTTGATTAAAGTAGAAAGTATTCCCCTTCAAGCAGCCTGAAGACTGACAAGTTCTCAGCAATCTTGAAAGTCCATCTGTGTTACAATGTAAACTAGGCAGGTGGTATTTGATGGTGCAGGTATACGCACGCAGGAGAAATGTCCATCTTTGCATCTTACTTGCAGCAAGCTGTGTGTAGTCCAAATATGGTAGGATTATGGTCCGTCAACAACGTAACGTCTCTCCCATATAAGAACTGGTGGAATTTTTGATGTCGAAGACGATCTATAGTGCTTCTGTGGATCTGGGCATAGTTGCTCTCAGCATTCCTTAAGGTTCGAGAAGCAAAAGGTTGATGTGGGGGACCTCTGCTCCTACACCATAAGGAAATGCATTACAAGCAAACAAATGGTAAAATACAATCAGAGTGTGTGAGGGCTTCAGACTTAAGTAATGCTTCTTTGGCCTGCATGAAAGCATTATTGCATTGATCTGACCACTTCCGTGTCTTGCTCTAGCACAGGAGATTATAAGTAGAGGTGATGGCCCAATGGTATTACCGTCAGATTATTAACCCAGGTTCTGGGGATCAGGGTTTGATTCTGACCACCACAGATGGTGGAATTTGAATTCAGTAAAAAAAAACCTGGAGTTAAGAATCAACTGATGCCCATGAAACTATCACCGATTGTCAGAAAAAAAACATCTGGTTCACTAATGTCCTTTAGGGAAGGAAATCGGCTGTGCCTACCTGGTTTGGCCAACACGTGACTCCAGGGCCACAGCAATGTGCTTGATTCTCAACTGTCCTCTGGCAACTAGGGATGGGCAATATATGCTGGCCAGCCAGCGATTCCCATGGCCCACAAATGAATTTAAAAAATGGTTTCAGAATTGTTGCCACGTTTGGGGCAAATCTTCCACAATAATGCAACAATCCCAGGAAGGAACATACAGCCTTATATCTGAGGTGCAGGCATCTCTTTGATAGCATTAACTTCGGAAGGAGATTTGTGAAAGCCAGTGGCATCAATCACATGTACCGGGTACTCAATGGAGGATTGGAGGAACTTGTCCTTACAGACTCTCAGGTCATTGTCTTCCAACCTCTGAAGAGTGGCATCTAGGTTTCAAAGATGTTCCTCTTCAACTCTCCCAGTGACTCAGATGTCATCCAGACTACACTCAGTCCACTCAGGATTTGATCCATTGTCCTTTGAAACAACGCAGGAGCAGATGTGATACCAAATGGCAATCTTCAGTATAGAAACAAGCCTTTCAATGTTATAATTATCAGAAGTCCCCATGATTTCTTGTCCACATTCATTCGCAGGTAGGTCTGGTTCAGGGCAATTTTACTGAAATTCTGGCCACCTGCCAATCCCATAAATCAGTCCTCAATGTGAGGTCATAGGTATTGTTCAGCACACAATACTGGATTTACGGTGACCCTAAAGTCCTCACAAATCTTCATGAAGCTATCTTTCTTGATGGTGGAACAATAGACATGACCCAATTGTTAATGCTGACAGGTTCCAAAACTTCAGTCTTCACAATGCACTTCAAATCAGCCTCCACTTTCTGCCTAATAGCATATGGTACAGACCACATGGTACAGGCTTGGCTTCTATCTTTTATGTTTAGTTTAACAGTAATCCTTCATGCTCCCTAATTCTCCATTGAAAACAACTGTGTGCTTTTTAAAATTTTTCTTGAGTTTTGATTCTCCATTGGCCATCATGTGGACTTCAGCCTGATTTAGTCAAATCTTCTTCAGCCTTGCATGACTCATTAATGCTGGACACTTTCCCTTCACAACACATCGAGGCAAATCTGCACAGGCACATCACGTGACCCTCCAGGGGAACTACTTTGCCTGTGTATAACTTCATCCCTATCCTTGATGGCCTTAAGGGAATGTGTGGAGTTTCTAATTCTTGATGGTCCCTGGCACCAGCAAGACTGCTGCCCCATTGTCAACTTCCATTCTTACTAGCTGTCTTTCCTGCAGTGGAGTGACTCAATAACTACGTGTAGCACCAGCAGTGGTACATGAAGTGATACTTCCTCCTTTAATTGTGTGTCACTTTGCTCTTCTCAACCCAGTAGTATAGCAAGAATGTTTCTCCTTTTGCTTTGTTTAAATGGTGTCTTGGTTTGTTCCTGCTTTTTATTTTCTTCTCTAGTTTGCTTTTTGTTCCTGCAAGTACGCTTGATGTGTTTTTCTTTTCTTCAGCTTTGACAATCCATGTCTTTACATCAGCATTCAGCAGCAGAATTCCCTGGCTTTGTGTACTGGTAACATGTATGGGCCCCGGTGGCTTCGGGTATCGATTCAGCAGACACTTTGTGTACACAAGTAGAGGAACTCAATTGCTGGGCTTCCTTTGAAGACAGCTGCAGAGAAACAGTGATTTCAATGGCTTTCTGCAGGGTGAGATTATGCTCAGTTAACAGACGGTTTTGTCTTGCTTTGTTGCATGGGCTACAAACAAGTCTACCATGAATAAGCACATCCCCAAATTCACAATATCCTGCCAGTATCTAAAGCACCACAACAAATCTTGTGGCTGATAGCCCCCCCCTTGGATTTTTTTTTGGAATGTAAAGCACCCTGCAATCATCAGGAGTTTAGGTGAAGATTGTGCTTGCAAAATTTCCACAATTGGCTTGTATGTTTTAATGCCTGGGTTTATCAGGTTGCACAAGAGGAGATTAAAAGTATTTTGTCCCATCATGCTGAGGAAAATGGCACCATAATGCCTTCATCTATTTTGTTTGCCAGTGCAAAATAATTAAAATGCTCAGTACAAGAGCTCCACTGCTCCACATTCTCATCAAAACTTCAACAATGCTGAAAAATCCCACCATTGCTACTCATGCAGATTAGGTTTCCCATCTGAGTATTTTGTTACACATTTTGAGCAGTTACCGCAGTTTTCTTGTTTACACAAGGCATTAATTTGAGCTTTAGTCTGTCACAGCCAGTTTTAGAATCTGTTTTTCAGAGTATCTCTTACTCACATCCACACTGACAAACTGATTTTCCCCACCAGCAGCAGTGCGAACCATGGTCAATCTTTCTTTCCAGTATCCAATCAGCCAATTGTAGCTTCCTCACTAACGTAATGACTTCAATCAGGCCACTCTGTGTACTGCTGTTAAGAGTTTGTAAATAAAGGATTTTGGTAAAGGGACTTCTGCCTCTTCTACCTTTTACAACTAACACCTCCTAAACAGAAATTGTCAAATTTAATGTATAGGAAATTGCATTTTGTTACACACTGCACAAACACTCTTAATCTTTGAATGAAAAGGGTTTGGGCATCTAATTTAATCATTTATTCCTGACTGCATACTTCCATCATTACTCACATCTATCGATACCAGGATTGTTTTGGAAAACAAACAAGACTACCAATGCTCCTTCTGTGCCCGCTGGGCACCGCAGGGGCTGATGTGTGTTATAGACCCTTACAACCACATTTTGATTTAATGTTTTAAGTTTCCTTTGGACTTTGGTTTCTCTTTGGGCCATCCCCCCTTCTTTTTTGGGGGTCTGCCCCTCTTAATTTGTCCCTAAGTTAATTTGAGTTTGTTTTACTTGTTAGGTACATGAAAGAACTACCAATGCTACTTTGATATTTGCAACTGCCAATGACCTCACCCAGTTACTTTGCTCCATGACTGAGGATGATACATAATTAAAGGTTGATGAGGATTGACTTTTATTCCTTCTGAAAAGTGCAAGGATTACTGCTTTCAACTTGGATTGGAAAACACTGATTGGTATTGGTTGCCAACTGTATATTTAACAGGATAATGCTTCTGAAGGAGATGCCCAGCTACAATGTGACTGATCTTGACTCAGCAATTAAATAACTGTGCTCTAAAGAATTTGGCCTTCAATTTCAGAAGCTTTTTCAGTGAGAAGAGTGTACAATTCCATCTTAACCACAGATATTACTATGTATTTATTCCCAAGAGGGGAATTTGATTGAGGTTTCAAATTCAAGTTAGGTTAGACAGTCTTCTGTTAATACTTAAATTTTGTCTGCATGTTGTTTTATTGGAAGCTGATCTTGCAGTCATATTTCTGGCATAATCATGCCCTGTGATAGGCTTCTGTGCTCTTGATTGCTTCATGTCCTTCATGCATCCATATACATTTTCTTTAAATTTTAGTAACAATGCTACAACAACTTTTCCATGGATTCAACAATGTGTTTCTCCAGTATGATTTTAAAATTTGATTTGATTTATTATTGTCACATGTATTAGTATATAGTGAAAAGTACTGTTTCTTGCGTGCTATACAAACAAAGCAAACTGTTCATTGTGAAGGAAAAGAGAGGGCAAAATGTAGGGATACAGTCATAACTAGGCTGTAGAGAAAGATCAATTTAATATAAGGTAGGTCCATTCAAAAGTCTGATGGAAGCAGAGAAGAAGCTGTTCTTGAGTCGGGTGGTACGTATCCTCAGACCTCTGGCTCTGTTTCCCGCCGGAAGAAGGCCTGGGGTGCGTGGGATCCTTGATTATGCTGGCTGCTTTTTCAAGACAGCGGGAAGTGTAAACAAAGTCACTGGATGGGAGTCTGGTTTGCATGATGGACTGGGTTTCATTCACAACCTTTTGTAGTTTCTTGCTGTCTTGGGCAGAGCAGGAGCCATACCAAGCTGTAATACAACCAGAAAGGATGCTTTCTGTAGTGCATCTGTATAAGTTGGTGAGAGTCTCAGTGGGCATGCCAAATTTCCTTAGTCTCCTGAGAAAGGAGAGGAATCAATAGGCTTTCTTAACTATAGTTAAGGGTGCCATGGTAGCACAGTGGTTAGCACTGCTGCTTCACAGCTCCAACAGCCAGTTTTCCACCCAGACACATGGTGCAGCCATGGGGACAAAATTTGCATCTCAAGATGCCAACATCTTCATGCACAAGTTCGAAGAAGACCTCTTTATGACACAAGACCTTCAACCGATGCTATACAGTAGATACATCGATGACATTTTCTTCCTTTGGACTCGTGGCGAAGGATCACTGAAACAACTAAATAATGGCATCAACAGGTTTCATTCCACCATCAAACTCACCATGGACTACTCTCCAGAATTGGCTGCATTCTTGGACACTCATATCTCCATCAAGGACAGTTACCTCAGCACTTCACTCTACCTCAAGCCCATGAATAGCCTCACGGTGCACCACTTCTCCAGCTTCTACTCTAAACCCGTTAAAGCAGCCATCCTCTACGGACAAGCCCTCCGTATACACAGCATCTACTTAGATAAGGAGGATTGCAACAAACACCTACACACACTGAAAGACACCCTCGTAAGAACAGGATATGGCGCTCAACTCATTGATCAACAGTTCTGTCGCGCCACAGCGAAAAACCACACCAACCTCCTCAGAAGACAAACACGGGACATGGCAGATAGAGTATCCTTTGTCATCCAGTACTTCCCCGGAGCGGAGAAACTACATCTTCTCTGGAGCCTTCAACATGTCATCGATGTAGACAAATATTTCACCAAGGCCATCTCCACACCCCCACTTCTTGCCTTCAAACAATGACACAACCTCAAACAGACTATTGTCCGCAGCAAACTACCCAGCCTTCAGGAGAACAGTGAGCACAACACCACACAACCCTGCCATAGCAACCTCTGCAAGATGACACAGATACCACCATCACACGTGAGAACACTATCCACCAGGCACATGGTACATACTCAAGTGAGTCAACCAATGTTGTCTACCTCATGCACTGCACGAAAGAATGTCCTGAGGCATGGTACATTGGCAAGACCATGCAGACGCTATGACAACAGGTGAACAGACACTGCACAACAGTCACCAGGCAGGAGTGTTCCCTCCCTGTCAGGGAACACTTCAGCCGTCAAGTGCATTCAGTCTCTGATCTTCAGGAAAGCGTTCTCCAAGGCGGCCTTCAAGACATGTAACAATGCAGATCGCCGAGCAGAAACTTATAGCTAAGTTCTGCAAGCATGAGGACGGCCTCAGCTAGGATCTTGGGTTCATGTCATAGTACATGCAAACCCCACTACTTGGCCTGGGCTTGCAAAATCCTACTGTCGTGGCTTGAGGCAATTCACACCTCTTTAAACTGTGAGTCTCCACTCGCATTGTCTGTACCTGTAACAACTTGATTACCTGTAAAGACTTGCATTGCAGTGATTATCTTGCAATTGCATCTCTGTCTATATATGCTGTGTTTGTGAATCCAACTCTCCACTCACCTGAGGGAGGAGCAGTGCTCTGAAAGCTTGTGATTCCAAATAAACCTGTTGGACCTAGTGCTGTGAGACTCATTATTGTGTCCACCCCAGTCCAACGCCAATATCTTCACACTTTGGTGGCAATAAAAGGAAGACAGATTATTATTTGAATGGGTGTAAATTGAGAAAGGTGGATAATCAGTGAGACATTAGAGTCCTTGTGCATCAGTCGCTGAAAGTAAGCACGCAGGTAGCTGGAAGTAAAGAAGGTAAAGGGTATATTGACTTTCATAGCGAGAGGATTTGAATATCGGGAAAAGGATATTTTGCTTCAATTGTATAGGGCATTGGTGAGGCCACATGTAGAATATTGTGTGCAGTTTTGGTGTCCTTGCTATTAAGGGAGTTTAGTGAATGTTTACCAGGCTGCTTCCTGGAGTGGCAGGTCTTTTATATGAGGAAAGACAGATAGGATTATATTCACTGGGGATTTAGATGAGTGTGATGGGATCTCATAGAAACTTTAAAAATTCTAACAGGGTTAGATGGTAGATACAGAAAGAATGTTCCCAGTGGTGGGGGAGTCCAGAACTGGGGGCCATAGTTTGAGGAACTGAGGTGAGGAGAAATTTCTTCAGCCAGGAAGTGGTGAATGTGTGAAATGCACTACCACAGAAAGTAGTTGAGGCTAAAGCATGGCCTGATTTCAAGAAAAAAATAGATATAGCTCTTGGGGCTAAAGGGATCAAGGGATATGGGGGGAGGGGAGATCAGGATATTGAATTTGATGATCAGCCATGATCATAATGAATGGCAGAGCAGGCTTGAAGGGTCAAATGGGATACTTTCCCACTCCAAAAGGATACCCTGGCTACCCAAATGAATCCACCAAATTTAGACCAGCCTTTACCTGGTCTAACTCACACACTCCAGGTTTCAGTCTCCCAAAACAAAATTCCACTTTAGTGGAGGCAGCTGATGAGTTCAGAGTCCAGCAGTCCCTGTAAACTGCAGATGCATGTACCTGGCCCAAATCCAGTTGTTCCCCTGCAAAAATGGGAAATGTCATGTTCAGAGGTGGGACTTACAATTTCTGGGTTTGTCCACCATTTTTATTATGACTCTAATTTGCTACCAGGTGATTATTGTCCCAAAAGAGCCAATGATTACAGTTAGGGGACTGTGTGTCCCTGGGGTGGAACTTTGTTTGGTTAATACATTCTTGGGCTTTGGGCATCATTGGCAAGGCTGACATTTATTCCCATCCCTAATTACCCTTAAAAGGTGATATTGAGGTGCCTTCCTAAAATGCTGAGTTTTGTGTGATGCAAGTACTCTCAAAGTGCTGTTGGACAGAGGGTTCCAAGATTTTGACCCAGCAATGATGAAGGAACAATGATATGTGTCCATGTCAGGATGGTTTATGACTTGGAGAGGATTTTGAAAGTAATATATTCCTATGCACCTACTGCCCTTGTTCTTCTAGGTGATAGAGCTCACGGGTTTAGGAAATGCAGCTGCTATAGAAGTCTCAATGTTATGCTGCAGTGCATCTTATAGATGGTGTTCACTGCAGCTATTTAATGCTGATGAAAGGAGTGAATGTTTCAGACAGTTAGGGTGCCAATCAAGTGGACTGTTTTGTCTGACTCAACTCACTAACTCTATCTTTCAATAACTTTCAGTTACTCGTGCAGTCTTCCGCAATCTCACATTGGGAATGGAGAGCAAATCTTTTTGAAAACATCTAAGCTATTTGCCCTAACCACTTCCTGTGGTAGCAAGTTTCATATTATAATCAATCTCTAACTGAAGATATTTTTCCTTTACTGATTGATAACTATCATCTACTTACGGTGTAAATGTTGGAATCATCTACAATTGAAAACATCAAGCCTGTCCAACCTTTTCATAATTTAAAGACTTCCATCAGGTCACCTCTAAGCCTTGTCTTTCCAAAGTAAAAAATGTTGCAATCTATTCAATCTTTCTTGATAGCTGTAATTTATCAGTCCTACAGTCAGAACAATAGGTTCCTGACAGCTAAATATTTGCCAGAAAAATAACCCTAAGCACTTCCCTGGTGTCTAACAGAATGGCAGGGTTAAAATCAGTTCTTTCTTCGTACTTTTGTTATTTTACTGAAGTGGTGATCCAGAAGCCTGGACTAATAAATCTGCGGGCTTATATCCCACCTTGGCAGTGTAAGAATTTGAATTCAATTTGAAAAATGTGAAAAAGGAAAGTTGCTATAAGTCAAGCAGTTGCAAAATTGGCTCATGAATATTCTTTTGAGAGGGAATCCTATCTATCATTCTTGCCCAGTCTGCCTTACATGTCGCTCCAGTTCCACATCAAAATTATTGATTCTATAGGGGTGATCTTACCAAAAAGATTCTCAGTGTCGAATGAGCATGAAAACAGAAATCACACCTGTTTTTGGACAAGCTCCCATATGTTATCTTATGGCAATTAGGAAAAAAAGTGATCCCAAATGTAATTCTCACCAGTAGATGAAGTGAACAGAGTTTATTTACTCTGGGAAGTTGGCTGAAGACTGCTAGAGGGCGCTATTGAGCATGTGCCCTGATCACGCAGTGCATTGTGCACAAGAGCACAGAGTACCAAAATTGAGGTGGTGGGATATGATAGCATTGTCCAACGTTTTTGCATGGGAATGCAAATTTCCATTATTTTCTCACTAGTGAGATGAGCAAAATTTGGAAAGATAAGGTTTGGCACAACATTAAACATGATTTTTTTTAAAAATGCATGTAGAAATAAAAGAAACAGCTTGCTAAGAAAAAGTAAAGAAATGTCAAAGCAATAAATTGATAATTTAAAAAAGAGTAAGCCATAAAGATAAGTATTAGAGTGTGAAAATACGACAGCATGTATGTCTAGTTCGCTCCCAGTCTAACAGTCACTCACTGTTTGTGCTGATGTCTGGATGGTAGGGTGATTAAGAATTCTGACACACACACACACACACACACACACACACACACACACACACACACACACACACACACACACACACACAGGCGATCTTATGAAAAAAAATTCTATGTCCAGAATGAGCAGGAACACGGGAGAGCTTCGGATCTATTTTTTCAAAGATTCCAAATCTGGTATCTGATACACTTAGTACATGAAAAAGTCCTGAAATCTGATTTCTACCTGTAGGGGGAACTGGGCGGGGCTTTAATCATCTAGAAAGTTAGCTGATAGCAGCAGAGACCACAATTGTGCATATGCAAGTCTCTGCCCAGTGCCAAGTGGGCAATACCAGGATGCCAGGCTGGCACTGCCCAAGGTGCACCCCCCTTGTCTCTGACCTCCCAGGGGAGCTTCAATGCCCTCTTATTCTACTGGTGAGGTTATCACATCTGGTCCCCGTTACTGGCAAGTGAGCCTGGATGATTGAGTCCCAGGCTTGCTAATTTTATTTAAATTACATGTTAATACTATTTGAATAACTTATTCAGCCTCACACTGGATATCCAGTGCTGGAAAGATCGTGAGAAGCAAGAAATCAGATGCAAATTTGATTTTCCGGCTCTCTCGCGATCTTACTGGCTCACCCTGCCCATCAAGCGGTAGGGTGTGATGGTAAGATTGTCACCCCACCTCCTCTCCACTGTCACATGCTCGCTCACGGTCTTTCTCACACAATCTCGTTCTGTCTGTAGGATGTTTCTGACAAACTCTCTTCCATCTTCTTCTATCAGGAAAAAGATACAAAGTCTGAAGTCACATACCAACCAACTTAAAAACAGCTGCTGCCATCAGAGCTTTGAATGGACCCATATATTAAGCTATTCTTTCTCTACACCCTAGCTATGATTGGAACACCACATTCTGCACCTTCTGGAACATAGAACATAGAACACTACAGCCCAAACAGGCCCTTCAGCCCACAAGTTGCGCCGATCACATCCATACCCACCAAGCCATAGAACTATCTGTAACTCCCAATCCCATTAAATCCCATATACTCATCCAGAAGTCTTTTAAAAGACCCCAGTGAGTTCGCCTCTACTACCACTGATGGCAGCCGATTCCACTCACTCACCACCCTCTGAGTGAAAAACTTACCCCTGACATCTCCTCTGTACTTGCTTCCCAGCACCTTAAACCTGTGTCCTCTCGTAGCGACCATTTCAGCCCTGGGAAATAGCCTCCGAGAATCCACCCTATCTATTCCTCCCAACATTTTATAAACCTCTATCAGGTCACCTCTCAACCTTCGTTTCTCCAAGGAGAAGAGACCTAGCTCCCTCAACCTATCTTCATAAGGCATGCCTCCCAATCCAGGCAACATCCTTGTAAATCTCCTCTGCACCCTCTCAATAGCCTCCACATCCTTCCTGTAGTGAGGCAACAAGAATTGCGCACAGTACTCCAAGTGGGGTCTGACAAGGGTCCTTTTCCCTCTCTTTTCCTTCTCCCCTATGTACTCTATTCTGCCTGTATACTGTGCAAGAAACAATACTTTTCACTATATCCCAACACACGTGACAATAATAGATCAAATCAAACAGGCTTACTCATTCTCTTTCTGCCTCTCTCTCACACACTTACACCACATGTGCCCTCCCATCCCCAGTAGCAGTTCTCTTCTCACTGACTCCTACAGCCTCTTTCTGGCCTGATGTGCCCTGCATTCTCTCAGGATCCATATTCTTTTAGCCCGCCTTACTCCCCACAATTTCTTTCTGTCTCTCCCCCTGAAATCCTCTCCTTTTCCCTCCACATACTCAGCCACTGGTGTTCGAGCCTTCCACCTTTACTCCTGATAGGCTGACATGTGATTGGGTGCTGCATTATAAAATCTTCAACTTCATTCACCTGTCTTCCTGGCATTTTGAACAGTGTCTTTGACAATGGCGTTACAGGTCACAATCTGGTTCATGAATCATGGGTTGGAGAGGTTTAATCTAATGTGTGAGTGGATGAGGTAGCCAATTGGATACAAAATTGATTTGACAACAGAAGACAGAGAGTGGTTGTAGAGGGTTGTTTTTCAAACTGGAGGCTTGTGACCAGTGGATCAGAGATTGTTGCTGGATCCACTGTTATTTGTTATTTATATTAATGATTTGGATGAGAATTTGGGAGACATGGTTAGTAATTTTACAGATGATACCAAGATTGGTAGCACAATGGACAGTGAAGAAGGTTATCTAGGATTGCAACAGGAGCCTGATCAATTAGGCCAGTGGGCCGATGAATGGCAGATAGAGTTTAATTCAGATAAATGTGAGGTGATGCATTTTGGTAGATTGAATTGGGGCAGGACTTACTCAGTTAATGGTAAAGCACTGGGGAGGGTTATAGAACAAAGAGATCAAGGAATAGAGGCTCATAGTTCCTTGGAAGTAGAGTCACAGGTGGACAGAGTGATGAAGAAGACATTGGCATGCTTGGTTTCATTGATCAAAAACCAATGAATATAGGAGCTGGGATGTCTTGTTGAAGTTGTACAAAACATCAGTAAGGCCACACTTGGAATACTATGTACAGCTCTGGTCACCCTATTATAGAAAGGATATTATTAAACTAGAAAGAGTGCAGAAAAGAGTTACTCAGACGCTACCGGAATTTGATGGATTGAATTATAGGGAGAGACTGGATAGACTGGGACTTTTTTTCTCTGGAGGGTCAGAGGCTTAGGGGTGATCTTATAGAGATCTATAAAATAATGAGGGGCACAGATGAGGTAGATGGTTAACATCTCTTCCCAAAGGTAGGGGTGTCTAAAACTAAAGGGCATAGATATAAGCTAAAAGGGGAGAAATACAAGAGGGGCAATCTTTTCAGACAGAAGGCGGTGAGTGTCAGGAACAAGCTGCCAGAGGCAGTGGTAGAGGCAGGTCCTATTTTGTCTTTTAAGAACATAAGAAATAGGAGCAGGAGTAGGCCATCTAGCCCCTCGAGCCTGCCCCGCCATTCAATAAGATCATGGCTGATCTGAAGTGGCTCAGTTCCACTTTCCCGTTTTCTCCCCATAACCCTTAATCCCCCTGCCTACCAAAAACCTATCTACCAGCGTCTTAAATATATTTAGCGAGGTAGCCTCCACCACTTCAACGGGCAGAGAATTCCAGAGATTCAGCACCCTTTGAGTGAAGAAGTTCCTCCTCAACTCCGTTCTAAATTGCCCCCCCCTTATCTTGAGGCTGCGCCCTCTGGTCCTGCTGTCCTTTCTGAGCGGGAAAGACCTCTCCACCTCTATCCCATCCATCCCATTCATCATCTTATACGTCTCAATAAGATCCCCCCCTCATCCTTCTAAACTCCAACAAGTACAAGCCCAGTCTATTCAGCCTCTCTTCATAGTTCAACCCCCTCAACTCCGGTATCAGCCTAGTGAACCTCCTCTGCACTCCCTCCAAGGCCAAAATATCCTTGCGCAAGTGCAGCGACCAAAACTGCACACAGTACTCCAGCTGCGGCCTCACCAGTGCCCTGTACAGTTGCAGCAAGACCTCCCTACTTTTATATTCAATCCCCCTCGCTATGAAGGCCAGCATCCCATTTGCCTTCCTGATCACCTGCTGCACCTGTAGGCTGGGTTTTTGTGACTCATGCACAAGGACCCCCAGGTCCCTCTGCACCGTAGCATGCTGCAGCTTTTCGCCCTTTAAGTAGTAGTCCCTCCTACTATTATTCCTGCCAAAGTGGACAACCTCACACTTGCCAACATTGTATTCCATCTGCCAGGTCCTCGCCCACTCGCCCAGCCTATCTAGATCCCTCTGCAGACTTTCTACACCCTCCGCACAATTTGCTTTTCCACTTATCTTTGTGTCATCAGCAAATTTCAACACCCTACACTCAGCTCCCTCCTCCAGATCATCTATATAAATGGTAAATAGCTGAGGCCCCAGCACCAAGCCCTGGGGCACTCCACTAGTCACCAACCGCCAATCCGAATAGCACCCATTGACACCTACTCTCTGCCTCCTATTTGACAGCCAATCCTCTATCCACGCGAACACCTTACCCCCAACTCCATGCCCCCTAACCTTCTGTAACAACCTTTTGTGCGGCACCTTATCATACGCCTTCTGAAAATCTTTGAAAAGCGTTAAGACAGTTACGTGGATAAGATGGTTATAGAGGGATAGGGGCCAAATGCAGGCAACTGGAACTAGTTTAGTGGTTAAAAACTGGGTGGCATGGACTAGTTGGGCTGAAGGGCCTTTTTCTATGCTGTAAACCTCGATGAACATTTCAGAACTGAACTATACAGATCAGGCAGATTCCAAGGAACTATTCCGGTTGCTTAGCTAATTGTGGGTAGCATATAGGATCACTGCCTCTGGTTATAAGAAAGGAAAACGCAGTTAAGATATTTTCTCCTGCTTGCTATCTTGTTCAACAGTGTTAGGGAATGTTGTTCATGTAACCATTAACCTGCCAAGTCCTCACCACTGAGAATTAGACACAATAAATGGAAATGTGCCAGAGTACAACACGTGCTTTTAAAATCTATGCACCAAAGCAAGTGCACAAATGAAAATAACTGTTGCCAGACTGGCAGCCAATAAAGATCACCCAGAAGCAGAGTTTCATCTGTGCAAATTGAGAGGGTGCAAGTTGGGAAGTTGGCCAGAAGGCAATCAGTAATTTGAGTCTAGTGATAACAAAGGCAAGACTGAGGGCTGCAGCAGCAGATCATTGAATCATAAAATGATTACAGCACCAAAGAAGTCTACTCACCCTCTCATGTCTATACTGGTTATCTGTAGGACCAATTCACATAATGTTACCCCCCTCAATTTCACTTCATAACCCTGCACATTCTTTCTTTTCAGATAATAATCCAATTTCCTCTGGAATGCCTCGGATGAATCTACCTCCCCCACAGTTTTAGGCAGCTCATTAACCACTCGCTACATAAAACAGTTTCTTCAGAACATCATAATTGCTTCTTTTGCCAATTATCTTATATTTGTGCTCTCTGATTCTTGATCCTTCCACTAATGGGAACAGTTTCTCTCTACCTATTCTGTCCAGACCCTTCAAGATTTTGAATACCTCTATCAAATTTCCACTCAACCTTCCTTTCTCCAAGAAAACAGTCCCAACTTCTCCAATCTTTCTGCATAACTGAAGTTCCTCATCATTTGAAACATCTCGTGAATCTTTTCCATACCCTCCCTAGTGCCTTTACATCTTTCCTGAAGTGTAGTGCCCAGAACTGGTGGCAATACTTCAGCCAAGGCAAACTAATGTTTTTTTAGGTTGAACATAACTTCCTTGTTTTTATACTTAATACCCTGTTTATTACCCACTCTCTCAACGTGTTCTACCGCACTAAATGATTTATGCAAACATACACCCATGGCTCTCTGCTCCTGCATCCCTTTTAGAATTGTACCCTTACTTTATATTGTCTCTCTGCATTGCTCTTACAAAATGAAAATGAAAATGAAAATGGGGGCAGGTTAGCTCAGTTGGCTGGACAGTTGGTTCGTGATGCAGAGCAATGTCAACAGGATGGGTCAATTCCCACATTGGCTGAGGTTACTCATGAAGGTTCCGTCTTCTCAATGTTGCTTCTCACCTGAGGCATGGTGAGACTCAGGTTAAATCATCACTCATCAGTTGTCCCCCTCAAAGATGAGAGCAGCCTATGGTCATCTGGGATGATGACGACTCGACCTTTTACCAAAATGAACCACCTCGCATCTCTCTGCATCAAATGTCTTCTACTACTTGTCTCTGATCCACCAAGCTGCCTGTGTCCATTTTAAGTTCTACACCATCATTTTCACAGTTCCCAATATTTCCAAGTTTTGTATTGTCTGCAAATTTTGAAAATTTGCCCTGTACACCGAGGTCTCAGTCATTTAAATATATCATTAGAGCCGGGATCCTAACTCTTGCCCCTGAAGAACTCCATTATAAACCTTCCTCTAGTAAGAAAAGCAACTGTTCATCTCCACTCCGTTTCCTGTCACTCAGCCAATTTCACATCCAAGTTGCTGCTGTCCCTCTTATTCCATGAGCTCTGATTTTTTTTTCACAAGTCTGCTGTGTAACATTTGACAAATACTTTCTGGACATTCGTGTGCATGAGAGCATTTAAATTTACAGCCTGTCATCGGATCAAAAAAATCAAGCAAGTTAGTTAGGTACAATTTTTCTTTAACAAATTCATGCTGGCATTCCTTCATTAACCCATATTTGCAAACATGACTATTAATTTTGACCCAAAACGAGCTGAGGCAAGGCAGAGATGTACAATAGTATGGAGATGGAAGCAGGTGGTCTTGGTGAACAAGTAACAAAGAACAAAGAAAATTACAACTGAGGATCAGGCCCTTTGGCCCTCCTAGCCTGCACCGAACATGCTGCCCGACTGAACTAAAAACCCCTACCCTTCCAGGGACCATATCCCTCTATTCCCATCCTATTCATGTATTTGTCCAGATGCCCCTTAAAACTCATTATCATATCTGCTTCTACTACCTCCCCTGGCAGCGAGTTCCAAGCACCCACCATCCTCTGTGTAAAAAAACTTGCCTCGTACATGTGGTGGTATAGAGGATATAGGATCAGTAGATCATCTCAGGGTTAAATACGATGCCAAGGTTTCAACAACTTTATTCAGGCTCTAACAGTAGCCAGAGAGTTGGTCGTTAGGGATTGGCATTTTTAATTGGAGGAAATTTCTGTTCATCTATGTGCGGGATTTTCCAGTCACGTTCACCCCAAGGCTGGAAATCCTGCCCAAAGTCAACAGACCTTTGCATGGTCCACCCCTTCCCGCAATGATCCCTGTGGCAGGCGGGACGGGAAAATTCTGCCCTATTCCTTTTTCTCATTACATTCACAAGAAATTTGCCATAACACAAAAGAAGCTTTTACTTGAAGTCACATTTGTAGAACAAAAATGGGCACTTAAAATAATATGTATTTCCTGTGAATCTCTCCAAAAATCACAATGATGTTGATATTGGCAATGGGCATCCACGGAATGCTTTTAATTTGTCTGCAGCTTTGCCCTCTTCTGCCAGATAGGCCAGAGCCACCTGCCTGGCTTACCCAGCATCTGGAGCCTATCAGGAGCCTTCCATCGACTAATCACTCATAATAATGCCCAACAGACTCAATGCAGGATGTCAGCTTGGTGACCTCCACAAAAACTCTCTCTCTCTCTGGAGACAGGAAGTTGATTTATCCTGGAACTTCCAACTATAGCTTACTGCAAGCAATCTTTTCCATTGCATATCCTTTGGGATGGGATTAGTGAGCTAAGGAGTGGGAGGACAATTTTGATACACAGGACTGTAAATGGAATAACACAGTGTGAAAGCGATGCTAATTAACTGTCTGAATTATTTGTTCAAACACTGAAGTAGGACAAGGCATTGTTGTTAAAATTGGAGGACTGACAGCTGGCTTGATGACTCAATATATTTATTCAGAGAGCAGTTAATGGATTAGGAAGTCCCAGATAAATCCTAGGCTGGGACGGTAATAAAATGTTGCAGTTGGTTTCCGCACATCTAAAAGTTTGATAGTGTATATGAGTTTGTACATGTCTGTGCATTACATAGTGACTACATCTGTTGCATCCCTACCACACAGATGGAAATTTATACATTCAAGTCTCACTCCAGACAGTCCTGGTTGAGCAGACAAAAGTCCCAATTTGTGAATACTGAGTTAATTCCAATATGATATTCACAATTGATAGGCATGGAAAGAGATGGTCTCCAGCAATGTCCATCCCCACCACCACTGCGTTATACCTACTCAGTCCTCCTATGAGTGGATTGTGAGTCAGACTAATGACCTGATCATAGAGGACACAGCCTCAAGATAAGTGGGGGGGGGGGGGGTGGGGGGTGTGCGCAGTTTAGATCAGAGTTGAAGGAGGAACTTCTTCACTCAAAGGGTGGTGAATCTCTGGAATTCTCTGCCCATTGAAGTGGTGGAGGCTACCTCGCTGAATATATTTAAGTCACTGGTAGATAGGTTTTTGATAGACAGGGGAATAAAGGGTTATGGGGAGAAAGCGGGAAAGTGGAACTGATCCACTTCAGATCAGCCATGATCTTATTGGATGGCGGGGCAGGCTCGAAGGGCTAGACGGCCTACTCCTGCTCCTATTTCTTATGTTCTTATGTTAGGTTCTTATAAACATTACAAAGCTGTATGTAAAGCAATGGTAGGAATGCTTTATGTGTCAGAAGAGAAGGATAAGTCATGTGTATTCAGGCTGTATGAAACTGAGTGTGTTTGTGAGTGTGAATCTGTGCATTTCAGTGGTGGTTTGTTGTACCTGCATGGCCCATTTTAATAGTAAAGGAGTGGTAGAAAGAGTAGGGCTGATTATAAGAACATAAGAACATAAGAAATAGGAGCAGGAGTAGGCCATCTAGCCCTTCGAGCCTGCCCCGCCATTCAATAAGATCATGGCTGATCTGTTGTGGCTCAGTTCCACTTTCCCGCCCTCTCCCCATAACCCTTAATCCCCTCTCTTATCAAGAACCCATCAACCCGCTTCTTAAAAATATTTAGCGAGGCAGCCTCCACCACTTCAACGGGCAGAGAATTCCAGAGATTCACCACCCTTTGAGTGAAGAAGTTCCTCCTCAACTCCGTTCTAAACCGCCTCCCCTTTATCTTGAGGCTGTGCCCCCTAGTCCTACTGTCTTTTTTGAGCGGGAAGAGTCTCTCCACCTCTATCCTATCCATCCCATTCATCATCTTATACGTCTCAATGAGATCTCCCCTCATTCTTCTAAACTCTAACGAGTACAAGCCTAGTTTATTCAGCCTCTCCTCATAGCTCAATCCCCTCAACTCCGGTATCAGCCTAGTAAACCTCCTCTGCACTCCCTCCAGGGCCAAAATATCCTTGCGCAGGTGCGGCGCCCAAAACTGCACACAGTACTCCAGCTGCGGCCTCACCAATGCCCTATACAGCTGCAGCAAGACCTCCCTACTTTTATATTCAATCCCCCTCGCTATGAAGGCCAGCATCCCATTCGCCTTCCTGACCACCTGCTGCACCTGCAAGCTGGGTTTTTGCGACTCATGCACAAGGACCCCGAGGTCCCTCTGCACCGTCGCCTGCTGCAGTTTTTCGCCACGTAAGTAATAGTCCTTCCTACCATTCTTCCTACCAAAGTGGACCACCTCACACTTGCCAACATTAAATTCCATTTGCCATTTCCTGGCCCATTCGCCCAGCCTATCTAGATCCTTCTGCAGACTCTCCACACCCTCCGCACAATTTGCCTTTCCCCCAATCTTGGTGTCATCAGCAAATTTCGACACCCTGCACTCGGTTCCCTCCTCCAGATCATCTATATAAATGGTAAATAGCTGAGGCCCCAGCACCGACCCCTGGGGCACCCCACTAGTCACCAACCGCCAATCCGAATAGCACCCATTGACCCCCACTCTCTGCCTCCTATTTGACAACCAATCCTCTATCCACGCTAACACCCTACCCCCAACTCCATGTCCCCTGACCTTCTGCAATAACCTCTTGTGAGGTACCTTGTCAAACGCCTTCTGAAAATCCAGAAAGACCACATCCACCGGCTCTCCTCTATCCACTGCCCTAGACACATCCTCATAGAACTCCAGTAAATTTGTCAGACACGACTTCCCTTTAATGAAACCGTGTTGCGTCCGCCCTATCAAGCAATTCCCTTCAAGATGCCTCGCAATTTCCTCCTTAATGACGGATTCTAACATTTTACCTACCACAGACGTTAAACTAACCGGCCTATAATTCCCCGCCTTTTGCCTGGCACCCTTCTTAAACAACGGCGTAACATTAGCCGTTTTCCAATCTTCCGGCACTTCCCCGGAATCCAGCGACGTCTGGAAAATAACCACCAAGGCATCCACTATCACCTCCGCCATTTCTTTCAGAACCCTCGGATGCATTCCATCCGGTCCTGGGGACTTGTCCACAATCAGCCCCTCCAGTCTGTCGAGCACCACCTCTCTAGTAACAGTAATGTCATTAAGACCCTCCATTCCTACCACCTTTCCATCGCTAACACCCGGCAAATTATTCACGTCCTCCTCCGTGAAGACAGAAACAAAAAAGTTATTCAAGACCTTAGCCATATCCCCATCCCCTACCACTAGCTCCCCTTTCTCATCCTCTAAAGGACCAACGTTCACCCTAGCCAGCCTCTTCCTTTTTATATATTTATAAAAACTCTTGCTATCCTTTTTTATATTAAGTGCTAGCCCAGCCTCACAGCTTCTCCTACCCTCCTTTATCAACTTCTTTGTCAATCTTTGTTGACATTTAAACCTTTCCCAATCCTCTTCTCGCCCACTACTCTTAGCTACTCTAAATTCCTCCGCTTTTAATTTAACACTTTCCTTCACCTCCTTCGTTATCCACGGCTTATTACCTCTCTTCCTACTGTCCTTTTTAACCATCGGAATAAATTTCTGCTGAGCACCAAGAAAGATCTCCTTAAAGATCCTCCACTGCTCCTCAGCAGACCTACCTTCCAACGCACTCCCCCAGTCCACATTCGCCAATTCTTCTCTCATCCTACCATACTCCCCTCTATTCAAACAAAGGACGCGTGTCCGGGAACCCACTTTCTCCTCCTCCATCTGCACCAGAAACTCCACCATACAATGATCACTCTCTCCAAGAGGATCCTTCACCGCAAGGTCCCTAATTCTACCCGCCTCATTACATAGCACCAGATCCAAGATAGCTCGCTCCCTCGTCGGCTCCAACACACACTGTTCAAGGAAATTATCCCGGCAGCATTCCAAGAACTCCTCCTCGAGCCCACCTCGTCCAACATGGGTCGACCAATCAATATGCAGATTGAAATCTCCCATAACTACTGCCGTCCCATTCCTGCACGCCGCACTTATTTGCGTGAACAGCCCGCCCCACCTCCAGATCATTATGGGCCATAGAGATTTATTCATGGGGGGGTAAAGATATTAAATAAATACTTTGCATCTGTCATTACAAGGGAAAACTTGCAGTGCAGTAATTCAGACCCTTGAAAGGCTTAAAATTGAGAATGAAGAAATATTCAACAACTTAAAATTGATTACGATCAGGAGTCACAAGGGAACCTTGTGGTGAAGGATCCTCTTGGGAAGAGTAATCATTGTATGGTAGAGTTTCTGATGCAGATGGAGGAGGAGAAAGTGGGTTCCTGGACCTGTGTCCTTTGTTTGAACAGAGGGGAGTACGATAGGATGACAGAGGTATTGGCGAATGTTGATTGGGGGAGCACATTGGAAGGTAGGTCCGCTGAGGAACAGTGGAGGATCTTTAAGGAGATCTTTCTTGGTGCTCAGCAGAAATTTATTCCGATGGTCAAAAAGGATGGTAGGAGGAGAGATAATCAGCCGTGGATAACGAAGGAGGTAAAGGAGAGTATTAAATTAAACGCGGATGCGATTAGAGTGGCTAAGATTAGTGGGCGAGAAGAGGATTGGGAGAGGTTTAAATATCAACAAAGAATGACGAAGAAGTTGATAAAGGAAGGATAAACTATGAAGCTGGGCTAGCGCTAAATATAAAAAAAAAATAAGAGTTTTTATAAATATATAAAGAGGAAGAGGCTGGCTAGGGTGAACATTGGACCCTTAGAGGATGAGAGGGGGGACTTAGTGGTGGGGGATGAGGAAATGGCTGAGGCCTTGAATAACTTTTTTGCTTCGGTCTTCACGGAGGAGGGCGTGACTGGTCTGCCGGGTGTTAGCGATGGAAAGATGGTAGGAGTGGAGGGCCTGAATGACATTATTGTTACTAGAGAGGCAGTGCTCGACAGACTGGAGGGACTGACTGTGGACAAGTCCCCAGGACCAGATGGAATGCATCCAAGGGATCTGAAAGAAATGGCAGAGGTGATAGTGGATGCCTTGATGATTATTTTCCAAACCTCGCTGGATTCCGGGGAAGTGCCGGAAGATTGGAAAACGGCTAATGTTACGCCGTTGTTTAAGAAGGGTAGCAGGCAAAAGGCAGGGAATTATAGGCTGGTTAGTTTAACATCTGTTGTAGGTAAAATGCTTGAATCCGTAATCAAGGAGAAAATAGCGAGGCATCTTGAGGAGAATTGTTTGATAGAGCAGACGCAGCACAGTTTCGTTAAGGGGAAGTCGTGTCTGACGAATTTATTGGAATTCTGTGAGGATGTGTCTAGTGCGGTGGATAGAGGAGAACCGGTGGATGTGGTGTTTCTTGATTTTCAGAAGGCGTTTGATAAGGTGCTGCACAAGAGCTTCTTACAGAAGATTAGGGGGCATGGAGTTGGGGGTAGGATGTTAGCGTGGATAGGGGATTGGCTGTCAAATAGGAGGCAGAGAGTGGGGGTCAATGGGTGCTATTCGGATTGGCGGTTGGTGACTAGTGGAGTGCCCCAGGGATCGGTGCTGGGGCCTCAGCTATTTACCATTTATATAGATGATCTGGAGGAGGGAACCGACTGTATGGTGTCGAAATTTGCTGATGACACCAAGATCAGTGGAACGGCAAATTGTGCGGAGGGTGTGGAAAGTCTGCAGGGGGATCTAGATAGGCTGGGCGAATGGGCCAGGAACTGGCAAATGGAATTTAATGTTGGCAAGCGTGAAGTTGTCCACTTTGGTAGGAATAATGGTAGGAAGGACTACTACTTACATGGCGAAAAACTGCAGCATGCGACGGTGCAGAGGGACCTCGGGGTCCTTGTGCATGAGTCGCAAAAACCCAGCCTGCAGGTGCAGCAGGTGATCAGGAAGGCGAATGGGATGCTGGCCTTCATAGCGAGGGGGATTGAATATAAAAGTAGGGAGGTCTTGCTGCAACTGTACAGGGCACTGGTGAGGCCGCAGCTAGAGTACTGTGTGCAGTTTTGGTTGCCGCACTTACGTAAGGATATTTTGGCCTTGGAGGGAGTGCAGAGGAGGTTCACTAGGCTGATGCCGGAGTTGAGGGGGTTGAGCTATGAGGAGAGGTTGAATAAACTAGGCTTGTATTCGTTAGAGTTTAGAAGAATGAGGGGAGATCTCATTGAGACGTATAAGATGATGAATGGGATGGATAGGATAGAGGTGGAGAGGCTCTTCCCGCTCAGAAAGGACAGTAGGACTAGAGGGCACAGCCTCAAGATAAAGAGGGGGGGCGGTTTAGAACAGAGTTGAGGAGGAACTTCTTCGCTCAAAGGGTGGTGAATCTCTGGAATTCTCTGCCCGTTGAAGTGGTGGAGGCTGCCTTGCTAAATATATTTAAGACGCAGATTGATAGGTTTTTGATAAGCAAGGGGATTAAGGGTTATGGGGAGAAGGTGGGAAAGTGGAACTGAGCCACTTCAGATCAGCCATGATCTTATTGAATGGCGGGGCAGGCTCGAAGGGCTAGATGGCCTACTCCTGTTCCTATTTCTTATGTTCTTATGAGTCTGAGCAAAAACTGGAGTCAGTGGGGATCTGGAGAAAAATCTCCACTAACTGACATCACAACTGTCAAAAAGAACGATGGATCTGGTTGGAAGAAGACAGTCCTCTCAGCTGCAGAACATCACTACAGGAGTTATTCGGGATAGTATCCTAGGCCCAACCACCTTCAGCTGCTTCATCAATGACCTTTTTTCCCATCATAAGGCCAGAAGTGGGGATGTTTGCTGATGATTCCACAGTGTTTAGCACTGTTCACAACTCCTCAGATACTGAAGAAATCTACCTCCAAATGCACAAAGACCTGGACTATATCCAGGTATGGGCAAACAAATGGCAAGTAACATTCATGCCACACAAGTCTGGCTTTGACTATCTCCAACAAGGGAGAATCCTGATATTCAATTACATCATTGAAGCACCCACTATCACATCCTGGAGTGGGGGAGAGGGGGGTGGTGGTCACCATTGACCAGAAACTGAATTCAACTTGACAAATAAATACTGTGACTACAAGAGCAGGTCAGAGGTGAGGAATTCTTCAGTGAGTAGTTCACATTCTGCCTCCCCAAAGCCTGTCCATAATCTAATAGACACAAGTTAGGAGTGTGAAGGGATACTTTCCACTTGATTGGTTGAGCACAGCCCAACAATACTCAAGAAGGACAAAGCAGTCCATAAGCATTCACTTTCTCAACCACATTGGCAGCAATGTGTACCATCTATATGATGCCTTGCAGGAACACACCAAGGTTCCTCTGACAGCACCCCCCAATCCCATAACCATCACCTTCTAGAAGGACAAGGGCAGCAGACACATGAGTACACCACCACGTGAAATTTCCCCTCCAAGCCACTCACCATGCTAATTTAGAATTATATTGCCATTTCTTTCACTGCCACTAGATTAAAATCCTGGAACTCCCACCCTAACAGCTGTGCCTACACCACACAGGATGCAGCAGTTCAAGAAGATAGTTCACCACCATCTTCTCAAGATCAATTAGACAATATATGCTGGCCTAGCCAGTGAAGCTCACATCTCTTGAATGAATAAAAAAAAGTCTTAATTGAATTAATTAAGAAAAGCCAGCATGGATTTGTTAAGGGCAATTCAAAGCCTTGAGCTATATGGGCAGAGGTGTGTCCCTGATACTCAATCACAGATGATTGCAACAATGGGTGGCACCCTGCCCCAGACCCCCCCTTGGTCAATACCCATTCAGAACTTAACCTTGTTGAGCACAGGTCACTGAACCTTTTCTGGCACTGTATCCACTTGCTCTGGACAAGGTCTTGCCCACTGGCCTAGGTTGCCACCTTTCCCAGGCCTTCTTGGTGAGATGTGGTGGTATTCTCCTTCCATCATTCAGCATAGGATGTCCATCCTAGCTGTCAGTGTCTTCACAAGGACGCACAAACACTCATCGGAGAAACAGGGGGGCGGGGGGGAGGGGTGGGGGGGTGGCTGGTGGGGGAGCGGGGCCGGGGGGATGTTTATAGCACACATGAACTTCCCTCCCACCTGGTGTGCATTCCTCCTGTCGCCATTGGCTTCAACTGGCTCCTTCATTGTCTTAAAAAAGTTAAAGTTTATTTATTAGTCACAAGTCAAGCTTATATTAGCACCAATGAAGTTACTGTGAAATTCCCCTAGTCATCCATTCCAGTCAGATTCAGGTCAATGCACCTAACCTGCACATCTTTCAGACTGTGGGAGGAAACCTGAGAACCTACAGGAAACCCATGCAGACACAGGGAGAATGTGCAAACTCCATACAGATTCCCAAGCTGGGGATCGAACCGGATTCCTGGCGCTGTGAGGAAGCAATGCTAACCACTGTGCCATTGTCAACGGCCTCACATGATCTCACCTTTAAACTTTGCACCAGGCTGCCATTGGACCCAGCTCTTGTCATGTGCCCACCCTTGCCAGCCCAATTGACTCAATGCCCTCATGATTCATGCTAGCTGCTACATAAGTGACCAGCCAGTGTAATATTGTGATCATTAAATGATCTTGGGCATAAAATGAATCTTTGCAATTGTCAGAGGGCTGTGGAAGCTCAAGCACTGAACACGTTCAAGAGAGAAATTGATGGATTTCTGGAGACTAAAGGTGTCAAGGGATATGGAGATAAAGGAGGAAAGTGGCATTGAGCCATGATCTAACTGAATGGTGGAGCAGGTTTGATGGGCGAGAAAGTCGACTCCTGTTTCTATGGATGGAATTTTCCCAAAAATTGTCACAATCTCATCCCAGGCGTTGTTCAGTGGGGTGAGGTAGTAAGATTGCGTGAGAACTGAAAATTAGGTTTGTGCCCATTTTCTCACCTGTAAGTGTAAACATGAATTTCAGATAGGGATGCCCTTGGTCTCTGTGGAAGCAGCCTTGCCAACATCTTTAGGTCCCTTCCCTCACAATGATGTTGTAAAACGGCCCCCTGTGTCACAAGATCTGGAGAGAAAACATGCATGTTTCTCTGCACGCTGGTTTTCAGTAAGAACTTGAAACATTGGCTGGAATTCTCTGACCCTGCCTGTGGCTGGGAATCTCGAGTCCCACTGCCGTGAGTGGAGGTTTGGCTGAGTGCCAAATTCTCCTTTCTTGCTGGCAGCAGGAACAGAGTGTAACAGCATTGGAGAATTCCATCCACAGCCATTTTGTAGGAAAATTCCGCCCATTATAAAATGAGGTGTAAAATTTTTAAGGGGGTGCAAGAATGGAGAGATCTCCATGTATAGATGCATATATAATTGAAGATGACAGGAAGGGCGGAGAGAGTATTTAATAAAGCATACACTGTTCTAAGCTTCATGAATATGGGCATAGAATACAAGAGCAAAGAGGTAATGCTGAACTTGTACAGAACATTACAGACCTGAGCTGGAATATTTTGTATAGCTTGTGGGTGCCACTTTATAGGAAGATTGTGAAGCATTGGAGAAAGTTTACAAGAATGGTTGCAGGGATGAAAAACTTCTGTTTTAAAGATAGATTGGAGAGTTCTCCTTGGAGAGAAGATGGCCAAGAGGAGATTTGAATGAGAAGCTCAAAATCACAACAGGGCTGGATAGAATAGATAGGGAGAAACTGTTCCCACTGGTAAAAGGATCAAAAATGAGACAATGCAGATATAAACTGATTTGCAAAAAAAGCAAATGTGATGTGAGAAAAATCTTTTTTCACACAGTGGGTGGTTTGGGATTGAAATGTACTGCCTGGAAGTGAGGTGGAGGCAGATTCAATCGAGGCATTCAAGAGGGCATTAGATAGTTACTTGAATAGAAACAGAGTGCAGGGGTATGAGGAAAAGGCCTGGAATGTCACTAAGTCATGATGCTCATTTGGAGAGCCAATATAGGCGCAATGGGCCCAGCACATGCCCAGAGTTTTCAATTTTTGTTTCAATGATTTCATTGCTGTTTGCTGCATTCAATTTGTGCCTACCTACATATCATTGATTGCCCTTCAAAAATAATGCAGTGGTTGTAAAATGCTTTGGGGCATCCAGGGAAGAAGACAAACAAATATATGAAAATGAGTTCTTCTTCACAAAGGACAAAGAAAATTACAACACAGGAACAGGCCCTTTGGTCGTCCAAGTCTGCACTGACCATGCTGCCCAGTGGAATTAAAACTCCCTACGCTCCCAGGGACCGTATCTCTCTATTCCTATCTTATTCATGTATTTGCCCAGAACTCCTTAAAAGTCACCATCGTATTTGCTTCTACTATTTCCCCCGGTGGCAAGTTTTAGGCAACCACCACCCTCTGTGTAAAATACTTGCCTCATGCATCTCCTTTAAACCTTGCCCCTTGCACCTTAAACCTATGCCCCCAAGTAATTGACTCTTCCACCCTGGGAAAAAGCTTCTGATATCCATTCTGTCCATAATCTTGTAGACTCCATCAGGTCACCCTTCCACCTCTGCCTTTCCAGTGAGAACAAACCAAGTTTCTCCAACCTCTCCTCAAAGCTAATGCCCTCCATACCAGGCAACATCCTGGTAAATCTTTTCTGTACCCTCTCCAAAGCCTCCACATCCTTCTAGTGGTGCGGCAACCAGAATTGAACACTATATTCCAAGTGCTGCCTAACTAAAGTTCTATAAAGCTGCAACATGACTTGTCAATTTTTAAACTCAATACCCCAGCTGATGAAGGCAAGTATTTTACATGCCTTCTTGACTACCTTCTCCACCTGCGTTGCCACTTTCGGTGACCTGTGTACCTGTACACCCACATCCCTCTACTGATCAATACTCTTAAGGTTCTGCCATTTACTATATTTTCCTATCTGTTTTAGATTTACATGAGTTAATTTTAACTTCATCAGGTGCTGATGGACGAAAATTAACAAGGAGCTTTCATTTATAAGCTCCTTTCATGACCTCAGAACATCCCACAGCACTTTACAGCCGTCGTACTTTTTGAAGTGCAGTCACTATCGTAATGCAAGACTATCTGTCCACAGTCTCTGTTTCTATTTCAAATTTGCCTTTGAATTGTTCCTTATCTCTATGTTTTGTTTTTTTTGTATTGCCTGAAAAACCCAGACAAGAATCACTGACTCACTGGTTTGGATTGGCCAAACTTATTTCGAATGAAAAGCACTTTGAGGAAAGAACTGAGTCAAGAGACACAACCTGTTGTGATCCATTAACCCAGAGGGCACTGATGAATCCAAACAGCTTTACGGTCCTCTTACTCATGTTGTAGACTCACACAAGTAAGGACACTCTCTCTACTGTTCAGTAGCCAAGACTGACAGAAAAGATGCATTTCGTGCCAAGATATTTCCGGATTGAGAAATCCTGCTTTGGAAAACATCCATGGAGAGTCAATTTTATGTGGCGAGAAGACCCAGGATGACATGTTCTGTCTGAGGTCAGAAATCCCTAAGGTCTTGAAGTCATTGTTCCTCATTCGGGCCTTCAGCTACTTGTGCTAACGGGGTTCGGTGTCCTTAATTTTCTGCATTGTTCTCTGTTACTGATATACTCCAATAATGAAAGGCAGCGAAATAAACCACATCTCATTCAATTCCCCGATCTGGTTGTGACAAAGTCTCAAAGGACTGGTTTCAGTGACTCCCCTTCTTCAAGATAATAAATCACCCCTGACATTAACATTGTCATAACAATGAATTCCAGCCCAGAATTATGTAAGGACATATGGAACTTTTAAATAAGAAATGTTTATTTAAAAAGGACATATAAGCAAAAATTGGCTGAGATTGTGAAGGAACCACTTGCTGGAATCCCAATGATTATACTCAGTCCTGAGAAAAGCAACAGCATGTTGCATCCTTTTCCAGACAGACATTTAGAAGGAAGTGATGCAGTGCTGAATTGCAATCTCCTGTGGTCATAATGGATTAGCTTCTCAGCAGAAACCATCTCCTTTGAGTTATATCCTAGGCATGTTTGTGGTTTTCCCCTTTGAAGAATACACAAGAAAAGAGGTTAAAAACAAAGTGCAACTCTGATCTCTGTGTGCTAATCTGGTGCTCTAATTCAATTGTGTTAGTGCGTGCTGTGAAGCTCACAAGCTAAAAAACATCCCCCTCCCCTACCCCTTCCCTATCGTCATCTCTGCTCTGGCAGGTGTAGTCTCTCTCTGATTAATGGAAGTAAGTGAACAAAGCCACAGTTGAAAAGGAAAAATGGCAAATGCTTTCAGCTGACCTGCAGAATCAAGAATCTCCAAACCAAGTGCTCAACCACCGAATTCAATACAGCGGGAATCACCCAACTTAACGGCTGCAATGTTTCACTATCTCACGCACAAGCCAAAGACTGATTCATAAATCTTTTCTAAATTTTTTTGGAATCTCTTCTCATTTTAATTTTAATTTTAGAATTTTATCACCATGGGAATCAGAGTGGGTGAGGGGCAAACCTTGAAAAGGTCTGTTGACCTTGGGCAGGAATTCACAGTTTCAGGAGAGCAAGACCATAAAATCCTGCCCTGTTGTGTTTTATTATTTTCCTCTTGCATTTTAGTAACTAAGAAACTCATTCTTTAACTCAAGAAAGTCTGTTTAAATTGGTTGTTTTAAATACATGTGTACTGGGGAAAAGATATCCAGAAGGAAAGGGATTCTGTGACCAACTGAGGGAGTTGAATAAAGAAGGGAGCCAGTTCATCCTTCTTCACCCAGAAGCACAACAATCTGGGGATATCCCATCCAGAATCAGAACAAATTGAGAGCTTGCCTGAGACCAATCGTAACAACGTTGACCACTATTTTAGCGCCAATGTCATTCTTTGATTTGTTTTAAATATTGCAGTCCCAACCAGTGGTTTTAATAAATCCAGTGAAGAATTACCAGCCAGTTGATTACTTAATGATTTTACCAAAACCCTTCCTCCTGCTCATTCACTTCTGACCTCAAAATTTTTGATTTGATTTGATTTATTATTGTCACATGTATTAACATACTGTGAAAAGTATTGTTTCTTGTGTGCTGTACAGACAAAGCATCTCCTTCATAGAGAAGAAAACAAGAGAGTGCAGAATGGAGTGTTACAGTCACAATTGGGTGTAAAGAAAGATCAACTTAATGCAAGGTAAGTCCAGTCAAAATTCTGACAGCAACAGGGAAGAAGCTGTTTTTGAGTCAGTTGGTATGTGACCTAAGACTTTTGTATCTTTTTCCCGATGGAAGAAGGTGGAAGAGAGAATGTCCAGGGTGCATGGAGTCCTTAATTATGCTGGCTGCTTTGCCGAGGCAGCGGGAAGTATAAACAGGGTCAATGGATGGGAGGCTGGTTTGCATGATGAATTTGGCTACATTCATGACTTCTTTTAATCCTTGCAGAGGATTAGCCAAACCAAGCTGTGGTACAACCAGAAAGAACGCTTTTTATGGTGCATCTGTAAAAGTTGGTGAGAGTCGTAGCTGACATGCCAAATTTCCTTAGTGTTCTGAGAAAATAGTAGCATTGGCAAGCATTCTTAACTATAATGTCGGCATGGAGGGGCCAAGACAGGTTGTTGGTGATCTGGACACCTAAAAACTTGAGGCTCTCGACCATTCCTGACCGTTCAAAATAAACAGGTATCTTTCCAACTTACTGTTAATTTATTAAATGAAAGCAGCCAAGAGGAGTTTTTGGACTGCTTGCTGGATGAACCTTACCCCAGCAAGCTGGCATCCAAAGACATGAACCTGAATGATTCAGCTCAAACAACTTCTAGATTACTCCATACAATGTTTCTCCTCATTTTAAAGTTCCCTGGTTGGTTTCCCATCCTTGGTGCAGGGCTTAATTACTAATTTTTTTCAATTGGAAACAATGTCATGGAGAAGGTTGTATGGAAGGTGTTGTCACTTTCACCTTATTTATGTAAAATTCGTGTGCTTGGTCCGGAAATTTCTCGACCAGCCAGACCCTCCTCAGAACAAAAGCCTCGAAATATCACAACCTTCACTCTGGGATGTGGGATAAAGATAGGCCACAGACCCTAGAAGCAGATACCAGGTGGCCACAGGTGTGGCCAAGCACCAAGGTAGGTTGATTAGAAAGCCTGTCTCGGTTCCCTGGTACCTTATCCTAGCTGTGTTCTTATATCTCGCGTGCACCCCTCAACACTCATATCAAATAGCCCCACTGAATTTGGGTTTCCTTCACATGTTCAACATGTTTCACTCCCTTTTCCTGACAGACAAAAATGGGACTTGACTGAAGTGGTGGAGGAAATGTTTCATCCGGGTCCTGCCTGTCATCTTGGAAAGTGTTTGAAGTCTTCCCAACTCCATGAAATCTGGTACTTTTATTCTACTTCAAATCCAAGGGCCTCTCATGCTTCCAACTCAACTGATGAAGGAGCAGCACTCTGAAAACTCATGATTCCAAATAAACCTGTCGGACTTTAACCTGGCGTTGTGAGACTATGATTCAAGAGAGGATAGAGGTGCAGTAGATAGGATTCTCGGTAGACTGTTGCCCATTATTTGACAAAGCTCAGAGCAAACAAAACGATGCATTCATTTTTTAAGAAATTCTTTTACCATTTGTGGGTTTTGTTGGCTAGGCCAAGATTTATTGCCCATGACTAGTAGGACTGCAAACGATATTGCCACATGCGGTCACTCCTGCTTGATGGTTAGTAGGTGCACAGTGGCAGCTTTGGCAGTGGACAATAGTATACAAGGCCACAATGGTATATAGCAATTGAAAATATATGAACAGAGGTAGACCAGACCCTTCTTGAGCTCACATCACCATCCAATTAGGCCTTGGTTGGTTTATATCTTGTCCGTTGACCTACATTTTCTCCAAATTTCTCGGTGCTAACAAAAAATGGATCAGATATTGTCGCTCAGCGTTCAAAGAGAGAGTTCCACATTTCCACAGCTCTTTTTGTTTAATGATGCTTTCATTCCTAAATGGCCTAGAGTACCAGTTATAAGATTGTGCCCTTTTGTTCCAGATTCTACCAACAGCATAAATAGTTTCTCTGCATTTACCCATTAGAATCTCTTCATCATTTTAAACACCTCAATTAAATCAGCCCTCAACATTCTACACCAAAGAGAATGAACAGTTAAGATGCCGAGCATGGCAGTGATGAGGGGAGGGGATCAGGCAGCTTTTATTTTTGTCGTCAGAAATGATGAGGCTGTCAACATCTGGTGAACTGGTGCAGAAACAATACGCACTTCCTCACTATCAATAAAATGAAGGAGATTATCATTGACTTCAAGAAATGTAAAGGAGAACATACCACTGTCTACATCAACGGGGACGAAGTAGAAAGGGTTGAGAGCTTCAAGTTTTTAGGTATCCAGAGCACCAACAACCTGTCCTGGTCCACCCATGCCAAAACTATAGTTAAGAAAGCCCCACCAACGCTTTTACTTTTTTAGAAGACTAAGGAAATTTGCATGTCAGCAATGACGCTAACCAACTTTTACCATAGAAAGCATTCTTTCTGATTGTATAACAGTTTGATATGGCTCCTGCTCTGCCCAAGACCGCAAGAAGCTACAAAAGGTTGTGAATGTAGCCCAATCCATCATGCAAATCAGCCTACCATCCACTGAGACTGTCCACACTTTCTGCTACCTTGGCAAAGCAGCCAGCATAATTAAGGATCCCACACACCCCGGACATTCTCTGTTCCACCTTCTTCCTTTGGGAAAAAGATACAGAAGCCTGAGGTCATGTGCCAACTGACTCAAGAACTCAAGCTGCTTCCCTGCTGCTGTCAGACTTTCGAATGGACTTACCTTGCATTAAGTTGATCTTTCTCTACACCCTAGCTGTGACTGTAACACTACATTCTGCACTCTCTCATTTCCTTCTCTATGAATGATATGCTTTGTCTGTATAGCGCACAAGAAACAATACTTTTCACTGTATGCTAATACACGTGACAATAATAAATAAAATTAAATCAAATAAAAAAAACAAACCATTTCCTCAGAAAAATTTTGGAAATATCTTTAAGGGGAAAAAATGCCCAAAGCCCTTCTTTATACAACTCATGGAAAAAACTATGAGCTGCATTGGTCTGAGAATTATAGAATCCTGAAGTGCAGAAGGAGGCCATTCAGTCCATCGAATCTGCACTGACCACCATCCCACCCAGGCCCTATCCCCATAGCCCCATGCATTTATCCTAGCTAGTCCCTCAACATTAAGGGGCAATTTATCATGGCCAATCTTCCTAACCAATACATCTTTGGATTGTGGGAGAAAACCGGAGCGCCCAGAGGAAACCCATACAGACATGGGGAGAATGTGCAAACTCCACATAGACTGTGGCCCAAGCCAGGAATCAAACCTAGATCCCTAGCACTATGAGACAGCAATGCTAACCACTGTGCCACAGTGCCATCCAATCATCAGCTAAAGGAGTCATCAGCAAAATACTGGGTGATCATCTGGATGTTAAGGGGCGGGTTTTTGGAGTGTCATAAGACCATAAGACATAGGAGCTGAATTAGGCCACTTGGCCCATCGAGTCTGCTCAATTCAATCATGGCTGATATTTTTCTCATCCCCATTCTCCTGCCTTTTCCTCATAACCCCCAATCCCCTTATTAATCAAGAACCGTTCTATCTCTGTATTAAAGACATTCAATAACCTGGGCTCCACAGCCTTCTGTGGCAAAAAGTTCCACAGATTCACCACTCTCTGGCTGAAGAAATTCCTCCTCATCTCTGTTTTAAAGGATCGTCCCTTTAGATTGAGGTTGTGCCCTCTGGTTTCCCCTATGAGAGGAAACATCCTGTCCATGTCCACTCTGTTCAGGCTTCGCAGTATCCTGTAAGCTTCAGTAAGATCCCCCCCTCATCCTTCTAAACTCCAACAAGTACAGACCCAGAGTCCTCAACTGCTCCTCATACGACAAGCTCTTCATTCCAGGGTTCATTCTTGTGAACCTCCTCTGGACCCTTTCCAAGGACAACACATCCTTCCTTAGATATGTGACCCATTCAGCCAATTGGGCCGAAGTGCATGAATCCTAGGGCTGAGTGCATGCTCTCTCCAGCAGTCCAAAGATGACTTGCTATCATCCTTCTCGCTCTCTGTAAATAATTATTATAGTTAATAAATATTTTGTAGTTAATAAACGACCTCTTGATAGTTGCCCTTCATTCTAAGATACTATATTAGTGATGAGGATCATCAGAGTGCTTTCCATTTGTCACAAAGAACAGAGCAGACGTAGTGTACCAGGTGTTGACAGCGTATTCATCAGCCAATGAGTTTTTATAATGTCACTTTCGGGAACTAACGAGCCATTTGATCTAACGCGGAGGATTGGGTGCAATATGTTGAACACCTGTGATGCTTCTTCAAACAAAACAGAATAGTAAGTGGAGGAAAAGCAAAGGTTAATTCTGTTAATAGACTATGGTGCCCAAACCAATAAGGTATTAAGGAACTTGATATTTCCAAAAGCCCTTGATAATAAATCCTTTGAGGGACTCGTAGAAATGTGGACATGCTGGCGTTGGACTGGGGTGGGCACACTAAGAAGTCTCACAACATCAGGTAAAAATCCAACAGGTTATTTGGTAGCATGAGCTTTCAGAGCGCTGCCCCTTCATCAGGTGAGTTAGGAGTTGGGTTCACAAATGGGGCAAAGGTAGACTCAATTACAAGATAATGGTTGGAATGTGAGTCTTAACAGATAATCAAGTCTTTAAGGGTACAGACAATGCGAGTGCAGCAAGGGATAGCTACAAGTTAAAGAGGCATAAATTGTCTCAAGCCAGGACAGTTATTAGAATTTTGCAAGCCCAGGCAAAATGGTGGGGGTTACACGTAGTGAGACATGAATCCGAGATTCCGAGTAGAAAGACACAGTGATGTTTCAGTTGACTCCAATTGCCTTCCGACACAAGCCTCCGGGTGTTACAACTGATAGCCAAACAGTGAAGGATGGAACCGTAGTCTGGCCTTTATAGACTTTATAGAATTTCAAGCTTTCCTTTACAGGAACACACAGCACAAGGGAAGCACAGCGGTTAGCACAACTCCAGGGACCCAGGTTCCATTCCAGCTTTGAGTGACTATGTGGAGTTTGCATATTCTCCCCATGTCTGTGTGGGTATCCTCCAGGTGCCAACAGTCCAAAGATGTGCAGGTTAGGTGGATTGATCATGGTAAATTTCCTCTTAGTGTCCCAACGTGTGTAGGTTACATGGATAAGCAATGGGAAATGTGTGGGGTTACGGGGATAGAGAGAACCTGGGTAAGATACACTGACTGTCAGTGAGTCAGTACAGACTCGATGGCCCAAATGACCTCTTCTGCACTGGAGGGATTTTATATCATATCCTTCAACCAATAGCCACCAGATACATTGGTGTTTTCTCTCTTCACAGAAACTTTCAGATCTGCTGAGATTTTCCAGCATTTACTATCTTGAATGGTGTTTGGCTCAGTCATTGCACTCTTGCTTCTGAGTTATTAGTTTCAAGTCCCACTCTAGAGATTGAAATATACAAACTTCAGTGCAATGCTGAAGGAGTGTTTGCCTGTTTGAAAGTGCTTTCTTTCAAACTGTATATTAAATTGAGGCCCTCAGGAGGATGTAAAAGGTTCAAATGCAAAAACAGGGAAGTTCCCTGATACCCTGGCCAATATTTATCCATCAACCAACTCAACTAAAAAGAAAAATTATTTAGTTATTATCGGTGCTGTTTGTGGGACCTTATATTTTGCATAAAGTGATCTTCTATCAAAAGTTCTCAATTTATTGTAAAGCACTTTAGGATTTACTGAGTCCACAAAAAGCACCACCATATTGACACAACTTGTTTCTTTAACAATCTTCTCCAGTGAGTAACAAACTCTTTGGGTCTTCAGCAAATAGATTCATTCTCTGTCATGAGTCGTCAAACTCTTGAACGTTCCCTCAGAGTTGTTTTGTTTTTAGTTTGGAGATAAGAGATAGATTTCCACATCAAACGTACGAAACCACAGCAACTAGGGTCACCAGAGATGAAAAGTCAAAGCCTGGAATGCTTCTGGAACTTTGCTCACAGTTTCCACAGCTGAAGTTGGAACAGACACGCCTCACTCCTGTGAAGCCAGATGTTGAGACTCTGTGATCACACGGAGACTCGACAGGATTTCCTGACCTGGGATTAGTGACAGTAACAGATGATGCGGCTTGGGTTTGCCTAAACTTGCCTGGGTGGATTTATATCACGCAAACAACGTGCCCCCACATTTATAACAAATTCAAAGGAATAACAGGAAAATCAGAATCAAATCTACGATTAGGCAACTCAGCCTCTAGATGCATTACTGAAGCCATGAAATACCATTGCTATGATCCCTATAGAGACTGATAACTGTAAAAGAAAGAACTCCCACAAAGCCAATGGAAAGAAAACTGGTGGGCAAGATCTCACTTTTTATGGCTTACTGCAATAAACCACGTGAAACCAGTATAATTTAAACATGTTAACAGGCGAAGGATACTTCAAACACAAAGGTGAATTTCACTTTAAATAGTAAATACAACAAAGATACGCATCACATAGTTACAAGCACTCACATTACTTCCCTACACAAATGAGGCACCATGTGTAATCTTATATTCTTTCCAACTCAGCTTCTGCCGTGTAGGATCTCTCGCATTTCACTCAATCATTTCAGCCTACAAGACACCACCAACACTCATACTCCATTAAACATCCTCAAACATGGTTACCTGAAAAGAAAACTTTAACTGCCTTCCTGTTACTCTTCTGATGGGTTGCCACTTTCCTAATGGCCCACCTGTATGGCCAATATGTACGCTGATATGAATTGTACTTGCAGCATGCAGCCATTTGTTCGCCTGCCCCACTTCTTACAATGACACCATGATGGAGGGATGCATGCTCCCGTGACAAAGAGGGGGGCAATTTTACCAAAAAGATTCTAAGTGCCAAACAAGTGTGAAAATGGATGAAATTCATGCCATTTATTTGGGCGACTTAAAAATTAATCTTATTGCACTCTGGTAAAAAAAAGCAGGCAAAACTTGAAATCCCCCTTTAGGAGAAGTGGGGGTGGGTCCTAAATTGTCCAAAAACTGGCTGATAGCAGCAGAGGGTGCAATTGCGCATTCTGAGAACAGAGAGACCTGTCATCGCCTCTGTGACTGAAACCCACACCCCATCCCCTCCCCGCATGATTGCGGGGTTCCACGGGCAATCCCTCCCCCGCCAGGACCAATCGCCAAGTGCTCCCACCCAGACCTATCACCTTCCCCATGATCACTACTGAAAAGCAGCAGCGATACCCCTCTTCTTGCACCCCCCACCCCCACCCCGCTGCCCTACTGATTGCTACTGCACTGTTTAAACACAGAAAATGTGGCAGCTAATTTACACATAATAAGGAGACACAACTAGCAATGAGATAACGACCAGATAATCCGATTTACTTGAGGATAAGCATTGGCTTGTCCCCTGGGGAGAGAGACCCGAACTTCTTTTCAAAATGGTGCCATGGGACTTTTCACATCCATGCGGGAGTGCCAAAAAAGCCTGAGTTTAGCTGAGAGATGGCACTTCTGACAATGCTGCCTCCCTCAGTACTGTCCCACAGTGTCAGCCTGGATTTTGTTGTTCAAGGATTTGGTTTATCCCACAACCTTCTAACACAGATAATCACTAAGAAACCACTGAGACATGCAAGATTGCTTCATACAAGAAACCTCATGTGTCTCACCGTAAGTTTAATTCTACACCAAGCTTACGCAGATGTTGAATGAAAGGATCAGTGCCCAGAAGGATGAGCTCCCAGGAAGTTGCATAATCAGTCTGACTCGTTACCCTTCTGAAATGGAAATGTTTTCTACCCCCCACATTGCTGACATCTGTCATCAGTACAAACAATGATGAGATGCACTTTGGGTAGCATAGAATTGGCAAAATTTCAACAGTACTTCATTCCTTGCCAGAGTCTGCTCCTAACTCTTCATCTGGACACAATGTTAACTTGCCTTCACCACACTCCTATCAATCAACAATTTGGATACAACACCCCACTTTTACTCCACACTAATATTTCAGTTCAATTGCTTGTGACAACTTCAGAATTTGTGAGTGGACTTTACTGATGTGAATTGTCCTGAAAATGATCTTTCCTTTCTATCACTCTCATTTTGAAAAGCAATCAGCCTCTATGTAAACAAATGTTATTGTAGCCAAGGCAACCACTTTTCCAAACTTTGCACAAAAACAAAATAAACAACCAGATTGTCCAGTAATGCAAACAATTACGATTTATTGGGTTCCATCTAGAGCTCATTTATAATTACTCACTCCAGCATTCAGCAGAGTGAAATACCTTACTGTTTAGCAAAAGTCAACTTAAATCTACCTTCTCTGGTCCAGATCCAACCTGTGGCATTGGTCCCTGGTCAAAAGTGCAGAATCCATCAGCCTCATGCAAGTTATTCCTGGTGGTGCTCACATTGCAGATCACAATGATGTCTGCAATTATCACATTGCTTAATGACAGAGGGAAATCTGGCAATGAAACGTTTTCTATAATTTGTATTGTTAGTCAGTTGAACAAGGCAGCCCACAAAAATCAAATTGAAACAATCCCTGCTTCCCTCTGGAATTTATTTGTGAGATGACATTTAGATAAAGATGCTAAATTTGTTGGACGCGATTCAAGTGAAGGCAGCTGGAGTGAGATGATGCCCCATTATTCAGATCTATGTGCAAGCTGTGAGCAAAGTTGCTAACCTCTGCTTTCCAAATGTCTTGATGACACAACATATTTTTATTTGGTTGCAGCAACAAAGTTGTGGGCCTTCATCTTGGATGCAATTGTTTCTACAACTGAATACATTAGGCTGAGTTAACTCACATAATGTGGGAGTAGATTTGCAAGTGGTTCAAACCAAAACCAGATGAAGGATGGCAAAATCGCCCCCCCCCCGAAGGATACTCAATATTTTTCCTTCTGACACCAGCCTACAAATTATCAAATTTCTTGAATTTATTTTCACAATTTGCCCTGGTGGCATGTGAACCCATGATCTCTGGGTTGTTGGTCCACTATCACAAACACTACATTTACACCATTAATAACATGCTGGGGTACAGTTCTATACATAAGAACATTACAGCATTAAATCTCTGTTTTCTCTCGGTTTACAGCATGGAAACAGCCCCTTTAGCCCAACTTGTCTAAGCTGCCCCCTTTTTTTTAACCACTAAGCTAGTCCCAATTGCCCATGTTTGTCCCATATGTCTCTGCAGCCATCTTGCCCATGCAACTGCTTTTTAAAAGACAAAATTGTACCCGCCTCTACTACTGCCTTTGACAGCTCGTTCCAGACACTCTATGTGAAAAAATTGCCTCTCTGGGTACTTTTGTATCTTTCCCCTCTCACCTTAAATCTATGCCCTCTAGTTTTAGACTCCTCTACCTTTGAGAAAAGATGTTGACTATCTAGCTGATCTATGCCTCACATTATTTTATAGTTCTCTATAAGATCACCCCTCAGCCTCCTACACCCCAGGGAAAAATGTCCCAGTCTATCCAGCCTCTCCTTATAACCCAAAGCATCAAGTCCCAGTAGCATCCTAGTAAATCTTTCCTACACTCTTTCAAATTTAATAATATCCTTTCTATAATGGGATGACCAGAACTGTACACAGTAAATATAATCCATGAACAATTCATGTTGGTAGTTTATGTGCGTATGGTTGACATCTCTGTTGAACAGGAGTCTTCAGCTGACAAGCACATTTCCTGATAAGCCAGTAGATGCCAATCTAAATTTTGGAAAACCTTCCTTCTTAGTCTAGGTGACAAAATTAAAGTTTATTTATTAGTCACAAGCTTACATTAACATTAACACTGCAATGAAGTTCCTATGAAATTCCCCTAGTCACCACACTCTGGCACCTGTTAGCATGGCCAATGCACGTAACCAGCACATCTTTCGGACTGTGGGAGGAAACTGGAGCATCTGGAAGAAACCCATTCAGACACGGGAACAATATGCAGACTCCACATAAACAGTGACCCAAGCCGGGAATCAATCCCTGTTGTTGTGGGGCAGCAGTGCTAACCACTGTGCCACAGTGTTACCCCAGGAGCTAATTGTAATGGACCAAGTATCACCTTCCATGAGATCCGCTGTTGCAGTACAGATTAGGGATCATAACTGTGAGCTTCTTGTTTCTGTATATTCTGAGGGTAGAACGTTCCCATTTCTTTGGCAAAGTACTGAGCAGGAAAAGCAGTGAATCACCCTCCGGCAGTGTTTGCAGGTTTTTGCTGTATTCTTAAGCAAAACAATGTTTGCACTGGATTCACACTGTCTTTACTTGCAGATGGTGACCATCTGACCAAGTTAGCATCCACTTCTGTAAATGAAATAAATTTTACTTATTGCACCTCTCTATGGCTCGCTTATCTCATAACATTTGTTCGAAAAGGGTGCCTCATTCCTGATGGATCAGGGTGCCCTAATCAGTCTATTTGTCCTTGGCCTTGGGGAAGTATTTGTATTTGCCCTCTTGAAGAATGGTGCAAGGAAACCATGGCATTCACAAAATGTGGAGGTCAGTGTGCAAAGACTTAGTGATTTAGTGTTCATAACTGGTTTAGCTGTCAGCCTGAAGGAATGTTAATAGATTAGTGGCTCAATGATCTGAAATGCTCAGGTTTTTTCACTGCTGTCATATCTCTGTGTTATTATTATTGAACTTACAGGCAACAAACACGCTCTCCCACCCCATCAATCTTAGTACATCCTTCAGGCCAAGTTGACTGAACACCAACCCACTGCAATAGACAAGGCTTCCGTTACTAGTGGCAAGGCCCTTCAAGAACGCAGAGGCCTAGCTGTTGAACATTGAAGCATTAGGATGGGTCAGGTTTAAACTTGGCTTTCTTCCCCTTTTGGAGACGATTCCTTCTCCCTTCTCTTGATGAGGCTATTGTCCCTCTGCCCCACCTCCCCCCCATCCTCGCCTATTATCCACCCTCCTATGCACAGTCCCCATCTCTGCCATCTCTTCCCCTCTGAGCGAAAAGCCCTGCTGGCTCAACCCTCCCCAACCCATTCCGTTTGAGCTGCCTTGCTGGTTAGCACCCCTCTGCCATGCACCTTCCCCATTCCCTGCACACGTAGCCAGTTGCACATCCCAGAACACTGAGATCCAATGCCTGGTTCCCTCCCCGGAATCCCAAAGCCTGTTTGCCTCCCTGAACTCAAGCCCAATGCCTGGTTGCTCCCCACAACATCTAAGCCAGCCCCCACCTCCCACCCATCCACAAACTCTTACAGTTATAAAGTTTATTTATTCGTTGGCTCGCATTAACACCGCCATAAATTTACTGTGAAAATCCCTGAGTCGCCACACTTCTGTGCCTGTTTGGGTACACTGAGGGAGAATTTAGCATGGACGATGCACATAACACAGACTTTGAGACTGTGTGAGGAAACTGGAACACCTAGAGGAAACCCACGCAGATACGGGGAGACCATGCAATTCCGCACAGACAGCGACCCAAGCTGGGAATTGAATTCAGGTCCCTGGCACAGTAAGGCTAGTGTTAACCACTATGGTTGTCCCCCAATAAATCCAGAATCTCAGGTAGCAATGTCTGATTGCCACCCTCCGATTTGATGATCAGCCATGATCAAATGAATGCGCAGAGCAAGTTCGAATAGTAGAAGGGCCTACTCCTGCTTCTAGTTTCTGTGTTTCTACTTCCCATCCCCATGTCCAGCCCGACCTCCCCCCATGTTCAGCCCTGATCGCCCCTTCCCTCCCAACCCCGCTGGTCTCTAATGCATACTACACAGCAGGTCCTCCCCACTACCACTGATCATCCCTCCCCCACCAAGTTGGCCCTGCCCCCCTCATGCCACAGTTCCTCAGGCCTCACCTGGTGCTTGGTGGGCATGCCAGGGTGCCTGGCTGACACTGCCAGGGTACCTCTCACCCCCAACGTCCCGGGCGGGCCCTAATGGTCTCTGTCCCCACCAGCGGGGTGATCATGGCTGGTCCCCTTTCATGAGGACCAGCCTTAATCCCCACAGGTGGGAACCTCTCCCAGCGGTGGGGAGACATTAGCGAGCTCAGAAGACACTATTCCAGGCTCACTAATGGTATTGGAATTCAGATTTCCATATTGTAATCAGCCTTGCGTTGATTCCCTGTGTGAAGCTGATTATGCAAAAAAACATGGCCTGGGAGAGTCGCGATTGGCTGGACGGCGGTCAAGAATCCCATTATATGCCCTTCCTGATTCCCCCCGACCTGCTGCATTACTCAAGCAGCACAGTGGGCTTGGAGAATTACCTTTACAGCCTTCAGACTCGACTTTTTGAACTTGTTAGTCACCTTAGCTTTACTTTGCATTCTGGACCCATTTGTTTTCAGCCATTGTTTTTTTCTGTCTTCCACTTTTGCTATTTACAATTTCTGACTTTTGTTTCTATCCTTGTTTCTCCCTCCATTGTCTCCCTGTTCAGGATCACAATCCCTTGTCACTCTATTTTAAACCCTCCCCAACTGCACCAGCAAAAAATTGAAACCAACCCTAACCACCCCCTCCCCCTCAACCCCACCCACGCCAAGGACATTGGTTTAAGCATCTCATTAATCTGTTCTAAATTTATGTTCTCACTAGATTTCCGGGATGGCATAGCCTACTAATGCAGCCGTTGCATTTACTTCTGCTGCATTCTTTTCTGCCAATTACTCACTCTTAGAATAAGGGCCACTGGCAAAGTTGGCATTTCTTGACCATATCTAGTTGCCATTTTGATATGACTGGCATGCTAGGTTACTTCAGAGGACATTTAAGAATCATTCAAGTTAGCGTGAGACTGGATAACACATATAGTTCAAGATTGGAGGATACCAAGCTTCTTTCCCTAAAAAACATTCATGAACTATTTGCTTTTGAAACTGATAGAATCATGGTCACTTTTACCAAGACCAGCTTTTTATTTCCAGACTTTTCAAAACTGAACTCAACTTTTTCAAACCACCATGGTAGGATTTGTACTTGTGTTCTGCTGTGCTATAAATCCAGGCCTCTGGAACATTAGACCAGCAATTCAATCCCCACAGTACTACACTGAGATTGCCAATTCACTGCCATTTAGTGGTGAGTTATAGCAGTTACATGCTCAAGACTCCAATCCGTTGGGAACTGTGGTCAGGTTCCCCAGCTCTTTAAGAGGTCTTATCCCTGTCAACCACAAGACGGAGAAGACATTCTCTGCTGGCCCATTGATAAAATGACAGCGGTTGACTTACCGTATCACTTTCTCCCTTATAGTGACACCCCACATGTATTGTCCTGTGCTGGAATTGTCTTGACAATGACTTGCTGTTATAATAGAAAACAGGAAAGGCTGCCAATCCAGTAGCACAAATCATCAATTCCTATTGTTCTTGGATGTTTCAATACCAGGCAGTTGCTGGATGCAAATTGTGATCCACAATTTGCAGAATTCAGTCAGTTTAAATCAAACGTTGGCCTCCAAAAGTTTATGACACAGCTGGGACCACCAGATGCTGAACTCAGATTGTGCCCAAGTGCTTAATGTCTTGCCCGCAATGAAGCTATGACAAAATCTCTGGATCATACCCACAGAAAGCTGGAGACAAGGAACAGTTCTGATTTTAATGATATTCTAGTTTTCCACATGACCTAATTCCTTACAGAATGGAATTACTGTGCACAAGTTAACATTGCTCACTGCACAGTCTTGGTGGAGAATCACACGATGGTATTGATTCTCCAAATCATGCCTCCATTGAACAAAGTGCCCTGCTGGAGCACAGGATCAATCATTTACCATTCAATATTTATTTTCTTCTAAGAAAGAACCACTAAAGGAAGCTAGGATTTCCCCTAGTTGTTGAATTTTGGAAAAATTGTAAACACAGTGGAAACATTTTGTCCCATCAAAGATCTTAGCAAAATCATGAACATGCTCCCAGCTGTGTTTATGCAATTGTGTATAAAATTGTGAAAGTAGCACAAAACTCTTTGCTGGTATAGATGTTTCTTAGTAGTGAACATCAAGATTATAGTTATATAGCCCTACCTCCAGTTTGTTCATGAGTTGAATCAGTACATTCAATCTTATTGCAGTCCCAGGATATTCCGCCCCATTATCTATATCCCACTTTATCATTCGGGGTATAGATTACAAAAGCAGAGAGGTCATGATGGAGTTGTATAGAACTTTGATGAGGCCACACCTGGAGTACTGAGCGCAGCTCTGGTCGTCACAGTATAAGAAGGATGAGAATGCACTGGAGGGGGTCCAGAGGAGATTCACCAGGATGCTGCCTAGGATTAAACATTTAAGTTATGAAGAGAGTTTGGCTAGGTTTGGGTTGTTTTCACTGGAGCAGAGAAAACTGAGGGGCGACCTGATTGAGGTAAAGATTATGAAGGGCATGGACAGGGTGGATAGGCAGCAGCTGTTCCCTTTAGTTGAAGGGTCAGTTACGAGGGGACACATGTTAAAAGTGAGGGGTGGGAGGGTCAGGGGGGATTTGAGCAAATGCCTTTTTACTCAGATGGTGGTGACAGTCTGGAAGGTGCTGTCTGGGAGGGTGGTGGACATGGCTTGTGTCACATCCTTTAAAAGTTATCTGGGTGAGTACTTGGCAGGCCATAACAATCAAGTTATGGGATTCAAGTGGGATTAGCTGGGTAGGTCAGGACATTTCATGCATTGGTGCAGTCTCAATGGGCTGAAGGGCCTCTTCTGCACCACAATATTCTGTGATTCTGTTTCTCAGCATCAGTCTTAGTAAAATAATTTGAACTTATTACCTTCATTGAATGTCCTCACCTAAGTAAATTTTCATAGTAAGGAATAGATTGCTTCAATGTTGGCCTTTCTATATAACACTTTGTTAAAATTTCACTTTACCTCTTATTTATCTGTCATGTTAGGGTATGGATCAAAATCCTCAAAGTATATCAAGAAATCAGACCTGACATCAACAGTTGGCTATTCTGGCATTAGTGTAAGGATAAGGTGTTTCCCTCCAGGTGTGATTTTATTGACACACTGGAAAATGTTGATCAAAACAAACTTTATTTAATAATGTAAGTTAACTGTAACAAATTAATTAGCTTAACATCTAACAATTGAACAATACTTAAACATAACAGGATACAATACCTAACTGCAAATCTATCTCTATATGAGTTCCACTTCAATAAATATTCCTCTTTCAGACTTAAACAAAACCAGTTAGAAAAACACAGATTTACTTGCTTGTATTTGGGTTGCCAGCCCTGGAGCTCCCTGACAACCTCCAGAGAGAAAGAGAGACAGAAAGAAATGTCTTATTTCTTTTTGAGCCAGGCAGCAACTACTCATTTTAAAATGAAACAGAAACTGTGCTTTTCCCTGCAAGCTTATCTTCTCCCATTAAGTACATGATTCAGTCCCTCAATCAATCTAAACAAAACTGCACTCTGAAACTCCATGAAAAACCTAAGTAGACACACGTTCAGCTTAAAACAAACACTCCAGGTATTTATCCCATTCTCCCAGCAACCAATTTAAAATATTTATGCAACAAAACAACACTTGCAAAACATCACTGAACATACCCTTACAAGAAACATACCTAAATATACTTCTTCAAGGCTTAGTTTCACCATAGCAGGAATTCAGTAACCTCACATGCATATTTTTATGTGGTAACTTCACAAAGCAATATGTTCAAGCCCTGATGCCCTGTGAGTTCAGGATATTGAGAATTTTAAGCCTTTTATCCATCCCTCAGCCCTCGTAATGAGTTATTTTTTCAAAATGCTTTCAGGTGCACAGGAGTGGATAGTAATGGATTCACGTGTTTGTATCCATTCTTATCAAACTCTCAGTACTTTGAAAGTAAGGTTTTCAAAGTAGAGTAATGTGAGTCACATAACACTGAGGTTAAATACACCAAAGTAAAAATTCTGAAAATGCTTCGCAGTTCCTCATTTGTACATGCAACGTTGGCACTGTCAGAGGGAAGGTGAAGAAACTCCTTTCAGGGCCTGTGATGGCCCCACCCTTACAGTTTCTGTAACATTCTGCAGCCTTACACATCTCTCCAAAAAGTCTGCGTTCCTCCAATTCAAGCTTTTTATGCATTCCCAATGTACCTTCGGCAATCTATGCTCTAAGCTATGGAATTTCTTCCCTAATCCTCTCTGAATTTCTACTTTATTCTCCTTTTAAGTTGCTCTTTAAAATATATGCTGCCAGTTGTAATACCCACCCCATTGCAGCTTGGTTTCAAATTTTCACTGATAATGGTCTTGTGAGGCACCTTGGGCATTTTACTATGTTAAAAGTATGCAAGTTGTTGCTGTTTCTGTGACAGAAACAGGAGAGGCGAACAATAGGCAGAAGCATCAAATATGCTTTCGCAAAGAGATGGCCAGTGAAATAACTAAGCTTCACCCAGTTTTTCAAGGTGTAGAAATGAAATCCTAATGATTGAGAACTGTATTTCACTATGATAACCTGGATCAGAATCTATGAGCAGAATTCTCCCATTTGGAGACTACATGCGGTGTTAAGCAGTTCTGGCAGTACCTCTTCCATTGGCCAGAATGGCATAACCCTGTGTCAGATTCTGCACCTGGAACCTCATTAATTATGAAAAGTTGAGTTCCCTCTGAACTTCCCTGGCAGCTGGTTCATCAGCCAACCATAAGGATATTGGCAGGGTAAATTCCTTGGGCTACCAGGATAGGGCCTAGATGGACTATTGTTGGTGAGGTCTCAATGGACCAAATGACCTCTATCTGCACTGTAGGGATCATATGACTCTATGGTGGATACAGATGGCCTGGACCATATTTGAATCACAGTCCATTATACTCTTTCAAACATTCTAACACACTAGAAGCAAAATGTGTATTGCTTCAAGAAGAAGACAGCACATGTTTTCAATGGCAGGGCCCTGAAGACACTTATTCAGCAAGTCTGGGCCGCAGGGATGGCTCAAACAAGCACATGAGCCTTACCTCTCCGGCCTGATGTCAGTGTTCACAGTGGGTTCAACAATCTCAAGAAATCTGTCTCATTCACAAGGGATTCCAAGTCACAACTCAGCGCAGAATTTTCCAATAATTTGGGCAAACTATCAACTTGGGTGGGAACACTGGCAAATTTTCCTGCTGTAATTGCAGCCAAGTAAAAAACAAAACATTTCTTCTCGGGTTTCACACTGTCTCCATGATGGGTGGAATCAGATTCATCTGTCCTGCTACCAGCTGAGTGCTTCAGTTACTGCCCCATTTAAACGTTCCTCTGGTGCCTGTTCCAAGTCCAAGACAAAGGATGGCTGTTAGGAAGGCTGCACAAAATTTTGCAGAGATAGACCTGACCAGAATGCTGAAGGAGAGGTTCTTCATTGTTATTGGACAACAAATTTTATGAAATTGGGCATACAATATGGAAGCAGACTAAAGTTACACTCAGAGCCTCTCCACTAAAAACAACAAAGTAACAGACACAGACTAGCAGGCAAGAGCATCCTTTTAGAATGCAAGTGAGGGCTAGCACACAAGGGAAGCTGGACGGGATGGCACCTACAGGAACTAAATCCCCACCCCATCAAAATCAGCACTTCTAAAACAGTCAAACAACCCATGGAGACACCTAAAATTAGCATAGCTAAGGAAACGTTCCTGGCCCTTCAAACCTCTTTTGAGATCAATGACACACCTATGGTTCAAACCCCAGAGATGCTAGACCATTAATAACCAGTCAGACAAAATGATTAACACACACTTAAAACAATTTTCTCAACGCGTGAAAACATCGAGGCAGGATGGCTAAGGTTGAATACAGTAAACGAAGTATTAGCATTTGAATCGCATACTGCACCAAAGTTCAGGTATAACTATAGCCCGCTGCAAGGGACCGTTAGAGCGCTTTCAGGACAGTCCGATTGTATGTCCTGACTGCGTTTTTCCGTCAATGTAAAAGAAAATAAAGCTGTGCCATTATTGAACTTCACCCTGAGTCCTTGGTGGTCGTTTCACCCACTCGCGCTAACATCATCCTTTTTACACAGGTAGAGAGAAACCACCCAGCAAAGTAACCACCCAGCATGGAAGGTGGTGGCAACAGTGGTAAGCTCCAACTCTCAATGCAAGAGGATGGGAGTCAGTGCAAGAGGTGAACAAATGACCTCTGCTCAGCCAGGATAAGTTATGGTTCTCATCAGTCTCTGCTCATGCAGTCACACAGACATTGCATCTCTGCTGGGGGCTCTGCCACCTTAAGGTTCACCACTACTTGCTCTGCCACACACTTTCTCATCTCCAATGCAACACCTCCTCATCACATCACGGCTTTCACCCACCAGTCATACGTGCCAAGCATCCTTACCATCTGACCTGGCACAAGGCCTGCTTACACTCTCCCCAGCTGTTCTCCTGGAGGACAAGCTATCTCAAAATTGCGAGAGAGAGTACAGATGTGTGGAGGAATGCCCAAGTTAAAAACATACCTTAGTTTGAGGAGAGGGGCCTCCAGTCGGCTGAAGAAGAATAGGACCATTGCTGCGTTGAGGACACAGGCACGAAAAGAAATGAGGACCCGCAATTCCATCATCCATCTTGTCAAACTCACCTGAGTTCTATCCATTATTTCCTTCTGCCCCTTCCAAACATTCATGACATCTCCCTTCTTCTGCAGACATAGCAGTGGAGCAGCAAGAGTCATCTATAAGCAGGGCTAAAAGACACCAGCCGAGACATCAAATTCAAGGATTTCTTGGATGTGAGCCTGAAAAAGGTGTCATCACTTCCAGCTGCACCCTCACCAATGCAGAGATACAAATCTTGGTGGGACTTTGTGGTTAAAAAAAAGTGGGACTTAGAGAGGATTTAAGGTCACAAAGTAGTCTTGCTTTTTCTAATCCACAACAGGTAGAGGCAAGAAATGTAGAAACCAGAAGCCATTCAGCCCTTTGAGCTTGCCCTGCCATTCAGCTTGATCATGGCTTATCATCAAATTAAGTACGCTAATCCCTCCTTCCTCCCCATATCCTTTGTCCCTTTTAGCCCAATAGCCAAATCTAAATTCTTCTTGAAATCACACAACGCTTTGGTCTCAATGACTTTCTGTGGTCCTGAATTGCACAGATTCACCATTTTGTGGGTGAAGAAATTTCTCCTCACCTCAGTCCTAAAACATAGAACATTACAGCGCAGTTCAGGCCCTTCGGCCCTTGATGTTGCGCCGACCTGTAAAACCATGGGGACATTTATATCGGGAGGGGACTCACAGAATGTCCTTGGGTGGCCCAGCGCAGCAAGCATTCCTGTTCCTCTTGACCCACAAGCATTACCTGAAGGGTACTTACCTTGTCCCCAAAATCCCTCTTTCAACTACATGGTTAAGGCTTTTGAAACACATCTACCTGCTGTAAAACCTGGAAGACAGGTTAGCTAAGATGCTGCAAGCCTCATTAACATATTTTAGATGTCAACCCATATGTCAACCCATTGTAGAAGGATGGATTAGTAAATTTGCTGACGACACCAAAGTTGGAGGAGTTGTAGACGGTGAGGATGGATGTTACAGTTTGCAGTGGGACATAGATAAGCTGCAGAGCTGGGCCAAGAGGTGGCAGATGGCGTTTAATACAGAAAAGTGTGAGGTGATTCACTTTGGTAAGAGTAACAGGAGTACAGAATATAGGGCTACTGGGAGGACTCTTAGAGGTGTTGACGAGCAGAGGGATCTCAGGGTACATGTGCATAGCTCCCTGAAAGCTGGCACCCAGGTTGATAAGGTTGTTAAGAAGGCGTACGGTATGTTAGCTTTTATTGGTAGAGGGATTGAATTTCGGAGCCGTGAGGTCATGTTACAACTGTACAAAACTCTGGTGCGGCCGCACTTGGAGTATTGCGTACAGTTCTGGTCACCACATTATAAGAAAGATGTGGAGGCATTGGAAAGGGTGCAGAGGAGGTTTACCAGGATGTTGCCTGGTATGGTGGGAAGGTCTTATGAGGAAAGGCTGAGGGACTTGAGGTTATTTTCATTGGCGAGAAGAAGGTTACGAGGTGACCTGATTGAGGCATACAAGATGATCAAAGGATTGGATAGGGTGGACAGTGAGAGCCTTTTACCTCGGATGGTGATGGCTAACACAAGGGGACATAGCTTTAAATTAAGGGGTGGTAATTATAGGACGGATGTCAGAGGTAGGTTCTTTACTCAGAGGGTTGTAAGGTCGTGGAATGCCCTGCCTGCAGCAGTTGTGGACTCGTCAACTTTAAGGGCATTCAAATGATCAATGGATAGGCATATGGATAACATTGGAATAGTTTAGGTTCGAGGGTCATTAGATTGGTTCCACCGGTCCGGGCAAGGGCCTGTACTGCGCTGTAATGTTCTGTCTTCTATCTATTTTCTGTATCCTGGGAGTGGGTTGGATGCTCAATATTTGCCCCAATCCATAAAACCAAGAAATGAGAAGATTCTAGTCAAAATTCAGAATTTAAGTACAGTCTGTTGTTCCGACAGTCCAAGACAGCCAGGTCAACGCTGCGAGGGTGGTGGCCATAGTAGAGACCTTGGTGTAGCACTTCCACCCTTCACTGCTAGGAGGGCCCACGGCCTCTCTGGTGAAGAGTATGAACTTCATGATGTAGGGATTTGTGGATGCCAGAGGACTTTTCACTGTATGCAGGGATTTTGCCCCTCTATCACAACGAGGAAGCCAGGAGGCCTCAGGCACCCATAAGGAAGAGAGAGGCTGGTCCATAGGCCAGGATCTTCTATCCAGGGAATTCTGGAAGTGTCCAGCCCATCTGCCTCCCCTCAACTTCTGTGATCATTCTAGCTCCAGCCTTGCACAATGTGGAGGGTGGCATTCTTACACTGAAGCACCCTGAAACTGTGCCAGGACTTTCCAGCACCAGCACCCCAGACAACTGGGTGTGGCAGACAGAAGGCTGCTTCCACCTGTGCAACGATTCCTGGGCAGGTACCAAGCTGTAGAGGTACGTTCAGAAAGGTGAAGAAGGTTTAGTTGCACACAGGGAACACAGGGGTTGTTAAACAATTGTACACAGCAAGGCCCTATGTAAGGATGAAATCACCTCTGTCAATGCACTAAACCTCACTTTTTGTATCCTATTCATGGTCCCCTGCTCTCTCTAACTCTAACCATAGGCAACTATTTCAAGGAGATTGGGTGGTTTACAGAATTAGGCATGATGGACAAATAACCTTCACCTATCAATACTATAAAAAAGGAATAGTCTATACGTAGAATAACGGATATTTAGGAGTGAGTTACTGGCTGTAATCTAATCTGAATATTAAGATGATGTTTTGATTTGATTTATTATTATCACATATTAAAATACAGTGAAAAGTATTGTTTCTTGCGCGCTATACAGACAGAGCATACCATTCTTAGAGAAAGAAAGGAGGCAGTGCAGAATGTAGAGGCACAGTCATAGCTAGGGTGTAGAGAAAGATCAATTTAATGCAAGACAAGTTTGACAAAAGCAGGGAAGAAGCTGTTCTTGAGTCAGTTGGTACGTTACCTCAGACTTTTGTATCTTTATCCCCACGGAAGAAGGTGGAAGAGAGAATGTCCGGGATGCATAGGATCCTTAATTGTGGTGGCTGCTTTTCCGAGGCAGCGGGAAGTGTAGATGGAGTCAATGGATGAGAGACTAGTTTTCATGATGGATTGGGCTACATTCACAACCCTTTGTAACTTCTTGCGGTCTTCATCAGAACAGGAGCCATATCAAGCTGTGATAAACTCAGAAAGAATGCGGTCTGTGGTGCATCTATAAAAATTGATGAGAGTCGCAGCAGACATGCCGAATTCTCTTAGTCTCCTGAGAAAGTGGAGGTGTTGTTGGGCTTTATTAACTATCGCATCAGCACAGAGGGACCAGGACAGGTTGTCGGTGATCTGGATGCCAAGAACCTGAAGCTCTCAACCATTTCCACTTCATCACCATTGACGTAGACAGGGGTATGTCCTCTGCAATACTGAAACTGATGACTATCTCCTTCATTTTATTGACATTGAGGGAGAGATTCTTGTCAATGCACCATTTCACCAGATTCTCTATCTTTTTCCAATATTCTGTGTAGTCATTGCTTGAGATCCAAATTGGACAGTACTCTTGGAATCATTTCCTGGTATCTGCTATGATTTGAAATGTAAACTGTTTGTGTTTGAAGTGGAGTTATTTTCTTCTCACTTTACTTTCTGGTTATGTTTATGAGCATGATGTAATCTCACAGATCTAAACCTAATGATCAATGTTCTCCATGACCTTGATGTGTGATGATGTTTACAAAGGCGGATCAACCATTGTGAAATGATTATTTAGAGATTATTTATACTCAATCTGCAGATGATTACAGGCAAATTCTTAGTCTGGTATATATTTTACAATTATTATATGGTTTACATTAGATCTTGTTTGTATTGGTTTATCATCACAAACAACACTATTGTGAGCATCACTCCACATTTAGGACGTGGAGCTCACTAGCCCAAGCAGTTCTAATCACATTCATGAGACTCAATAGAAACCCGCTTTAACCCTTACAGTGCCAGGGCAAACTTGCACATTCAAGCCACCATGACTTCCGATGGCCACAGATGAGATTCTTTGATTAATATCACTCACTGTTTCACAAGATAGTTTCAGTAAGACAGCCTCGTTCTTCAAGTATTAAAAGAATGCCAACTCGGTCAACTTCATCCAACTACCACTTACAGAGGCTGAATTCTCTACCCTCGACCATCCTCCTTGACAATTGGTGGCAGCTTTCAACAAGAGTTTAATGGTAGTTTCAGATGGGTTCCATTGAGTTTGTTTTTTCCAAATATGTATTTCGCAAAACAATCTGTTACTGACAAAGTCATATTCTTCCTAATGTCTGATGTTCCTCCTATTTGTATTGTAGACATACGGAAATTTAGAGAAAGAAGTAAAGGGAATCTTCACCCATCTGACACCAGCAAATCGGACTTTCCCCTAACCCACCCCCTTACCACTTCATTTTCATCAATGGTGACCAACCTCAGACAAATATATGTTCTTCTCTTTCTTTCAAATCTTTCTGTCTCCCTTTTCCCCTTTGAAAGCATCTTCAGATCTATATGTGACCTTAATATCATATTTTTGTTGACTTAGTGTCTCATACTCCTTTATGAGGGATTCATGGGATGATTTATAGTCAGTCAGTGATTATATGGATTATTTGAACAAAAACATGTTACATTAGATTAAAAATAATAACTAGGGAGAAAAAATGGATGATTGCAGTTATACAGATGGCTCAAAATTCAAAATTGAGTATACATTATTCTATTTCCCATAACCCTCATGACTTCCCTTACCAGGATTCCAACAAGCTACCTCCTCTATTAACCAGTACCAGGTACTTCCACATTCTGTTCAAACGAAGTCCTTTCCTACATGGCATATAGTCTACTTTTCATGGAATCATCAAAACTGGAGCAAGGGAAAAGGCCATATATTCTATCATTCCTCTTTGGGTGCTAGCTGCTCCTCCAAACTTATCTGGTTTTCTCATTTATATGCTCCCTTGCAGCACCATTTATTATTCTTTCTCTTTGAGCGTTTAACTCCCTTTTAACTAATTGGCGTAGGTTCAGGAGCTATGTGTGGTAATGTTTCCACATTCCAACAGTTTTCTTCATAAAAGCATCCCATCCTTACTTTCCCTCTATGCTTCTTGTATTAATCTAGAGTTTGTTTTCTCCTTGCTACAAATGGAAATAATCACTGCCTACTCTCTCATTTATTTTAAAATTTAGAAATATTCTGCTGAATCTTTTCTAACTTGCTTATTGAATAGTTCACTAGGTTTTTTTTCAATGTCTCATCCTGAGATCTATCCACATTGCATTTTTTACATGACCGCAATATACTTCTATAACAGGATGTCTATCAAGACACATTGTACTCCAAATGTGATCTGACCTATTTCCATTCAATCAGGTGGGGAGAGAGATTAAATTGGGTTGGGGAAGGGGATTAAATTGGATTGCGGAGGGGGCAATTGCATTTTTGAGATTACAAGATTGACTGCATTTCAAATAGTTCATCAACTGGAAAGTGTTTTGGTATGTAAGGCTTCAAATTAATGCAAGCCTTTCTGGTTTTATGAAGCCTGTGATGATAAACAAATGTTAAGGATAACTTAACTAATAAAGAAATATAAAGCACTCAAAAACAAGAAACAATGGATGGGATTATCCAATCTCGTTTGTTTATGTCTCACTGCCATGAGAATGGAGAATTTGGCACTCAGTCAAAACTCCATTCACTGCAGCTCATTACTAAAGCCATTTTCTTGGCAACTTTTGTCAGTGGTGGTTTATTTCTTTCGAATAAAGTTATTGAGACTTCAGTAATTTTGTAATAGTGATGTATGATTATCATGCTGTGGTGCTACTTGATTCAAAATTAAATGGGCTGATAGTTTAATAAAAAGAAATAGGTAGCATACTCGATAACTGCTGATCAATCAAATGCTTTTTTTAAAATAGTGCTATTGAAGTTGTAATTTTTTTCATTCATTCGTGGGATGTTGGCAACCCCGAGGAAGCCAGCATTTATTACCCATCCCTAACTACCCTTGAGAAGATGGTGATCATTTCTGTTCTTGAACTGCTGCAGTCCATGTGGTGTAGGTACCTCTGCAGTGCTGTTAGCGGGGAGTTACAGGATTTTGATTAAACAACTTGTATATTGTAGGTGATGGTTAGGAAGGCGAGGCAGGAAATTACAGGGGATGTGACAATAAATGTTTGATTCGTCTCTGGCCATGGGGGAAGTCATGATGTGGAGATGCTGGCATTGGACTGCGTTAAACACAGTAAGAATTCTCACAACACCAGGTTAAAGTCCAACAGGTTTATTGGAGCACTGCTCCTTCGTCAGGTGAGTGGGGAGTTCTGATCACAAACAGGGCACATAAAGGCACACACTCAGTTTACAGAATACTGATTAGGATGTGAGTCTTTACAGTTAATCAAGTCTTAAAGACGCAGACAATGGACTTTAACCTGGTGTTGTGAGACTTCTTACACAGGGGAAGTGCCAGAACTGGAGAATGACTAATGTGGTTCCACTTTTCAAGGGTGGTGGAGATGAACCAGGGAATTACAGACTGGTTAGTGGAGATAGCAGTAAGCATAGGGTAAAGAGTTGTGTATTGTCTCCAGTCAGGAATGTAAGTGAGATGTTGCAAGCCCAGGGAAGTCATGGGGGTTACACCTTTAAAACTTGATTAGCTGTAAAGACTCACATTCTAATCAGTATTCTGTAAACTGAGTGTGTCCCTTTATAAGCTCTATGCAGAAAGTCTGCAGAGAGATTTGGATAGGCTGAGTGAGTGGGTGAGGATCTGGCAGATGGAGTATAACATTGGCAAGTGCGAGGTTATCCACTTTGGAAGGAATAATAGTAAAATGGACTATTATTTAAATGGTGATAAATTACAACATGCTACTGTGCAGAGAGACCTGGGGCCCTTGTGCACGAATTGCAAAAACTCAGTTTGCAAGGTGCAGCAGGTGAACAAGAAGGCAAATGACATGTAGGCCTTTATCATGATGGGGATGGAATATAAAAGCAGAGAGATCTTGCTGCAATTATACAAGGCCGCAGCTAGAGTACTGTGTGCAATTTTGGTCCCCTTATTTGCAAAAGGATATATTGGCCATGGAGGGAGTACAGAGAAGGTTCACCAGGTTGATACCGGAGATGAGGGGGTTGGCTTATGAGGAGAGATTGAGTAGATTGGGCCTGTGCTCGTTGAAGTTTAGAAGGGGTGATCTTATAGAGACATATAAGATAATGAAAGGGCTGGATAGGGTAGAGGCAAAGAAATTCTTTCCACTTAGAAAGGAAACAAGAGCTAGAGGGCACTGCCTCAAAATAAGGGGGAGTCAGTTTAGAACAGAGTTGAGGAGGAACTTCTTCTCAGAGGGTAGTGAACCTCAGGAATTCTCTGCCTATTGAAGCAGTAGAGGCTACCTCGTTGAATATATTTAAGTCACAGGTAGATAGATTTCTGATCAATAAGAGAATTAAGGGTTATGAGGAGCAGGCGGATAATGAGGAGAGCTCATTTGTTTGCTGGAGCGAGCGGAGTGAAGGTTGCACAGAGTAAAGGTAAGCGATTACCTTTGTAAAGATTTTCGTGGGCTTTGTAACGGTATTTCTGCTTTAAAAAGTTAGACAGGAAGTGGGCCGCGGGGCTTTGTGGAAAGGGATGTTTTTTACCACGCAAAGTTTAAAAGGAGAATTGCTGTAGTCAGCAGGCAGCGTTGGGAGCGGGCAGTGGAGTGAGAGGGAAGCAGAGTGAGCTGTAAGGGCTTTGGATAACAGGGCTTGGGAGAAAAGGGCGAGGTAGGTTTAAATTCTTAACTGTGTTTAGAAATCACTAAGAGACTGTGATGGAGGGGCATGTGATGTGCTGTTTCTGTATGATGTGGGAGCTGGTGGACCCCAAGGTCCTTCCCAGTGACCATGTCTGCAGTAAGTGCTGGTTGCTTGAAGAGCTCCAGCTCAAAGTTGACGAACTGAACTCTGAGCTTCAGACACTGTGGCTCATCAGGGAGAGGGAATGTAAATTGGATAATGGGGTACAAGAGAGATTCACACCCTCTAGACTGGCTAACTCTGAGGGTCAGGAACAAGATGGTGCTGCTGAGGGGAGTAATGGTGAGAGGAAGGAGGGGGGAGTGGGGAGGAAGGGTGAGAGGAGGGAGGGGGTAGTGGGAAGGAGGGGGGGACCCAAAGGCCTCAGTCTCTCAATATGCACAACAGTTTTGAGGTTCTTGCTCCCAGTGTGGACAAGAATGAGGGCTGCAAGGTTGATGAGCAAACTGCCCACAGTACAGTGGTGCAGACACAGGACAAAGAGGAAGAAGTAAAGAGGAATGTAGTGGTAATTCAGGATAGTGTGGTTAGGGGTATAGGCACTGTCCTTTGTCACAATGATAAAGAATACAAAAGGGTGTGTTGTCTGCCTGGTGCTTGGGTCGAGGATGTATCATCTGGGCTGCAGAGGAACCTGGAGTGGGAGGGTGAGAATCCGGTTGTTGTGGTACATGTGGGTGCCAACGACATAGGCAAAATGGGAACTAAGGATCTGCAGAGGGAGTATGCAAAGCTGGGAATCAAATTAAAAAGCAGAACTGACAAGGTGGTTATCTCTGGATTACTATCTGAACCACATGAAGATGGGCGTAGGGTGAATAGGGTTAAAGAGATGAATGGGTGGCTCAGGGATTGGTGTGAGAGGAATGGGTTTGAATTTATGGGGCATTGGCACCAGTGTTGGGGCAGATGGGACCTGTTCAGATGGGATGGTCTTGGTCTGAACCGTGCTGGGACCAGAGTCCTGGCGAATCGTATAACTAGGACTGTAGATAGGGCTTTAAACTGATTTGGGGGGGGGGAGGTGGTAACAGGGGTGGGATAAATTACAATATCTAAAGTAAAAGAGAGGGTATGGGTGCAGGAAAATGTTGAGGATGTCCCAATAATAAAGGGAGTAGGGGGCATGAGAAAGGTTGGTAGCGTTCCTTCAAATAGGGTCCAGATAAAGGCTGGGATAAAGACACTTCACCTGAATGCATGAAGAATTCGGAACAAAGTGAATGAGCTGGTGGCGCAGATCAGCACAAATGGATATGATCTGGTGGCCATTACGGAAACGTGGTTGCAGGGTGACAGGGACTGGGAGCTGAATGTCCAGGGGTATCAATTGTTTAGGAAGGATAGATGGGAGGAAAAAGCAGGTGGGGTGGCTCTGTTGATTAAGGATAATATCAGGGTGGTAGTAAGGGAAGATATAGGCTCCAAAGAGCAGAACGTGGAATCGTTGTGGGTGGAGATAAGGAATAGTAAGGGGAGGAAGACGCTGGTGGGTGTGGTCTGTAGGCCCCCAAATAATAACTTAGAGGTGGGGCGGGCTATAAACAAGCAAATAAATGATGCGTGCAGAAATGGAGCAGCGATAATTATGGGGGATTCAATCTGCATATTGATTGGTTGACCCAAGTCGGATGCGGTGGGCTTGAGGAAGGGTTCTTGGAATGCTGTCAGGATAGTTTCCTTGAACAGTGTGTGATGGAACCGACGAGAGAGCGAGCTATCTTAGATCTGGTGTTGTGTAACGAGGCAGGAAGAATTAGGGATCTTATTGTGAGGGATCCTCTTGGGACGAGTGATCATTGTATGGTTGAGTTTTTGATGCAGATGGAAGATGAGAAAGTAGGGTCCCGAACCTGTGTCCTCTGTTTGAACAGAGGGGAGTACGATAGGATGAGAGAGGAATCGGCAAAAGTAGATTGGGGGCACAGATTAGTTGGTAGGACTGCTGAAGAACGGTGGAGGATCTTGAAGGAGATCTTTTTCAGTGCTCAGCAGAAATATATTCCGATGGTAAAGAATGAATGTAAGAGAAGGGAGAACCAGCCGTCGTTATCGAAGGAAATAAAGGAGAGTATTAAATTAAAAGCTGAAGTGTTCAGAGTGGCTAAAAGTACTGGGCGGTTAGAAGATTGGGAAAGGTTTAAAAATCAACAAAGAATGACTAAGAAGTTGATAAAGAAAGGAAGGATAGACTATGAAGCTAAACTAGCACTAAATATAAAAAAGGACAGTAAGAGTTTTTACAAATATATAAAGAAGAGGAGGCTGGCTAGAGTGAATGTTGGACCCTTAGAGGATGAGAGGGGGGATTTAGTGGTGGGAGATGAGGAAATGGCGGAGGCCTTAAGTAAGTTTTTTGCCTCGGTCTTCACGAAGGAGGACACAAATAGTTTGCCGGATATTAAAGATAGAAGGATGGTAGCAGTTGAGGGCCTGAATGCAATTACTGTCACTAGAGAGGTAGTGCTTGATAGACTAACGGTACTGATGGTGGACAAGTCCCCAGGACCAGATGGAATGCATCCAAGGGTTCTGAAGGAAATGGCAAAGGTGATAGTGGATGTCTTAGTGATCATTTTCCAAAATTCGCTGGATTCCGGAGAAGTGCCAGAAGATTGGAAAACGGCTAATGTTACGCCGCTGTTTAAAAAAGGTAGCAGACAGAAGGCAGGGAATTATAGGCCGGTTAGTTTAACGTCTGTTGTTGGAAAAATGCTTGAATCCGTCATCAAAGAAGAAATAGCGAGGCACCTGGAAAGGTATGGTTTGATAGAGCAGACGCAGCACGGATTCGTTAAGGGGAAGTCGTGTTTGACGAATTTATTGGATTTCTATGAGGATGTGACCAGTGTGGTAGTCAGAGGGGAACTGGTGGATGTGGTGTTTCTCGATTTTCAAAAGGCGTTTGATAAGGTGCCTCACAAAAGGATGCTTCAGAAGGTTAGGGTGCATGGAGTTGGGGGTAAGGTGTTAGCGTGGATAGAGGATTGGTTGTCTGATAGGAGGCAGAGAATTGGTATCAATGGGTGCTATTCTGATTGGCGGTTGGTGACTAGTGGAGTGCCGCAGTGATCGGTGCTGGAGCCTCAGCTATTTACCATTTATACAGATGATCTGGAGGAGGGAGCTGAGTGTAGGGTGACGAAATTTGCTGATGACACAAAGATGAGTGGAAAAGCAAATTGTGCGGAGGGTGTGGAAAGTCTGCAGAGGGATCTGGATAGGCTGAGTGAGTGGGCGAGGACCTGGCAGATGGAGTACAATGTTAGCAAGTGTGAGGTTATCCACTTTGGCATAAATAATAGTAGGAGGGATTACTACTTAAAGGACGAAAAGCTGCAGCATGCTACGGTGCAGAGGGACCTGCGGGTCCTTGTGCATGAGTCGCAAAAACCCAGTCTGCAGGTGCAGCAGGTGATCAAGAAGGCGAATGGAATGTTGGCCTTTATAGCGAGGGGGATAGAATATAAAAGCAGGGAGGTCTTGCTGCAACTGTACAGGGCACTGGTGAGGCTGCAGCTGGACTACTGTGTGCAGTTTTGGTCGCTGCACTTGCGCAAGGATATTTTGGCCGCGGAGGGAGTGCAGAGAAGGTTCACTAGGCTGATACCGGAGATGAGGGGGTTGGACTATGAAGAGAGACTAAATAGACTGGGTCTGTACTCGTTGGAGTTTAGAAGAATGAGGGGGGATCTTGTAAAGACATATAAGATAATGAAAGGGATGGATAGGGTAGAGGTAGAGAGATTCTTCCCGCTTAGAAAGGATAGCAGGACTAGAGGGCACAGCCTCAAGATAAGTGGGGGGGGGGGGGGTGGCAGTTTAGAATGGAGTTGAGGAGGAACTTCTTCACTCAAAGGGTGGTGAATCTCTGGAATTCTCTGCCCATTGAAGTGGTGGAGGCTACCTCGCTAAATATATTTAAGTCACGGGTAGATAGGTTTTCGACAGGGTTAATTAAGGGTTATGGGGAGAAAGCAGGAAAGTGGAACTGATCCACTTCAGATCAGCCATGATCTTATTGACTGGCAGGGCAGGCTCAAAGGGCTAGATGGCCTACTCCTGCTCCTATTTCTTATGTTCTTATGTAAGTGGAATTGAACCACTGTCAGATCAGCCATGATCTTACTGAGTGGCGGGGCAGTCTTGAGGGGCTAGATGGCCTACTCCTGCTCCTATTTCTTATGTTCTTATTTGTGATCAAAACTCCTCATTCACCTGACGAAGGAGCGGCGCTCCGAAAGCTATTGGCGTTTGCTATCAAATAAACCTGTTGGACTTTAACCTAGTGTTGTGAGACTTCTTACACGGGGGAAGTGCCAGAGGACTAGAGAATGCTAACGTGATTCCACTTTTCAAGCGTAGTAGAGATGAACCAGGAAATTACAGACTGGTGAGTCTCACATCAGTGGTAGGGGAACTATTGGAGAAAATTCTGAAGGAGGGAACTGCACTATCGTGGGCGGCACTGTGGCACAGTGGTTAGCGCTGCTTGCTTCACAGCACCAGGGACCCAGGTTCAATTTCCGGCTTGGGTCACTGTCTGTGTGGAGTTTGCATGTTCTCCCCGTGTGTGCATGGGTTTCCTCCGGGTGCTCTGGTTTCCTCCCACATTCTGAAAGACATGCTGGTTAGGTGCACTGTCCCAAAAGGTGTTGGAATATGGCAACCGGAGAAATTTCACAGTAACTTCATTGCAGTGTTAATGTAAGCATTACTTGTGACTAACAAATAAAATAATAACAATAATACCTATTTGGAAAGCCATGGATTAATTAGGGATAGTAAGCATGGCTTTGTCAGAAGAGGTCATATCTCAAAATTCATTACAATTTTTTGAAAATGTGATCAAGTTTGTGGATGACAAAATTTCTGTGATGTAGTTAATATGGATTTTAGCAAAGCTTTTGACAAGGTCCCTCATGGCAAGTTAAAGCACTTGGAATTCAGAGAAACTTGGTGAGATGGATCAGAAACTGGCTTAGTAATTGGACACAAAGGTTAGTGGTAGAAAGCTGTTTGAATGACTGAAGGCTGGTGTCCAGCATTGAGCCACAAGGATCAGTACTGGGACCGTTATTGTTTGTCATCTCCATAAATGAAAATGTGGGGGGGAATGTTAAGTAAGTTTGCAGAGAACACTAAGATTGATTAATAGTGAAGAAAACGGTTGTAGATTACAGGAAGATATAGCTGGGTTTGTCAGATTGGCACCGCTGTGGCACCTGGTATTTAACACTGATGAGAGCGAGGTGATGTACTTTGGAAAAAGAAACAAGGTGAGGGAGTATGAAATGAATGACAGAATACTGGCTAAATCAGAGGAACAGAGGAATCTTAAGGTAATTACTCATAGAGCCCTGAAGGTGGCAGAGCTCATGAGTAGGAGTATTAAAAAGGCATATGGGACACTTGTTTTCATCAGTCGTGGTACAGAGTTCAACAGCAGGGAGGTAAAATTGGAGTTATACAGAGCATTGGTTAGGCCACAACTGGCATACTGTGTGCAATCTGGTCACTTCATTATAAGAAAAATATAACAGCACTAGAGTGGGTACAGAGGAGGTTCACCAGGATGTTACTGGGATGGAGCATTTGAGCTGCAAGGAGAGATTGGTTAGGCTTGGATTGTGTTTTTTTTTAAGCAGTGAAGGCTAAGGGAGAACATGATTGAAGTGTGTCAGATTATGAGGTGTTTGACAGGGTGATTAGGGAGACACTATTCCTCTTGATTGAGGGGTCGATCACAGGAAGGCATAGTTTCAGGGTGAGGGGCTGGAGATTCAAAGAGAATTTGAGAAAAAAGACCTTTTCACTCATAGGATGGTGGGAACCTGGAATGGTCTGCTTGGGAAGGTAGTGGAGGCCGGTAACCTTAAAACCTTTAAGAAAACTTGAATGAGAACTTGAAATATCGGGAAATATCATAACATTCATGGATGTGGGACAAGTGTCAGAAGGTGGGTTACTCACTACAGGATCCTTAGCCTCTGTCGTGCTCTTGTAGCTATAGTGTTTATATAGTGAGCCCAGTTCAGTTTCTGGTCAATGGTAACACCAGGATGAGAGTGGGACATTCAACAATGGTAATGCCACTGAATGTCAAGAGGTGATGTTACTTGCCATTTGTTAGCCGCAAACCTGGATATTGTCCAGATCTTGTTGTATCTGCACACAGACTGCTTCAGTATCCGAGGACTTGTATATGGTGCTGAACGTGGTGCAATCAGCAGCGAACATCCCCACCTTTTATAATAGAAGGAAGGTCATTGATGAAGCAGCTGAAAATGGTTAAGCTAAGGGCACTACCCCAAGGAATGCCTGCAGTAAATTCTTGGAACTATGATGTACTCCTTTGTTCATCTGTGAAACATAAATCACCACATATGTGTGTTAAACCACAGCGCTGGCTACTAATGAAAAAATGCTGAAGTCTAATGTAGACAGAGAAAGAACAACTACAACAATGAATTTAACAACAATAATGGCAATAGTGGCTTTAAAATGGACATTCTGGCTGGGATTTTTGGTCAACTTATAATTAAACCAGATGCACGTCAGAAAATTACTCTGAGTCAGAGATCTGGTCTGGGAACTGTGAGCTGAAGTTTCTTGTATTGACCAAATATTGAGTAGACACTGTATTAATGAATTTTATTGCCTTTGTGTGAGGGACATGCCTTTGAACCAAATATAATGGCGTGTAACTCTGCTCAAGTTTGAGTTGATACCTAAAATATTAAATAAAGGGAGATTGTTGAATGAATTAAAGAGTCAGCTCCTGTTTGTGTTTGTTTCATTAGATGGAATGCTTGGGTGTTTAAATTAATAGCCGAGTAATATTAATCACCACATTAAAACCAATTTTGTGCATATTGTTCAATAATCTAGATGAGCTAAGGGGTCCATGATTTGTGGTATGCTTCATTAACCAAAAATGTCATGTGATTCACCAAGTCTAGAAATGATTGATGGTGAGGGAAAGAAAAGTGTAACTGCTAGCTAAACAATTATGAGATGGCATGGGTTTTAGCATTGCCACAGCAAACTGAGTTTAATACAGACACGTCATCGGATTAGAAACCCAACAGGCTAAGGCTCTGGGGCATGAGCTCAAATCCTACATTGCATTACTACATTAAATTCAGTTCATAAAAGCCGGAAGCGAAAGTTTGATTCAATAATGGGAACCAGAAGACTATCGCCAATTGTCGTAAAAGCTCATTTGATTCTTTAGGGAAGGAAATCTGCCACCCTTACATGGTCAGGCTTACATATGACTCCAGATCCACAGCAATGTGAATGACTCTTAACTACCCTCTGAAATGACTGTGCAAGGCATTCAGTTCAAAGGCAATTTGGGATAGGCAACAAATCTGGCCTTGCCAGTGATGCTCTCATGTTATGAAAAGAAATGAACTGGCATGCAAAATTTATGTAGCACAGGGGAACCACTGACTACTGAATTTGCCTTTATTTTTATAGTGAGTAGAATAGGGAGGCATCCTGCTCTCAGAACTTGACAGAAGTAAAACTTCAACACTACAGGTAAGCACAGATAATTCACAATCAGTGAGGTGGAAGTTTATATCCAATTGGCACTTTGTGCTTGCAAACTACTAACCCATCTTCAAACCCTTTCTTCTCCAAAGTCCTGTTATGTGTTGTCACCTCCAAATTTCACCTGTCCTGGAATCCTATGCTTGAAATCCTCCAATCAGATTTCTGCCCTTGTCACGTTATTGAAACAACCCAAGGTTAGATATGATATTGTGATTACCCCCATGAGGTCCCTGGTAAGAGGCCGTGGCCCGCACAGCAGGAATTCATTAATTGAGGGTTTTATATGACAGGCCCAGGACTGTAGTCTCAAGAAGAGACAGGTGTGTATACATCACTGTCATGGTTTTACTTTGATAAATTGGTAAATATGGTATCAGATCACTATGACCCAAAAAAGTCTGATATATTGCAATGCTCCAGGTTTAACATGGCAACTAGACTCCATGGGGAACCAGTCTCTGACTTCTTGATGAGACTGCGGAAATTGGCGGAACACTGAGTCTGGGTCAGCACTTCTGGAAATGTTAAGGAGTCATTTAGTATGTGTAATTAATAATATCGTGATCCAAAGGAAGCCACTGACTGAACCAACTCTGGAGAAAGTTGGCCCTTTCTTGAGAAAATGTGGAAGAAGGGCCCCAGGAGCTTCAGGAGTCCATGGACAGTATCATGCTCAGCTAGGGCGACCCCATACTGCAAAACCTAGTCCCCAACAGATAAAGGTCACACCTTCCCTGATTGGAGGCCACAAAATTCCAAAACTAGAGAGGAAATCTCTGCACAACACAGTGAGGAGTGAGCAGATCTGCACTTGTAGCCTTAGGGTCTGACCAGACAAGGCTACCGAAACCTTAAATCCACATGAGATACAGGGTAATTTTATAAAGTGGAATTCAAAACTGGCTCAGTTGTAGGAAACAGAAGGTGATGGCAGAAGGCTTCTTGACTGATTGGAATCCAGTATCCAGTGGCGTGCCACAGGGATCTGTGATGGGCCCCCTATTTATAATGACATATAAATGACATTGATGACTATGTGGGGGGTAGGATTAGTAAGTTTGTGGATGACACAAAGGTTGGATGAGTGGTTACTAATGAGAGAGAGTGTCTTGGGCTACAAGAAAATATAGATGGAATGGTCAAATGGGCAGAAAAATGGCAGATGGAATTTAACCCTGAAAAGTGAGAGATGATCCACTTTAGAAGGAATAATTTGACAAGAAAGTATTCAATGAATGGTAGGACACTAGGAAGTCACGTGGAACAAAGGGATCTTGGCATGTTTGTCCACAGCTCTCTGAAGATAGAAGGGTATGTTAGCAGAACATAGAACAATACAGCACAGTACAGGGTCTTCGGCCCTCGATGTTGTGCTGAGCTATGTCTGAACCCAAGATCAAGCTACTCCACTCCCTATCATTCTGATGTGTTCCATGTGCCTATCCAATAACCAATTGAAAGTTCCTAAAGTGTCCAATTCCACTATCACAGCAGGGTAGCGTGATGAAAAAGGCATATGGGCACTTGCCTTTACCAGTCGAGACATAGATTACAAAAACAGAGAAGTCACGTTGGAATTGTTTGGAACTTGAGGCCACAGCTAGAATATTGTTTGCGCTTCTGGTCACCACATTAACAAAAGGATGTGATTGCATTGGACAACGTGCAGAGGATGCTGCCTAGGGAGAAGCATTTAAGTTACGAAGAGAGGATAGGCTTGGGTTGTTTTCACTAGTTCAGCGAAGACTGAAGGTCAGCCTGATGGAGGTGTACAAGATTAAATGAGACATGGACAGAGTGGATAAGAAGCAGCTGTTCCCTTGAACTGAAAGGTCAGTCATGAGGGGACTTAGGTTTAAGATGAGGAGCAGGAGGTTTATGAAGGATATGAGGAAAAATACTTTTACCCAGAGTGTGGTGACAGTCTGGAACGTGCTGCCTGGGAGAGTGGTGGAGGCAGGTTACCTTACATCATTTAAAAAGTACCTGGATGAGCACTTGGCACATCGTAACATTCAGGGCTATGGGCCAAGTGCTGGCAGATGGGATTAGGTGGGAGAGTTCAGGTGTTTCTAATGCTTCAGTGTGGATTCAAAGGGCCAAAGGGCCTCTTCTGAATGATATGATTCTATGATTTGATGATTCTATGAAACAGGCAAAACGTGTGTTGCCCAGGCCAAGGGGCCAAGCCACTTCAGGACAGGACTTTACAAATAAACTAGTCCAGGAATAAGATATTGTCCAATAAGCTTACTCAAGTTATGCCCCTTGCCCAAAATCGGAGTTATGGATAGGACAAGACAAGAGGGCAGGGGGTTTCTGTTCCAGAACCTTCTCGGGAGCTGGTTGTAGCCACAAGGCTGTACACAGAGTTCCAATGATAGGAACCGCGAAGGTCCGCTTTATAGAATCACAGAATCCCGACAAGGCAGAAGGAGGCCATTCAGACTATCGAATCTGCACTGGCCACAATCTACCCAGGCCCTATTCCGTAACCTCACATATTTACCCTGCTAATTCCCCTGACACTAAGGTCAATTTAGCATGGTCTGCACATTTTTGGAAAATGGGAGGAAACAAGAGCACCTGGAGGAAACCCAAGCAGACACAGGGAGAATGTGCAAACTCCACACAGACAGTGACCTGAGCTGGAAATCTAATCCAGGTCCTGGCATTTTGAGGCAGCAGTGCTAACCACTGTGCTACCTTGCAGCCCCAATGTTGGACGCTCATGCAGGTCATATTTCCAACAGGATGCTCACTCCATCTCAACGTCCTCCTGGAATCTTGCAGTTATAATGCTTCCCATGCCATGCCTCCCTCATCTAGCTCGAACGGTGGCTTCTTTGTTTGCAATATCACCTTCTTAAACTCATTGCTCTCATTGTCTTTGAGTTCCTTCTCATTGGAGGTGACTTGCAGCTCCTCCATTTCATCACTAGGTACATTTCCCACTATTTCAGCATCAGGTTGTGTAGGGCGCAGTAAGTCACAATGATCTGTGACACCCTCAAGGGAATGCACCAGAGTGCTCGGCCAGATCTGTCTCGGCATCTGAATCAAACCTTCAGCATCTGTACTTAATAAATGTCTGGGTGGCTGTATGAATCTTGTTGTATTGCTTCTCTGCAGGGATCTGAGCCTACTGCATAGGCGTCATCACCATATCATTTGTAAGTCCCTGCTGTCCCTGAGGAGCCAGGCCTGGATCATGTCTGGCCCTGCTCCAAAATCTGCCATTGACTCAACATACGTGAGTCATAGACGCTTCCTGGGTATGCGCAGGATTTGCTTGTTATGTTCGCAACTTCAATGTAACTGAACAGAGTGGAAACCTTTGCGGTTTATGTATTGTATGCCCACTGTTACAGTAAGAAGTCTCACAGCACCAGGTTTAAAGTCCAACAGCTTTATTTGGCAGCACAAGCTTTCAGAGCTCAAGCTCCTTCATCAGGCAAATGGGATTTCAGTTCACAAACAGGGCACATATAGACACAAATTCAATTTACAAGATAATGGTTGGAATGCGAGTCTTTACAGGTAATCAAGCCTTAAAGGTACAGACAGTGTGAGTGGAGAAAGATCCAAGCACAGGTTGAAGAGATGTGTATTGTCTCCAGCCAAGACAGTTAGTAAGGTTTTGCAAGCCCAGGCAAATTGTAGGGATTACAGATAGTGTGACATGAACCCAAGATCCCGTTTGAAGCCATCCTCATGTGTGCGTAACTTGGCTATCTGTTTCTGCTCAGCGATTCTGCGGCGTCATGTGTTGTGAAGGCCGCCTTGAAGAATGCTTACTCAAAGATCAGAGGCTGAATGCCCGTGACTGCTGAAGTGTTCCCCAACGGGAAGGGAACACTCTTGCCTGGTGATTTGAATTGGAGTCAAATTGGACTCCTCCAGAAGGCTGCTACCCTTGACTTGACATATACGCCCAAGCATACTCACTGCCGGGGGAGGTAGTGGAAGTAGCTACAATGGTGACTTTTAAGGAGTGTCTGGACAAATATATGAATAGGATAAGAACAGAGAGATATGGTCCCCGGAAGGGTAGGGGTTATTAGTTCAATTGGGCAGCATAGTCGGTGCAGGCTTAGGGGGGCCGAAAGGCCTGTTCCTGCGCTGTAATTTTCTTTGTTCTTTTTGTTCTTTGTTCCCTTTGCTCTTGTGAGTAAGGAGCTATGTCATAGCAACGTCTCTCACTGAGAGGTGAGAATCAGCTAAGTGCGGGGCTTTCGCTATTTCTTGATGCTCTGTTAGGCAATTACAAGAGTTTTGAAGGAAAGACCATTGCATCCAGCTTGACCTCTTCCAGAGCAATGTCCCCTGAGAAATCCTAACAATAACAAACTTCCACCTCATAGAAATTATTTGCACTCATTTGGTTAGCTGCATTGCCAGAGAATAGGTTACATCAGGGTTCAGTTTGATTGTGTAGTAAATGATACAATCCCCAAGCTTTATGTCATTTCTCAACTAGAATCTTAGCTGACAGCTTGGGTTGTGCTTCTGGAAAGTTTGTTCTTGATGTATTCATTGGAATACCAAAATATGTTGTGGTTTTACATATATGACATCCTGCTAAGAATGGCAAATGTTCCTAATTACATGTCTGTTGAATTAAGGATGCAGAGGATTAGAATATCGGGTCACACTGACATTGGTTTTTCATTCTGCACAGATTTATTGCTGAACTCCAACTGCCCTACATTTAATTACCCTATAAGAATAAAACACATTACCTTCCATGGCTCATTGCCACGGAAATTCCATATACTTCACTATTTGGTTAAAAAGAACAGATTAACAGCAGTAACTTCAAAACAAGTTGGGGTGACATTTCTTGGCAATTCCTGTTGCTGTGTCAGGAATATGTTTGCTGCTGCCATCTGGAGAGCTACAGAGTTTTCAGGGCCAGCCTTATATTACCCTGTCATTATCGGCTCAAATGGTTGCATTCTGACCATTCAGTAAGGAACCATGAATTTGAGGCATACTTCAAAGGTATTAAAACAATATCCGGGCTGACATTTCAATGAATTCCGAGACTGTTGTGCATAGTCAGTGATTTTGTCTTTGAGATGAGATGAAACCAATCTATGGGCAGTATTTACTCCGGGCAAAAGGGGTCTCAACTGCTCACTGAACAGCCAGTGAGACCACCCTCTTGGGGAAGGCCTAATTTAGTGTCAGTCAGGCACTGAAGTGGCCAACAGAGGGCCACCCAAAGGTCCTACCCCTCTGAAAGAGGCCGGTTTCCATTCTTGCAGGTAGTGCGAGCGGTGGCAGTGGCACCTGCCAGCAGTGCGCCCACCAGAAGCCCAAGATCAGCAAAGTACCCAAGGCCACAGGTGAGGGCAAAGTCCATGTTGGGGGGGGGGGGGGGGGGGGGGGGGCGCAGTTGGGAGAACTGTTGAGGGTACCAGCAGAAAGGGTAAGGAGGTGATTTTCAGCAAGCACCATCACCAATCCCCACCCTTCTTGATGCCACGTCTCCTGATCAGGCATTAAGTGCCTGACGTCGAGGGATTCCACAACCAAAGAGTTTGCATTTCAGGCTTTACTGTATGGCAGCTTTCCCCTTAAGTGGACCTTTAATTGCCCATTTAAGATTCTCAATTGGCAGTGGGTTGGAGGGGACATGCATGAGCCTCCCATCCTGCATTTAGTTGGGGCAGGAATGAGAATGCAGAAGGGTTTCCATCCAACACCATGCTGCCCAATTAAATGCTCCCCTACCTCTGAATTACTCCTAGAAGAGGCTATTAAATTTCACCCTGTGATATTGTTTTACATTTTTATAAAAAGAACCCATGGCCATATTTCACTATAGAACAGAGGAGTTCTCCTAGCACCCTGGCAACATATTCCTTAATCTACATCTAATAAATGATGCAGAAGCAAAATACTTCATTTTCTGGGAATCTAAAATGAAAACAGAAAATGCTGTTCCTGCTGCTCCTGATCACAGCAGATCAGGCAGCACCTGTGGAGAGAGAAACAAAGTTAATGGGCAGGAGTTTCTGCTCATTCTGCCAACAGGATTATCCGGTCCTGCCGACAGCAAGCCCCTCAAGTGGATTCCCCAGTGACAGAGGGTCCAAACAACAAGAAACCCCATAGACAGCAGCAGGACTGAAAGATCCCATCACCGACCAATGGTGGGCTGCCTTTCCCCCCACAAAACAGGCTACAGGGAATGGCAGAAAATCCTGCCCAATCTATCAGGTTGATGATCTTTCATCAGAAGCAGCATTTATGGTTCACTATGGCAGCAGCTTATAGCACTTTTTTGATTTGATTTATTATAGTCACATGTTCTGGGATACAGTGAAAAATATTGTTTCTTGTGCACTATACAGACAAAGCATATCATTCATGAAGTATGTCGGGGAAAAAAGGAAATGGATAAGGTGCAGAATATTGCATTGCAGTTACAGGTAGGGCAAAGAGAAAGATCAACTTAATAGTTTCGCTGCCTGACCTCTACATCCAGAAAGGACTAAGGGGCAGCAGGCACATGGGAACACAAATTCCCTTCAAAGTATACACCATCCTGATTTGGAAATATATTGACATTTCTTCATTGTCACTGGAGTAAAATCTTGGAATATCTTCCCTAACAGCGCTATGGGTCTACATCATGGCTACCATCAACACCGCAAACTGCTGGCTCCAAATGGAGAGGATCTCCAAGAAGATCGTGAATATCACATAGACATCAAGTTTCTACAAAGATGCAAGAAAGCAGACAAGATCATTCCAACTGTTGTCTTTTAAATTGAGTCTGTATCTATATACGCCCTGTTTGTGAACAGAACTTTTCACTCACCTGAAAAAAGAGTGACACTCTGAAAGCTCGTGCTACCAAATAAACCTGTTGGACTTTAACCTGGTGTTGTGAGACTTCTTACTGTGTTTACCCCAGTCCAACGCTGGCTTCTCCACATCGTGCACCTACACCACACAGGCTTCAGCAGTTCAAGAAGGCAGTTCACCACCATATTCTCTAGTACAATTTGGGATGGGCAATACAAGCTGATCTTGCTTGTGATGCCTATGAATAAAAAAAAGTGTTAGTCCTTACATAACTACCACAGCTGTGCTACTTCCTATTTAGCTCTCACATAACCATAGATTACTCTTCTAACTTCCACATACCTATAGGTTACTCCCAGTTTTACTCGCCAAAGTAGTGTAAACATCTTCATGAAACTGCCATAACTGTTCATTCCCACATCAGCTGATAACTTTGTTATTACTTGTAATAACAGAGTTGTTTGATATTCGTTATATAACTTCTTCAGAATGATATCACACCACCTTCCTCACTAATTGCCAGCATGCCCATTCTCATTGGAATCCAAGGGAAATTATTTTTCACGTGTTCCATAATTACCAGACAGTGTGGAAGAGAGGAGCTTTCAGTTCTAAATATTTCCATTTGTCAAAAGGGGAGTTATAAACAATCTTTTATTCTTGAAAAACAGTGAGTAATTCCATCTGACAACAATGGATAGATCATTATGGTCATCCAAATGGAATGTTTCAAAGGGAATGGAGTATAAAAAAATCTTATTCAAACTATACAAGTTATGAGAAAGACCACACCTGAAATACTTTGAACAGTTTTGGTCCCAATAAATGAAGGGACAGGTCCCATGACATCACACAGATTCCTCTGGCAGGTTGGATGCATTATGGACTGGGGTGGTGTGGTGGGGGTTATCACATCTTCAGGCCTGGTAATCAGATGTCAATGTCTTCTAATGATTTTCCAAATGTTGAATGTCAGGATTCCTGTTACATCGTTGCCAGAGAATGGGGACAATCACAATGGGAAATCTGATGGGTAAATCACATTTTAGGCCTCCCATGGGATTTTTTGCTCCTAAGTAAGAAGTCTTGCAATACCAGGTTACCACATCATTTTTTGCTTCTGACATCAATCCTGCTCAATGAAAATGAGAGCGGAAAATTCCCCCCAGTGACTACACTTAAAACAATGCCAAAATGTGAGTTTCTACTTATAGTCAGGCAGCATGCAAATATCATGGCAAGCAACATGGAACGTGAGAGATTTTGACTTCTGGGCATGATTTAAGTATTTATATTACAACTCCAGTCCGTTTAGGGCCTCATCCTGTCTCTGTTGGTATTGGGGCAGTGGGGCCATATGTAGACAGCATCCAGTAAAAGCTCATGACCACTTTGTGGACTTACAGGGGAGACAATTTAAGCATTAACATGCATGTTGAAATTTCCAGCGTCAGCACTGAAAGAGTACTACACAGTTGCAGGTGCACATTTGCGCACCTGCCCTCTGAGGTGAACAGAGATCTCATCTCCTGGCCAATATTTATCCCTCAATCAACATTATTGCCCTGGCAAATATTTATCCCTTAATCAACAACATTAAAAAAGGTTAACTGATCATAATCATACTGCTGTTTCGAGGGTCTATCCTGCTGTGCTCAAATTAACTGCACATTTCACACATTACTACGTAATGATTATATGTCAAAACAATTAAATGGACTTCAAAGCACTTTGAGGCAACCTGAGTACTTGAAAGGTGATATATAATGTAAGTTTTTCATTTAATTATTTACATTTTTAACTTTCATTCTTTCAGATTCTTTTCTCAAATTATTCTCCACACTTCATTCTTTTATTTTGTCTTCCTCATTTATTTATTCCCTTATCCATTCATGAAGGATCTGGAGAATACAGGGAATTTTTTTCTCCATGGCAGAGGTGGCTAAGACCAGAGGGCATAGGTTTAAGGTGAGGAGTTTCTGGTCCTGTATGACTCGATGAAAATGAAGAGCTGGTTTAGAATTAAAACAAAAAGTAAGAAGGCTAAAATGGAATGAAATTGAGACCAGCAGAAGAATGTGAAGCAGAATGGGAATGACATTGGGGAACGAGGGTGTCAGAGGGAAAGCCAGAAAGGCAAGGAACCAAAGGAAAGATGAAAGAATTGTTTTTATACAGTGTTCTGTTATAATCTGGAATGCTTTTGCTGAACGGGCAGTGGAAGCAGATTTCATTGTTACTTTTAAAAGGGAATTAGATATAAAGTTGAAAAGGAAAAGTTTGTAGGATGTATATCTTTTAATGAGCCATCATGGCATCATCAGTCAAATGGCCTAATTCTATGTGATTCCATAACATGGAGGTGTTTTGGAGAAAACAGAATGAAACAAAAAATAAAGGTTCATAGTGAAAGAAGAGAAATAAAACAGCCAGAAACCAGTTTATAGAGTTTGGAAAAGCCAGGAACAACCAGATCAATGAAAATCTTTATGGCAGAACAACAGGAAAAACAGCTGTGTATTTGGTCAGCTCCCTATGTGGGTCTCAGACACAGATCTCGATTCTTGAATAAATATTACTGTATTTGATTTTTGAACACACCCTTTAGGACATAGGAATCTTATCACAGTTACGCCATGGGGTTGAGACATTGGAATGCTCAACAAGGGTGGTCTTTATAACTTGGAACAAAGAGACAGCATTATTTAATTGTGTTTGCTTCCCTTTCTCTTATTGAACAGGTTTGTCAAATGCCAGATTTTCCCCTTAAAATCTGTGCTAGTATTAACAGGAATATTCTGACTGTTACACAAGGCAATGAATATTGCGCAACACTGAGGGCCGAAGGGCCTGTACTGCGCTGTAATGTTCTCTGTTTTGCTCCTTCAACCCTTGAATGCTTGAGGTTTGCACTAAGCTAAACAGCTTTCAGCTGGTCTTAATATTGCTAAATCCATGTAAAAATCAAGAACTCTTTCAAATAAGGACATAAGAAACAAAAGAAAGGACACTTTAAATGAAACCTTTCATGATCTCAGTACACCCAAAGGCATTTTTCAGGGTTGACTTTCAGAATGCATGCATCAATTATTTTCTGTTCAAAGAAGAACAATTGCAGATTCTCTACAAAACTGAAGTTCCACATCCCTGGTCTAGTAAATCCCTTCTGCACTCCCTCCAAGGCCTCACATCCTTTCTATAGTTTGGTGCCCATATTTGGATATAATACTCTTGCTGAGGCCTAATCAAGGATTTATAAAATTTCAGCACAATTAGAGTCATAGAGGTCATAGACTTTTAAAGCATGGAAACAGGCCTTTTGGCTCAACTTGTTCCATGCTGGCTTTTTTTTTGTAATAACTAAGCTCATCCCAATTGCCCGCACTTGGTCCATATCTCTTGATAGCCCTCTTACTCATGTAACAGAGAACAATGTCCCAGTTTATCCAGCCTCTCCTTATAACTCAAACCATCAAGTGCTGTTAGCATCCTAGTAAATCTTTTCTGCACTTTTTAGTTTAATAATATCCTTCCTTTTATAGGGTGACCAGAACTGTACACAGTATTCCAAGTGTGGCCTTACCAATGTCTTGTACAGCTTCAACAAGACATCCCAACTCCTGCATTCCTGCAATGTTCTGACCAATGAAACTAAGCATGCCGAGTGCCTTCTTCACCATTCTGTCCACCTGTGACTCCACTTTCAATGAAGCTATGAACATGTACCCCTAGATCTCTCTGTTCTTCTTTACTAGTTTACTTCCGTACTCCATGCCTTTATTTACAAAGCTCATATATAGGGACCTATATATGTTTTTAACAGCCTCATGAATGTGTCCTGGTTTCAAAAATTAATGTGCAGCAACCCCCATGACTATTTTTATATTCCTTTAAATATTTAAAACCATATTCTTTAAAAACAAATTACTGGTCTGATTTTTTTGAAATTTATTATTGATATGTGATAAATATCGGCAAATTTATTGATTAGGCTCAGCAACTAAAATTGTTGGGTACACAATCATTCAAAAGGAATATTGTTAAAAGTGGGTAACAGACAAAATTCTTCAAATGACCATTTAATTTTATTCCAGATGATATGATTAATGCTTTGATTGATAATTACTCAGAAATAGTTTTTACACATAGATTAGATGTGATAACTCTGCCCAAAAAATTTTAACCAGTCTGAGAGGGAACTAGGTGATCCAGATGGCAAATTATCTTTTTACACCTCTAACCTGAGTTTGAATGAAGGTCAGACTAATGATTTAACAGTCTCTGCCTTATGTTGGTTATAAGGACCTCAGATGAATTGTGTTCTATGTGATTTTAGCTTTGTTCCAATGCCTCTTTGGGAAAGAATTAGCTACAAATTTGATTTAACTTCAGATTTTCATTGAACAGATCACAAGGGCACCTAGCTTTTGAAGTGCAATTTTATCCTGGAACACAAAGCAATAATTTGTTGAGTTTAGATTTAATGTGCATTTTGTTGGGGAATGTAGAGAGACCTTTCTAAACAGCTGTGGCCAGACCCCATCTGGAGTACGGATTCCATTTGGCTTGCCATAGCTCAGCAAAGATGAGCTGACCTTGGGAGAAAAACAGCACAAATTCAACAAAATAAACCCATAGCTAAAAGGTTCAGATTAGGAAGAAAAGTTGTATCAACTTGATTTGCATCTTTTGAGTATGGAAGGACAGTGAGTAATCTAACTGAGGAGTTAAATTGGCATAGCTTTCAAGGTTTCAATGTTTCTTTAAGTCTCAGTGAGTGGAACAATGTCCAGAGTTGTTGCCTATGTTCTGACATAACCAAAACAAACGTAAGCATTAAGTTGATTTTTCTCCACACCCTAGCTATGACTGTAACGCTACGTTCTGCATTGTCTGCTCTCCTTCTCTATGAACGGTATGTTTTGTCTGTATAGTGCACAAGAAACAATACTTTTCACTGTATGTTAATACATGTGACAATAATAAATTAAATCAGAATCAACTTGCAGAGCCATTCCATCAAAGTTTGCTGCATAAACTGACATAAGTGGTCACTCACAAACCTCTTACACTACCAACTTAACAATAATTCTTGGGCAACAGTCATTTAAAAAAAACAACAGTAAATGTTATGAAAACACCTGATTGCAGAAGCTTGAAGAGACTTTCTTGGGTATGTAACAGTCACTGGGTCTTCTTGGAGAAGATGGAGACATTTCCAGACATGTATTCAAACATGGCTAATCTTTCCATTCGTTGCAGCACTCCTGTGCTCCCAACTGCAGAGCTGGAAAAATCCTGCAATGTATCGTGTTAAATCAACTTGAAATTTGTCTGGCCTGAGCGATTAATTTTGAATTCATAAGGCATATGTATAATAATTCTCTGTTCCTTCTACATGCTAAAGAGATCCAGTCACCAGTATTAATGTCATTCAGTTCAAAGCAGAAAAATAATAGACATGTTTACAGATGCAAGAAAGGATGGTGAACCTTTGGAATTCGCTACCCAGATGGCTGTAGAAGCTTCAATGCTCAGCAGGTTCAAGGCAGAAATCTTTCCTGAAAGGTGAAAAACTGCTGTTGTTGAGGGCTGGACCAGAGTCTGTCTGATGTTTTGGGAAGCTGCCTTGTCTTCAGACTGTTTGGAGTGAATTCAGAAAACTGCAGACTTCAACCAAAGGTCCCAAGTCCAGTATCACAAGAGCAATAGTCTACGTTGTGTTAAACCAGTGAAAAGGGCGCTACAGGATTAGTTTGATTGGAACAAATTAGATATATTTATTAAGGGTTATACATTACATTGATTGTTTTGTTTCTTGTTTGCAATTGATATAAGTTCTTGCTAATTTTCTTACTATGCATGTTAACTATATTCTTAAATAAGCTCTGTTTGATAAAAGCTCCCTAGTGGGTCACTTGAATCATACATGTAACGAAACACCTCATGCTTATCTTCGCCAAATTCAAAATGCAAAACTTAAGATTCAAGCGGGCTTTATAAAACACTTTGGAGTTTCTAACCTGAGCCATAACTTGTATGAATATTTGATGGACATTACAAAAACAATGCACACCCCAATGCAGATGATGGAGGAATGCCTTCTGTGCACAAGAGACTGGTTTCATGCCCCCATGTTCCTCGGTGACCCTTCTTAGGTTGATGCTCTTCATGGTGGTGCAGGTTCATTACCTGAGGCTCCAGCTCTTTCTGATGTTCCTCTTAACCAGAGGTCATAAATCCTAAATGAATAAGACCCATACCAGATAGCTACACCAGGTTCTCTGGGAAGCCCACACCTGTACATTCAAGTGTCAAGGTTAAGATAGCACCCAAGTGCTATCTCATAACTGTGCTATCAAATTTGTCCTGCTTCCAATTGCCAATCCACTGTTCATGTTGTTTAACCCTCCCCACCAAGTGAGAATACGATGGCTGTCATTTGGGGCAAACACTGATTTACCGCTAAACCACAGCCTCCTTAAACGTGCCGAAGCTCTAAAGTCTACTTCTTTTCACGTGCACATTGTCAAATTAAAAATCTAAGATGAAACAGAAGTTAATTGTCTGCTCACAGGTTTAATTACTTGCATACATTTTGGCACACTGTCCTCCCATCAGCGCAGGCCATCCTTTGTAATATCCAATTGCAACCTAAAGATGACAGGCTTCCGTCTAGATAACCTCGTCACGATATATGGAAACTCCCCCCATTTCCCAGCCCATCACCAAAGGATTGATAAAATAAAGCCCACATCATTCAAATGGCCAGCCAAACTGCAACCTCGGCCAGATAGACAGTAAAGGTTCTATGGTTTAACTTCAAGGAGAGTAGAATGCTTTTCAGCATCACACCCATTGAAGTATTACGTGAACAAGCAGAGTTAATAAAACTCCCCAGGAAATCTGACTGTCTGTCCTGGAACTTTTGAAGATTATTTTTTAATCAGAGAAGTCACAGAGGCCTCCAGCATGGAAACAGACCCTTCAGCCCAACTTGTCCATGCCGCCCCTTTTTGTTTTGAAAAGCCTTAAGCTAGTCCCAATTGCCTACATTTGGCCCATAACCCTCTTCAAACCCTGGAGAAATACTGACGTTAACTATGTCCAGTGTACAAGAGAAACACCTGCATGCCAGATGAGGCTTATTACCAACAAGTTCCCAAAATACTTTGGATTGATTCAGTTGGCTTCCAAAATATTTAATGCAAAATTTCTTTCTTCTGCAATAAAAACAAAACAGAGCTGTAAATCAGTCATCCTAGGGGAGAAGATTGCTAACAGCATAGTGTTTTTTTGTTAAACCCTCTGTTTAGCTCCAGTGATTATTGTGTCTGCTCCAATGTTGACTGATTGCAAATCACTCTTGCAATCTGCCACGAGTTTATTCGCAAACTTTGGTTCCTTTTCCTTCTCCCCCACCACCTGCATCTGAATTCAGTCTGCTCATAACATGTCAAGAAAGTAAGCTTTGAAAATGAGCAGCTAATGGTCACCAGAATGATAGTGGGGCTAAAAAAAATTATATTATAAAGATGAGGTTCATCTGCTAGGCTTTAATTCTCTCAAGAACAGAACATCGAAAGGTGATCTGATCCAGGTTTTTAAGACAATTAAAAAATTTGATAAAGGAGAACACAAGAGGAAACGATAAGGCTTGTCAAGCCTCTTCTGCCATTCAGTACACTCGTGGTTGATCTTGGATTTCAACTGCACTTTCTTGCTCATTCCCCATATCCCTTGATTCCCTGAGAGACCAACTTCCCAACCTTAAATGTATTCAACAATGGATCATGACAACCCTCTGGGGTAGAGAATTCCAAAAATTCACAAACCTTAGATTGGAGTTATTTCACATCTCAGTCCTAAATGCTCAGCTTCTTATCCTGAGAATGTGCCCCATGGTTTAGATACTCTGAGCAGGGCAGCACAGTGGTTAGTACTGCTGCCTCACAGTGCCAGGGACTCGGGTTCAATTCCAGCCTTGGGTGACTGTTTGGAGTTTGCAGATTCTCCCTGTGTCTGCGTGATTTTCTTCCGGACGCTCCCATTTCTTCCCACAGTCCAAAGATGTGCAGGTTAGGTGGATTGGCCATGATAAATTGTGCCGTAGTGTCCCAAGATGTGTGGCTGAGGGGATTGAGAGGACAAATGTGTGGGGTTACAAATTGTGTTCTAGCAGGGGCCACTTGACTCCTGTCCGTATTACAACCTTGAAGTAAACATGGATAAAAGTGCTGATGTCAGGGGTGAAATGAAATTAACCACCTTTGGTACTGAGGAACCCCAATAAAGTTGAAGTCAATGCGGGGGGGGGGCACTCTCTACTGGTTGGAATCATTCCAAGCAAAACGAAAAATATTTGTGATGTTGGAAATCATCTATCTCAGCCCCAGAATATTGCCATAGGACTTTCTCAGCATAATGCCATAAGCCAAAGTATTCCCAGCTATTTCATCAATGTCCTTATACCCATTTCTCCCCTGTGCCGATTTATTCCTTTTTTATTCATCAACCTACCCAGAGTGATCTTGAATGTTGACAGTTTCTCACTTAACCCCTTACCCTGGAAATTAATTCCACAGCCTCACAACTCACTGTGTGGAGAAATCTCTCCCATCCTTTTAACACGGTAGCACAGTGGTTAGCACTGCTGCCTCACAGAGCTAGGAACCTGGGTTTAATTCCTGGCTTTAGTCACTGTCTGTGCGGAGCCTACATGTCCTCCCCATGTCTGCGTGGGTTTCCACTGGGTGCTCTGGTTTCCTCCCGAGGTCTGAAGGAAGTGCTGGTTAGGTGCACTGGCTATGTTAAAGTCATGCTGTGGAGATGCCAGCGTTGGACTGGGGTAAACACAGCAAGAAGTCTCATAACACCAGGTTAAAGTCCAACTGGTTTATTTGGTAGCAAATGCTCACTCAATTGACGAAGGAGCAGCATTCTAAAAGCTAGTGGCATTTGCTACCAAATAACCCTGTTGGATTTTAACCTGGTATTGTGAGACTTCTTACCATGTTAAATTCTGCTTCAGTGTACCCCAACAGGAGCGTAGCGACTAGGGAATTTTCACAGTAACTTCATTGCAGTATTAATGTAAGCGCACTCGTGACACTAATAAACAAACTGTGAAAAGAAGCAGCGTTAATGTTCTGAAGCCATATGAAATGTTAACTCTGTTTCTCTCTCCACAGATGTTGCCAGATCTGCTGCGTTTATCAGCATTTGGGGTCAACACGGTGGCACAGTGATTAGCAGTGCTGCCTCACAGCCCCAGGGACCTGGGTTCGATTCCAGCCTCAGATCACTGTGCAGAGTCTGCACATTCTCCCCGTGTCTGCATGGGTTTCCTCTGGGGGCTTTGGTTTCCTCCCACACTCCAAATGTGTGCAAGTTAAGTTGATTGGCAATGCTAAATTGCCCCTTAGTGTCGGGGAATAAGCAGGATAAATATTTGGGATTATGGGATAGGGCCTGGGTGGTATTGTGGTAGGTGCAGACTCAATGGGCCAAATGGCTTCCTTCTGCACTGGAAGGATTCTATGATTCTAAATTATTTACATTTAATCTTGTATTCTAAGCCCTTCATTTTTGACTCTAACAACTGAATTTTTTCTGCTTCTACACTGTCCCACCTTTTCAGATACTTCGGTCATGTGTCACTCTAATGGAAAATAAAACAATTTTTCATATTAATATTTCTTCACGCTGGGATCAGCTAACTGACAAAGAGCCAAGGGAACAAACCTTGGCCTTCTTCGTCTTCATGGCTTTGTTCCGCAGTGGTCAGGTCACAAACCTACTGAGCTTTTGAGCAAGCACCGTTTATCTGTTTTTCCCACTTTCTAGGTTACTCAAGACTGTTTAGTGTGAGAGGGAATGTGTGATTTGTCCCGTTACACTATTTACTGAATCACTGAAGAACGTAGCACTTCAAAGACAAAAGAATTCTGGACAAATCCCTGGCAAGGAGGAAAAGCTTCAGGGGATCAGTTTACTTTATTCAACACTGGTTCTAGAACTTTGCAATAAAAGTAAAGAAAGTGTAGTTATTAGCCATAAATAGGCTTACATTTACACTGCAACAAAATTACTGTGAAATTCCCCTAGTCGCCACACTCCGGCGCCTGTTCAGGTCAATGCACCTAATCAGCACGTCTTTCAGAATGTGGGAGGAAACTGGAGCACCCGGAGGAAATTCACACAGACACAGGGAGAAGGTGCAGACTCCACATAGACAGTGACCCAAGCCAGGAATTGAACCCGGGTCCCTGGCATTCCAAAGCAGAACTGCTAACCACTGTGCCACCATGCGTGAATTTGTTCAGTAAGTCACTAATATATGCAAGTCTGGAAGGTACTAGGGCTCAATCCCTGCGCTGTCCTATAGTTTATCACACCTGCCGTAGGTAAGCTTAGGGGTCTACCATGAGTCTTAGTGCCTCTGAACTACTCAGAGGAAAGTATCAACAGAATGGGGAGTATTGGATCACACTCCAGATTACTCTTCAGTTGTTTCTGCCATAATTTAGTAGACCACTGATGTTGACTGTCAGTGCTTACACACAAATAATTTTGATTGAAGTAAAATAATGAAAGAAGTCTAGTTCCAGTTCAAGGAAAATAATTTTTAAACTGAATCTAATATTGAAAAGTTCCACAGTTGAACTCCCAATATCTGATACTACAACATGCGCTACTCCTTCATAGCGAGGGGGATTGAATATAAAAGTAGGGAGGTCTTGCTGCAGCTGTATACGGCATTGGTGAGGGCGCAGCTGAAGTACTGTGTGCAGTTTTGGTCTCCGCACTTACGCAAGGATATTTTGGCCTTGGAGGGAGTGCAGAGGAGGTTTACTAGGCTGATACCGGAGTTGAGGGGGTTGAGCTATGAGGAGAGGCTGAATAAACTAGGCTTGTACTCGTTAGAGTTTAGAAGAATGAGGGGAGATCTCATTGAGACATATAAGATGATGAATGGGATGGATAGGATAGAGGTGGAGAGACTCTTCCCGCTCAGAAAGGACAGTAGGACTAGGGGGCACAGACTCAAGATAAAGGGGGGCGGGGGGGGGCGGTTTAGAACGGAGTTGAGGAGGAACTTCTTCACTCAAAGGGTGGTGAATCTCTGGAATTCTCTGCCCGTTGAAGTGGTGGAGGCTGCCTCGCTAAATATTTTTAAGACGCGGGTTGATGGGTTTTTGATAAGCGAGGGGATTAAGGGTTATGGGGAGAGGGCGGGAATGTGGAACTGAGCCACGACAGATCAGCCATGATCTTATTGAATGGCAGGGCAGGCTCGAAGGGCTAGATGGCCTACTCCTGTTCCTATTTCTTATGTTCTTATGATTATTTTGACCCCATGTTTTAAATACTGCGAGCTTTCCAATATTGTATTAATGACAATGCTGAGAATTTGTTCTAACTACCTATTATTTAAAAAGGAAAAATAAAAAATATTTTTTCCAATAAAAGATGCAAGTTAATGGTACATTAATGTTGCTTCTCCATCCTTTGATCGTAGTTTAAAGAACTGCCATTTTTCCTATCTGATGGCTGATATATTATAGATGCTTCATTATTATGACACTTATACACACTACAGAGAAGTGGAATCATCTTCAACATTTTTTCACATAAAGCCTGAAGTCACGGAATTAGAATTGTGGGGTTCACCAATGATGTGCAATATCCACTCTCCAGAATTCTTCAGATGAAGTCTGAACAAAGCCCTGTACTACTGAAGTATCAATTCCCCCTTTTGATGTTCCATCTGCTTTGAGAAAGATGCCAATATTTCATTCATTTTTTTTAACCTTATGACTTATTAACCTGAATGTCAGAGCGAAAGACAATAAAAATAAGGTGGATATTTATACTGTTAGGGTAGTGGGAGGGGGAACTAACAAAGATGTCATAGACAAAGTGAATGTGAATGGTGGTGATCATGAAGTTATCAGACAACAAATTTTATGAAATTGGGCACACAATATGGAAGCAGACTGAAGTTACACTCAGAGCCTCTCCGCTAAAAATCACAAAGTAACAGACACGGACTAGCAGGCAAGAGCGTGCTTTTAGAATGCAAATGAGGGCTTGCACACAAGGGAAGCTGGACAGGATGGCACCTACAGGAATTAAATCCCCACCCCATCAAAATCAGTACTTCTAAAACAGTCAAACAACCCATGGAGACACCTAAAATTAGCACAGCTAAGGAAACGTCCCTGGCCCCTCAAACCTCTTTTGAGATCAATGACACACCTATGGTTCAAACCTCAGAGATTCTAGACCATTAATAACCAGACAAAAACGATTAACACACACTTAAAACAATTTGCCCAACACTTGAAAACATCGAAACAGGATGGCTAAGGTTGAATACTGTAAACAAAGTATTAGCATTTGAATCGCATACTACAATGAAGTTCAGGTATAACTATAGCCCGCTGCAGGGGATTGTTAGAGTGCTTTTGGGACAGTTCGATTGTATGTTCTGACTGTGCTTCTCCGTCCACATAAAAGAAAATAAAGCTGTGCCGATATTGAACTTCACCCTGAGTCCGTAGTGGTCGTTTTGCCCACTCGTGCTAACAATAGCAAAGAAGGTGATGAGAGTGGTCTAGTAAGTGATCTGAAATGTCAAATAGAGCAAAGGTAAGCAGAGGGATAATCTGAGGTGTAAGAGATGGCCCGAATAGAGTGGGGCAGGGGAAACCATAGTGAGGGGATAAAGTTGGATACAGAGATTTCCTCATTCATGACTGGATTCTCCAATGCCACTGCAGTGAATGGCATTTTGACAGAGAGCCGATTTCTCTATTTTCACTGGCAGTGGGGCATGAACAGAAAAGATCAGAGAATCCCATTCAATGCCATCTGCTATTTCGGCTGCTAACCTTGCAGTTTTAACCCTCTGCTCTTCCACATGAGTACTCACTACTTTGGGAAGAATTTTTAAACTCCTCCAAAATAACTGTTTCAGTAAGCGCACCATACATCTGGACTATTCTCAAAGCCCTTACCCAACAGTCAAAATTACTTTGTGTGATGCTTTCAAATTCCATGTTAGTTTGACTAGGTTCTTCCCTTGGATTTCTAAACCTTTGACTGTAGGCTTCTGACAAGAATTCATATGCACTTAAGATGGCTTTTTTCACCTCATCATGATCCCAGATACCTCCTCTGATAGTGACTCAAACACTTCACTAGCTCTACCTACCAACTTTATCTGAATCAATAATACTTACATGGTTTGTGGCCATTTCATTTGTTTAGTTACTTTCTCAGATGAAATGAAAAAGGCTTCTACATCCTTCTCATCAAAACTTGGCAATACTTAGACGTATTTAAATAAATCCCTACCAGGTTTTTGACTACAACTCTCACTCTTCCTCACTGTCCTCATCACCACTCTCAACTTTTCCCTTTACCTCCATCATTTTAAGTCCACACTTCAGTGACATTACTTTAGTGACTGGAGGCCAGTGACCAATGGCGTACCACAGGGATCTGTGCTGGTCCCCCTATTGTTCATCATTTATATAAATGACATAGATGGCTATGTGGGTTTAGCATCAGTAAGTTTGTGGAAGACACAAAGATTGGCCAGGTAGTTAACAGTGAGGTTGAATGTCTTGGATTACAGGAAGATATAGATAAGATGGTCAAATGGATGGATAAGTGGCAGATGGATTTTAACCCTGAAAAGTGTCAGGTTGTGTATTTTGGAAGGAGTAATATGACAAGGAAGTATACTACGAAAGGTCTGACACTGGGAAGTTCCGAAGAACAAAGGGACCTTTGCGTGTTTGTCTGTAGATCTCTGAAGGCAGAAAGGCAGGTAAATAGAGTGGTGAAAAAGGCATATGGCACACTCGCCCTCAACAATCAGGATATAGATTACAAAAGCAGAGAGGCCGTGATGGAATTGTACAGAACTTTGGTGAGGCCACATCTGGAGTACTGTGTGAGGTTATGGTCGCCACGTTATAGGAAGGACATGAAAGCACTGGAGGGGGTGCAGAGGAGGTTTACCAGGATGCTGTCTAGGATGAACATTTCAGTTATGAAGAGAGGTTGGATAGGCTTGGGTTGTTTTCTCTGGAGCAGAGAAGAGTGAGGGGTGATCTAACCAAAGTGTCCAAAATTATGAAGGGCATGGACAGGATGGATAGGGAGTAATTGTTCCCCTGAGTTGAAGGGTCAGTTACGAGGGGACACAAGTTAAAAGTGAGGGGTGGGAGGTTTAAGAAGATTTGAGGAAAAGCCTTTACTCAGAGGGTGGTGAGGGTCTGGAATGCACTGCCTGGGAGGGCGGTGGAGGCGGGATGCCTCACATCCTTTAAAAAGTACCTGGATGAGTACACCATAACATTCAAGGCTATGGGCCAACTGCAGGCAAATGAGATTAGGTAGGCAGGTTAGGGCATTTCATACATTGGTGCTGACTCGATAGGCTGAAAGGCCTCTTCTGGACTGTAATATTCTGTGATTCATTGCCAGTTTCTGAAGATTAAATGCTGTCTCATTTTCCTTTTCCTTTGCCAGGCTATTTTTTCCTTTTATTTTTCTCTTATCTGTAAATCAAGTAGTTTCAATACATTTGTATGTTATTTCTTCCTCTTGCTTGCTTTTTCTGCTGCAATTGCCTCCCTTTCTCTTATTTACGCAACTGCTGTGCAATGGTCCTTTGAATGTTGGAATAAATGTTGGATGGTTATAATTGGGAGTTAAATATCCAGGGGCATCAGACTGTTCAGAGGGACGGACAGGAAGGTAAGGGAGGCGGTGTAGTTCTGATACCTAAGGATGTCATTGGGGAAGTACTGAGAGAGGATATAGGTTCTATGTAGAAAAAGGTTGAATCCATTTGGGTGGAAGTTAGAAATAGTGAGGAGAAAAAGTCACTGATAGGTGTACTCTATAGGCCACCAATTAACATCATGGTAGGGTGAGAAATAAACAAAGAAATAACTGATGCATGTAAAAATGGTATATCAATTATTATGGGGGATTTTAATCTATATGTCAATTGGTCAAACCAGGTCAGTCAAGGCAGCCTTGAGGAGATCATAGAATGTATCTGCAATAGCTGCCTTGAATAGTATGTAATGGAACCTACGAGGGAGCAAGCTATCCTAAACCTGCTCTTGTGTAATGAGACAGGAACAATTAATGATCTTACAGTTAGGGATCCTTCAGGAAGATTTGACAGTATGGTTGGATTTAAAATGCATCTGAGCGTGAGAAGGTAAAATTCAATACCAGTGTCTTGTGTTTAAACAAAGGAGACTGCAATGGGATGAGGAAGGAAATGGCTAAGGTAATGGGAGCAAAAACTTTATGGTGGGACAGTGGAGGACTTTCAAAGTGATTTTTCATAGTGCTCAGCAAAAGTATATACCAGTGATAAGGAAGGGCTGTAGAAAAAGAGATAATCAGCCTTGGATATCTAAGGAAATAAAGGAGGGTATCAAATTGAAAGAAAATGCATACAAAGTGGCAAAGATTAGTGGGAACCTAGAGGACTGGGAAGTCTTTAAAGATCAGCAGAAAGCCATGAAAAAAGCTATAAAGAAAAGTAAGATGGATTATGAGAGTAAACCAGCTCAGAATATAAGAACAGATAGCAAAAGTTTCTGCAACTATATAAAACGAAAAAGAATGGCTAAAGTAAGCATTGGTCCTTTAGAGTATGAGAAGGGGGATGTAATAATTGGGAACGCTGAAGTGAAGAGGTATTTTGTGTCAGTCTGCACAGTGGAAGACACAAATAACAAGCCAAAAATTAATGACAAGAAGGCTATGGCAGGTGAGGACCTAGAAACTGTCATTGTCACAAAAGAGGTAGTGCTGGGCATGTTAATGGGGCTAAAGGTAGACAAGTCTCCTGCCCCTGATGGAATGCATCCCAGGGTACTAAAAGAGATGGCGGGAGAAATAGCAAATGCGCTTGTGGTAATTTACCAAAATTTGCTGGACTCTGAATGGCTCCTGCAGATTGGAAAACAGCAAATGTGACACCACCGTTTAAAACAGGAGGTAGACAAAAGGCAGGTAACTAGCTTAATTTCTGTCATAGGAAAAATGCTTGAATCTATCATCAGGAAAGAAATAGCGAGACATCTGAATATAAATCGTCCCACTGGAAAGACACAGCATGCATTCACGAAGGGCAGGTCATGTTTGACTAATTTGGTAGAATTCTTTGAGAATATTACATTTGCAGTGGGCAATGGGGAACCTGTGGATGTGGTGTATCTGAATTTCCAGAAGGCATTTAACAGAAGCTGCTGCATAAGATAAAGGTGCACGGTGTTATGTGTAATGTATTAACATGGATGGAGGATTATTTAACTAGCAGAAAGCAAAGAGTGGGGGTAAATGGGTGTTTTTCTGGTTGGCAATCAGTGGCCGGTGGTGTGCCTCAGAGATCAGTGTTGGGACCGCAATTGTTTACGATTTACACAGACGATTTGGAGTTGGGGACCAAGTGTAGTGTGTCAAAATTCGCAGATGACACTCAGATGAGTGGCAGAGCAAAGTGTGCAGAGGATGCTAAAAGCCTGCAAAGGAATATAGATAGCCTAAGTGAGTGGCAAGGATCTGGCAGATGTAGGACAATGTTAGTAAATGTGAGGTCATCCATTTTGGTAGGAATAACAGCAAAGTGGGCTATTATTTAAGAGGTAAAAAATTGCAACATGCTGCTGAGCAGAGGGACCTGTGTGAGCTTGTGCATGAATCACAAAAAGTAGGTTTGCAAGTGCATAAGGTAATTACGAAGGCAAATGGAATTTTGTTCTTCATTGATTCAGGGATGGAGTTTAAAAGCACGGAGATAATGTTGCAGCTATATAAAGTGCTGGTGAGGCCACACTGGAGTACTGTGTACAGTTTTGGTCTCCTTTCTTGAGAAGGGATATACTGGCACTGAAAGGGGTTCGTATGGAGATTGACTAGGTTGATTCCAGAGTTGAGAGGGTTGGCTTATGAGGAGGTAAGCTGGGACTATACTCATTGGAATTCAAAAGAATAGGGGAGATCTTATAGTAACATAAAATTATGAAGGGAAAAAATAGAAGCAGTGAAGTTGTGTCCACTGGAAGGTGAAACTAGAACTAAGGAGTATGGCCTCAAAATAAGGGGGAACAGATTTAGGACTGAGTTGAGGAGGAACTTCTTCAAAAGATTATGAATCTTTGGAATTCCCTGCCCAGTGAAGCAGTTGAAGCCATCTCATTGAATGTTTTTAAAGCAACAATAGATAAATTTTTGAACAGTAAGGGAATCAAGGGTTATGGTGAGCTGGCAGGTGGTTGGAACTGAGTCCACAAAAAGATCAGCCATGATCTTATTGAATGGTGGAGCAGGCTCAAAAGGACAGATGGCCTACTCCTGCTTTAGTTCTTATGTTCTTCCGGCCTTATTAAATTTCTGAGGCTCCCCAGTCATGGAACTTTCAAAAAACCTCTGGAGAAAGAGAGAGAAAGAGAGACAAAGAGATACAGCCGTCTTCCATCAGCTTCTGGCAGCAACTGAGAAATGAAACTAAAAACTTGAAATGCTCTGTAAAACAATAGCTGGCCCGAAGCATATGAGCTGACCTGTAAATCATCCCCAAGTGAGAAGACGAACAACACCAGGTTAAAATCCAACAGGTTTGTTTGGTCGCATACGTTTTTGGAGCACTGCTCTTTCATCAGGTAAGTGGAGAGTTGAGTTTAGAGCATATATAGGCAGACTCAATTGCAAGATAATGGTTGGAATGCGAGTCTTTGCAGACAATCAAATTTTTAGAGGTACAGACAATGCGAGTGGAGAGGGATAATGACAGGTTAAAGAGGTGCGAATTGTCTCAAGCCAGGTCAGTTAGTAGGATTTTGCAAGCCCAGGCCAAATGGTGAGGGTTACACAAAGTGTGACATGAACTCAAGATTCCGGCTGAGGCTGTCCTCACGTGTGTGGAACTTGGCAGTTTCTGCTCGGCGAGTTTGCGCTGTCATGTGTCTTGAAGGCTGCCTTGGAGAACGCTTACCCGCAGATCGGAAGCCGGACTGCTGAAGTGTTCCCGGACAGGAAGGGAACACTCTTGCTCGGTGATTGTCGAGTGACGTCCGGCATCTCCTCATCAATCATCCCCAAATTACGCTCCACACACCAATCCCCAAAGGAGCATTAAACCACTGCATCAGTCGAGATTAAAATCAACATGATATCAACTATCCTGCTTCAGTCACAACAAATGACATTGGTGCTGCAGCCAACATGGTCTGCTCGAAACTTCCTGCAAGAGAAACAAGATCAAAATACACCTCTTAATGGCACAGTGCCATCATAATACAAACAGACTAAGTAGAAGCAGGAGTATGTCACTCTTCTCCTCGACAATTCTCCACCATTCAATAGGATCATGACTCATCTGATTGGAATTTCAGCCCCACATTACTGCCTATCCTCAGTAACCTTTCACTCCCTTGTTAATCAAGAATCAATCTATTTCTGCCTTAAAAATATTCCAAAACTTGCTTCCATTGCCTTTTGAGGAAGAGGGAGAGTTCCAGAGACTTATGATTGTCTCAAGGAAAAATCTTCTCATCTGTTAGTTTTCCTAATTAATTGCTGTACCTGTATACTAATCCTTTGTGATTCATGCACTCGGATATCCTCTGCACGTCAGTGTTCTGTAATGTCTCACCATTTAGATGATAAATATGGTTTTTACTCTTGCCAAGATAGACAATTTCACATTTGCCCACATTATATTCCACTTGCCAGATGTTTTCCTATTCACTTAAGCTATCTATCTCCTTTTGTAGTCTTCTTAAGTTCTCTTCAGTTTACTTTTCTTGCCTTGGCGCCATCAGCAAATTTAACATCGTGGCGGCAATTTTCCTAAAAAGAAACTAAGTGCCCAATAGACAGGAAAATGGGAGATTTTCCTGACTATTTTTTAGGGCGTTAGGCCTGCAACACAATCTGCACCTGAAACCGGGCAGATCACATCTTTACCAACACCCGATTTGGGCGCGGGTCCAATTCGCGCCCCAATCAGGCAGCGCGATGATTTAAATGCACATGCATTTAAGAACATAAGAACATAAGAAATAGGAGCAGGAGTAGGCCATCTAGCCCTTCGAGCCTGCCCCGCCATTCAATAAGATCATGGCTGATCTGTCGTGGCTCAGTTCCACTTTCCCGCCCTCTCCCCATAACCCTTAATCCCCTCTCTTATCAAGAACCCATCAACCCGCTTCTTAAAAATATTTAGCGAGGCAGCCTCCACCACTTCAACGGGCAGAGAATTCCAGAGATTCACCACCCTTTGAGTGAAGAAGTTCCTCCTCAACTCCGTTCTAAACCGCCTCCCCCTTATCTTGAGGCTGTGCCCCCTAGTCCTACTGTCTTTTTTGAGCGGGAAGAGTCTCTCCACCTCTATCCTATCCATCCCATTCATCATCTTATACGTCTCAATGAGATCTCCCCTCATTCTTCTAAACTCTAACGAGTACAAGCCTAGTTTATTCAGCCTCTCCTCATAGCTCAATCCCCTCAACTCCGGTATCAGCCTAGTAAACCTCCTCTGCACTCCCTCCAGGGCCAAAATATCCTTGCGCAGGTGCGGCGCCCAAAACTGCACACAGTACTCCAGCTGCGGCCTCACCAATGCCCTATACAGCTGCAGCAAGACCTCCCTACTTTTATATTCAATCCCCCTCGCTATGAAGGCCAGCATCCCATTCGCCTTCCTGACCACCTGCTGCACCTGCAAGCTGGGTTTTTGCGACTCATGCACAAGGACCCCGAGGTCCCTCTGCACCGTCGCCTGCTGCAGTTTTTCGCCACGTAAGTAATAGTCCTTCCTACCATTCTTCCTACCAAAGTAGGAATAGGAATAGGAATTTAAATAGACTCAATGAACTGCACACCCAACTGTACCACCAAATCCCACTTTACCATCTTTGGATCCGTTTCGGATCCGCGCTGTTATCAACGTGTAGAATAAAAATCCGAAGCGGATTCCTGTTCTGCAGGGGAACCTCTGAAGCCCATCCTCCTCGAACACCCTTCGCAGACCCCCCGCTAACCACCGCAGCCGACCCGCCCACCTGCGATCCGAACCCCCAGGAGGTAGGCCTCCCCGCCTCGCTCCCCCCCCCCACCGCCCGGCTGACCTCCCCACCGCGATCGGACCCCTTCCCCCTGCCACCTCCCGGGAGGCAGGCCCCCCTCAGCAGAGCATACCTACCCCCCAACGATCCATCCCCCTGGGAGGCAGCCCCATTCCCGTGATCAAAACCACCCCGCCCCCCCGCCGAGAGGCAGGCCTCCCCTCCAACGGTCAGAACCCCCTCCCCTGCTATCAGACACCCCCCGCGAGCAGGCCCCCCTCTACCCTCGGTAGACCACACCCCCAACCTACCTGGATTGCTGTTGTCCCTCCACCATCGTTCTGCACTCGTTGATGTGGAGATGCCAGCATTGGAATGGGGTGAACACAGTAAGAAGTCTCACGACATCAGGTTAACCCGGTGTTGTGAGACTTACTGCACTCGTTGGAGAGCCTTCAGCACCTTCCTGGCCTTCCGCTGGCGTCTGCCAGAGAAGGGGGGGTGATGGCTCAGATGGATCTCTGGTTGGGGAGGGAGGCATGGTGGTGATTCTCCCAAGTCCATCCTCCCCCATCTCTCACCACTCACCCAACCAGAGATCCATCATAGCCCACCCCCCCCAACCAGAAATCCATCTGAGCACCCCCCTCGGCAGACACCACTGGAAGGCCAGGAAGGTGCTGCAGGCTGTCCAACGACTGCAGGAAGGAGTCTCACAATACCATTCCAATAGGACTTTAACCTTGTGTTGTGAGACTTCTTACTGTGTTCACCCCAGCCCATTGCTGGCTTCTCCACATCAATGAGTGCAGGTCAGAAGGCTGGTAGAGGGACAGCAGCACTCAAGGTAGGTTGGGGGTGTGTGCTCTGCCGAGGGGGGGGCCTGCCTCCCAGGGGTTCTGACTGAGGGGGGGTGGTGTCCGATTGCAGGGGCTGGGCCTGCCTCCCAGGGAGGTCTGACCATGGCTGGGGGCGTGGGGGTGTCTGCCAGGTGGCTGCCTCCGGGGTGGGGTGTCTGATTGCAGGGGATGGGGCTGCCTCCCAGGGAGGGGGGCTGCCTCCCAGGGGCGTTTGATTGGGGGGCATCTGCTGGGGGGGTCCTGCCTCCCAGGGGGGTCCGATCACGGCTCACCCTCCCCACCCCGGCTCGCTCTCTGTTTTTGTCTTTCGCGCCCGAGCACGCTGTTTCAGATTTTTTTCGAACTGCGCATGCGCAGTTCAGATCTCCAATCATTCCAGCAGCGCTAAACCCCGCCCCACAGCACAAATTGGACTGGAACTGGCAAAAAGCGTATGGGTGTGCTGAAATGGGGATTTTGGACTTGGATCCGTTTTACGCCCAGATCCGGCACTTAGCCTCCGAATGGTAAATTCTGGCCCCCTGTCTCTGTTTCAGTTAACCCTGCATCTGTTTGTTGCACCGATTGGAATTGGACACATGGATTGACTAAAACAGGTCAGGCTTGGGCTAAAAATGTAACCTCAAAGTTCCAGCTCCTGACAGGAGACAGAACACAGGAATAATAAAAGCCAAGTAATAACCACTGTGCCCGTTGAAACCCATCTCTTGAGCATCCTAACTCACTATTGCAACATCCAAGCATTCTTTAAAAGCCTGTAATGTTTCCCACCTAACAAATTCATTTACGTAGATTAAAGAATTTAATTGTAATAGCTATTGTAAATTTACTTCTCTCTTATTTAAATGTGCATTCATTAGTTCTATTTCAGTGAATTCAGACCTGAAGTTAGGTCTGAAAGGTTGGACCACTAATGGCATTTCTATGACATAAGCTGACACAGGCCAGAAATGCCACAGAATTATGTTATGGTATGACTAACGTACAGCACTAAGTAAGCAACCATAATTTGCTGTCCATTGAGTTTCTCACCTATAAAATCCCTGCAAATAATCATTACAATTTCACCCGAAGCCCTCTAAAAAAATTAAGTAACTTTATTTTTTATTAATTCGTGGGACATGGGCATCGCTGGCTGGCCAGCATTTATTGACCATTCCTAGTTGCCCTTGAAGGGCAGTTAAGAGTCAACCACATTGTTGTGGCCCTGGAGTCACATGTAGACCAGACCAGATAAAGGAAGGCAGGTTTCCTTCCCTAAAGGACATTAGAGAACCAGATGAGTTTTTCCTAACAATCAACAACGGTTTCATGATCATCAGTAGATTCTTAATTCCAGATACTTTTTATTGAATTCAAATTCCACCATTTGCCATGGCGGGATTTGAACCCAGGTCTCGAGAACACTAGCTGAGTTTCTGGATTAATAGTCTAGCAATAGTACCACTCGGCTGTCACTCCCCCAAAATTGAATTCTCTAAATGTAACCATGATCCCCACAGACACTTAGGCCATTGGAAAACAGCACTTGTGAGCTAATTTCTGTGTTAATATGTTCTTGGAACTTAAGTGAAAATTGAAATCTGAATGAAATAAAATGACAGCCAGGCATGTTGTGATTTTCCCCTGATTAACATTATTTATATATCATGATTTATTGAAATCCATACACCAAGCATGAATTATAAACAGTAATGAAATATGGTAAGGGGTGGCACAGAGTAAGGAAGACAAACTGATGCATGTAGCTGCCTTTCTAAAAGAAATTAATATCTTTAAATTGTTCCAGTACAAACTCATCAAGCACACTGAAGCTGTACCAGACATCATGTGACCCACCGATAATCAGATTGGAGCTATTATTGCAAAAACTGTTGCTGTGTCAGTCCTAGCAGTAACTGGACTGAGTATGGGACATTGGCTGCCCCACTGACAGAATGGGAATACTGTGGTGTAATCAACTTATTCCTCCAGCAAACGCTAGTATAAATTCACCAATAGGGGATAGAGGATCTCCGCAGTCTGAATGAAGGCACTCACCACCGGGAAATCTGAGCCAGTGTCCGGATGCAAGGCTTGCTGTTCTCTATTCTCTTCCTAACGTAGACCATTTACACTCCAGCTCGCTCCTGCTATTTCCTCTTTGAGCAAAAATCTGTTTTATATCACATGGCTTGGAGTTTATAGTGTTCCTGAAAAGACAAGAACTGCCACACCGTTCAGGTAAATCTTCATCTACATTGATAGTGAAAATAAACCGGAAAGACATTTGAAAATTGGGAATGCAACTATTCCAGATTTCGTACTTCAAAAAAATGGAATATTGTGAAAATTGACCCAGGATGCTTTAAAAAAATGGTTCCAGCTCACAGGGAATATCTGATTCTATGTGTTGTAAATGTGTGGATTTGCCCATGGCAATTTAAATTAAGTTCAGGTGGAGCCTATTACTCAAAGAGATAAAAGACAAAGCTGGCCTTTGATGCTAGGGTAAGGTTAATTTGCTGTTTTAAATTATTCACTGACAGAAAATGCAGTGAACAGCAGGAGGTCCTGATGAACTGAGGGTTTCTTCTCCATCCTGAATGGTGGGTCCGTTCCATATTAAGTGAAGTTTTGTAGAGGGGGATGAAACTTTATATACATCTATCTATGTATGCATAGATGTGTAGAGCTTCAATAGACACAACGCATATTGTTTGTTGAGCTAACAAATGGTCAACCTCATTTCTTCCTGCTTTGATATTTTGACTCTTGATGTGGGTGCTTAAAACATAAAAGATGAAGAGAAGCAGTTTCAGAATCTCCTTCCATTTCCTGTGACCACTGCTCCCTGATTGCTGGCATCACTTCACTTGAACCAATGCAGCAACAGTGGGAACAAATGACCAAACTGCCTTGGGTAAAATATACTCCACTTGTCACAACAGAACTTTGTATTTAAAGCTAAGCCTGAAAGTGTATTACACAATCTTACAACTCAAGTTTCTCCTAAATATTGTTCAGACTATGTTACATTGAACCTTGTATTTATGGCAGTATTTCTCAATCTATTTTCTAATACAACCCTATTTTAGCACTTGCAAATTAACGTGACTCCAGATGCCAACAAATAATAAAGCTGAATTTTAACATTCAGCTTATAAAGTTTGTGTGCTATAGATAAACATATAATACGTATAGACTGAAAATTTGCATTTCTACAGGAAAATAGTCACTTGTTAATACAGAACTTGAATGTTGCTGAAAACACATGTTGCTGGAACTTTTCATCTTGCACTCATAAGGACCAACAGAAGAATGCCAAATTTCAAACAAAGAAGTTATATAATAGGAGTAGGGGTAAATTGATTCTGGTTGATCATGGTGATGGAGGAGCAGTGGGAAATTATAGGCTCTCCAAGATTTCTTAAAAATGGTCCTTATGGTGCTTACCCCAGTCCAACGCCAGCATCTCCACATCACAATTAAAAATGGAGCAAGGCTTGAACATGTTCCTATTGCTTACAAAGAGCAAATCTCCAAATATGAATGCATGTTGCTTCTAACAAGCACAAAGGAGCTATATTATGAGCTCCATTGATTATCTTGAATTAATTTTTAGTATAGCTATGAGCATACTTAGGATTGTTCAGCAAGTGCTCAACCAACACCCACTTGCAAAGTCCAGAACAAAACGTCCAATGTTAGACGTGATTCCTCTATTAGAAAGCATTTAACAATTGAATCTAGTCACATCTTCATCAAATGCTCACCTTTTTGCCTCCATTGGTGCTGGTTTCACTAACATGGCCATTGCCTAAACTAAGGCACTCTTCTTCCCATGTTATGGGTCTTGGTGTGTAGTCTCTGTGTTTGGTCTTATGGTGTGAATGATCGTAAATTTCGTCTCAAGAGATCAAATTCACAGCTGCTACTTCCTCCTCTTATCCTAGTCCCTTCATCCAGAGTTTCATCTTTTTCTCTACTCTTTTTTGAACCTTCCTATCGTACTCCTTGGGATGCACTACAGGGCAAAGCTTGACCTCTACTGCTTCATTGTTCTCCCTTTCTTTCCAACTTTTATTAAATATCTTCCTGGAGGTTTTATCATATGGCTTACCCCACAAACCAGCCATGTGTCAGTCAGCACATCCATTCTTGTGACATGTCGGGCAATTTCAATATTTTTAGGGAATTGTTCATACTGAAATATTTTTAACGTTGTTACGATTTTTCTCCAGAATCGCAAGCAGCTGTGGCCTGGAAATATATCTTCAGTTCTTGGAAGCGCCAGGTCAGCCCTCGTTGGCAACCCAATTTATCTATCTAACACGGGAAGGTAGCTAAGCTGATCGGGGGCGTTAAGGACCAGGCACGAGCTGGGCGTTCAAAACCCAACCGCAAAAGCGCGAGCGGCTCCGACGCGCCGGAACAAGGCGAGTCTCTGATTGGAGGAGCCCCTCTCTGACTGCCCGCGCTGTGGAAAGTTCCAGAAGATGGCGCGTGCCGCCTTAACAGTTGCAGAAGACCCGAAGTGTTCATGAGGATCCTTTTGTAGCCGCGATTTTAATTTTTATTCCCACCATTTTAGGCAGAGACGTTTTGAGGAAACCGACACTCTGCTGCAGTCTGTTATTAAATTTATTCCGAGATTTAGAGACAGGAATGGGGGCTCTCATTTTGCATCAGGAATCGAGCCACTGAGACGGAGATTTGTTGGGCCAAAGAAGAAAATAATTCATAATTGTACGATGTCCGCTTAAAGATTCTCTCAAAAAAGGTAGCAAATACCCTAATTTTGCTCTCTGTATCATTACAGTAATTCATGTATTTACATGTTTCTTTCTTTCATAGGACTTTGGTGTCACTAGCAAGGCCAGCATTTGTTGCCCATCCTTAATTACCAGGCCATTTCAGAGCGCAGTTAAATCTATCCTTAACTGGGCTGACCTACACATGATTTCGATCCCTGTTGCTGTGAATGAGAAATCGCATGTAGGTAACCAGATAAAGATGGCAGATTCCTTGCCCTGAAGGACAGTATTGTACCGTAGCACTGCGGTTAGCACTGCTGCTTCACAGTTCCAGGGACATGAGTTCAATTCCCGGCTTGGATCACTATCTGTGTGGAGTCTTGTGGCTTTCCTCCGGGTGCTCTAGTTTCCTTCCACAGTCCAGAGATGTGCAGGTTAGGTTGATTGGCCATGCTAAAATTGCTTCTTTAGTGTCCTGAGATGTGTAGGTTAGAGGGTTTAGTGGGTAAATATGTAAGCATATGGGGGTAGGGCCTGTGTGGGATTCTGGTCAGTGCAGACTTGATGGGCCAAATGGCCCCTTTCTATACTACAGGGTTTCTATGATTAGTGAACCAGATAGGGTTTTTTTAATGGAAATCAATTATGAGAATCTGAGCTGGAAAATACGGAAGAGGAGGAAACGAAAATTGAAGTGAGAGGCAGAAAAGTAGAAAGCAAAAATGAAAGGCAGAGGAAACAAGGCAAATAGGATTAGAGTATAAACTAAAATGTTAAAAAGACAAATCTATAGGTACAATCTCTGAATTAACATTCACAATATGATTGCAATTACAGAGCTATAGTTGCAGAATGATCATTGCTGGGAACTGGATAACCAAAAGGAATTTCAATATTTAGGAAGAACAGGCACAACAGCAAAGGTGGATTGTTAGTTAAATATTAAATAGTGAGGGAGGATTTTAGTTCAGACAGTCTAGATGTACAATAAGCCTGGGGAGAGCTAAGAAACAAAAGAAGCAGAAAACATGAGTGGGAGTTATCTAAGTGTCCAAACAGTGATGGTGAGGTAGGGGATGATACTAAATCCAAAATTAAAAATGTATGTAATAAGGGTGCTACAGTAAACATATAGATTGGGCAAACCAGTATGCTAAGTGACCAACAAGGAAATAGGCTATCCTAGATATAGTATAATGTAATGAGAAGGTATGTGCGGGGTCCTTTAGGGAACAGTGACCATAACATAATAGAATGTTTCATTTGGCTGGAAAATAAAGAAGCCCTATCCAAAACTAGAATCTTAAATCTAAGCAAAGGACTTGAAATGTATGAGACATAAGTTGGCTGAGATAGGTTGGCAAACTGCATTAAAATACATGATGGCGATGGGCAATGGCCTAATATTTAAGGAACAAATGTGTGCATTGCAACAGTTACACGTTCCTTTCTAGCACAAAATACAACTTTTTTATGTTTTATTATTGTCACATGTTTTAGTATACAGCAAAAAGTATTGTTCCTGTACGCTATACAGATAAAGCATACCATATATAGAGAAGGAAAGGAGAAGTTGCAGAATGTAGTGTTACAGTCATAGTTAGGGTGTAGAGAAAGATCAATTTAATACAAGGTAGATCCATTTAGAAGTCTGATGACAGCAGGAAGAAACTTCTTGAGTCAGGTGGTACGTGACCTGACTTTGTATCTCTTTTTCTGACAGAAGAAGTTGGAAGAGAGTATGTTCGGGTGTGGGGGTTGCTTGATTACGCTGGCTGCTTTTCCAAGCTGTTGGGAAGTGTAGACAGAATCAATGGATCGGAGGCTGGTTTGCATGATGGACTGGGCTTCGTTCATAATCCTCTGTAGTTTCTTGTGATCTTGGTCAGAGCAGGAACCATACCAAGCTGTGATACATCCAGGAAGGATGCTTTCTATGGTGCGTCTTTAAAAGTTATTAAGAGTTGTAGTGGACATGACGCATTTCCTTAGCCTCTACAGAAAATAAAGGCAATGGTGGACTTTCTTAACTACTGCTACAGCTATAGCTACTTTAGCTGCTTAACTACAGTTTAGCAACACACCAAGTGAGTCAACCCAGATGAAATAAGTACTTCACAGTAGTTGAACATTTTCAAAGTTGCACATTATTATGTCAATTAAATGCTACTGCCATTTATACAATGACAGAGGAAAAATAAACATTAAAAAATAAACTGGGAAAAGTATCAGACGTGATAAAATGGAAATGAGTCAGGTGTTGAAAATGTGGTACAGGTTGTCAGGTATAGCTGTCAAGCACAGGCCATAACATTAGGGTTTTTGGCATGTGATAGTGTAAAACAATTGATCACAATTCTCCTGGTTTCTATTTCCATTGACAGTAAATTAACAGGTTTCCTTCTTTCATGGTCCTTATAGATTCCAGCGAGTGGAAGCCCATCTCAATGTTTATATCGTTTTTATAGCCCCAGGCCTAAATGTTATGGCCACTCACACTGGTGGATTTGGCAATCCTGCTGTGTTGAACGGAGATTTGGCTGGATGCCAAATTCACCAACCTCTCTGCACCAGGAGCATGGCGTGAAAGGCCAGTAAAATCATCCCTTTTTTTTAAGAAGAGGAATTTATCTTTTTGATGACTTATATTTGAATTCAATTAATGTTTATTTTAATGGCTTGGCTTGACATAGTTTACAGCCAAATTGAAACTGTCTTTAGAAAATAAATTAGCCAGTTTTCTGCCCTCCGGTCCAAAGACATTGGCTCATGCTGGGGTTGATTTCCATGTGGCAATGTTATGGAACCCCATATACTCAAAGGCCAACTGATTGGAGCCACTTAGCGATGGAAAGGTGGTAGGACTGGAGGGTCTCAATGACATTATTGTTACTAGAGAGGTGGTGCTCGACAGACTGGAGGGACTGATTGTGGACAAGTCCCCAGGACCGGATGGAATGCATCTGAGGGTTCTGAAAGAAATGGCAAAGGTGATAGTGGATGCCTTGGTGGTTATTTTCCAAACGTCGCTGGATTCCGGGGAAGTGCCGGAAGATTGGAAAACGGCTAATGTTACGCCGTTGTTTAAGAAGGATGCCAGGCAAAAGGCAGGGAATTATAGGCCGGTTAGTTTAACGTCTGTTGTAGGTAAAATGTTAGAATCCATCATCAAGGAGGAAATAGCAAGGCATCTTGAGGGGAATTGCTTGATAGAGCAGGCGCAGCACGGTTTCGTTAAGGGGAAGTCGTGTCTGACAAATTTATTGGAGTTCTATGAGGATGTGTCTAGGGCGGTGGATAGAGGAGAGCCGGTGGATGTGGTCTTTCTTGATTTTCAGAAGGCGTTTGACAAGGTACCTCAAGAGGTTATTGCAGAAGGTAAGGGGGCATGGAGTTGGGGGTAGGATGTTAGCGTGGATAGAGGATTCGTTGTCAAACAGGAGGCAGAGAGTGGGGGTTAATGGGTGTTACTCGGATTGGCGGTTGGTGACTAGTGGAGTGCCCCAGGGGTCGGTGCTGGGGCCTCAGCTATTTACCATTTATATAGATGATCTGGAGGAGGGAACCGAGTGTATGGTGTCGAAATTTGCTGATGACACCAAGATTGGTGGAACGGCAAATTGCGCGGAGGGTGTGGAGAGTCTGCAGAAGGATCTAGATAGGCTGGGCGAATGGGCCAGGAACTGGCAAATGGAATTTAATGTTGGCAAGTGCGAGGTGGTCCACTTTGGTAGGGAGGACTATTACTTACATGGTGAAAAACTGCAGCAGGCGACGGTGCAGAGGGACCTCGGGGTCCTTGTGCATGAGTCGCAAAAACCCAGCCTGCAGGTGCAGTAAGTGGTCAGGAAGGCTAATGGGATGCTGGCCTTCATAGCGAGGGGGATTGAATATAAAAGTAGGGAGGTCTTGCTACAGCTGTATAGGGCATTGGTGAGGCTGCAGCTGGAGTACTGTGTGCAGTTTTGGTCGCCGTACTTACGCAAGGATATTTTGGCCTTGGAGGGAGTGCAGAGGAGGTTTACTAGGCTGATACCGGAGTTGAGGGGGTTGAGCTATGAGGAGAGGCTGAATAAACTAGGCTTGTACTCGTTAGAGTTTAGAAGAATGAGGGGAGATCTCATTGAGACAGATAAGATGATGAATGGGATGGGTAGGATAGAGGTGGAGAGACTCTTCCCGCTCAGAAAGGACAGTAGGACTAGGGGGCACAGCCTCAAGATAAAGGGGGGGCGGGGGGGGGTGGGGTTTAGAACGGAGTTGAGGAGGAACTTCTTCAATCGAAGGGTGGCGAATCTCTGGAATTCTCTGCCCGTTGAGGTGGTGGAGGCTGCCTCGCTAAATATTTTTAAGACGCGGGTTGATGGGTTTTTGATAAGCGAGGGGATTAAGGGTTATGGGGAGAGGGTGGGAATGTGGAACTGAGCCACGACAGATCAGCCATGATCTTATTGAATGGCAGGGCAGGCTCGAAGGGCTGGATGGCCTACTCCTGCTCCTATTTCTTATGTTCTTATGTTCAAATACAGTCGTGCTAAAACTGCTCTTTCCAACATAGGTCAACAAACAGATTTTGGCAGGGAGATCTCTGATATTCATTTCCCTTCACTAACTCAAGAATGATGCAAGCAACAGTATATAATCACCCTTCAGTGATAGCCTTGGACATCATCAAACTACTCAGACTACACTAAGTTTAAACTGAACACAATTATGACAAATAATTTGTTTTCTTTCAGTCTTAATATTTGAATTGATTCTAGGCCATTACTTTGACAGTGCCAATGAGCAGATTGAATGTAAGAACCTGAGCGAAAGGATATTGAAGTGTCGGTAGGAATATACTCACTGTATAAAAGTGCACTTCTAACTGATATTGGGCATCTCTTATGTGGAGAAATCCACAGATTAGGTTTAAAGAAGTTAAGACGTAACAAAGAATGGAGCAGCTTAATGATATATTTCTCTGGCAATAACTACAATAATTTTTCATTATTTTTCAGTCAAAAGGAGACAATGCCAGTATTGCAAGATTTTTTCCTCCTTTGGGCTGACTGTCAAGAGGAATATAGAGAATTTACTTGGGATTTTGAAATGAGGGATTGATAGATCCCTCAGCTCCAATTCTCAACCCTCTGATAAACTGTTTAAAAATTGAAATATTGTAAGCATAGATGGAAACTCTTTAATTAATGTTTGTTGGACTTCATGTCTCAAGGAAAGAGATTATACCTCATTTCCAACCCATGTGGATGCTTTTCTCATATAGATTGCACTTATAGTAAGAAGTCAGATACCAGAACACTAAATTTTAGAAACAGGAAATTAGAACACTGAAGGATGTCAGTGGTGCTATCCAGCCCAAAGGATGATAAGAAGTTGTGGAAGCTATTTCAGGGGAGGGCAGTTGAAATGGAAATTATGAATATGTTCTAATAATTATCTAGAGTGCACAATATTTTGGAATGAAAGACAGAATGGCAAATGAAACACATGGATATTAGCGAGAAAGGATCTGGCCTCTGAAGATTATGAAGTAGAACAGTACGAGTGGAAATTAGGAATTGCAAGAGTCAGAAATACTGGTGGAATTGGCCCCAATCATCACTCATACCATTGGGCGTAGAATTAAACAGGAAATTATAGGCACGTGTAACAAAAGAAATGTAATATTTGTGAAGGACTCTTCATATAGACTGGGACAATCACATTGGCAAGAGTGGTATAGAAAATGAATTTGTAGATTGTTTCATGACAGTTTCTTGGAGCAGTATGTAGTGGAACCAAGCAGGGATAAAGCTATCTTATGTCTAGTATCATGTAATGAAATAGCGATAGTTAGCAATGTCATAGTAAAAGATCCATTGGGAAATGATGACTATAATATCATTCAATCAACCATGTTATGTTTTCAAGTGACATAGAACACTACAGCACAAACAGGCCCTTTGGCCCACAAGTTGTGCCGATCATACCCATACCTACCAGGCCTATCTATAACTCTCAATTCCATTAAATCCCATGTACTCATCCAGAAGTCTCTTAAAAGACCCCAACGAGTTTGCCTCTACCACCACCAACAGCAGCTGATTCCACTCACTCACGACCCTCTGAGTGAAAAACTGACATCTGACATCTCCTCTGTACCTGCTCCCCAGCACCTTAAACCTGTGTCCTCTTGTAGCAACCATTTCAGCCCTGGGAAATAGCCTCCGAGAATCCACCCTATCTATACCTCTCAACATCTTATAAACCTCTATCAGGTCACCTCTCAACCTTCGTCTCTCCAGGGAGAAGAGACCTAGCTCCCTCAATGTATCCTCATAAGACATGCCTCCCAATCCAGGCAACACCCTTGTAAATCTCCTCTGCACCCTCTCAATAGCTTCCACATGCTTCTTGTAGTGAGGCATCCAGAACTGTGCACAGTACTCCAAGTGGAGTATTCTTATCACAAACAAAAATCTTAAACAATATCAATTACATGTTGTGGGAATGGTTGTTAATTTTTGTGGTATGTATGTGCTTACGTGTGTAAGTAAAGGATTCAGTTAAGCTGGGGATAGAGCAATAGACTGTTTGGAAGATTTGAGGGGAAAATGAGTAAAAGTGCTAAATGCATGTATTTAATGAAATTACAGTGAAATGGTTCCACAAGTAAATGTTAAGAATTTGCATTGATAGATGGATAGGGACTTATTTTTTAGTTGTTAAATTTCAAAGAGGAGTAAAAGGCTTTTACAGCTTGTTAAGATTTTATTGTAAAAAGGGGAAGATTATTTAATTTTGTTTTAAATGTTAAGTTAAAAGAAGTGCTGAGAACAATGAAATTGAAGATGAATGGAAAAAAAGGATAATTAAGGACAGCCTTTAAGCTGCTTAGGGCTTAGTAATGTGGGGAAATAGCTCTAGACTAGGAAAAGGTGAAGTTTGAATCAACCATTCAGTGAAGCCAGAAAAGTCATGTTTTTAAAGGTTTTTTTGGATTACCAGAGCAAAGTGGAATTGCTTTTGAGTGATCGTGTGGCATGTCTCTGTTACAGTGCCAACAGTTTTGCCTTAGATAATATCACTGGATTTTTATAGTTAAACATCTATGAGGACGTGTTGGCTGGAAGGTGTTTACTTGTAGGTCTGACCAAGTATGGAATCCTCTGGGGAGAATATTTGTAAGACTAACCTAAACTGTGTGCATAAGTTTTATTTTTGTCTTGTTGATTAACCTTTTTAACTTTTAAAATTCTAAAAGTGTTATTGAACTTCTTGCTGGTGATGTCAGTACATTTTGTTCTTGCTGTCAGAATACAAAAACAAAGGTATGGTTTGGTTTCTCTCTGGGATTTGGTTTGCTTAGCAATTAACATCTGTTGTGATCATAACAATAGGTATGAGGGGAAACATAGAAACTAGAAGCAAGAGTGGGCTATTTGGCCCTTCGAGCCTGCTCCACCATTCATTATGATCATGGCTGATCATCAAACTCAATATCCTGATCCCTCTAGCCCCAAGAGCTATATCTAATTTCTTCTAGAAATCAGACAACATTTTGGCCTCTACTATTTTCTGTGGTAGAATGTGGTAGTTCTCTGATACAAAAAGAATCATTATCATTAAAGAGGTAGTGTTGGGCAAGCTAATTGGGTGATGGGTGTACAAGTCTCCTGGCCCCCAGTGGAATGCATCCCAGGATACTAAAAGAAATGGTGAGGTAAATAGCAAATGTGTTCATGTAATCTACCAAAATTCGTTGGACCTCACATTTATCCACATTACACTGCATCTGCCATGCATATGCCCACACTCAGCCTGTCCAAATCAAGCTGAAGCATCTCTGCATCTTCCACACAGCAACCCTACCATCCAACTTTGTGTCATCTGCAAATTTGGCTTCAGCTTGATTTGGAGAGGCTGAGTGTGGGCATATGCAAGGCAGATGCAGTACAATGTGGATAAATGTGAGGTCCAACGAATTTTGGTAGATTACATTTACTTCCCTCTTCCAAATCATTAATATATAATGTGAACAGTTGAGGTCCGAGCACAGCTCCTTGTGGTACCCCACTAGTCACTGCCTGCCGGTCAGAAAAAGACAAATATATGCCAACTGTTTGCTTCCTACCTGCTAACCAGCTTTCTGTCCATTTCAAGTCATTACCCGAAATCCCATGTGCTTTAACTTTATACAGTACTCTGTTATGTGAGACTTTGATGTAGATATACCAGCGTTGGACTGGGGTAAACACAGTGTAGCCAAACAGGCCTCTAAAATGGCATTTTGTAAAGCACTCTGGGATAACTGGGCAAGAAACTAAACCGACAGGCTGCAGTTTAAAGACAGACAAACAGGCTGCAACCCTGATGAGTGAATACACAGGATATGGGCCATCTTCAGGATGAAAGAGACTTCCTGGTCACACTGGGTTGTGTGCCAGACGTAAAGGCACCATGAATCCTTATTTAGGAGGAAGGTATGTGACCTATGTGCCTACAACACATACAGGCATGGCCGCCAGGGACACACCCAGAGATCGGTGTGGTAGCACCTGATTGGACTCTTATCGATCAGGGTGATCAAGTCCTGATCGATTGATTGGCAATGGCCAAAAAAAGGGTGCAAAACCAAATGGGGTATAAAGGATGCTGCACAACCAGGAATCTCTCTCTCTCTGACCCACGAACAAGCTACAACGACGGAGAGCCACCACACCTGAGAAGGGAGGAAAGAAAGAAGATCAGAGCCAGGGTACCACACCAGACTAAAGGACTAGACTATGCAGACAACTACCAAGACCAGTGCAGAGATAAAGGCCAATATCTGTTTGGGGACTTGTCAGTCGTGCAAAGTTAAGTCAAGGTCTTGTATTGTACTTGAATTCTAGTATTTTCTGTAAGATAACTTATTGTTGGTCGGGTGGGTGATTATTGATTGTGTGGGTTTAAATAAATATTGTTTGTACTAATAAGACATCTACTCAAAGTTATTTGTCCACCGTAGAAGAGTTAAAACAGACTGATTTTTACAACAACAGTAAAAAGTCTGACAACCTGGTGTTGTCAGACTTTTTAATGTGAGACTTTGTCAAAAGCCTTCTGATAAACCACATCCACTGGTTCTCCTGAGTTAACTCATGAATTCCAATAGACCCCTTTGTAAATCCATGCTGATTTTGTCTAATTATACAACTACTTTCCTCGTGCTGGGTTATAAAATCCCTGATAATGGATTCTAGTAACTTTCTATAAACTAGTGACATTAGGCTTACTGGTCCATAGTTCTCTGTTTTCTCTCTATCTCCCTTTTAGGAGCTTACATTGGAAAATAACCATCAATGGATCTACTATTTCTAGGGCCACTTTCTTAAGTACTCTGGTTCGAAGATGGAAAACTGGCTATGGATAATTAGATAAATAGAAACCAGCAATGGGACATCAAAAAAGATGATTACAAGAGGAAAAAAAAGATGCCAGTAAACCAGCCAGAAATATAAAAACAGGTTGTCAGAGATTTTATAATTATATAAGAGAGTTGCTCAAGTAAACTTAGGTGCATTAGAAGCAGAGGTAGGATAAATTATTTGTTTATTTAATAAAGGAAATGGGAAGATTGTGACTGGACTATGTTGGCAGAGGAGTGACACCATAGTCAGCAGCGTTGAGGCAAGCTACTGAAAGAAAATTGTTTAACTTTGCAGATGATGTTGATTTGTTTGGTGGATTGCAGGAGGTAGCAATGAAGAATAGATTGAACTGTGGGGGAGAAGATAAAGAGGACACGAGGCTGTGTCCTCAGCCCTCTACTATACTCCTTATATACTTAGGACTGTGTGGCCAAATTCCTCTCCAACTCGATTTTCAAGTTTGCTGATGACACCACCATAATGGATCAGATCTCAAATAATGACGAGGCAGGGTGAGGGAAAGAGATAAGAATCTGGTGAACTGGTGTGGTGACAATAATCTTTCCCTCAGTGTCAACAAAATGAAGGAGGTAGTCATCAGCTTCAAGAAATGTAGTGGAGAACGTGCTCTGTCTACATCAATGGAGATGAAGTAGGAATGGTTGAGAGCTTCAAGTTTTAGGTGTTCGGATCACCAACAACCTGTCCTGGTTTCCTCCCTCCCCATGTTGACACTATAGTTAAGAAAGTCCACCAACGCCTCTTACTTTCTCAGAAGACTAAGGAAATTTGGCATGTCAACTACAACTCCCACCAAGTTTCACAGATGCACTGTAGAGAGCATCCTTTCCGGTTGTATCGCAGCTTGTTGTGACTCTTACTCCGCTTAAGACCACAAGAAACTATGAAGGGTCATGAATGAAGCCCAATCCATCATGCAAACCAGCCTCCCATCCATTGACTCTGTTTATACTTCCTGCTGCCTCGGAAGAGCAACCAGCATAATTAAGGACAACATGCATCCCCTTTCCACCTTCTTCCATTGGGGAAAAAAGTACTGAAGTCTGACGTCACGTACCAACTGACTCAAGAACCACTTCTTCCTTGCTGCCGTCAGAATTTGAATGGACCAACCTCGCACTAAGTTGATCTTTCGTTACACCCTAGCCATGACTGTAACACTACATTCTGCACTCTTTCCTTTTCTTCTCGATGAATGGTATGCTTTGTCTGTATGATGCACAAGAAACAATATTTTTTACTGTATGTTAATACATGTGACAATAATAAATCAGATAAATAAGAATAAATTCATAGAAGCTGAGAGAAACATTTCCTATTCCTGTGCTCCTGAGTGAAAATTCTGCAGCAGTATCACTGCAGCACATGTTCCCTTCTTCACAGGACTCTGTATAACTATCATCCTCTCTTTGCTCAGCAGCCCCTTCTGTAAGATCATAAGATCCCTACAGTGCAGAAGGAGGCCCTTCAGCCCATCAAGTCTGCACCAAACACAATCCCACCCAGGCCCTACCCCCATACATTATACCCACTAATCCCTCTAACTTACACATCCCTAGACACTAAGGGGCAATTTCTTATCATGACCAATCAACCGAACTCACACATCTTTGGACTGTGGGAGGAAACCGGAGTACCCAGAGGAAAGCCGCACAGACATGAGGAGAACGTGCAAACTCCACACAGAGCTGGGAATCGAACCCAGGACCCGTGAAACATCTGTGCTAACCACTGTGCTGCCCCAAGATACCTGCTGACACATTGAAACATTTACATATTGTTACTCCAACCTATCTAAGTGACCTTCCCTCGTCAAGTCCCTTTACTTCAGTGACTTCTAACTGGCTGTTACTTTCCATTCACTTTTGTTTGCCCCCTAAGGGTGACCATTCATTCACGATACCTCCATTTTCTTGACAATGAGAACCTTCTTGCCACTCCTTTACCAGAGTCGCCATTTAATTGGTCTGCTTCCTCAATTCATGTCACCATTCGTTTCTTCCTACTTCTCCATCCTGGTTATGTGGGAGGCAGGTTTCCAGAAATCCCAATGAATAACTGGAACTAGATCTCCTAAAACAGAAAACAAATCACTGCAACTCCAGGGCTTTCAACCCATCGATTGAACTGTTAGGTAACAAAAAAATCATGGTAATTTAATGCATTTTAATCAGAAGCAATGTTGGTTTTACTCATCTTTCAAGTCAATGGAGAGTAACTTAGGCAGTGCATAAAACCAATGTGCCAATAGATTGTATGGGTAACCAACCTGGTGAGATAGGTTAAAATTACCTCCATTATTTCCACAAAGGTTTGACTTATGAATTAAACACAGATTACATTCTCTGTTTTGAACAGATTGGGGATGGCACGGTAGCACAGTGGTTAGCACTGCTGCTTTACAGCTCCAGGGACCTGGGTTTGATTCCTGGCTTGGATCACTGTCTGTGTGGAGTTTGCACGTTCTCCTTGTGTCTGTGTGGGTTTCCTCCTGGTGCTCTGGTTTCTTCCCACAGCCCAAAGATGTGCGGGCTAGGTTGATTGGCCGTGCTAAAAATTGCCCTTTAGTGTCCTGAGGTGCGTAGGTTAGAGGGATTAGTGGGTAAATATGTAGGGGTAGGGCTTGGGTGGGATTGTGGTTGGTGCAGACTCAATGGGCCAAATGGCCTCTTCCTGTACTGTAAGGATTCTATGATAGAAAAGCTTGGGCATACCAAGGCCAAATAATAGCTTTAACTTAATTGCTGATTGTATGTTCATCAAATGTAAGATATTTCCTGACATCCATGGTTCCTAATTTACCTTCTAAAACTTTTATGCACCTTTTGAGTTTTAATTTGCAGCAGATAATTGTATGGTGTATGTCTTCATATCATCCAAATAAAGCAGGTGCATCAGTTCCATGCGAGTTGCCTACAATCTTGTTTTTTTTCTTTTAAGTACAGCTGTACCCATGTGCTTTCCAAGATATTTCAAAGTGGATATTTCCTTTACTTTCCTGTAATTCTTTTGATTTTCCTCACTCTGCCATGGTAGAATAATCTGCTCAAGCCAAGGATCGCAGCTTCAACTCCTACCCCCATTGCTTGATGTATCTGATAGTAAACAGCTGTGAAACTCGGACCTTACCCTGGGATTAAGCCAACTCCTGCGCCGCTGGATAGAATCTATCCGCTCTACAAGAGGAAGAAATTTAATATTAGGTGACAGGGATGAGTCTGTGTTACATTTTTACTCCAAATAAACATGGAGGTAATATGATTTTTGTAATTACAATAAACAGAAAAGAAAGAATATTTTGTGAGAGAGCTTAATAAGTGGAGAATGAACAAGAAAGCACAATTGGAAAAACAGGTAAAAAGCAAACTATATTTGACTGGGCAGCATTTTACTTTGCATTCAACCTAAACTCTACTCAACTCTGACAAAGAGTCATCCAGATTTGAAACGTTAGCTCTGTTCTCTCTCCACAGATGCCGTTAGACCTATTCAGATCTTCCAGCACTGTTTCAGATTCGAGCATTTGCAAGAATTTGCTTTTGTCTAAACTGTGCTTGACCTGGATTTTCATGGTGCGGCAAAGCTGAGGCAATTTTAACCTGACCCTCAGATTCCAATTGGTATCAATATGTGAAAGTGATAGATGTTCAGTTGAAAGAAGTCATGGGTTATGTGAGGATTGAGCCCTGTTTGTACAACAATGAGAAAACCTGGCAGATGGAAGGATTGGGGTCAAAACTGTACTCCACAAATCAAAGAACATAGAATCCCGACAGTGCAGAAGGAGGCCATTTGATACATTGAGCCTGCAACGACAACAATCCCCCCCAGGCCCTATCCCCGTAACCTCACATATTTACCCTGTTAATCCCCCGACACAAAGGGGCAATTTATCACTGCCTGCCAACCAACTAACCCACACGTCTTTTGAGTGTGGGAGGAAACTGGAGCACCTTGAGGAAACCCATGCAGACAGAGAATGAACGTGCAGACTTCACACAGACTGTCATCCGAGGCCAGAATTGAATCCGGGTCCCTGGCGCTATGCAGCAGCAGTGCTAACCATTGTGCCACCATGTCGCTCCTAGGGGCATGTCTGGGTGAGATCTCAAGATTTCCATCCTTAAGGCATCAAAGGCTTTTTTTGACAGCTGAGAGATGGGTTTAATACTCCCTGGAGCGTTTTGAAAGGCTGTTAGGTGTATTCCCCAAATACTTAATTAGAGAAAAGGAATTTATCCCAGATTGAACTAGTTCCTTTCGCAGGACGTCTCTGTGTTCCATTTGGAACTGAAGATACGTGACAGGAGGTTAGCTAAATTTTAGGACAATGCTCCTTTCAATGTGACTTTTTATGACGCACATGCCAGAAGATAGATGCTTCAGTCAGTGATGAATGCCAGATCTTGGAAGCCATGCTTGCTTCGGCAGCATTGAATCATGGAAAGCATTGCTGCATTCTGATCGCTTATACTATTTCAGATTCAAAGTTTAGAATTCAAGGACTTAAAGATACAATACTAAATTAACATTTAAATGTTTAAGGAAGCGAGTATGTGAAATCTTCTAAGGGAATTGATTTGAGGTAAAATGATTAAATGAGTGATTAAAGCAGAGACCAAGGGCCTGATTTTACCATTGCAATGGGTGCGAAAACGTGGTAAAGTCAGGTGTGAGGCCATTAATGCAACGTGTCTACGCAGCAGGCCACCTGGGAGTGGCCGCGATCAGATTCGTGCCTGAAATGGGAGCGACGGCGATTTAAATTTTAAATTGAATTAATGAACTGCCCACCCAACTTTATCGGCATTTACCACCACATTCGCCAATCCGGAATCGCGCCAAAATGGACCTGTTAAATAAAAGTCTGAATCGGGCGCTCCAGCTGCTGAAGAGGCGAGTTCAGAGCTTCCAACGGCTTTCTGATTCAGATCAGTAGTGGAGGGGAGCGGGAGGCAGGTCAGATCATTCTCTGGTGGGAGGGGTGGGGGTTATAGGAGGGAAGGCCAGTCATTGGTTGGGAGGGGAGGAGGGCAGATCATTGATGGGGGAGAGGGCCGATCACTGTCTGGTTGTGGGGGGTGGGGGGTGAAGTGGGTCAGATGTACCTCCGTGGGTGGAGGTGATGAGAGCGAGGCCAGAACCTTCTCTGGAGATGAGGGGAGGGAGGCCAGATCTGGGGTGGGGGACAGGGGAGTGAAGCCACATCATTCTCTGGATGAGAGAGGAGTGAGGCCAGATCATTCTCCGGGGTGGGAAGGGGAGGAGTGAGGCCAGATCATTCTCCGGGGTGGGAAGGGGAGGAGTGAGGCCAGATCATTCTCCGGGGTGGGAAGAGGAGGAGTGAGGCCAGATCATTCTTGGGGTGGGGAGGGGGGTGGGAGCGAGGCTGGTAAGATGTAAATCTGGTTGAGGGGTGAGGTGAGGTGGGAGGCCCAATCACTCACTGGTGGGGGTGGGGGGGGAAGGCCAGCTCACTCCCTGGTTGGGGGAGAGGCCAGCTCACTCCCTGGTGGGGGGAGAGGCCAGATCACTCACTGGTGGGGGCGAGTGGAGAGAAGGCCAGATGGATCTCTGGATGGGGAGACGGGGTGGCATGGAGTGGAAGCAGGGAGACCCGCTGCCACTGTGGGTGATCGGTGGGGGGGAGCAGGGCAGGGGGTCACGATTGGTCTGGGTAACCGGGGGGGGGGGGTGGCAGGTGGGTGGGTTGCTATGGGGGACAGTGATGTTTGTGGGGGCCATCGCTCACGCTTTTCGCTCTCAGGCTGCTTTCTGTGGCTCAGGAGTGATCTGACTGGGTCACACTTTTTCACATTTTTTTCTAACTGCGCATGTGCAGTTCAGAGCTCCGATCATTTTGGCCACGCCAAGCCCCGCCCACAGCGCGAATAGGACTGGTGATTTTTTTCAGGCTAAGTGCGTATGGGGGCGCCTGAAAGCAGATTTCCAAGTCAGATCTGAATTGAGCCCAGATTCAGCACTTAGAACGAAAATGGTAAATTCAGGCTCCAAGTCAATATTTAAGATTAGGTTAGATAGGTAATTAAAGGAAAGGGAGATAAATGGATATGAGAACAGGACAGGCACGTGGAATTAAAATTACTGTTCAGGTGGAGCTAAACACGAAGCTGGATTTGTTAGACACAACAGCATGTTGCAATGTTGTAAGATTCATATAATTTGGCATAACTATGTGTTCTTAATTTGTCAATTTTTAACTATAGCTAGCACAGAGAAGTGATCCACGCATAAATGGCTGTACAAATGGAAAATTGGGGTGCCCATTGCTCTTGATTATCCAACCATCAACGGTGGGCAAAGTATAACCACATCAGATAATGAAAATAACAAAAAGGAGAATTTGAAGTGCTGGCTTGAAGGATTTCCTGATTCCCATGCTGTAATGCTATGTGTTCAGCTCACACGTAATATTGTGCTGGGTATTTTCATTAAGTTAATCATCGCTTGGGATTATCTTACTCATTTTTTTAAACGTGAAATTTGAAAACAGAAAAATTAAATGAAGGCCAAGGATTCATATTACATATTGTGGATTTTTAAAAATGATTCCTGAGTGCTCTCTTTAAATGGACTCATGATAGTGGCTGTTTTGCTTTACATATGTCTCAATGGTGAAACTGTCTATAAAGGGTCCATTTAGTAGGAGATACTCTTTGAAGGAGCTTCGAGGGATAGGCTGGTAGGTGCAGTTGAGGCAGCAATCAGATCACCCATGATCTTATTGCATACCAGAATAGACTTGAGGGAACAAATGGCCTACTTCTGCTTTTATTTCTCACGTGGGACTCATATAAAAGCGGATGCTGGAATCTGAAACCAAAAGAGAAAATGCTGGAAAATCTCAGCAGAGAAAAGAAGAGTTCTTCTCTCGTTACAGATGCTGCCAGACCTGCTGAGATTTTCCAGCATTTTCTCTATTGGTAGAGCGATTCCTACTTTGATTGGAGTAAACATAAGGCTTCCTCATTAAAAAGCGCATGAATAATGAGACTTGGCATTGGTGATTTTCTCTTACAGGTTTATTTGGCAGCACAAATCACAAGCTTTCGGAGCCCCGCCCCTTCATCAGGTGCGTGGGAGTTCTGTTCACAAACAGGGCATATGAAGATACAAACTCAATTTACAAAATAATGGTTAGAATGCGAGTCTTTATAGCTAATCAAATTATGTACCACCATGTACAGTCAGACAACCAGTTGAGCGCAAAGAAGGCAGCAGTTGGCAATGGAGACACAACTTTATTAAGAAGGTCAGGGGTTATGGGGAAAAGGCAGGAGAATGGGGATGAGAAAAATATCGGCCATGATTGAATGGTGAAGCAGACTCGATGGGCTGAGTGGTCTAATTCTGCTCCTACGTCTTATGACCTTATGGTCAAACTCTGAGATTTTGGACCTAATGGCAGTGAGGTGCAACAGAGTACAGAGCAGAAGGGCGAAGTGGAGGAAAGATAGGCTGAAAAATCAGAGGCCATAATCTCTGCAACTAGCACTGAAGAAGGCACGGTGGCACAGTGGTTAACACTGCTGCCTCACAGTGCCAGGGACCAGGGTTCAATTCCAGTCTCGGGTGACTGTCAATGTGGAGTCTGCACAATCTCCCCCATGTTTGCGTGAGTCTCCTCTGGGTGCTCCGGTTTCCTCCCACAGTCCAAAGATGTGTGGGTTAGGCTGATTGGTCATAATAAATTGCCCCTCAGAGACAAACGGACTAGCAGGGTAAATAAATGGAGTTATGGGAATAGGGCCTCAGTGGGACTGTGGTCGGTGCAGACTTGATGGGCCAAATGGCCTCCTTTTGCATTGTAGGGATTCTATGAAGGAGCTATGTGGAAATAACCAAGATCCAGTGCTGCAGGAGACTCAGGCAGACGGTTGTGGAAATCTCTGTCCTTTTGCTGAACTCTTTGCCTTGCCAGTAGTTGTGGCTCTGAACTCCTTCATTTCTAGCACCTTCCAAGGATGGGCTGCAGACTTTTGTGCCTTCTCACAAACTGCTGCACATTATTGCATCACCCAGGTTGCTGGTGTTCTCTTTGTCAGATTTGACAGTAGTCATTTCATGGCAGATGTGGCCTTGTAGGTGCAGAGGGCATTGGATTTTGCCACTCCTGTTGGATTTCCCCAAGCACATGGCATCATAGATGGCACTGTATAGCCATCAAGGCACCCAGTGACCAGTCAGTCAGATTAATAAACTAAGGGGTTCTACTTTTTCAACATTCTAGTACACTGCAACCACAAGAGCTTCCTCCATGATCTCATGTTGCAAGCAAAAAGGAGGAGGTATTGGGGTTCTTGAGAAACATCAAGGTAAACAAGTCTCCAGAGCCTGTTGGGATATACCCCAAAATACTGAGAGAGGCAAGAGAGGAAATTGCTTAGGCCTTGAGAGAAATCTTTGTATCCTCACTGGCTACAGGGGAGAACCCAGAGAAATAGAGAATAGCCAGTGTTTTCCTTTGTTTGAGAAGGGTAGCAAGAATAATCCAGGTAATTACAGGCCGGTGAGTCTTACATTAGTGGTAGGGAAATTGTTGGAGAGGATTCTTTGAAACAGGATCTATTCCCACTTGGAAATAAGTGGATGTAATATTGAGAGGCAACATGATTTTGTGAAGGGGAGGTTGTACCTCACAAACTTGATTGAGTTTTTCGAGGAAGTGACGAAGATGATTGATGAGGGTAGGGAAGTGGATGTTGTCTACGTGGACTTCAGTAAGGCCTTTGACAACGTTCCTCATGGCAGGTAGGTGCAGAAGGTGAAGTCGCATGGGATCAGAGGTGAGCTAGCAAGGTGGATACAAAACTGGCTCAGTCAAAGAAGACAGAGGGTAGCAGTGGAAAGGTACATTTCTGAATGGAGGGCTGAGACAAGTGGTGTTCCTCAGGGATCAGTGTTGGGACCTTTGTTGTTTGTAATTTATATAAATGATTTAGAGGAAAATGTGACTGGATTGATTAGTAAGTTTGCAGACGAAACAATGGATTTGCGGATAGCGATAAGGACCATCAGAGGATACAGCAGGATTTAGATCAGTTGAAAACTTGGGGGAAGACGTGGCAGATGGAGTTTAATGTGGACAAATGTAAGGTAATGCATTTTGGAAGGTCTAACACAGATAGGAAATATACAGTAAATGGCAGGACCTTTAGGAGTATTGATAGGCAAAGGGATCTGGGTTACAGGTACACAGGTCACTGAAAGTGGCAGTGCGGGTGGAGAAGGTAGTCAAGAAGGCATATGGCATGCTTGCCTTCAATGCCAGGGTACTGAATTTAAAAATTGGCAAGTCATGTTGCAGCTTTATAGAACCTTAGTTAGATCGCACTTGGAATATAGTGTTCAATTCTAGTCGCCACACTACCAGAAAGATGTGGAGGCTTCGGAGAGGGTACAGAAAAGATTTACCAGGATGTTGCATGGTATGGAGGGCATTAGCGATGAGGAGAGGTTGGAGAAACTTGGGTTTGTTCTCACTGGAGTGACGGAGGTTGAGAGGAGACCTGATAGAAGTCTACAAGATTATGAAAGGCATGGACAAAGTGGATAGTCAGAAGCTTTTTCCGAGGGTGGAAGAGCCAATTACTAGCGGGTATAGATTTAAGGTGCGAGGGGCAAGTTTTAAAAGAGATTTATGAGGCAGATCTTTTACACAGAGGATGGTGGGTGCTTGGAACTCATTGCCAGGGGCGGTAGTGGAAACGGATACGGTAGTGACTTTTAAGGGGCGTCTTGACAAGTACATGAATGAGATGGGAATAGAAGGATATGGTCCCCGGAAGTGTAGGGGGTCTTAGTTAAGTCAGGTATAGCATGATCGGTGCAGGCTTGGAGGGCCGAAGGGCCTGTTCCTGTGCTGTAATTTTCTTTGTTCTCTGTCTGCTCACTTCCATCTCATGATTTCATCATTCTCCACCAGTGCAGACTGCTGCAGATTTGCTGTCCAACACCCAAAGACTTTGACGGATCTTTGGGACAAGGGATACATCTTGAAGATATTGGGGGTGGGGGGTGGTGGGGCAGGTGCAGGTGCAACTCTAGGAGTGGGAAATGCCTTGAGGAAGTGGTTAGTCAGTGGGGGAGGTTGGGGGGAGTCCCTTGGGAGGTCGGGAGCATAGGGAGGTGTCTGTTCCTTGCGGCAATCAGTCTGGTGTTTAAAATAGTTATGCAAAGGTAGAAAAGGCTTCTTTTCTTTTAACTTTTTCTATGTAATTAGTAGGGTAACCCTGGCAGAACCTGATGTTGGTGATTTAAATTATTCCTTCAGATAGTTCATAGCATAACATAATTTCCCAGTGGATATCAGCAATTCTGGACAATCCGAGAGTTTCCCCAGCACTCTTTGCGATAACCCCAGTTTCAAAGATGAAGAGCCCAGAAACTTTCATCCTAACTCTGTTCCTCTCTTCAGAGGCTGCAAAATCTGTTGTGCATTTCAAGCATTTTCTGTTATCTTTTCATATTTCCAGCATCCACAGAACTAAAGTATATATTTACTTGGTCAACTATTTCTTTGTTCCCCATTATAAATTCCCAAGTGTTGTAAAAATCAGTCTGTTTTAACCCTTATACGATGGACAAATAACTTTGAGTAGACATCTTATTAGTACAAACAGTATTTATTTACCCACACAATCAATAATCACCCACCCGACCAACAATAAGTTATCTTACAGAAAATACTAGAATTCAAGTACAATACAAGACCTTGACTTAACTTTGCGTGACTGACAAGTCCCCAAACAGATAGTGGCCTTTATCTCTGCACTGGTCTCGGTAGTTGTCTGCGTAGTCTGGTCCTTTAGTCTGGTGTGGTACCCTGGCTCTGATCTTCTTTCTTTCCTCCCTTCTCAGGTGTGGTGGCTCTCTGTCATTGTAGCTTGTTCGTGGGGTCAGAGAGAGAGAATTCCGGGTTGTGCAGCATCCTTTATACCCCGTTTGGTTTCACGCCCTTTTTTTGGCCATTGCCAATCAATCGATCAGGACTTGATCACCCTGATCGATAAGAGTCCAATCAGGTGCTACCACACCGATCTCTGGGTGTGTCCCCGGCGGCCATGCCTGTATGTGTTGTAGGCACATAGGTCACATACCTTCCTCCTAAATAAGGATTCACGGTGCCTTTACGTCTGGCACACAACCCAGTGTGATCAGAAAGTCTCTTTCATCCTGGGGATGGCCCATATCCTGTGTATTCACTCATCAGGGTTGCAGCCTGTTTGTCTGTCTTTAAACTGCAACCTGTCGGTTTAGTCTCTTGCCCAGTTGTCCCAGAGTGCTTTACAAAATGCCATTTTAGATGGCCTGTTTGGCTACACTAGTTTCTGTCTGTTAGGGACCTATTGGTCTTCACCAATCTTTCTCTCCAAACATATCCGGAGAAGTTTTATGTTCTCCACAAGTTTACTCTTGTACTCTATTTTTCCCTTCTTAATCAACCCCTTTGTCGCACTTTGTTGAGTCCTAAACTATTCCCAATCTTCAGGTTAGCTATTTTTTTCAACTAGTTTGTATGCCTTTTACTTGGATCTAATTGTATTGCTAATTTCCTTTGTAAGCCATGGTTTGACTACCTTTCCTGTATAATGTTTGCACCAGAAAAGAATGAACAATCGTTGCAGTTCATATATGCGTTCTTTGAATGTTTGCCATTGACTATTCACCATTATCCCTTTAAGTAATGTTCTCCAATCCAGCGTAGACAACTCATGATTCATAGCATCATAATTTCCTTTATTTAGTCTCAGGACATTAGTTCCAGAATCAGTAATGTCATTCTCCATTTTGATAAAAAATTCTATCATATTATAGTCATTGATCTCTAGCCTTGCAATTATTCCTTTCTCATAACACAATAACCATTCAAGGATGGCCAGTTTTCTACTTGGTTCCTCAACATATTGGTCCAGAAAATCATCCCGTATTCACTCCAGAAATTCCTTCTGTACTATGTAGTTACTAATATCTATGCAGATTAAAGTCACATAATTACAGATGTATTTTTATTACATGCATCTGTAATTTCCTGAATAATGCCATCCTCTACATCACCACTATCGTTTCAGGCTCCTATATATGAAACCCCCACAAATCTTTTTTACTCCTTGGCATTTCTCAGCTCTACCCACACAGATTGCACATCTTCAGAACTAATATCCTTCCTCACTTTTGAATTAAGTTCTTGCAACCAGCAAAGCAATCTCGACACTATTTCCTGACTTTTCTAAACACTGAATATCCCTGGATGTTCAGTTTCTATCCCTGGTCATCCATCTGCCATGTCTCTGTAATCCATATTACATCTACTTACGTGATTAATTCATCCACTTTATTGTGAATGTTCCACGTATTAAGGCATAAAGCTTGTCTTTTTCACATTCCTTGTCCCGTTCCCATTATTTTTCACTGTGGCCCTGTTTGATTCTGACCCTTTTCTGCCTTCCACTTTTCTGATTCCCTTTCTGTCTTTTCTTCTTGTCCTTGTTTCCCCCTCCTTTGATGCTTTACATAGAACCTATTCCCCCCGCCATTTTAATTTAAACCCTCCCCAATCACTGTATCAAATTCTGCCATAGGATATCTGTCCTGGTCTTGCCCAGGTGTAATGCGTTCAGGATTGTACTGATCCCACTTCCCCCAGAATCGGTTCCAATGTCCCAGGAATCTGAAACCCTCCTCATACCACCTGTTCAGCCACATATACATCTGATAAAGCCTGCTATTTAGGGTGTGGAATGCACTGCCTGCTGTCATAGTGGAGTCAAACACTTTCGGAACTTTCAAGCGGTTATTGGATAGGCATATGGAGCACACCAGAATGATAGGGAGTGGGATAGCTTGATCTTGGGTTCAGACATAGCTTGGCACAACATCGAGGGCCGAAGGACCTGTACAGTGCTCTACTGTTCTATGTTCTATTTCTGCTCTGACTAGATGTGGCACTGGTAGTAATCATGAGATCATTATCTTTGAGTCCAACTTTTCAACTTACTTCATAACTCCCTATGTTCTGATTTAAAAACCTTATCTCTTTTTTTCAACCCATGTCATTTATACCAAGGTGTACCACAACTGCTGATTGTTCACTCTCTCACTCCAGAATGCCCTATAGACACTCTGAGACATCCTTGACCCAAGCACAGGGCGGCATCCAAAAGTCTTGTTTGTGATCATAAGCATTTATTTCCATTGCAATTGAATCTGCTACAACTGATGATATCAAGCAGGAACTTCCAAAAGTTAATTGGGGGGAGTCTGTGGGAAGGCAAAGGGATGTCTGATAAGTGGGAGGCTTTCAAAAGTGTGTTAACCAGGGTTCAGGGTAAGCACATTCCTTTCAGAGTGAAGGGCAAGGCTGGCAGAAGTATGGGACCCTGGATGACTCGAGATATTGAGGCCCTGGTCAAGAAGAAGAAAGAGGCACATGACATGAATAGGCAGCTGGGATCAAGTGAATCCCTTGAAGAGTATAGGGGGTGTAAGAGTAGATTAAGTAAGAAATCAGGAGGCAAAAAGGGACACGAGATTGTTTTGACAAGTAAGGCAAAGGAGAATCCAAAGAGCTTCTACAAATACATAAAGGACAAAAGAGTAATGAGGGAGAGAGCCAGGCATCTTAAGGATCAACAAGGTCATCCATGTGTCACCCACAAGGGATGAGTGAGATCCTAAATGAATATCTCTCATCAGTTTTTACTGTTGAGAAAAGCATGGATGTTAGGGAACTTGGGGAAATAAATAGAGATGTCTTGAGGAGTGTACATTTTAGAGAGAAAGAGGTGCTGGAAGTCTTAAAGTGCATCAAGGTAGATAAATTCCCAGGACCTGATGAAGTGTACCCCAGGACATTGTGGCAGACTAGGGAGGAAATTGCAGGCTGCCTAGTAGAGATGTTTGGGTCATCAATAGTCATGGGTGAGGTGCCTGAAGGTTGGAGAGGGGCAAATGTTGTGCCTTTGTTTAAAAAGGGCTGCAGGGAAAAGCCTGGGAACTACAGGCTAGTGAGTCTCACATCTGAGGGGCGGGGGGGATCTTGTTGGAATGTGTTTTGAGAGACAGGATCTTACAGGTATTTAGAGATGTAAGGACTGATTAGGGACAGTCAGCATGGCTTTATGAGTGGAAAATCATGTCTCACAAATTTGATTGAGTTTTTTGAAGTGGTAACCAAAAAGGTAGATAAGGGCAGTGCAGTTGATGTTGTCTATATGGACTTTACCGAGGCCTTTGATAAGGTACTGCATGGTAGGTTCTTGCATAATGTTAAACATCACGGGATCCAGGGTGAGATATCTAAATGGATACAAATTTGGCTTGACAGAAGCCAGAGGGTGATGTAGAGGGTTGTCTTTCAAACTGGAGGCCTGTGACCAGTAGTGTGCCCCAGGGATCAGCGCTAGGTCCACTGTTATTTGTCATTTATATTAATGATTTGGATGAGAATATAGGAAGCATGATTAATAAGTTTGCAGATGAAATCAGGATTGGTGACATAGTGGACAGTGAAAAAAGGTTATCTCAAATTGCAATGAGATCTTGATCAATTGGGCCAGTGGGTTGACGAATGGCAGATGGAGTTTAATTTAGATAAATGCGACATGATGTATTTTGGTAGACTGAACCTGGGCATGACTTACTCAGTTAACGGTAAGGCATTGGGCCAGTTAACGGAACAAAGAGATCTAGGGGTACATGTTCATAGTTCTTTGAAAGTGGAGTCACAGGTGGACAGAGTGGTGAAGAAGGCATTCAGCATGCTTTGTTTCATCGGTCAGAACATTGAATACAGGAGTTGGGATGTCTTGCTGAAGTTTTACAAGACATTGGTACGGTCACATTTGGAATACTGTGTACAGTACTGGTCATCCTATTCTAGAAAGGACATTATTAAACCAGAAAGAGTGCAGAAGAGACTTACTAGGATGCTACTGGGACTTGATGGATTGAGTTATGAGAGGCTGGATAGACTAGGACTTTTTTCTCTGGAGCATAGAAGACTGAGGGGTGATCTTATAGAGGTCTGTAAAATAATGAGGGGCATGGATCAGCTAGTCAATATATTTTTCCAAAGGTAGGGGAGTCTAAAACTAGAGAGCCTAGGTTTAAGGTGAGATGGGAGAGATACCAAAGTATCCAGAGAGCCAATTTTTTCACAGAGAAGGTGGTGAGTGTCTGTGACAAGCTGCCAGAGGCAGTAGTAGAGGCGGGTACAATTTTGTCTTTTAAAAAGCATTTAGACAGTTACATGGTACGATGGGTATAGAGGGATTTGGGCCAAATGTGGGCAATTGGCATTAGCTTAGGGGTTTAAAAAAAAGGACGGCGTGGACAAGTTGGGCTAAAGGGTCCATGCTGCAAACCTCTATGACTCTATGACTACTGCATTGCCACACTTTTTACTCCTCTCCCATGCAGCAGAGCCAACCACAATGCGATAAATTTAGCTGTTGCTGCTTTCCCCTGGGAGGCCATTCCCCTCAACGATATCCAAACCAGTATATGTTTTACAGGGAAATGACCACAGGAGATTGCTGCAGTGCCTGCCTCATTCTTTTGCTCTGCCTGGTAGTCAACCATTGCTTTCCTGTCTGTGGAGTCTTAGGCTGCATTGTGACCATCTCTCTATATGTGCTTTCCAAGATACTTACTTAAGATGCCCCATGATATCCCTAGCCACCTCTTCAGCTACAAAACCCAGGCTTACAGGCACTGCAGCTGGAAACACTTCCTGCATGCTGGCCCTGATCTTTGGATGTGTTCCCAGCTTCCCAAAGAGAGTAGTGGGAGCACACCACAGCTTTGAGCTCTTCTGTCGTGACTTACCTCTTCAAATTAAGTATGTCTTATGTCTACTTAACTACCTCTTGGAGGATACTTAAAATCAAATAATATCAATTACTCAAGTGCCCTTCTTCCCTTGTCCTTGTTACTACTGAATATAGCCCTTAAAAACTTATAAATCACAAGACAAAGACTATACAAACAATAAGCAGTAAATGTAGTAAGCGCTTACCCCGACATACTCATCCAATCAGCTGCTTGCACTTTCTCTGCATCACTTTTGAATCTGATGCTACATCAAGCTCAAACTCCAACTGGCATTCAAATTTCTCACTGCAATGTCACACTGTTTTCAATTTCCCAACTGCCTCTCCTCTCGCGCTATTCTCAATCTCCTGATTGTCTCTCCGCTCTTGCTATTTTCAACCTCCCGATTGTCTCTCCACTCAAGCTGTTTTCAATCACCTGCCTCCACTCTCAGTCTCGCTTCATTTAATGTTCTTGTATCCTCTCGTCTCCTGTTTTTGAACTCAATATTCTATGCCTTGGATAATAAAGGCAAGTATCTCGTATGCCTTCTTAATTGCCTTGTCTACCAGTCCTGCTGCTTCCAGGATATATGGACATGCACCCCAAGGTTCCTCTGATCCTCTTTACTTCCCAGCATCCTATAGTTCATTGGGTATTCCCTTGCCTTGTTAGTCATCCCAAAATGCATCACCACATACTTTTCAGGGTTAAATTCCATTTGCTACTGTTATGCCCATCTGACCAGCTCCTTTATAATCTAAGGCTTTCCTCCTCGCTACTTCCCACACCATCAGTTTTTGTGTCGTCTGCGAACTTGCTGATCAAACGTTCTATTTTCAGATCTAGATCATACTATTCCCTGGTTGTGCCCCAGGGACACCACATTAGTCAGAGTGCAACCTGTGATGTCTCTCCCTGTGCTCTGGAAATCTCCTCTTATACGTCTTTACATCTATGGATAATAATTTAACCCAATCATTACTTCACTATTCTTTAAATGGCCCAATTTCATATGTGTTATTTATCCATCTACCTGCCCAAGCGAGGTCAACCAATCAATTTCTCTAGTTTCTTATGCTTAGACTGCTATCAACGAATAATCATTTCATGCAAGTCCTAGTGAAAGCAAGGAAAACATGTTCGCTGTGGCAACCAGGTATCTTATCCAGGATTCACGGCATTTTGGGGCAGCGTTTAAGTTTATTTATTAAGTGTCAGAAGTAGGCTTACATTAACACTGCAATTAAGTTACTGTGAAAATCCCCTAGTAGTCACACACCGCGCCTGTTTGGGTACACTGAGGCAGAATTTAGCACAGTCAATCCATCTAACCAGCATGTCTTTCAGACTATGGGAGGCAACCGGAGCACCTGGAGGAAGCCCATGTGGATACGAGGAGAACGTGCAGACCCCGCACAGACAGTGACCCAAGCTGGGAATCGAACCTGGGTTCCTGATGCTGTGAGGCAGCAGTGAAACCATTGTGCCACTGAGTTGCCTGTGTGGCCAGATAATCACAGGGGAGGGATCTAGTGCATTTCACTGGGGCAAGATGCCCCCTTTGGAATTCTCATCAACCCCCCCGCTCTTGCCAGGGCGGAATCTGGATCCTGCCCAGTGAGGGGCAGGGACCAGATTAACATATTTAAATCTCTACTTCAATCTACTTTGTCAATTTCAGACTGGATGCTCCCTGCCCCAGGAGTCTCGGCAGGTCAGGGGAAATGAATTGTATAGATACCCAGGAGATACACGTTTTTTCAGACTAGCATTTCCTGGGTGACGATCCAAGTAAGTAAGTTGGAACCCATTGAAGTTTCTGATTCTAACTCAGGACTGGAAACTTATTTTGGATGATCCCAAGAAACATGGGAATTGCCCATTGGAAGCAGAAACTTCCTGGGCTACAATCCATAAAATTAATCAATATAACACTGAAACTAAAAAAGCTTACAGTCATTGGGTAGGACTCCCCCTTCCTCTTGCAGTGTGTTTTCTGGAGGCAGCTTACCATTGATCAGTGTCAGGTCAATGGGGTTTACCATTGTTTGCGTTCTCCATCACCAGGGAACATGCAAGTAGGGGGAGGAGCGGGGGAGCAAGGGGTGCGTGAGCCATCAGCATGACCAGAAGCTTGCTGCCAGAAACAGCCAGAAAGCTGAATAGCTCTTCTTGCATCTTGTGAGCACAGACGGAGGCTATTTAGCCCATGATGTTTGTGCTAGCTCTCTGGAAGTGTTTTCCAATTGGTCCCGCTTGTCAGCTCATTCACACACTCCATATCACAGCAACTTGCTATGTGAAAGTAAATTCTCATCCCCTTCTGGTCCTTCTGAAGGTTACCTTAAATCAGTGTCCTTTGACACTCTTTCCTGTAAAAATCATTTCTCATTTGCCCATCATAATTTTGAATGTCTTTGATTAAATCAATTGCTTGATCTTCTCTGCTCTCTTCTCCACATGATCTCTGGTGTCCCTCATCCCTGGCATTATTCTAAGTAAAGCTAAAGAAAAATCTCATTGGTTGAAAGAAGGTACAAGAGTCGAGTTTAATTTCAGTAGTTTTATTGAAAAATGCCTCTTTCATTTCAGAAATAAATAGGAAATTTAGGCTGTGAAATTCACAATCTGCAGTTACAAATATGAAGCAGCAATTCTATTTCCATAGTCTTGCAAACAGATTCCAACTGCATTCTAGTTTCTGAGAACACTATATTCTGGTAAAGGTTCCATACTAAATATACATCACAGACATGCATTTCCACCACCCTTTGTAATAGATCTGCTGAGAACCAGCACATTTACTTTTAAAGTATTAACGTCTTAATGTAAAAAAATAAGCAGTGTTAAGTATTGTAATTGGTAGGTAAAATGATTTAAAGCAGTATCCTTTCTAAGAGTGTGTTGTACCTAATTCTTGATTTAACCAGCTGATACACTTGTAAGATAAAGTAACATATTCCTAGTAAGGTTATAACTGAAAATACAGATATGCTATATAATTGGAATGTAGTAGACAAGCTTGTCATTAGTTAATTATGGCTATTTAAATAGCATTTGAAGTGTTAACATGGGATAAAGTTGCAGAATAACCTTTGTGAATTGGAAGGGAGGAGGAGACTGTCCATGGCTAGATGTGGAAAATGGTTTTTGGGGTTTTTACTGTTTTGAAAAAATCATTTACTAATTTTTTAAATTTTTTTTGATTGCAGTGTAACTAAAGTGAACAGAGGCACAGTTAAAAACCAATCTATGCAGACTAGGACCAACAGAATGGGCGAGTTACTATGTAAAAGCATATACACAATGGAGGAAAGTGACAAATCAAGAGTACACAGGGGTTATGCTTGGGAAAGAGTATTTTTTTTTGCATCAGTCACATGTGCAGGAGTCCTGGCTTTCAAACACTGATAAGCAGGGAAGGGGTAGGGCCAGAAAAGAAACCAAACACTCATGGCTACAACATGGTCAGAAAAATTACGACTGCTTAGTTTTCCTAGCAGAATGTATCTTGCACAGGGCGGTGGGGGAGGGGGATCTTTGTGTGTCTCTGTACGATATTCCTACATGTCGCAATTGGATAGTTCCTACTACTCTGATTCCCTAATGTGATTGGATTATTACAAGGGATGTGGAAAAAGTGCTCCTGATGCCATGCACAGCAAAGCTGAAGATATGATTTTAAAACAGGCATGCTTGTGCTGTGGTGGAGACCAAAAGAATTCTTCCCTCTTTGAGGATCAGGCTGCGGTCACAGCCAAAACCAAAACTGAGCAGTTATAAGACAAACCTTAGCAGGTTTACTGGTTAATTGCTCAACAGGGGCTAAATTAGGTGATTAAAAATATTGAGGCTTCTGCAGACGTGAATGTAGCAATAAAATACAGGTTGAAAGTCTGTTGATATGACTCATCTACATGCCCTCCCCCTACTTTTTGTTTGGAACAATGATGAACATTCCTCATGAATTGAGTCGGCGAAGTCCAGGCGACTGAATTTCGATTTCAGTTCGGTCGATCGCTTCTTCCTCTTCCCTTTCTATGGGCACAACATGGGTTTCTGGTCGGTAGGGTTGCGGCTCGAATCGTCCTGGTTGGAAATATGGGTCTTATATAACAAACACTATAATCGACAACCTACCACTCCCTCGTTTAGATATGATTTCAACATATCAGATACAAGTTAAATTCTTATAACATATACATTCTACATAAATTTGTACGCATATTTTGATTTACATTCATCTGAAAAAGAAGCTTTTTTTCTCATTTACTATTTTCTAACAGCAATGGGGAAGAGTAAAATTGTTATTTGCAAAATTGTCATTTTCTTAAAGAGAACTTTTTGGAACAAAAGAAGCAGTAATTGCATAGAAAGTATAATCAACACTATGATAAGGCAGTTGAAATCGTACTGTGCAATATTAGTAAAGGGATGGGAAACAAAGTCATTGAACCGGATGTTAAAATGAATTACATATAAATTTGTTAGTATGATCACTATTAATACCAAATACTATGATTTGAACTGCCCATGGCTGCTAAAAATGACCCATTAAATTCAAATCAATGACAGGAAGGAGAATTATTCAACAGTGATTACAGTTTTAAATAAAGGCACAACAGCAAAATGGGAAATATAGAATAGCATGAGAAAGGGGAAATAAAGTGAGACCAATGGCAGGTACACTTGCCAATATTTGAGATTCAAATTCACCAATCGAGAAAGTCTGCCAGGAGGGAGCAACACTCAATGGGGATATGAATTGGAGATAAAACTGAAACTTGAACCAATGCATTCTCCAGGCGCAGGTCCCAATTGAGAATGCTGTGAATTTCTGCTGCTGTGCATGGGTTAGAAGCTGCTGGAATACCACAACAGCAAATCCACTTGGGATTTTTTACATTGGTCCTGCATGCAGCATTTATGAGCACACTTTATTAGCCAAGCCAAGTTTTGAAAGAAATAATTTATACTATGAAGTTCAAGAAGCCTGAAACAAAAATTATTTTTCCTATTTCCCACTCCCAGAAAAAGGTTTGGAGGTGAAATTGGTCTCTCGCGACAACGTAAAATGGACAATGGTGAATTGGTAGTCAGTTTTACAATCTGCCCGATCTTCTTTTCCACTGGATAAGAAATTCAGTCAGAGTGTAGAACAAGCTGCCAATTTACTGCCATCCATCTTGAAGCTAGGACTAGTTTTATCCCTTCTTTCTTTTTTTTGTTTCTTTTTTTACTTGGTGCTCTAATACAATTTCGGAAAGCAGGCAGCAAGCAGCAGGCCTGGACGTAGAAGCCTGTTTAATAATGTTACAGCTGGTGTGGGTTGTGATTCAGTTTGAACCTTTGAGGTGCTGCAATTAGTTATTTACAGAAACAATACGACAAAGTCAACTGAACATTCCAGGCTAAAAGTCTGTGTTTTTGTTGCTGTAGTTTGTAAATGGTGTACCTCCACAAGGTAAGCAGTAAGTTTAAACCTTGTTCGTGAGTGAAACTTTTTTTTTGCTTCACGATGAAACAACCTTAAAAGGACAGGCATCTCTGACGTCTGTTTCATCTATAGAAACTGCAAACTTTCTTAGTTTAGTAGGTGTGATTTTCTCTCTCCTTATGAAGAACTGATGATCAACAGAGTTCGTTAAATCAACTCCTGGTGAATTTTCCAAAAAGGCTCATTTCTTATTAAGCTCGGGAACAAATATTTCAGAAACAGAACTTTTCGGTTTTTTGTAAGCATCATGGGTAATCTAGTAAAATTTATCCGGAACCTGAAACAGGTTAAGAATTCCGTTAGTTTTGGGAAAAACAGCTACATTTTTTTAAAATCTTTTGCAGTGGAGAATAAATGAACTATTTCTATTTTGTTTTTAATTATTCAGAACAAAAATCAAACACATATCACATCACAATGTTTAGACAGTTAACATATCTGGGTTGCCCAGGTTCTTTTGCCAGCCTGGTTGGTGTTAAATTCTAGCCAATCTTGTGACTAAACAGTCACATTTAAAAATGCAGAAAGATATCTTGCCTTCAATCAACACCAATCAAGATGTAACACAACCTCTTTGGAACTTTGGTCAATATTTTGATTGCATTTCAATACATTTGAATCGCTGTTATTGACAATAGGTTGAACCATTGCAAACTGAAATGAAGTTTTAGTATTTTTGTTTAAAGTTACACGACGTATTTGACTTCAAGACCTTGTTACCCCTAAATGTTGACAGTCCTTTTAATTGATTTAACTGTTTTTAAAATCAAGCTGAGAATCTTAATTATACAGTTTTTTTTAAAAAAGTGTTTATTTTCGTAAGATTGGCTACAACTGTAGTTGCAGTAACTTTAGTGTCTGTATTTAGGGATCAATCAGTAACTGTAAAGTTCTTTCGTTATTTTAACAAGTTGTTCTCGTCTTTATTCTCAGTCAGCTTTCTTTGTGGTTCAAGTTAAGCTCAGCTCCAGCAACAGTTTGACTTGAAATATTGCATTGCTTATGACATGGGATTTAGGAAGGCAAAGATTCATTCATTCATTGGGGGACTAAGGGGTGGGATTTTACGACCTTGTTTGGGCGTGGCTCGTAAAATCCCGCCTGAGACCAACAGAGAATTCCGTTCTGTGAGCCTCTTGGGGCGGATGAGGCAGTAAAATTCCAGCCTGGAAGTCTTGTGCACAGAGGGTATGAGCAGTTATACACACAGATATTTAGGAGGAGGTGGATGGCCAGTACACATAGGGGGTTGGTCAGGTAGGAGGAAGCCCTGTACGAAGGCAAGTCCTACATATTGATTTGATAGATAAATGGAAATTGCACAGTGGTATTGGTGGGTGAGGGAGAGGCAGTCCTGCACATGCAGATTTATTAGGGGTGCGTTCAATTAGAATTGATTATTTTTAATGCATGTGTTAGGCTGTATAAACTTTACTGACTTAAGTTAGCTCCTGATTTCTGACAATTTGATGAAAATTGAAACTTTTGAAGAAAAACCATCAAAAAATTTGGTTGTCATGAAAACTATATTCGTTCTTAACTGTGAAAGAGAATTAAGAAACAAGAACAGTGATGCCGTTGGTGGAAAGTGTGATGCACTTCATGGAAAGCACATGCACAAGACTTTATTATATGAAAAAATATATAGAAAGGGAACTTTCTTTGGCTACTTGTTGAGTCCTGGGTCTTTCTTTGCAGCTACCAGGGGCTGTTTGTTAGATATCGATGTAAAACACAGTCCATTCTAGTGATCTAATGGTTTACACGCTGAAAATGAGCAATGACCTCATTTCTGCAAGCAATGTCTACAGTCTTTTGCTTCCAAGAAATGTCCGAGTAATGACTGAAATCCCACTGGAAGAATGAAGTTCTTAATATTTCCACATGTGGGATAGAGTTTAAGAAGTGTATCCTGCCTTACAGTAATGAGGGGCAGGAACTATGCTGACGGGTTAAAGACTGGTCTTAGACCCTCCAGGAACATGCTAGATTCTTCTGAATGGGTACATTTGTGGCTTCCTTTAAGGCAGACTGCTAGGTAACAAATCTAAGGGGGGAATTTTACTGGCAGGGTCACCCGAGGTTCATACAATTCCACCTGAGGCCAATGGAGAATGCCATTCTCTGAGTCTCGCCCGCCCCAAAAAAATTTTGGCTGAAGAGTTTAGCTGTAAGCTGTTTTTAATAAAGAAACAGACTGTACTTAATCTTGTCACAATTTGAAAAATCTTTGATGTTTAATTATTAAAGGAACACCTCTACAAGCAATTGTTTTTGCAAACTTTTTATTCTTTAGCTCGGAAAGGTTGGGAGAAAAGATGGGCCAAAAGAAGTTATATGTCATTTTCATGTGTGTCACATAAAAATAGTTTATGTCACTGTTCAATACCTCTTGTGCACAAACAAACTAAAGTTGCCAAACGTTAATCTTAAGAAGACAATGCTTCTTAAAAATCTCTTGCCTTGTGCTGCCAGAAGGGGACACCAAGCTCACGGCAGGTTTAACAGGTCTTACGTTTAACGTAACCCTGCAATACATGTCAAACTGCTGTTGTACTGCTCAGACATGACACCACTATTTAAAATGTTTTCAAAAATTATTAGCGCCATGTAGGGCTAGATTTGTGTCAAAATACTTTACACTTTTTTTGCAATCCTAATAAGGCAGTTTTATAATGAACTTTAAAAAGTTAACTGTTAAAATATATACTTATTTTTAAGCAAAAAGTATTAAATTTGCATTTGTAATCATGTTTCATTCCTGATTTAGTTAAAGGAACTCAACATCATCATTTATAGCATTAGTAATTTAGGATTGGATATTTCTTTCAACAGCCTGTCAGTGCTTTCAAATCTAATTGGACTCGAGTATTAGAGCAAGTAAAATTCTTGTCAGAAAATTAGCCAACATCTCTCAGACAGGGTCTGAATGTGTTGGCGTTTTTCTCATTCTCTACCTTGTCATTTAAAGTTGTCAATACCAGTTGGATTGATTTATATTGTTTGTTTATGTGGTATTTAGTCACATGACATCATGCACTACTTTATTATATGACACCTAATCAACTGATGCTTGCCTGCAGTTTGCAAATATTATCCCTCCAAAACTTAAGAGTTTTGTATCTTTGTGTGTGGGTTCAATCCAGTATATTTCATGCGTGAAGCTCCAAGAATCACAAGTGCAAACTCTAGGTGTGAAATATGAATGTGAGTTGTAAGCTTTCCTCTTGGGTTGCAGCAGGCAACACACAATTCGAAAAGCAAATGGTATATTCACCTTTCTTGATTTGAGTGCCAGAAAAAAAGTAAAAAGAAGTTTTGCTGCAAGTGTATCAGGACTTTGCTGCAAGTGCGTAAGGACTTGGTGAGACTATGCTTAGTGCAGTTTTGTTCTCTTTACCTCAGGAAAGTATACTTGCCTTAGCGGAATGCAATGTGTATTCACTGGATTGATTTCTGGGATGTGGGGGATTGTGCTTTTAAGAGAAATTGAGTAGAATGGGTCTAGAGTTTACAAGAATGAGAAAAGTAGAAATATTTAGGGCTGAATTATCGCCCACACCCCCCTTATCTAGTCAAAATGTCAGTCCCAAACTGATCTACATTAAATTATGCATTATGCCACATGCCACAATGCACTCTGCATGGCCTTAAGAAGATGAGAGTGGGAGTTCCTCCTCTTAGCAGAAGGGATTCTCACCTCGAGGTCAATTGTTCTGAAAACCCTTCTGATTCACTGATGTCCTTTAGAGAAGGAAATCTGCCATTGTTAAACAGTTTGGCCTAGAAATGTCTCCAGAACCACTAAAATGTGGTTGATTCTTAACCATGAAATTCCCTAGCAAGCCACTAAAGTCAGGGGAAATTACGGGTGGACAACAAATGCTGGCTTTGCGAGTGACACCCACATTTCATGAGAGAATAAAATGATATCTTAAATCTGTGCTCTGTATTGACTGAACCTCCCACCAATGGAAACAGTTTCTCCATATTTCCCCAAAAACCTTTCAAATGTTAATACTGTTATTGAATCTCTACGGAGAAAAATTACAGCTTCTCTAGTCTTCCCATAAAACTGAAATCAATGACCCCAGGTACTGTTCTAGCACATCTCGTCTGCATTGTTTCCAATGCGTGGTGCCCAAAATTGGGTGCAGTACTCCAGCTGAGGCCTAACCAGCAATTGATGAAGATTTAGGACTTTTTGCCAAGTTAAATCACAATCTCATGGCACAAAATTGTGGGTCACTACAATAATATCAGAAATCACTTGCGTCACTATTTATTTCTCAAAGCTATGCTCACATCTTGCAAGATGTTCAAGTTTTCAGGACATTAGCCATAACAATCTAAGACATGTGACTGGGACTGAGCTGCTGCATCATGTCGCTTTACCTTCCTCTCAACTCTCAAAGCACAACAACAACATAAAACAGTGCAGCACAGGAACAAGCCCTGACGATCACGTTGTCCTATCTAGACCAACCGCCTGTATCCCTCTATTCCCCACCTTTCATGTGCCTATCCAGTCTTAAACGTAGCTAACATGTCTGCCTGAACCACCTCACTTGGCAGTGCATTCCAGGCTCCCACCACCCTCTGTGTAAAAAAAAAGTCCCCTGCGTATCTCCACTGAACCTTCCCCCATTCCCCTGAACTTGTGCCCCCTTTAAATAGTCATTTCTGCCTGAGGAAAAAGCTTCCATCTGTTCACCCTATCTATAACCCTCATAATTTTATTAACTTCTATGAGGTCGCCCCTTAGTCTCTGCCTTTCCAGGGAGAACAATCTCAGTTTATTCAATCTCTCCTCATAGCCTCCACGTCCTGGTATGAACACACATCAAATTCAGTTTCTGTTCTCAGATTCGTGATGTTCAATGTGTTAGCCACTGGCTACGTGTGACTAATCGGAAATCCAGATGTAGCTAATTGCAATTTTGATTACTATATAAATATAGACATAGTTGTTGATCAGGTGAGCTCAATAGCCATAACCACATGGTGCATACACGTTGGGGGTGATTCTCCCTTTCTGCTGCACTGTTTTTGTAGTACGGCAGGCTGGGAGACTCGAGCTGAGGCCGTTTTGCGTGCTTCCCACTGGGCACCACAGCCTCTGCAAGTCATCAAGCATTGGATTTCTGGCGCTGTCAACTCTGTGCCAGAAATCAGTGCGAAACTGTACAAATTATGCAAATGACATTTTCAGTAGATATTAAATATCATTAGTGGGCCTGGGACTGAAGTCTCTGGGCCCGCTAGCGACTCCCCCACCTTGCCAGGAATGGTTCACCCCAGTGGGGTTTAGAAAAGCTCCCCACTTGGGGGGAGCTGGAGGCCCCACCCTGCTGAAGTGAAGGGGGAGCCATTGATGGGTCAGACATCTGGGGGTATACCCCCTGGGCATTGCCCCCGGCACTGCCCAAGGAGCAAAATGACGATGCCCTGCGGGCCCAGACATATGGCAGTGCCAAGGGGCGGGGTCTAAAGAGGGAACCTGACGGGGGTGGGACCTCTGAGGGCGTGATTGGTAGGGGGTGTATGGGTTCCTGCTGCCACTCTGCATTTGGGTTGAGTGACAAAAGGAGGGAGGCCAATGATTGGGGCTAGTCATTGGGGTTGGGGGGCTTGGATAGCCTGTTGGGGGGGGGGGAACGTTGGGACTGCCAATGGGGAGTACAGGGGATGAAATTGGGGTTGAGGAGGGATCAGGAGATTGGGGCTGCTGGGGGGTGGCGGGGGGGAAGCGGTGAGATTGAAGGGTTCGGGGTTTCGAAGCTGACTGGACACGTTTGAAGGGCCAGTGTTTGGGCTGTGTGGGGCGGGGTGGCAGTCAATGAGGCAACAATGCAGGGGGTGCAGGGCTGGTTAGCTGTGCACGTGCCGATCTCTGCAATGACAGATCAGAATATGTGCCGTGGCCCACTCAATGCTGTGCTACTGGCCTCTCCAGTGGGAATGGACCCCACCCACTGATTTTTGGACTGACTTACACTCGTGCACTTTACAGTGCACAGTGTGGAAGATCCATTTTGAAACTCCCGTTGAAAAAAACCAGCGGGATTTACTTCAGTTTTTGCAATCACTTTGACACATTTTTTTGGGAGAATCGCCCCCTTTAACTTTCTGTGCATGTGTTTAAATGGCAAGATGAAAAGCATAGTGTATATTCTTTGATCATTTCAACTGCTTTATTTCCATGGTTACTGAATAATGATAATGTGCATCTGTAGTACATTTACCTCCACTGTGAATGTATCTGTAACTTGTTCCACTAAATTACTAAATGTGGAATATAGTCACATCTGCAGCTAGTCAGCACTTTCTATTGATTTAGAGTACATATGCTAAACATTTTCATCTCATTGTTTCATCTGGGAGGAACTCTTGTATTCTTCCAGTAGATTCACCTTCCATTATAGAATTCAATAGCACAGAAGGGAGCATTCAGCCCACAGTCTCTGTGCCACTCAAAAATAAATAAATGCGCTTGACCTAGTCGCCATCACAGAGATATAGGGCAGGATTTTCTGGCCCCTCCCGCTGGTGGGGTCTCCCAGTCCTGCCAAAGTCAACAGTGACTTAAATGGATTGCCACGTCCAGTATGGGAAAGTCCACCATATTGGGACCAGAGAGCCTCGGCAATGACTGCAAGACAACAAAGGCTGGGATAATTTTGTAAGCATAGGCAGCTTAAAAAAGGTGGCAGGGTATTTCAGTTAATTAAGAATTGCATTAGAGAGAGGGAGAGATGACGTCCTTATGAAAGATCAAGATGTAGAATCAGTTTAGTTAGATAAATAATAAGGCACCTGAAAGGTGACACGGTGGCACAGTGGTTAGCACTGCTGCCTCACAGCGCCAGGGTCCCAGGTTCAATTCCAGCCTTGGGTCACTGTGTGTGTGGAGTTTGCGCATTCTCCCTGTGTCTGCTTGGGGTGCTCCAGTTTCCTCCCACAGACCAAAGATGTGTGGGTAAGGTTGATTGGCCATGCAACATTGACCCTAGTGTCAAGGGAATTAGCAGAATACTGTGTGTGGGAATAAAACCTGGGTGGGATTGTAGTCGGTACAGACTCGATGGGCCAAATGGCCTGCTTCTGTACTGTCGGGAAGAGTACCAATACTATATGGTATACAGGAAGAAATAAAGGGGTCATGTGAGAAAGCATGACAATAGTCATAGGTGATATAATCTACATATAGATTGACAAATCAGATTGGTGAAGGTAGCCTCACAGATTAGTACATAGCATGCTTCTTGGAGCAGAACATTCTTGAGCCAACCAGAGATCTTACTGGCTGTTCAGGTCCTGCTGCCACTGCAGCGAGGATGGAGAATTTGGCACTCAGCCAAATCTCCATTTACTGTAGTGGGAGTGGAGAATTCCATCAGTGTGAACAGCTGGAAAATTCTGTCCCAAGTTATTCTACACTTGGTAATGTATAATGCAACAGGATAAATTCATGACCTCATTGTCAAGGTGCTTGTAGGTGGCATTGATCATAACTTGATTAATTTTGCATTTAATTAAAGGGAGAGAGGAATCAATCTCAGGCTGGTGTTTTAAATGTCAGGGTACGAAGACAGCTGGCTTACTAAGGGGGAAAGTAGGTTAAGGAGAGATGCAGTAGTAGATATTTGCGGAGATATTTCATAATTCAACAAAGATGCATTGCAGTAAGAAAGTAAAACTCTGGGGAAAGGATGCATGACAAGTGACGAATTTAGGAAGTTTAAGGTAGACTGAAATTGAAAGAAAATTGTACAAATAGAGTAATGGAGTCGTAGAGGTTTGCAGCATGGAAACAGGCCCTTCAGCCCAACTTGACCATGCCACCCAGTTTTTACCATTAAACTAGTCCCAATTGCCCGCATTTGGCACATCTCCTTCTATACCCATCTTACCCATGTAACTGCCTCAATGCTTTTTAAAAGACAAAATTGTAGCAGCCTCTGGCAGCTTGTTCCAGCTTGTACCTCTGGCAGCTTGTTCCAGACACTCACCGCCCTCTGCGTGAAGAAATTGCCTCTCTGGACCCTTTTGTATCTCTCCCCTCTCATCTTAAATCTCTGCCCTCTAGTTTTAAACTCCCCTACCTTTGGGAAAAGATGTTGACGATCTAGCTGATCTATGTCCCTTTGTAAAGATTAATAACAAATCAGAAGGCTGGACAGATAAGGAGGAAGAAATCTGAATATGAGAGAAAGTTAGCTAGAAAATATAAAGATATTACAAGTTTCTACAGTTTTTTTTAAAGACTAACAAAAGTGACTGTCCTCTGGTGAATGAGTTTGGAAATTAATCATAGGAAGTAAAGAAATGGCAGGTGCATTGAACATATCTCTGATAATTTGGCCTGAATTTTCATGCAGAGAGATTCTCCAAATGAGGAAAAATGGAGCAAAGGCCCAAATCCAGAAGCCCTGTTCCCAAACTCATTTTCCATTCTTGCAGGGTAATAAATCATGTGCCAATAGTTGATGGAAGCAGTTGGCCATGTAAATCAACAGCTGCCTCTCTTTGTGTGATTTTGGTGAGGTAGGTGTGTGAAACCTGAGATAACCTGGTAAGAGGAAAGCTGAATCTTGTGGATTTATTTGGACAGCCAAAGTGCCCTCTGGTGAGGCATTTTTGCATATTTTCCTGGGATACTTTTGGGAGAGATAAGGCACACTTTGAGAGAAGTAAGATATCCTTAGATGTCGGTCAGGCACCTTTTGGGATTATTAAATGTAGATATGAATGTGTCTAACTAGTGCATAAACTTAATGGAACGGTCAAGCTGTCAACTGTCAAAACTTAGATCTGTCAAAGTTGTCAAAGGGATTTAATTCTGAGAACTTTAAATTTAAAAAAATGTTCTGAGTTTAAAAAAATGAACCTGCTATTTCAATCTGCCTGTCATTATAAGCTTAGTGTGCACAACTGATTATACACCATATATTATCACAGGAGGGGTGCCAGTAGAGTGAACAGTTTGAGTGGCAGTTCCAAATGGTTATAGAATAGGATTCAAAAACAGAAAATGCTGAAAAATCTCTGCAGATCTGATAGCATCTGTGGAGAGAGAACGGAGGTCCTGCTTCAAGTCTGAGGACTCTTCATTAGAGCTATGCAGCTAGGCTATTTCAAAGGGCATTTAACAGCTGATCATATTGTTGTGGTTCTGGAATCACATGGAGACCAGATTTCCTTTCCTTAAGGAAACTGATTAATCTGATGGGTTCTTACAATAATTGGCTTTGGTTTCATGGCACCTTTGCTGAGTCTTATTTCAATTCTAGATTTATTTCAATTGAATTTAAATTTCACCAGCTGCCATGTGTGGAAAAACGATTGTTATACTGTACCAATCCTTGAGAGTTTGTTGCATTATTTGTAAAAATGCAGAAAAATCTTCAATTAAAAGTATTTATTTTTAATGACACCTATGTCAGCTCCTATTCATAGACTATAGCTCAGCCTTCAACACCATTACTCCTACGAGACTCATCTCCAAACTTTATGGCTTGAGGGTCAGTTCTTCCCTCTGCAACTGGATCCTAGACTTCCTAACCCACAGAACGCAGTCAGTGAGGATAGGCAACAACACCTCTTCCAGATCATCCTCAACACCGGTTCTCCGCAACGCTCTGTCCTCAGCCCCTTACTACACTTCATATGCATCTTTTTGGATTGTATGGCCAAATTCCCCTTCAACTCGATTGTCAAGTTTGTTGATGACACCACCATTGTGGGTCAGATCTCAAACAGTGACAAAACACAGTACAAGAAAGAGATAGAGGGCCCGATTTTACCATCAAGTTGTGCCCGTTTTTGGGTGTGAAAACTTGGTGATGTCAGTTGTAAGAAAGTAGCGCATGCCCACTTCCACACCCATTCCCCCTTTACCAATGGCCGAAAGTAGCCTTTGTCTGTACTGCGCCCGAAATGGGAGCGATGTCAATTTAGATGCATTTGCATGCATTTAAATTGGCTTAATGGGCTATGTGCACAAACTATTGGCGTCTCCCCCTTTACCATGGCATTCACTTGTCCAGATTCAGCGCAAAACAGACATGGTCCGCAAAGGTCTGTTTTGGGCACTCCAGTTTCTGAGGAGGCAAGTTCAGAGCTTTTGGAGGCTCTCTGACTCAAATCGGTGGTGGGCTTGAGGGGGAGGTGAGTTAGATGGCTCTCTGGTAAGAAGTGGGGTGGAGGGCAGGGGGTGTCCGCTGCCACTCTATGTGCGATCGGTTGGGGGTGGGGTCTGCTGCCAATTAGTGTGCGGTTAGTTGGGGGTAACGGGGGGAGGTTTGCTGCCACTCTGCATGCAACTGGGGGGGGGTGGGGGAAGGAAGTGGGGGAGGGTCTGCTGCCATTCTGCATGCGATCAGGGGAGGGAAGGGGGATCTGCTGCCAGTCTGCATGCAATTAGTGGGGGTAAGAGGGCTCTGCTGCCAATCTGCATGTGATTGGGGGAGGGGTAGGGAATCCGCTGCTACTCTGCATGCGATTGATAGGGTGGCAGGGAGCTGCGATCGGTCTGGGTAGTGCAGGGGTGGGTGGGAAGATAAAGGGGTCAGTTATGTTGTGGGGGTGGGACAATATCTGTGGGGGCCAGGGGGAGGCATTTTCCAGCAGAGAGCGATGTGACATGGGAGCATTTTTCATTTTTTTTACTGTAGAGTTGCAGCATTTCGGGCGTGAAAATTCTGCAGCACAATCCAGCATCGTTGAATTTTTTTTCAGGCAGAGTGCGGATGGGGATGCCTGAGAACAAGTCTAAAGGTTGGATCTGAAACACTCCCAGATTTAAGTCCCCCAGCATTTTGAATCAAAATGGTAAAATCAGGCCCAGTGAATCTGGTGGACTGGTGCAGCGACAATAATCTCTCCCTCAATGTCAACAAAACAAAGGAGCTAGTCATCGACTTCAGGAAGTGTAGTGGAGGACATGCCCCTGTCTACATCGAAGTAGAAATGGTCAACAGCTTCCAAGTTTTTAGATGTCCAGATCACCAACAACCTGTCCTGGTCCATCCATGTGCAGGCTATTATTAAGAAAGTCCACTAATGCCTCTACTTTCTCAGGAGACTGAGAAAATTTGGCATGTCCGCTACGACTCTCACCAACTTTTACAGATGCATCATAGAAAGCATTCTTTCTGGTTGTATCACAGCTTGGTATGGCTCCTGCTCTGTACAAGACCGCAAGAAATTACAAAGGGTCATAAATGAAGTCCAGTTCATTACTCAAACCAGCCTCTCATCCATTGACTCTGTATACACTTCCTGCTGCCTCACAAAGGCTGCCAGCGTAATCAAGAACTCCAGGCACCCTGGACATTCTCTCTTCCACTTTCTTCCATCAGGAAAAAGATACAAAAGTGAGGTCATGTACCAACCAACTCAAGAACAACTTCTTTCCTGCTGCCATCAGACTTTTGAATGGACCTACCATGGGTCTATCTCTACAACCTAGCTACGGCTGTAACTGTACATTCTACACCCTCTCCTTTCCTTCTCTGTGTACAGTATGCTTGTCTGTATAGCGTGCAAGAAACAATACTTTTCACTGTATACTAATACATGTGACAATAATAAATCAAATCAAATTTTTAAAAAGGAAGAATTTAATTGCATTAAATTCAGTGCAGAGAATGTTCACTCAACTGGTTCCTGGGATGGATGGATGATTTTATGAGGAATGGTTGACTCAGTCGGGTCTGTGCCCATTGAAATTTAGAAAAATGAAATGTGATTCTATTGAAACATTTAAGATCCTAAGGGACTTGACAGTGTTGATGCTGAAAGAACTATAGACACAGTTTAAAAGTAACAGGTCTGCCATTTAAGATGACAATGAAGTGAATTCTTTGTGGAATGAACTTAGCCAGAGAGAAATTCATATGTTCGTCTGTTCATGTGCTACCCTTGGACATTCCTGCTGGACATTTCCAGAAAACTGAGAAGGTTGGCAACCTCCTTGTGACCCTCACTTTTTTTTCACACTGACCCTTCCTCATCTCTTCCTATTGGTCTTTCCACTCAGCTCCTAATACCATGTGGATTGGCACTGCACTCACCCTGACTCCAGCTGTTCACTGTCTCCATCACCTCTTCCACATCTGAGGTGGCAAACAGCACAAACTGGCTGCTAGTCAATTCAAATCACGTCATACTGATCGCCCTCTCCCAAGCTTCTCATTTTACATTACGTTCTCCAAGCACCAGGGTTAACCCAGAATACCTTTCAGCACAGCCATGTGGTAACCTATGATGTTACTTAATTACTTATTAGTTTAGTCACCTGTTTAAATTCAGATTTATATAAGCAGCCACTGGAGCACTTAACAAATGTTCCAGCTACTTCATTACTTTAAAGAAAAAATCAAGTTACAGCTTTATAAATCTTTGCAATGGATGCTTCTCTTGTTCTCTATCTTATGGCTTAGGTGCAATTAGATATCATGCATTGCAAAGTGCAGGACAGAATGGTCGACCGATCATTCTCCAGTTTACCAAGGTGTAAACTCTTTACTTGCCTACTGAGTGGTTAGTTTACAAATTATATAAGAAGCTCATTAGTTTTTAGTGCCTCAGTTTAATTCATGTTAATTAATTGTGTTAAAAAATTATACATCAATAAGAATTTTTTAAAAGATTGTTTATGGTTATAAAAGCAATTAAAGAAGGGGATAACTTCACCCAAATCAGCAGATGTTTAAAAGTGTTTAAAACAAATTGCCTAATCACTTACTGATTTCAAAATTAATTTATTAAAACTCAGCAAATTGCTGAACTAATTCTGAAAATTACAACGTACCTGGATATCCATTGTAAGGAATGCCTGCACACATTGAAGAATCACAGTAACCAGGAGGGCCAGCTGGACCTCGAGACCCATAACGTCCTGGACGACCAGGTTGTCCAAGAGGTCCCATTGGACCTGGAGGACCTGTTGGGCCAGTTCTCGATTGTCCGGGTGGGCCTATGAAACAAGCACAGTGATTACGACAGATCTAGCATAGACTAATTATTTATTTCTTTACACTAACATCCTGAAGGCACTGGGATACAATTCTGGTTGTGCTTGCAGCCCTTTGGTATTCTCTGTCCCCGCTAAACTCACGTCCCCAGAGTGGCCATTTTTTGGATACCAGCCTGTACAAGGGGCTGAATTCCCATTTTTGTTGAGATCTTGATATGGGACCATTTCCAGTTTCCAACCTGAAGCCTGATGCAATTTTCAAAAAGGTCAGTTAGTGGCTGGGTAGTATGTGTGCAATGCAATAAGGATGGGTTGAGGTGGTGGGGAGGGGGCTGTCAAAGTTGCAAGGCCAATAAGAAGCCCTCTTGCACTGAAAGATCAGCAAACCAAACTTAAAAAGTGGATGCTGTTGCTGTAGGAATGAGAATGAGTTTGTAAGAGGGAGGGACATGGTCAGACAATGGCCTGGCACTCCCCCTTGGCAAAGTTTGGCACTGCCAGGTTGGCACCATACCACCCTGGCAGTGTCAACCTGTGCCACAGGGTGGGCTCCAGCGAGAGTCTGATGGAGGAGGTGTGGCTGCAATTCACATTCATTATGTAACGGGGGCCATGAGCAGATGGAGGAGCGGGGGGGGACCGGCAATGGCCACTGGGAGAGGGAGGTGGGTGCCAGCTGTGTCTGTGTAGGGGGTGACAATGAATCAGTGGAGGGAGGGAGGGATGGGACTGATGATTGATGTGGGTGGGGTTTTATACATGTAATGATCAGGGCACCCTTTAAAGATGGTACCCTGGTTTCTGTCCAACCAGACTTTGCTGTTGTGTTGAGGCCCTATCCATCTAAATGACGCTACAAAATATGTCCCCTTGATTATTTTAGGCGGAGTTGTCATAAGATCTGGACAATCAGCGTATTTCACTGGGGAGAACCATTTCTTACCATAAGCAACGTTGCCATTTTTTGGTAAGACTCTGCTCCCACCCACCCCCGTATCCTGGAGGGGAATTACAGTTGAGATAGTTTGTTAAAATATGAAAATGCAGCAAAAAAAACAGTGCCATGGCCTCTACTTCCAGCAAATACTTTATTAGGCTGGATTGAAGCTGGAAATGAATAGTCAGCCATTGTGACCTACAAAGAGAGGGCGGCACCGCAGCACAGTGGTCAGCATATTCTCCTCGTGTCTGCGTGGGTTTCCTCCGGGTGTTCCGGTTTCCTCCCACAGTCCAAAGATGTGTGAGTTAGGTGGATTGGCCATGCTAATAAATTGCCCCTTAGTGTCCTGCGATGTGTAGGTTATAGGGATTAGTGGGTAAATATGTCGGGATATGGGGGTAGGGGCCTGGGTGGGATTGTGGTCGGTGCACTGTATGATTTCTATGATTCTATTCCTGTGAAAGGACGAACAGACAGACTTCACTAAATCCTATTCCTCTGCCAATTATGTTTTAAATCAAATTAAAGTTGAAGCTGCAGTTTTTATTGCGGTTGTAATACCTCAAACCCATTAGTTTTCATGGGACCAGTAAGTCCATGAATAATCCTTGGCACACATAGTCTTCCCGAGATGTGCGCTGCCATGCGTATCTTATGCACAAAGATGCAATCATGATAAGTAATGTTTCATTTTCAATCTGAATGATCAGAATGTTTCATTTTCATTTTGGAAGCAGGATGAGCAAGAGAGACCCCATGGGAGTTGGGGACGAGGGAGCGAGGGAAGGGGGTGTTGTTTGGTTTGTGATAGTTTGTTATCACAAACGCAATGAATGTGCACAAAGACACACCTTTTTACCAGGCTTGCTGTTCAGTTTAAATGTGTAACTCTGTAAATGTGTGTATAAATAGAATAGTAAGCATTCATCTACAGATCTAGACTGAATATGTGATTCCTTGCATCCCACTGATTACTTCCCTGTTTGTTGCTGAATAGATAGAGTTTTCAACACTATTATCTTTAGAGGGAAGAATGAATCCGCACCTGTGTATTGTAACAGTAGCAGTTTAAAATTACTTGTGCTTTTATATTAACTTGGAAAAACTCATGTTTAACCTCAAACCTGTCTGGCAGCTGGTCCTCATGCTGTCTAGACTGCTTTCATGTAATTCCAGAACACATATGTTATAAATGAGGCCACAAACCACACCCCCCCACCCTCTGCTTCCCCAACCCCAACTCCCATTGGGTCTCTCTCTCTCTCTCTCATCCTGCTTCCAAAATGAAAATGAAACATTCTGATCATTCACATTGAAAACTATTTACTTCATTTTATTTTACACAACAAATTGATGTCCATTTAATGATCAAATCATTTGTCTGGGGGTAGGAGGCAACTAATTAATACATGACTGCTTTTAAAATTAAGTACTGTGGATGTCTCAGGCAATAAGACTGCGTTAAACAAATGAAAGAAGGTATCACCTTTGCCTCCCTTTGACCCATGAGAGGCTGATGTAACATTTGTGTTGGAATGAATTATATGAAGGGTAACAGAACAACTGGACATCTGCAGCCTCGGGCCCTGCAAACCATGTGCACTGCAGATCATGTATTTCTTAACAAAAAAAAATCATGAATAAGTAAAGTTTTAGAATTCCCAGGACAAGGTATGATTCAGAGCTCCACTAGCTATTGCTCATCAGCAACTGGCATTTTTCTTACCAGAGGAGTGCTTTTGCCAGTGGAGTTTTATGCAGGAAGAAGGTAATAACAAAGTGTCCTCCAGGATTTGCCAATCACAGATTGTTTCCAGAAATTAAAAATTAATTTCCCAGACACTGGTGCAGCAACCGGGGAGAAAGCTGCAAAGTTGTAATGAAAATCACTCAGCACCTTCTGCCAATTTAGTTCTGTCTTGGTCTAACTGTGTTTAATTTTAACATGTCAGAAATTTTGGGATGGAAATTTGGAGTTTTTATATTTCTCTAGGGAAGTGAGAGTTGCCTAGCCAAAACATGGCATGAAGAGGAATGCAAAAATAATTTGTCCAAAGCTCATTCTGAGTTATTGCTGTTGAAGTCATTGTAAAGCAAAATCAGATATGGCATTTAATGGATATTCAATTTGTTACACAATGACTCAAATTTAAAATTACCCCCCAATATGTTGGAACCAGAACTGAGCAGAGGAGAGCATTCTGGTTTGTTTCCTTAACTCAGTTGACACCCCAATAAATTAGGAGGAACAACATTTTGTGCATCATGCGTCTTGCACACTACGATCCAGACAAATGTTTGCCCATTGATAAAGCTACCTACCAGGGGGTCCAGGTAAACCTCGCTGTCCTGGTTTCCCAATACCTGGACTGCCTCGTTCACCTTTCTCTCCAGGGCTTCCTATTAACAAAGAAGATGCACCATTGAGAATGCAACCCTGAAAGATTCAAACAGTTTGTTAACAGTGAAGTAAAAAGTAAACAACAGGGCAATAACCTCTGCTTCCAGCATTGCTTCATCAGGCTGGAAATGAATAGTCAGCCATTAGGGTCTGAAAAGTATTAATAAACAGACTTGGAACACTAAATTCCTATTCTTAATAATATTTTCATTCAAATTAAACCCTGAAGCTGCAGTTCTTCTGAGTCTGAGGTGATTGGAACAACTCAGACCCAATATTTTCATGGGTCAATAGACGTATCACATGCTCAGGAGAGTGCAAATGCCACAGGTAATAACTAGCTTTCACACAAGACTCCTTTTGACTTCCAAAAATACTACTTCCCATCTGTCATAGGTGGATTAGATCAGAATCCACTGAAAGTGATTCCACTGCCCAAGGATATGAATTATGTCACAAATCAATGACAATGGGGGCTTGGAAAAGAGATTTGAACCATTTAGGAAACATTTAGTTGAAGACCCAACACCCAGCCACCAGCTGTTGATTCTTCTTCCATTTTTATCATCCACTTTTGCAACTGAAATAATCTTGAGTGCTAATTGTAAATTGGTGTCTGAGTAGTGGGAGTCAGTCAAGCAGAGCAAATACTGTGCCACAAAGGAAAAGTATAGGACTAAGAAATCTAGAACGTACAACGCAGAAGAAAAGTTTATATTGGATACCACTTATTTTGCCTTAAATGCATTGGGCATAATTAAAAAGATTTCAGCAGATATTACTGTTGTGTGATAGATCGGAGTTGAGGAGGAACTTCTTCACTCAAAGGGTGGTGAATCTCTGGAATTCTCTGCCTGTTGAAGTGGTGGAGGCTACCTCACTAAATATATTTAAGTCATGGGTAGATAGGTTTTTGATAGACAGGGGAATTAAGGGTTATGGGGAGAAAGCGGGAAAGTGGAACTGATCCATTTCAGATCAGCCATGATCTTATCGAATGGTGGAGCAGGCTCGAAGGGCTAGATGGCCTACTCCTGCTCCTATTTCTTACGTTCTTATGTGATCAATATTGAGGGGGAAAACTGAAAACTGCAGGAAGATATCACTGAAATGGACACATGGGCTAAAATATGACAAATAGAATTCAATCCAGAAAAATGTTGGGGGGAATTCACTGGCCTCCCAGCCGTATGTTTCTCGGTGATGGGAGGTGGTGTGCCATTCACTGGCAGTGGGATTCTCTGGTCTTGCCATTGTCCAAGAGATTGCCCATTGATGTCACTCGATGCCACCGCAAAACCCGCGGGAGGAAGTGAATAGCTGGAGAATTCCACCCCCCACCCCCGTGAAGTATTACATTTGGGGAGGGTAAACAAGGTAAGGGAATAAATACACAATATATTGTAAATGAGAAGGAACAGAGGGACCTTGGAACAGATGTCTTCAAGTACCTGAAGAAAGCAGAGCCTAGATGAAGGTGGCTAATAAGGCAAATGTATTCTTTCCTGTATTAACTGAAACATTCATCGTAAAAGGAAGTTGTACTGGAACTGCATACAGTAAGTAAGAGCTTTCACAAAGGGTCTTCTGGACTCGAAATGTCAGCTCTTTTCTCTCCTTACAGATGCTGCCAGACCTGCTGAGATTTTCCAGTGTTTTCTCTTTTTGTTTCAGAATCCAACAACCGCAGTAGTTTGCTTGTATACACTAAGTCCTTGTTTCACATGTCCCCTTTTAAATTTTTAAAGTGCTTTATTTTTTATGCCTGGGTTTTATTTAAAATGCAGTATTCTTGACGTCATCATGTGTAAACGGGCCAGTAATTCTGTGTGGAGTCTGGCCTGCAATCAGCACCATTTTGGTGTTTTAAAGAGATCTCTGCTAGGACGAGCCTGCAGGCAAGGCAGCAATTTTAAATTCCCTCACAGTACAGTACTTCAGACTATGGTACAACGTTTCAATTTTTATAACTGATTTTTCTGGGAAAAGAAGTAGTCAGGAATCTAAACTGGCTTTAACATTGACTCCTATTTGTAACCATGCTTTACGTAAAGGGGGTTTGACTTAAAGTGGCGATTTTCAGGAATGTAACCACTTTAAGTAAAGGCTCCCTGTAAACACTATTTAGGTTGTAGCCAGGTTACTCCATCCATCTAGACAGGATATAGAAGAGATTTATGACATTGTTGCCAGGAGTAGGGAATTTAAGCAATGAGGAAAATTTGGGTAGGGTTGGTTTATTTTCCTTGGAGCAAAGAAGCTGAGGGAGATTTAAGTTAGGTGAATAACATTCTAAAGGAGCCTAGTCAGAGTGGATAGGAAGAATCTATTTTCCTTTGCAGAGAGGCCAAGAAGTGAGTATAGATTTAAAGTAACTGACAGAAGTGTTAGCTGGGGAGTTGAACAGACATCTTTTTACAGATAGACAGATTATTGCTCCATCAGGGGATCGAGAGATATGGAGGGAGTTGAAGTCTAAAATTAAATTGAGTGATGGAGCAGGCTTAATAAGCTGTATGGTTTCTTCCTTATATAGAGGGTAACGAGGATCAAGGAATACTGCCTTGGAAGAGTAGAGAGGCAAAGTTCTCATTGCATTTAAAAAGTACTTGGATATATACGTAAAGTGCTGTAACCTACAGGGCTGTGGGGCAAGAGTAGGATGTTAGGCTGAATAACTGACATACATGAAGGACTAAATGGCTTTGTTCTGTGGTATAAATTTCAGTGATTCAGTAAAGTTTTAAGTCTGGTTAGGGCACTTGAAAAGTGTAGATTGCACGTTTCATACCTCTTTCACCTGGTCTGCCTTGAACACCGGGTGCACCTGGGAATCCTGGTGGACCTGGAGGCCCTGTTTCTCCTACTTGTCCATTACTGCCTGGTGTTCCAGGGGGCCCTGGTGGTCCTGGAACTGCTCGGTTGGTGTATCCGTTGGGGATCTGGTTTATCAATGAATTCACTCTTCTCATATGATCTGCAAAATTAAAAGGCAAAACTTAACAATATCTCAAGCCAACAACTGATTTCTTTATGCAGTGCTATAATTCGGATTCTGCTTTCTGCCACGGCTGATATTTCTGACCATTTCCAAGTAGAATATCTGATATGGCACATGGAAGGTATAGTTATCAATACAACAGCATCAAACAATGTGTTTATTCTAAATTGCTGTTTTAAACAATAAACATTCACCATTGATTGACTGTACAGATATAAAACAATATATCTTTGATTGGTTTGAACATGAGGTAGTCATTGTGAGGTGACGTGGTTCAGCTGCTGCACTTTGACCTGGACAGGATCTAAGCTTGTATGCAACATGCTATGAGCTTTGTGAGGTTGGCAACCCTTAGCCCACATGGGGTCAATCTCAGGAAAAAGCTGGTAATTAATGCATACCTGCTCCAAAATGTGAACTTTACCCAATCATCCTGTTAAAAATGGACATAAATCCAGTGTTTGAAAACTGAAGTCTTTGAATAGACAGATTATGAATGTCTTTTGTCCAGCCATACATGAGTCATTCAGAAACGTAAGTATGTTATATGTATACTTATACAATTCATATCATTTATAAATATACATATATATAAAATGTGTATGTGTGTGTATAAATAAACACATTTCTGTTCTTTTATTATTTAACTTCCAGTAAACTCTTCTTGCACCCAGTTCACTAATCCTGATCTGCTGCAGGTTTCCATGCAGAAAGGAAGAAAGACTTGCATTTCTGTAGTGCCTTTCACAATCTCTGTATGACCCAAAGTACCACAGCCAATGAGGGTCTTTTGGAAGGTAGTCTCAGTTTTAATAAAGAAAGCCCAGCAGCCAATTAGCACACAGCTAGATCTCACAAAGTAGAAAGGGAAGAAAAGCTTTAAGCAGCTTGCTATTGACGATGCCTGTGTGCTCCCAATCATTGCTGGAAGGCCCAATTGTTATAGGTTCTCATTTCCTGCTTCTGACTCTAAGGACCCACAAAACATTTTAAATACTGCTAGAAGCATAGGGTTTGACTGCTGTTTGGTTTGTTGGCAGCAGAACATCAGTATAGATATATACCTTTTGAGTTTGATCCTCCCTATTTGCCTATCATGACAGGAGTTTACAGTCTATATATCTTTCATTTTTATACATTTGTACAGCCTTTCTCTCTCTCCAGACAACTATTAATCAAATGAGATACTGGGGGGATTCTCTGGGTGCGCTAGTCTGGGGCTATGCCCAGAGAATCAGGAGTTGGCAGAAAAGCAACAGCGCCAAACCTGCTGTAACCCTCCCAAGCTGTGCTACTGGCGCCAATTGGGTTCTGGGCCAGAACAGGCAGGAAGCCTATTAATATTCAAAAGGCCTCTGTAGCATCTCATTAGCAAGCTAGGAGGCCGATTCAATGACTGCGCACCATATTCTCACCCCTCCAGCTGGAAGTCACACGTGCGTTAATTGGTACAGGTTCTGAAACGTGGGGACCCGACAGACTTAGTCCAAAGGGGAGCTAGGAGGCAAGGTGCCACTTCAGAGTTGTACCGGAGTGGACTGGGGGTGGGGGGGCGGTGGTGTGGTGGTGGATGTGTGTGTCTTGCAAAGCGCCTATGGGTATCAGTGTCCGTGATGCTGCTTCTGGTCTGACCATAGGGGCTCTTCTTCCCTATCTCAGGTGGGGCCTGGCTGAATGTCTGCATGTTGTGGGAAGAGGTTAGCTAAATCACAGAAATGCTCAGGCAACTGATCTGTTATGATGTAGCTTGGTGTCAGTTGCGTGTCTCACCTGTGATGTCTTCTTCCCCAGTGGAGGTCATGCACCCTGTCCATATATGAGTCTGCATTACTCTCAAAGGTCTCCATGGATACACTGGGCTCACCCATGGTTCAGTCAGTGATCCTGACATGTTGGCAAACATCTATGAACTACTCCTAGTCAATGGGGTCATCGGGTACATTTGGTATCTTGCCCTTTCAAGAGTGATGGTAGCCCATGTACAAACTTGGTCAATGCTTCTCAGTCGCAGCTGCAGATCTGGTGAAGGAGGGGGTCAGCCAAGGAGAGTTACGTGAATGATCACATCAACCAGAACCAACTGAACCAGCGTTCTGTCAGTGGCCCCCTAATGCAACTCTGACCAGTGATCAGAGTTGAGGAGGAACTTCTTCACTCAAAGGGTGGTGAATCTCTGGAATTCTCTGCCTGTTGAAGTGGTGGAGGCTACCTCGCTGAATATATTTAAGTCACGGGTAGATAGGTTTCTGATAGACAGGGGAATTAAAGGTTATGGGGAGAAAGCGGGAAAGTGGAACTGATCCACTTCAGATCAGCCATGATCTTATTGAATGGCGGGGCAGGCTCGACGGGTTAGATGGCCTACTCCTGCTCCTATTTCTTATGTTCTTATGTTCTGTCAGTCAGCCCATGTGACATAGAGGAATTGCTGGTTGAGTCAATCATTCCTGGCTCCATTGAGGATCACACTCCTCTCCCTGAGACCCACAGCTGCTCAAGTTGGCCACACCTACCGGCCAGTAGATAGGCTTTGTAGACCCGCAGGCTCGGAAACCCCCCGCCCCCTCCAACAAAATATGAAACAGCCCATAAATCCTCAGAAGTAGTTTCACTTCTCCAGCACACAGGTTCCTGACGCAAGTCATACAAGAATGCTTCCCCCCATGAGGTACCCTCCATTGCACTCCCAGACAGAGCCCCAGCATTAGGGGGCCACTGCGAAGGCTGCAGTGCCAGCTGATCATCAGGCTGAGGAGGGCGTATGAAGACAGCCCTTATGTAGGCCAAAGCTATACAGGAGGTGCTGGTTATGTCAATGAGCTTCAGACAACATGTGCCACCGAAAACTGTGCCTTCTTGGGAGATGGTGCAGCAGCTGTGTCAGGTGTACCTGGCACCTACAGGAGGAGGAGGAGATCATTGCTGCCTTGAACTCTTAGGCCTCTAGACCATTCCAGGGCTCAACTGGGGACCTCAGCGACATTTCTCAAACCTTCTTATACAGGTGAAGTGATGAACGTCCTGTGTGCCTCAGCAGCTGATAACCTTTTACCTGGACCAAGCCCAACGGGATGTCTGGACTGAAGGATTCTCTGCTATTGACAGGATGCCAAATCCCGGAAAGAGGGTAGTCCTCCTCTCCTCCAGTCTCAAACATCCACTCCAGCTTCAATGCTCAAAAATCTGGGTGCCAAGCTTTTTCCCAGCCATATTGTTGCCTGAAGTGAAAGTGCTGCTGAAGGGACAGCTGAAATACTGCTCCCACTTGTAGAGGGCTAACAGCTGAATTCGGACTGCAGCAAATCTGGTGGAAAATCTGTATAACCCATCGCGGAGAAATGGCCCATTAAGATAACCTGAATTGCGAGTGCAGACGAGTGGTAACACCAGTGTGATGCACTCTGGCTTACTTGCCAGCGTGAGCACTTAGTCCCAATTTGCGGCCATCAACGTTCTCACAAAGTTAGCAATTGACCTCTCAGCAGGTCGTTATCAAGAGGAGAGTTTACCAGTGATTCAACTTGCAGAGAAAGTCTTTGTCTGTTAGCAAGAGTGAAATAACTAGATTGAAAGGTGACAAGAAATACCCAGATATGTGTCAAAATCTCCAACTGGTGTGTCAGGTGGACTGATGGCAAACCTCAATGTATGGCAGAAGATGGAAAATTTGAATGCAGCCAGCTAAATGATGTGTAACACTCCCCAGCCCCACCCCACTCAGATACACAAGACTTTACATGAGGTAGCACCGATTGTTGACTCAAGTGCAGGAAACCGGGAACACCACAAACCACTTCCAGCTCTCTGCCACAAAATCCCTGTGGTTTCTCCTGTCAACTTTCAGTTGTACTCACTGTTCATCAGCTGCTCACAGACTTGTCTTGAAATTGCTCTCATCATGTTTTGAGGGGCGAAGTCACCCTAGAAACATTAAAAGAGAAACCACATAACACTAATTTAATTAAATGCAGATAAAAGAAATCTGGCATTTAGGAGAGCACAACTTCAGTACGTTCGAAAGAAGTACTTTTGAAGCACAGTCACATCGTTTTGTAGGAATACGGCACCAAGTTTCACACAACAAGTGCCACAAACAGCAATTAGGGCTTGGCTGAAGGATGAATTTTCATCAGGAAACCAGTGAAAATTTACTGGTTCTTCTTCAGTGAGTGCCATAGGATCTTTTACACCTTGCTTAATCCAAACAATGACATGCCTCACAGGGCAGCACCCTCAGTACTGTACTGGAATGTCAGCAAAGATTATGGTCTCAGGTTTCTGAAGTGGGGCTTGAAGTCACAAACGTGTTACTCAGAAGTAAGGGTAAAATCAATAGTGAAGGAAAATCGTCCAAAATCAACTTCAGTCCAATTTATCTCTTGTTCATTATTAATTAAATTTAAATGCCATCAGTTGTCATGGTGGTATTTGAACCCAAGGCTCCCAGAGCATTAGCCTGGGCCTATGGCAATATTAGACCAGTGACATTACCACTACTCCACCATCTCCCCTAACTGGAGGATAAAATCTCTTCGCTCTTGACACTTACCCGGTCACCTTTCTCTCCCTTTGGACCAGTTTGTCCCTATACAAGAAAAATACAAAAGTAAATGATTTGAACTGCATTCTATTTTAAAATGTTATCATTTTGACCGTGACTTGAAAGCACTGAAGAGTTCACAATGGAGGTTTACTCAGTGTCCACTGCTTCCAATGTAGATAGTGTGCAAACTTTATACTACCTGTTAATTTAAATTATTGTACCGTGCAGCCAGAGAAAAGCACATTGTTGAGTGGTTACAATCCTGAGGAGAGATTGTAAAATTGAGAAAAGCTAGCAAGAGTTAAAGCTAATGTTTATTACTTACAGGTATTCCGCACCTACTAAAGGAAAAGTGCATTCTGGCTGAAGCAAGTGTTGGAAGTCATTTTAAAATGATTTGATGTAGAGAACATTTAATAAACACACAACAAAGCAGAGAATGGCATTCAAGATTTTTCTGAAGCTGCACTGAAGGCCTTAGCGGAGGAAGTGGAGATTTATCTACCTGGGATAAACAAACTTAATGCAGGCAGTGAGCCTAAACAGCCATTCGATATCACAAGTTTGGACCTTTGGATCTGGATGGAGGGCTAAAGGTTCGGTGACCTCATGAGTGGTTGATGTGAATAAAACTTCACATGCCATATCAAAACAACTGCACAAACTAGCTTCATACACTAGATGCAGTGCTTTTGAAAGAAGTTCATGGACCCCACATGAGTGTTTAAGAATGCATCTTCAATTGCTGCATCACACCAACTTCAAAATGAGCCTCATACACTGCTCCATGCACCACATCTGCATAACTCACCAACCAACAATCACCATCAGTCATGCCTGATATCTAACATCCATAGCTCCACTTCAACCTTCCCCTTAATACTGCTGCAGTTCTCACACCCAGATCTCACACATTGTATGCACTGCTTGATATTCAACCATGGCAGCCACATCATCCAAATAGATTGCACTGTACTCACTCATACTTTCCCTCTCTCCTGTAGGACAATATGGCGCGTAACTGAAGGCAGCAACATCTAAATGGAGGACAGGCCTGATTGCATGTCTATTTGGCACTATAGTAGTGGCCATTGTCCATGGTGGAACTGAAACCATCAAAATTGATTGCATCTTCATACATAATCCTCCTTCACACATCCCACTTCACCCTCATCCTGCAATCTGTTCTGATTTACAAGCTGCAGATGGTGTAAGCATGCAGCTCATGTTTCTCCTACTCCCGTCACCACAATTTTACTTCCGTGGCTTTTAGATGCCCAAGGGCTGCAACCTGGCTCAGCAATGGTGGAAATTCAGGAAAGTCACCGATGATGAAAACCAACACTTGTTTGCACACTTGCAGCTGCCACCATCATAGAAGATAGCTTACAGGCAGGTTCTGAACATAGTGGGACACTGGGCACAACTGACCTGCAGCCTGGGAAGGGCATCAAAGTAGCTTAGGTGCGAATTTACTCTAGGATGGGGTCAAACATGAATTTCACTGTAGAGGATTCAACTGAGAACTTTGAAGGAGTGGCCTACAGGAGAAACCTGGAGGGCACAGTGAAATGCCTGGTACATTGCTGGGTCTGCTGGAAAGTCTTGTCAATGTCAAGAAGCATGGAGGACTCTGACACAAATGTGGTGCAGGGATTTGTACAGATTTTGGATCCTATCCTTTCTATTGTGGAAGTCGTGACAAAGGCCATTAGTACAAGTGGGAACCCAAGCATGAGGCAGCATATGAAGGTCAATATCTCACTCTTCATTTCAGGGCAAGCAGAAAACACTGAATATCTGGATACTGCAATGGAAGCGCAAAGTGAAGTTATGCAAGGCCAGGTTGCTGGCATGAAAGCTCAGACTGCCCACGTGTAAGCTTGTTTGCTGCCAGGAGCTGGTGCTGTCCACGATCATGCTTTTTGCCAGCGCTGCTCCAGGCATCCGGCAAGTTAACTGTAATTGCCCACATAGAAGTCAGCAGCCTTCTATCAGCCATACTGCAACCAATGACGTGGATAGGAACAGGAGGACAGGCAAATGCACACAGGAGATATAGATGGTGAAGCAATGCACCAGGGTTGTTTATGTGCAGTGTGACATGGTTTAATTCAGAAATTTCATTTAGATTATTGAATTTATGGGCTGGGTGATTTCAGCGGAGCCAGATTAGCAACCTAAGGACTACCTTGTGCACGCCAGCAATTAGGTTGAATTCCAAAATTGTTTCTGCTGGCACTACACAATTTGGAAAGCCTGACAGGACATCAGTGGGCTCCTGGTTTCATCAGCATTCATGAGATGCAAGTGAATGCAAATTGCATTTGCACCTCCTGCCGGCAGGATTACTGACCCCCAATTAAGCTGCCATTGGGGGAATTGCGATGCGCTTCTAAGCCAGGTTTCTGACATTATGGCTCTTGCCACATTACAGTCTCCACAACCATCTTCCAGCAAACCCGCTACGGGCATGTGGGAGAATTCCGCCCATTCTTTCAGCCTAAAACCATGGGATTGGAATAGCTTTGTGCAGTATTTCAAATATTGGACTGATATTCTCCAATCACTATTTCTACTGAACAAATACTCTAATGAGTTAACCGACTAATTGCAAATATCACATAGAAAAACTTCATCACTGCATGTTCATACATTCGTTATAAGTATTATAGAAGAACTACCACACCAAAATGTTATTCACTTTGCTGCAAGTATTAAACAAAGAAATTACACCTCAATGAGTTTATCAACTCATTACCAGTATTACACAGAAGAACTACGCGCCAACACATTGATCAATTCATAGCAAATGTTACACAGAGGAATTTCATTTCAAAGTGCTAGTCAACTCATGGAAAATATTACACAGAGAAACTTCAAGAATAAGTTAGTCAATTCATTACAAATATCGCACAGGGGAAATTCAGATCAACACACTGACCAACTCTTTAACAATAGGTCCTCAGAAGAATACTTTCCAAGAGTTTACCTTAGCTGAAGGATGTGTGAGGAATTCTTCACTTCATGGAGCTGAAAGGTTGCCAAAGAAACCTCATTGATCTATTAGTGGTCTATATTCCCATATGCAACTTTCTACATTTTTCTATGATAGAACTATATCTGGAAACCAGTCTGAAATCCTGGAACATTACACCATTTTTTCCTATAAGAGTCTACTGCAAACCTTTGTCAATCCAACCAACAAAAATAATTTAACCCACAAAGAACGAGAATTCTAATGTGAAGCAGCTGTTAAATTCAAAAGTCTATTTTATTGCTATTGCTTTTTGCTATTTGCAGTTTAGGTTAATATCATATTTTTACAAGTTCTGGAGGAGCAATAAATGCTGGCATTACAAGTGACACCATATCCTAAAAGTGATTGGGATGGCCAGCCAGCAAAATCCTGAATTAGTGTGCTGTCAACAGATGCTGCCGACAATATCTGCAGCCCCTGACACATTTCCCTCATTGTGTTGGTGGGGAATTAACTTTTCAGGATCTGGCTCAACAAAGTATTGTTGTATTGCCTCCTGAAAGGTATCTGCAATTCACACATAGCACAGAGTTGGCATCAATAGTTATCTGTGGCTTAAAACTTGGCTACCCCTCCAATGCTGATGCAGTTTGCACTACCAGTATGCTTCCCTATGTCAAAGTTTGCTGTGAAATACTGCTAATAAATTGGCTTCAGAGAATTTGATGCAAATTGTACACTTCCATTTCGATCTGCTAACAAAACAGTGAATTAGATCTAAACTATATAGATCGAGACAAAGGATCTGATTTTACTGGCACATCCACAGGCAAGGTTTGCAGAACGGCATTCTCCACTGGCCACGGGCATAATCTTATGAGCTTCGTGTGGGCATGCTGGTAAAATTCCAGCCAAAAACTTTCAGAGTAAACTGAAGACAAAAGGCAATTTTTTTTATTCATCTGTAGGACACGGGCATTGCTGACTGGCCAGCATTTATTACCCATCCCTTGTTGTCCTTGGAGGGCAGTTGAGAGTTAAGCACACTGTCTCTGAAGGCACAGACTAGCTAAGGACCACAGATTTCCTTCCCTAAAAGACAATCGACAATGGTTTCATCAATAGATTCTTAATTCCAGATTTTTTTTATTGAATTCAAATTCCACCATGGAATTTGAACCCAGACCCCCAGAATATTAGCTGAATTTCTGGATTAATAATCTCGTGATAATACTACTAGGCCATCGCTTCCTCTAATTGGCTTCATCAATACATATTAGATCAAGATCTGCCAAAAACAAGGTTAATCTTATGATAATGTTATTTTATGGATCATTACATTAAGATCACATCTGAGTTTAATTTATTGGCAAGTCAGGAAACTTAAAAAAACCCTCTAAAATCTGTTTGAATACACACAGCTTGAAATGGTCAACTGTGAGAACCATAAAGACTTTTGAAATTACCATGTTCAGTATTAGCATCTGAATGTTCAATTAATTGAACTAAAGTTCTCCTTGTTAAAACGCTAGCACTGCCATTAAAATAGTAGGCAGAATAAATTCTTGTAGGTTCTTTAAGTATGTGGCCATTATTGTTGCTCACTGATTTCAAGCCCAAAGTTATCTTCAAATATTATTACATTCATGGAGATCCTAAATTAGTCTTCAGTGGTTAAAAATGGGAAGGAGAAATATCAAGCTATAATTTTTGTATCATTGCACAACAACTGGGGATAACTACATCGAGGACAGCTGTCCTGTAAAGTGACCCATTAGACTGCAGGAACTTTGCGAATTTTTGATCAAGTGTTGAATGCAATTATGCAGAGATTCAGTTCACTGCCATTGATGAGAAGAAAGCTGGAGCACTGATTCTTCCACATAGGAAGCAGTGTGATGTTTGCGAGTTGGTACTCATATCCAAATATGCATCTGGGTCAAAAATGTGGACATGAGGGAAAGCCAAATGCTGTGATAGATTTGACAGGATTTCACTAGTGCAGACAAACAGATCCATGTTCCACCAGTGGGTATCTTTGGATTTTCCACACACCAATCCTCATTCTCCTATCATCAGGGCACAGCTTAGCTTTAACAAATAATTTGGGAATGCCCATGTTCTCATCTGATCGGTATGGTTTGAACCTTGTGCAGTTACAAATGTAAGATGCTATTTTTGATGATAAAAGATTCCAAGACATCAATCAATGGCAAGCATGAATATAGCACATCCAACCCTCATTTTACTCTGAAGCAAGGTATTGAACTGATTAAGTTGATCACTTACCGATGGCCCCATTTCACCTTTTTGTCCTTGACTCCCACGTGCACCAGCAGGGCCAGCTACACCTGCAGCACCCTAAGAAGCAAAAGCAACAGGTTGGAAGCCTATAATACTTTCCTAGAAAAGGCAGACAGTTAAAAAGAAAACTGTCCAAATTAGATCAACCAGCGCAATTATCTAATGAGTCAGAGATGGTGAATATTAAGATTACTTTTAGGAAGGGGAATATGGATCAGAATTGATTTGAAGAAGTATTTCTTGGCAGCATGGATGGGCAAAGAAGGTCTGATTCTTTACTTTGCTCTCCCTCTCCCCCCCCCCCCCTCCAATCATTAGCAGGGCAGCAGTGTAACGCTCCCCATGGCAACACAGGTTGTCAGCATTAGGCCCCTCCTAATGGTTCCCAATCCCATCTGTGGCCTATCATGCACGAATCTCCTCCTGCCCACCCAGCCATGCTCCCAATCACCTGGGGGCTTCAATGGCCCCAAACTGCCCAATGTCATCATCACGTCCAGTCCTCGTTTGTGGGGATCGTAAGTGACTTGAACAGCGAAAGGTTAGGAAGACAGAAACTGTCTGCAAAACAGGACTGGAAAGATGCGAGAGCAGTTTGTACCCGGTGCAAAAGCCTCACACGCTATTTTCCCAGCCTGCTGCGCCAATCGATCAGTTCAACGGAGCAGAAAGATCGCGCCCTGATTCCGCACCTAGCACCAATTTCCGATCATTCCCTGCACCTTTCTACTGCCATAAACTGGATTGTGCCCAGAAGGCCTGTGAGGCAGATTAGCATGAGAGAGACTGGATTTCAATCTCATTAGCGAGGTTGGCATGCGATCATCCCCTTCCTGGTATGCTCCCACCTCTCTAACGGGAGGTCACGCTGACCAAAATTACTTATTGGTCTCCACTAATGGAGACCTGGCGTGATGGTCATGCTGAGCATTTGGAGGGCATTGAAGCCCCTGGGTGGTCAGGGGTAAGTTCATCAGCACTGCCCACCTAACACACTGGCAGTGGCAACCAAACCGGCAGTGCAGCTTAGGCATTGCCAGTGTGCGAGGGCAGTGTCAAGAAGTTGGGCCTGGGTAGGGGCTATAATGGGGTGGGGGGGGTGGTTGAGCATGTCACATGTTATCATGGGGGATCCATCTGGAGGGTGGGGGGGCAATGCCAGCGACTCCAGGAGGAAGTGGGAAAACGTGGCCAGGTGAACAGGGGCTCCTGATGTCTGAGTGGGGAGGATTGGAAACTCACTGTGAGATTGGGGTGTCCTTGCGAAAAGGCGCCCAAGCACTCTGAAGCTGGACTCTGAGGCATGTTTAGGTCCACAAACCACCACCCCCCCATTCATCCCCTGCCCCACGTCCCCCTGCTGCACAACTCCACACTCTCCAAAAAAGTGACTGAGGGCGGGATGAATGTGGTGCAAGGCTGTCCTGTTTCCCCGCCGTTATGACACTTGATCGTTTTTTGGGAGAATTCCGTCATTCATTTCCACAAGGTCTGTCACTGATCACTTCTATCAATATTGTCACATTTAGATGTTTCTGTGTCAGGTAAGTTGATGAAGACATCGTCAATTAGGCTTTTTCCTCATGTTGGTTCTCTTCCCAACTGCAGAAGTCCAGATTTGACAGTCTTCAAGATTATTAGTTACTCCTTTGCAATAATACTGTTTTTGTCCCCATATGTTAGCATATTGCTTTATTGGAAAATGGCACCAACACCAATTCTGGCTCCAATCCAACAATGAGTATTGTCTTGGAATGCCAACAAATTACCAGATTCCTTACATTCCTATGATTCAAGTTACTGTTAAATTTAATTACAGTTTCATTGATATTCCCCTCTCTTTCCTTGCGCCCTGTGAATGGGCTATTCCAACAGTGGTGTCATAGATTGAATCTGAGCCAGGCTTCTTGAATTATCTGTTTAACTTGTGACATCATTCAGTGGACTGGAGCCAGTGTAAAGAGAGGTGTAATGTGATTTCAGCAGCAGAGTACAAGGCAATGTATAACAATGGAAGTTTCCAAACATCTCAAAAGTGCTGAATGATTATCCAGAGAGGAATAGGATGAATGTTGCAAGTTGAAATACACAGAAAGATAACTGGAATAACAGCAAAATATGCACATGATGGAAATCTGAAATACAAATAGAAAATGCTGTATAAACTCAGCAGGTCTGGCGGTGTCTATGGAGAGAGTAACAGAATTAACATTTTGAATCCATGTGACTGTTACAAACTCAAAACATTAATTCCTTCTCTCTTCACAGATATTGCCAGACTTGCTGAATTTTTTTTTTTGTTTTTATATTAGAGGTAACTCAGTAATGTGGATAACACAGTGAGGGAATAATTTCCAACCTCAGCAGTAGAAAATTGGATGTGGACTTGTCCAGTTTCTCTTTCTGCTGAAATCAATGCATGGAAATATAGGTTTCTGGCCCCTCAAACATGCACTGATCGTACATCTACTATGGAGCTATTCACTCTCAGATTTTTTTGTAATTCCATCATCTCCTTTCATTTGTTTACCCCATCCTCTCCAAAGAAAAAAAAGTATTAAAATAATTTCATAAACTTTATTTAGTACTCATCCTCACCCTGAACACTTCCTGCAACTTTGTCCACTGAGGTGAATAAAGCCTTTGATTTAAGTCTTTCATTCATATTTATAACTAATCATCTTTGTGCAAAAACCTATGTTGTGCTGGATGGAAGTTGTAGATTTGCTTTGCTCAAGTCTGGGTGAGGCATCATGAAAAGTTTTGCTGCAGGGAATGATTAAGGCAGAGACAATTGCATCCTTCAGAACAAAGGCATACAAAGATTTAATGCAGATGATGATATAGATCTATTTGAATTACTCTGGCAATCGTTGCCACAAATAGAATGGGCTAAACAGCTTCCTATTGTAAACTTGTAGTTTTATGGATTTAAAAAATAAGTGAGGGAGGATAAAAGTTCATTATGCAGATTTAATGGAATGAACAATCCATGATTTCTATCGTGTGCTGAACTTTATTAATGAGTTTGTGCATTAATGTTTTAAAATAATGCTGTTAGGGTACAGATCATTCGCAATTCACATTATTTAAGGACATTCAATAGCAGTATTTATTTCTGAAGGTATAACTTACAACTGGTCCCCGTGGTCCTGGAGGTCCAATAGGTCCTTGAATACCTGGAAAGCCCTGTATCATGAAATAAATAGTTTTAAAAGAGATCAAAATGAGTTACTGTATATCTGAACATTAGCATGTATTGTCTTTTGTTAGGGACCAGAACAAAAACCCCAAGTTAGAAGTTAGACTAGACCCCAATTATTTTTTATAATGGCATTAGTGTGAGGAGAAGGTGTTTCACTTCCAGGTGTGATTCTACTGACACACTAGGAAGCTTTTGTCAAAACAATTTTTATTTCACAATACAGCTTAAATGTAACAAATTAATTAGCTTAGCTTTTACCAATTGAAATGTTTCAACATGACAGGATACAATTCTTAACTGTTTACATTTCTTTATTAGTTCCAATGTAAGCAATATTCCTCATAGATGTGAACTCATCTTTAATTTCATTTTGCAAACAAGACAGGCTTACATGCTAGTATGTGGGCTGCCAGTCCTGCAGCCCCCAGAACACCTCTGGAGAGATACAGAGAAACACCTGTCTTGTGACAGTTCCGAAACAGCAGTCTCCAGAGGGAGAGAGAGGGAAAGAGGCAGAGAGAGAGAGAAAGACCTCCTGCTTCTTTCAGAACCAAGCAGAAACTAACTGTTTTTCCCTATAAGCTTAGTTCCTCCTATTTGCATATGACTCTGTCTTTTGTCAATCAAGCAAATCAAACTTTTATCGAAAACCCCAGGGAAACAACCAAAAAAAAACCAAAAATGCATTACCTCAGATTAAAACAAACACCCCATTCAATTGCAGCCTTGGGCAATTGATGTGTGGCGTTTGCATTCTCTCCCCATGTCTGCATGGGTTTCCGCCGGGAGCTTCAGTTTCCTCCCATAGTCTAAGGATGTGCAGGTTAGGTTGATTGGCCAACTGATGTAAACCCTCACTACTCCTGCACTCAAATCTTCTTGTGATAAAGATTAATACTCTATGAGCCTTCCTAATATCTTTTTGCACCTGCATGTTAGCCTTCAGAGACTTTTGGGCAAGGACACCAGACCCCTTTGTACATTTACACTTTATAGTTTCTTACCATTTAAGAGATGCTCTGCACATTTGTTCCTTCTACCTAAGTGGATTACTTCACATTTCTCCACATTATATTTCATCTGCCATATTCTTTCCTACTCAGTTAATTTGTCCAAATCCTCCTCCAGCTGCTTTTCATCTACCTCACAACACATATCCCTACCTAGCTTTGCATCATCCACAAACTTGGAAATATCACATTTGGTCATTGACATATATTGTGAACAGCTGGGGGCCCAAGTATTGATCCTTGCAATGTCCCCACCCCCAACCACAGCCTGCCAATAAGAGAATTTTCCTGTTCTTTGTTTCCCGCCTGTTAGCCAGTCCTTAATTCATGTCAGTGTATTACCTCCTATTCCATATGATTTTGTTTTACTAATCAACTCCTGTGGGGGACTTCATCAAGAACCTCTGCAAATCTAAATATACCACGTCTATTGGTTCTCTATTGTCAGTTTTGTCAGTAGTATTCTCAAAAAAACTCCAACAAGTTCGTTAAACATGATTTCCCATTCATAAATCCATGCTGACCATGTCCATTTATCATATACTTTGTAGTAGATTCTAGCATTTTCCCTGCTATTGATGTAAGGCTGATAAGTCTGTAGTTTCCTGTTTTCTCTCTCCCTTCCCTCTTAAATAGTGGGATGACATTTACTACCTTGCAATTTACTGGAACCATTCCACAATCAGTAGAATATTGGACGATAATCAACAATGCATCCACTATCTCTATGACAATTTCTTTCAACAATCTGCGATGCATTATATCAGGTTCCAGGGTCTTATGAGCTTTCAGTCCTATTATTTTTTTCCATTGCATCCTTCTTGTTCTAATTTCCTTCTCATCCTCCCTTGTCTCTTGGACCTCCACATCTGAAACATTTCCTTTATCTTCCTTAGTGAAAACACACATAAAATAGTCAAGTTAAATATAACTTTAAATTGCCACTGGTGCAACCATGTGAAAATGTAACTGGCCAATGCTACTTTTCCTGTCTCCCTTGTTGACCAGATGCACATTATACCAATAGTGGCATGAATACATGCAATTGCTTTTTAAATGAAATGATCTCTCCTTGATTCAAGGGCAAAAGTCACTTTCACCAGTGAATTTTGGAACTAATTGACTGAAGACATTACTACTAAGCCCAAAATGAGTATGAAATGGGTCTTGGGAAGTGAAAGTGACTTGGAGGATCATTTTGCACACTGTTTAATTACCTTCTTCACTGGGCAGCAATGAACAATCACTCTTATGCAGCATTAACTAAAAAGAAATCCCACCAGACATCTCAAAGTGGAACACAAAGGCATTTTCGAAATATAATTTAGGAAATGGGCTATAGGAGTGCAGGGTAAAGGGGGGAAACCATAAGGAGTTTGTAATTCTATTGAGCTGTATGAAGAATAAACTTGCTAATGGTAAAAGACAAACTGCTGCATTATTCTCCCACCATATACCATAACTGATCTTAACAATAAATAGCCACTTATTTGTTTTTTAGCTTGGTTCAGTTGGTAATACCAGTTGGTTCTAGATAGGCTGAGCGAGTGGGCGAGGACCTGACAGATGGAATACAATGTTGGCAAGTGTGAGGTTATCCACTTTGGTAGGAATAATGGTAGGAAGGACTACTACTTACAGGGCGAAAAGCTGCAGCATGCTACGGTGCAGAGGGACCTGGGGGTCCTTGTGCATGAGTCACAAAAACCCAGCCGACAGGTGCAGCAGGTGGTCAGGAAGGCAAATGGGATGCTGGCCTTCATAGCGAGGGGGATTGAATATAAAAGTAGGGAGGTCTTGCTGCAACTGTACAGGGCACTGGTGAGGCCGCAGCTGGAGTACTCTGTGCAGTTTTGGTCGCCGCCCTTGCGCAAGGATATTTTGGCCTTGGAGGGAGTGCAGAGGAGGTTCACTAGGCTGATACTGGAGTTGAGGGGGTTGAGCTATGAGGAGAGGCTGAATAGACTGGGCTTGTACTCGTTAGAGTTTAGAAGGATGAGGGGAGATCTCATTGAGACATATAAGATGATGAAAGGGATGGATAGGGTAGAGGTGGAGAGGTTCTTCCCGCTCAAAGGACAGCAGGACTAGAGGGCACAGCCTCAAGATAAGGGAGGGGGCAGTTTAGAACACAGTTGAGGGGGAACTTCTTCACTCAAAGGGTGGTGAATCTCTGGAATTCTCTGCCCGTTGAAGTGGTGGAGGCTACCTCGCTAGATATACTTAAGACGCGGGTAGATAGGTTTTTGGTAGGCAAGGGGATTAAGGGTTATGGGGAGAAAGCGGGAAAGTGGAACTGAGCCACTTCAGATCAGCCATGATCTCGTTGAATGGCGGGGCAGGCTCGAAGGGCTAGATGGCCTACTCCTGCTCCTATTTCTTATGTTCTTATGTTCAGGTTCCTCTCCATGACTTGATTTTATAATCTAGGACTAGGAGGGCTGCACTGTGCGAGTCGCTCTCTTGCAGATGACATATTGAATTACGCAAGAACCATCTCCTTGCTCCTGTAAACGATAAAGATGCTGACTAGATTTTATGATTGTAACCTCTTCATCTTATTGGGTCCCCTTTGGTTTTACAAATTGAAGATGTTAGACCATTGTACCGCTAGTCAAAAAAGAATGGGAATAGTATCCTGATCACAATTCCTCATAAAAACAATATTACAGAAAATATCAATTAATTGTTTATTCATCTCATTACTGTTGGCGGAACTTTACGGTGTAAATTAGCTGTCATGTTTGCCAACAATCATGCTTCAACGCAGTTATACAATTAAACAAATGTTTCCTGGCCAATTAGTAAGCAGGAGGCCTAAATTAACCCATTAAAACAGTATTTGCAGACAAGATGCAAACCAGAGAAATAAGGGCATTAATTTTGCCATTGCAGTAAGTTCATCTCACATTCTTCCTTTCTCCTGAAGGCACTAATTTCTGGCAGGTATGATTCATGATGATCGAATAGTCCTCCAGCACCTCACCCCAATACCCCAGTTCTTAGGTTTGAGACTTGTCTGTGATGGTTAGAGAGTGATTGGACTGGACATTCCCTGAGTTAGGATGATTCAGCAGCCCTTTAAAAATAACAGCTTGATTCCCATTCCAGGAGTCGCAACCTCATTGCTGGGCTGCATACTTTTCTGAAGTGCCTTTAAAGGTTGCCAGCTAGTTTGGGTCAAAGACTGCAGCCAACACCCCCAAGCTCAGTGGCTCCATTGTGGAGATCAGTATGCACTATTCCTTCACAATTTTCATGCAGTTGGACCAGGTTTTAAAGAGTTGTGGTTAACGGTCCCTCAGGGGCGTTGTGAACCCAGGTCTGCATGAGGAAACCTTTTAAAAGTGAGTTCAAAAGATCCTCCTCATGCCACCATGTCCAACTAAGGCCCCCCACTTAAACCCTATGGCATCTCATGTCTGCTGTGCCAAACTATAGCACTTTGATGTCCATTGACTCTCACACACAAATGAACTGAGGAATCCTTGTTCAAGATTCTCTGAAGGTTAACGTATAGGTTCAGTTGGCAGTTAGGAAGGCAAATGCAATGTTAGCATTCATGTCGAGGGGGCTAGAATACAAAAGCAGGGATGTACATCTGAGACTGTGTAAGGCTCTGGTCAGACCCCATTTGAAATATTGTGAACAGTTTTGGGCTCCGTATCTAAGTAAGGATGTGCTGCTTGGAAAGGGTCCAGAGAAGGTTCAGAAGAATGATCCCTGCTATGAAGAACTTGTCATATGAGGAATGGTTGAGGACTCTGGATCTGTACTCATTGGAATTTAAAAGGATGAGGGGGTATCTTATTGAAACTTACAGGATACTGCGAGGCCTGGACAGAGTGAATGTGGAGAGGATGTTTCCAATAGTAGGGAAAAACTAGAAACAGAAGGCACAACCTCAGACTAAAGATCAAAAGCTATCAGTCAAGTGATGTTTACTCTCGGGCTTAGGTATTTCAACAAGGGCAATGGATTTCTGAGCTCTTAGCCAAGTCTTGTTATGTATGCTTGGCTGAGAACCCAGAAATCCATTGTTCTTGCTAAAACACCCAAGTCCCAGAGGTAATATTACTTAATTGGCAGCTCTGGCTCTCGAATCTCTGTTGCCGATTCCACAGTTATGTTTACATAAGGTTAACTGGTTTCAAGGGGTTAGCTTCTGTTATTGATACCTTAAAGAGTCTGGATGATTGTCACTTTTATTGTTGTCCAGTAAAATAAACTTTTTTAAAGCTTTAGTTTTAAACATCCTACTGTGACTGTCTGAATCATTGGTTCTATGGCCATGGAAGTGGGTGGACTGCGATCAGGGGCATGAAAGAGATAGTGGGATAGTGGTAATGTAATTCGATTATCTGGGCTGATGTTCTGGGCAGAGACCTGGGCTGATGTTCTGGGGACAAGGGTCCAAATCTCAAAACATCAGCTGGTGGAATTTGAATTAAATTAATAAAATCTGGAATTAAAAGATAGGCCCAGTAATGGTGACCAGGAAACTATTTTCAATTGTTGTAAAACTCATCTGCTTCAGTAATGTCCTTTTAGGAAAGACATTTGCAATCTTTACATGATCTGGCCTACATCTGACTCCAAATTCACAGCAATGTGGTTGACTCTTAACTATCTTAACGAAATGGCCAAGCAAATCAGTCAGTTCAATGGCAATGACCTTGCTGGTAATACAACAATATTCGAAAGAATAAATAATAAAAGAAAGGGCAGGGGAGTGTGGGTGGAGCACCAAAGCTTGCCATGGGGGCATGAGGGGCCATGTGAGGCAGGTGTGTGGATGAGAGGCATGAGAGTGGTATGGAAGAAGCACGGTGATGTGTGTGATAAGGGCTGAAGGACTTTTATGTTTTTCTTTAAAGGCAGGTCTTTTAAACACCCTGCCCCTGCACCCCTGTGGCTTGCACCCAGTCACCCCTCTCAGACTGAGTAGAGAATTCGCCAGTCTACCAGTCTGGCTAATGAAAGTCTAGGCCTTTGTCCCTGTTAGGTAACACAGCAAAACCCCATGTTGGTAACTAATCACCATCTTATTCGAACTTTATGATAGCAAACTTACTGAGAGGTAATCAGGAATAGGAACCTGGTTAGATTTCACCCTTTATTATCCAGAGCCATACCTGTCCCCCCATCTCAGCTGTGATCAACTAAAAGCACCATCCATGAATAGAGATCTGAAACCCTCCTGTTCCTTATGGCTCAGTTTCATGCTGGATAGTTCTTCTTATCTTCTGAAATATTTATAACCTATCCTTGGAAAAGCTGGAGGCTGCCTTTATACTGCAGGATCAGCAACAAAAAAAAGACTTGCAATTTTGATCATCACCAGATGTGTCAAAGAGTTGCTTTACAACTAATAAGGTATTTTTGAGTATAATCACTTGTAGTGTAGGGCATAAATTAGGATTGAAAATGTGCATGTCCTGGTGATTCAGTCTGTAAATTGTGCTTTTTTAATGTCTGAAATGGTACCTACCCTTCCACCCTGTGGTCCTGGTGCACCTCGTGGGCCTATTGAACCAGCTGGTCCCTATAAAGAAAAAAAAGCTTTCATTAGGCATTGATATTAACATTCATCATATTATGTCTACTTCCTAATGGCACAACTTCTGACTTTAATCATTGACCTGTGGAAACACAAAACAACAGACAAGTGCTTAAATCCAGGGCATGTTGCTAAGATCCACATTATAAATTGCTATTCAATAAAAGTTTTAAAACGGCTTTTCTCGTAAAATAAACTGCTAGATGCAGGACACCTGAGTATTTTTCTGCGTTGTTCCATTGAGACATTCACAGTTATGAGATGACTCCGAAATGTCAATTCCACAGTGTATATTTACACAAGGTTAAGTGATTTCAAATGGTTTAAAATGCTGAGTGGTTTCTGTGCCTTTTAAGTTATGTTGATATTTACAATGTGTACAATGTATTCCAGACCTCTCTGTTTTATACAACATTGAATGCTCCGGGACTGGTAAACCCAACTAAAGGGGAATTAGACAACAATTTCAACTGTGGCTCAAACAAATTCAAACAACTGTTTTCACCAATCCAATCTTGAAGCTTTTTAATTGAAAGCAATTTCAGGAAAAGGTGAATCACAAAACATCAGGTCCTTTTACAAGGGAGTCATGTGGGGCAGGCAGGTAGGAAAACTGTCTTTATTTTGTGGATTCAATGGGCCGATTAGCCTTCTCCTGTCTTATGAAAGCTATTCACCACTGTTCACAAAAAATTCCACTCACAGTTTTTTCATCTGGCTCTCATGAAAGAAGAGTATGGACAAAAAATATCTGTTTGAGAGTGGGATTGTGGGTTGAGCAGAAGTCTAGACTGAGAGAAGCACTACATGATATAGTGGATATGGTACAGGGTGAGACCTTGGCAGGGGGCGGGGCAATATTTGTGATGTGCGAGAAGCCAGGACAGCCAAGGAATGTACAAAAAGTCCATCTTTTACACTGTAATGTCAATATGCATAAAAAGAACCAATATCTATTTGGTTACAGAGCTGACTGAGAAATCCAAAGATGTGAAAAAAAAGTTGCCACCATAGTAATGTGAAAATCTCTGCACATATATTTATAATGTAATGCTAAATAATGTGTTTTTTCTTTAAATAGAGCGTCATAATAATTGTAATGTTCAAGAAAACTAATGCAGTATGCAGTTTGGATGTAATGTTCTATTAGGCAAAGGCACAGCATAGGTTGATGCAAGGTAACACTCCCACTATGCTTTGCCAAAACATAGGCCAGGTAGAAGATAGCTTAAATACAAAATAAACATCCACTGCATCCTGCCATCAAGTATGCCCAAATACAAGATAGGTAGGATGCAAACCAGAAGTTCCGACTGTGCTGTTTCAAGTACTGACTGATACAGCATTGTTTAGATGCAAGGTAAAGTACCCTCCAAATTGTCCCATCAAGATCAAGCACAATTCTACTCTAAAAGAGTGCCCCTTGTGTTACTTCATTCCCTGCAGCATGCATGGTTACTGTCTCCCTGAATTAGATTCTAATTCAGTCCATTTTGTGGAAAGGTTTAATATTTCAATTTCTTCAACTTTTATGCTGTGACATAATTCCAGAGAAATGAAAAGGGAGAGAAAGATACTTACTGGTCGACCTGCCAATCCTGGTTCTCCTGCATCACCTTTCATTCCAGGGCGTCCCTGTAAAAAACATAGCCCAGGTTATCAATCCAGTGAAAAAAATGGCCTTGCAAGGGCCACCAATTTCCCACTAATTTCTATTCTATGAAGGCATGGAAATAACAGGAACAGAACTAAGCCATTTAAGCCTGATCCATCATTATGTCAGATCAGGGTTGATCTGTCCCTTAACTCCACTTACCTGTCTGCACAAAATCCTTGATACACTTAGCCAACAAAAATGTATCACCTTGAATCCTAAAAGCTTCAATTGTGCCAGCATCCATGTTGTTTAGGGTAACATAGTTCCAAATGTCCATGTTGGCTAAAGAAGTGCTTCCTGCATATACTGGTTCTAAAATTAAGATTATGTACCTTTATTTGGATTCCCTCATCAAAGGAAATAGTTCATTTAAACATGAATGCAGTTTAATGCAGTTAAAATTTAGGTTTCATTGATGTGATTTGGTTTGGTTTCTTGTGTGCTGTGTAGAAAAAGTTCATGCTTTGGCCAACTCCTAATTATTCTGCTATCACCAAGTTTGTCCTATGTGAAACATTATGCTGAAGACATTTTCCAAATATGAATTGTGCTTGTATCTGAATATTGTTGCATATTATCATTCTATTTATGAATATCTCAACTCCCACATCACCCTCCATCAAGTGAAATGTGGAGTTGAGGAAAGGACTTAGAGTGTTAATGTTGATGTTGAACTGCTTTTTGGAATATTGGGAAAACCACCCAAAATATTTAACTTCAATGTTGAGAGATGGAGAAACTACAAAAGGAGTTTAATCTGAGATTAATAAGAGAAACATAAGCTGCCACGACACGCAGATGTGTGAAGAGAAAAGGCTGATGAATGTTTTGTGCGTATAGATCTTCCTGATTTGAAACATTATTCTGTTTCCAATCAGATGATGGTAGGCCGACTGTGTATTCAGTATGTTTTCTTTTCTCTCATCTCGATGGAATGATAGGACTGACATCCTTAATATGTGATATGAGAAAAACCAAAGATTATTTGACCCATTGAAATACATCTCTCAAGTTCCTTAATTTTCATATAATGGTGTCCAGCTGTAATTCCAATGTTCCTGGTGTTTTCTGCACTACTATCTCACCTGGCAAATTATTCCAAACATTTATCACTCTTTGGAGTAAATTTTTCCAAATATCTGTTTTAAATTTACTTGTCACAAATTTAAATTGATATTCCCTACTCCTGCTTTCCTGGCCTGTATTAAAGCAATGAGGTAAAGCATCTCCCATTTCATATTTTATATATCTGGATGTCCTTAAAGTGTCTTCATTCTTGGCTGATAAATCTGCCTTTCTCTAATCATGCCTCAAAGCTCATCTTCTTTGCCTCTGGGACCAGTCATTTTGAATCCCTTCCCAATACGTGTATACCAGGACTGAGCACGATACGCCAATATGATCTGACTAGTGAATTGCATAGCCCCTGAAGAGTTGTACTATCTACTATTCCAGTTACATGTTCTCACATTCTAGCAACATTTTTACATTGAAAATTAAGAGTGTGATGTTATTCCCAGGCCTCTTTCCAAGTCTCCTTCTGATATATCAATTTCATTCAATCAGTTCTTTGAACATGATTATTGCTCAAAGCAAGTCTTTGGCTAAATTATTTTTTGTTTAATTCATTTATGGTGGATGGGCATCACTGGCAAGACATGCCTTTCTAGCCCATCCCTAATTGCACTTAAGAAGGTCATGGTGGACAGTCTTGAGTAACTCCATTCTGTGGTGAAGTTGCTTCCACAGTAGTATTACTATGCGAAATGAAGAAACAACAAGATATTTCCAAGTCCACAGTGTCTGCTGTCCTTGCTCTTATACATGTCGGAGTCATGGCCAGAATTTTACCGGCACGCCCGCCCCCAGAATCGGAGAACGGCATTCTCCTCTGGCCTCGGGCAGGACCGTACGAACCTCATGGATGTGCCAGTAAAATTCTGTCCCATGAGGTCGGGATATCGAACAAGTCAGGGTGAGTTGTTACAGTGAGTATTGTAGATGATACACATGGTGCACAGGTGGCAGAGGAAGAGGATGTTTAAGGTGATGGATAGGGTGTCAATGAGAAGGTTGCTTTATCCTGGATGGTGTTGAGTTTCTTAAGAGTTAAGAGTGGAGCTGCCCTCATCCAGGCAACTCAGGGGCTCCACCAAACCCTTGATTTGTGTAGATGTTTTAAAGTCTTTCTTGAAAGCGTGAACTTTGGAATTACATACTAAAGGGTAAACTCATTAAATGGAGCAAATTAAGTTTGACTTCTGAAGAGGTTAGTTCAGGTTAGGGAAGATCAAAACAGAAAAACTGAAATCAAAAGCAATTTTACTGACTGAACAGGTTGCTTTGTTCCACATCAGAAGCAAACCCAATAGTTGCCAATAGCTATAACTAGCTATTATTTATAACTTTTTAAACAAACTATAAGATGTTGTTTGAGGAGGATTAGCTCTGAAGGCAGAAGCATAAAGATTTGGGGTCCCATTATCCCATCAGGATGTGCTAGTTTTTTGGTGCACGGGTTGGGAGATTTCACAGGATTCGGGCATGTATTCCTGACGTAGGTGCATCTACCATCACTGGATAGCAGGCACAGTCGAGACCGCGCTGGAAACCAGGAAAATCAGGTAAGTGATTTTAATCTGTTTGTAATGTAATTTAAATGTCATTATTGGACCCGGGACTGAATTCTCAGGGCCTGATATCATCTCCCACGCTGCCAGGAGTATTTTACTCTGGCGAGTTTAGAGTAGCTCCCCACGTTCACAGAACTAGCAGGAGACACTGCTGGAGTGAAGGGGGTGGGGGGGGGGGGGGGCGCAATTGGGGCTCCCGAAGGGGTCAGGCAGCGGTGGGGTGATGTCCCCAGGGCACCATGGCAGTGCCAGCCTGTGCCACATGGCACTGCCAAAGGAGCAATGTGTCTGTGCCGAGGGGGCACCTTGGCACAGCCCACCAGGCATGGGGCAGTGCCAAGGGATGGGGCCGAGGGGCAATTGCTGGGGTTAGGGGAGTCCCGCTGCCACTCTGCATTGGGATTTGGCCAGGGCTGGAGGAAGGCCAGCAACTGGGGCAGGCTGGGGGGGAGGGGTTGGTCTGCCGGGGTTGGGCGGGGGGGGGGGGGGGGTCGCCTCCTGGGGGTGGGTGGGTGGAGGGTGGTGGTGGAGATGGTGGGAATCATCCTGCTGATGGTGGGAGGGTGCTGGAGATCGGGCCTGGCCTGTGAATGGTCATGGGGGGCCATGATCAGGCTGTGGGAGGTGGGGGGGGGTGGCTGGGGTCAGCAATGAAGGGGGGTGGTCCCAGGCTAGGCTGCACTGCGCAGGTCCCAGGCTGGCCAGCAATTGAGCTAACCCAGCAAATGGGAGGCTGACAGATCAGGGATACTGCGCATGCACAGAGGCCCGGAACTGTCAGACTCCAGCCCTTGGAAAGGGTCCAGAGGAGGTTCACAAGAATGATCCCTGGAATGAAGAGCTCATCGTATGAGGAACAGTTAAGGACTCTGGGTCTGTACTCGTTGGAGTTTAGAAGGATGAGGAGCGATCTTATTGAAACTTACAAGATACTGTGAGGCCTGGATAAAGTGGACATGGAGAGGGTGTTTCTACTAGTAGGGAAAACTAGAACCAGAGGGCACAGCCTCAAGCTGAAGGGACAATCCTTTAAAACAGAGATGAGGAGGAATTTCTTCAGCCAGAGAGTGGTGAATCTGTAGAACTCTTTGCCGCAGAAGGCTGTGGAGGCCAGGTCATTGATTGTCTTTAAGACAGAGATAGATAGGTTCTTGATTAATAAGGGGATCAAGGGTTATGGGGAGAAGGCAGGAGAATGCGGATAAGAAAAATATCAGCTATGATTAAATGGTGGAGCAGACGCGATGGGCTGAGTGGCCTAACTCTGCTCCTATGTCTTGTGGTCTTATGGCCCACTCAGCGATATGCTACCGGCCTCTTCAGTGGGGATAGACCCTGCCCGCAGTATCTTAATGTGAATTACACTCGTGCACTCTGCAGTGCACAGAGTGTGGAAGATTCTTTTTTAAACACCTGCTGAAAAATCCAGCGGGTTAATGCCTTTAACTTATGATTTAAATGGTGGTCATGTGAACTGTTCTGAAGTCCACTTGACAACAAACCTGGGTGAGGTGACTGTTAATGACCAAAGGAAGGCCCAGATTATTTGATGGAAGAAAGATCTGAGCTATTCTCACTTAGCGACATTGGCAGCAGCACCGCTGTTTACAATTGTTAGACTGCTGGTCTCCTAAGTCCAAAAAAGGTGTTGAAAATGTTGGGTTGTAAACAATAACTTATCTGTCCATTTCCTCCCCAAACAAAGTGAGTTAGGAACTCAAGGGTAGATAATTAGCATTTTTATCTGCACAAAGGTCTATCTGAATCATGGGAAAGTGCTTCTAACACATGTCACTGAACCTCAACAGACAGGGTCAATCTTCCAGAATCTGGGAAAGAGGGAGCAGCTTTTTAAATAAGTCCTTCACGGGATATGAACATCACTGGCTAGGCTAGCATTTACTCTCTCTCTTTCCCGGTGCCACGTTCTAAGCGGCCACCATGGACCTCCATATTAATTTTGTTCTGGATATGTGGATCATTATGCAGGTTGCAAAGATCGTTGTAAAGGTTGTTCTTTGTCTAACTCATTCTCTTACTGTTGCTCTTTCCCATCAGCAACAGACCTTCTAAATCATGATTTCTTATTACTTGCCCAAGAAATTCAAATTGTCTCCTGTACTTGGTCAGCAAAGTCTTTTGCTCTCAGATTTCACTAGCATTGATAGTAACTTATCCAAGATAGCTTCATTATTTGCCTCAAAAAAACACAACTTTGCATCGTCAATTCTTCACTGCATTGCTTCATTGATCCTTTAACACGAGCTTCCATTCATCAGAATTGTTACAATGTCACATTCCAGGATTCTCAGTTTTGACTCATGGTTAATTTTGAGTTGACCATAACCTTTTTCATTTTTTGAAAAGTATCTTTGACCATTCCAAATTTCATCTGAATTTTTGATCATCCTTTCTGTCCAATGGGTAACAAATTTCATATACTGTGTAATCTTTCCATTCTTCATTAAGATCATACAGTCTGGTATGACTTTCTTTTTGGATGAAGCACCATCCAGGACAAAACAGCCTGCTTGATTGCTGTCCCCTACACAACATTCAATTCCTTCACTACCGACAAACAGTGGCAGCCATATGTACCATCTCCAAGATGAACTGCAGGAACACACAAAGGTTCCTTAGGCAGCACCTTCCAATAACATCCAGAAGGGCAAGAGCAGCAGATGCCTGGGAACACCATCACTTGGAAGTTCACCTCCAAATCACTCACCATCCTGACTTGGAAATACTTCATCTTTCCTTCACTGTCACTGGGTGAAAATACCAGAATTCCCTTTCTAACAGCACTGTGGGTGTACCCATATCTTATGGACTGCAGCGATTTAAGAAGGCAGCTCACCACCACTTTCTGAAGGACAACTAGGGATGGGCAATAAATGTTGGCCTAGCCAATGAGATCCCGTAAAATAAATTTTTAAAAAGCCAGTTGGTTTAATATTGGTGATGGTGGAGCTTTTAGAAATTATGGGAGCGATTCTCTCATTCTGCAGTGCTAATTTTTTAGAATCGCTTGTCAGCCAATTCGCGGATTCACATGTGTTCCCACCATGCGTGCATCTCCGAGCGCTGGATATCCAGCACCATATGAGCCGTGCTGGAAATCAGCAGGAACACTAGGGTAAGTAGTTTGTATCTGTTTTTAATTTATTTTAATGTGATTAGCGAGCCCAGGACGGAATTCTCCAAGCCTGCCAGCATCTCCCACCCCGTCAGAAGTATTTCATTCCAGCGGGGTTCAGACTAGCTCCCCACTTTTGGGGAACTAGCAGGACGACCCCACTGGAGAGAAGGGAGGAAATTGGGGCCCCTCCAGGGGGTTGGACAGCGGGGGGAGGGGAGGGTGTTCCCTGGGCATAGGCACCCTGGCAGTACCAGCATGCCTCAGCAGTGCCCAAGGGGCAAAGTGCCCACTGGGCATCAGGCTGTGCCAAGGGAGTGGGGAACAACGTGGTGGAGCCTGCTGGGGGTGGGGCCTAGGAAGGGGGTGGTGGTGACAGATCCTGCTGCCACACTGCATTGGGATCAGTCGGGGTTGGAGGGAGGCTAACGATCAGTACGATCTGGGGGTGGGTTGGTCAGCCTGGGGTGTCCTGGGCGGGGGGTTTGACATTGGGAGTGTGCGTGGGAGGAGAGGGTTGCTTAATGGGTGCTGGTCTGTTGGCAGGGGCGGGATGGGGGGGAGATCATCACTGCTGGGGTATGGGGGGACTGGAAAGCAGGGTGCTCCTGGATGGTGGGTGGGGAGGTGGTGGTCAAGCTGGCCTGGGAATGCTCTGGGGGCCACAATCGGACCATGAGGGTATTGGGAGGTTGCAGGCTAAGGGATAGGGGCCACTGCATTGGCACAGAAGCCCAGAACGGTCAGCCTCTGGTGTGAATAGGTGCCTCCCCGAGCTTTTAAATATGTTGACAACTGTGACCTCTGTATTGCACAGAGTGTGGGAGATTTATTATTGGGATTACAGTGCCAAGAGTGTGCTCTGGGCAGGGTCACTTGAGACTCTTAAAAAAGAATTTAGATCATTATCTGAAAAGGAAAAAATGTAGGGCTAATGGAAAAAGGCAAGGGCATCGCAATAAATGAATTGTTTCAAAAGGCCAGCCTTCTATGATTTCATGATAGGAACTGAAACCTGTTAAGGCTTAAGATACCTTCAGACTGTAGAGGTGCAAAGGTCTTCTACACGTGCCTTTTAAAGTAAATTAATCCTATTTGGCTAAATTTCTGACAATCAGATTTTTTTTCTGAATATATATGAAATAATTAACTAAATGATGGATTGAGGAAGCTGGCAATTGTGTTGGGACATTTGCACTTACACAAACTTGGAAAGAGTTTTACATCCAGTGCCATGGCTTTCATTTGTGTGTTTCGATGCCAACAGATCTTTCTTACTAAAGCCTTGATGCCAATAGAGTAGAGTCATGGATAAAGTAGCAGATTGTTGAGAGATTAATTGGAATGAAGAGTAAAAAAGTCTATAGCAATGCCATATTCTGCCTTGCAAAGCTGTTAAAGACCTATGGTAATGAACAGCATTATAAACACATTGCTTTTGCATTCCATAAAACTGCTTATAGCATCCACTGTAAAGTCAGTCTTAAATTCAAATCTTGTCTATTTGTTGAATTTCATCAGTGCGGCGTCATTCAGCACTTTGACCGATAGAGACCTTTGTTTCATCAGTAGGACCTGAGCTGTGCGAAAGCAAAACTCACACCTGAAGAACTGTTTCACCAGGAAGTCGGAAGCAATACGGGGCGATAGATTTCTCCCCGTTATCTCATCTCTAATATCTTGTTCATGGACTAAGCATTTCCTTCCTGAACAAAGAACTGAATCCATCTGTCTCTTGAATGTGTCTCCTTCTGATTATGTACTTTTTCATCAATGTTGATGCAACAGCAGGGCTGAGTCCATTTAGAAGCCAGTAATATCTATTGACACGGCAATGCTCCAAATACTTTCTCTTCAACCAAGGTGACACAGTCTTCTCTGAGTAAACAGATTTGGACAGATGTCTCTCACCTTCATTCACTTTGGGCAGCACCTGTAGACTGGCACAGTTTGTAAGCAACTTACAAACCTCTTGAAGGTTTGCATTTTTCTTTTGATAAGTAGTTGTACGTTGAGAACAATTTGGCAGTACTAACCAAGGTACAAGCGATGTCAGCTAATTAAATCATTCACCACTAAAAAAGAAAATGGAACAACTGCGTCCACTTACTTCCCTTTGGAGCATGCCTGGTGGTCACTACTATACTAAATACAAAATGAAGCTTTCAAAGAATTTATCAGCACCAAATAATTCTCTCCATTGTCAAATTTTGATCCCTGAAATAGTGACTGAAATTCTCCAGTCTTGTATGCCCCGTCACCGCTTCCAAGCAAAAACGGAGAATTTGATACCCAACTGAAACTCCTGGCTATCTAACAGGAAGCAGAGAGTTGGAATCAATGGGTGCTTTTCTGGTTGGCAGTTGGTGGCTAGTGGCGTGCTGCAGGGATCGGTGCTGGGGCCTCAACTGTTTACCATATACATAGATGATCTGGAGGAGGGGGCTGAGTGTAGGGTAACAAAGTTTGCTGATGACACAAAGATGAGTGGGAAAGCGAATTGCGTGGAGGACGCGGAAAGTCTGCAGAGAGATTTGGATAGGCTGAGTGAGTGGGCGAGGATCTGGCTGATGGAGTATAACGTTGGCAAGTGTGAGGTTATCCACTTTGGAAGGAATAATAGTAAAATGGACTATTATTTAAATAGTGATAAATTACAACATGCTGCTGTGCACAGGGACCTGGGGGACCTTGTGCATGAATCGCAAAAAGTCAGTTTGCAGCTGCAGCAGGTGATCAAGAAGGCAAATGGAATGTTGGCGTTTATCCTGAGGGGGATGGAATATAAAAACAGGGAGATCTTGCTGCAATTGTACGAAGTACTGGTGAGGCTGCAACTAGAGCACTGTGTGCAATTTTGGTCCCCTTATTTGCAAAAGGATATATTGGCCTTCGAGCGGGTGCAGAGAAGTTTCACCAGGTTGATACTGGAGACGAGGGGGTTAGCTTAGGAAGAGAGATTGAGTAGATTGGGCCTGTATTCATTGGAGTTTTGAAGGCTGAGGGGTGATCTTATACAGACATATAAGTTAATGAAGGGGCTTGATAGTATGGAGGCAGAGAGATTCTTTCCACTTAGAAAGGAAACAAGAACTAGAGGACACAGCCTCAAAATAAGGGGGAGTCAGTTTAGAACAGAGTTGAGGAGAAACTTCTTCTCTCAGATGGTAGTGAATCTCTGGAATTCTCTGCCCATTGAAGCGGTGGAGGCTACCTCGTTGGATATGTTTAAGTCACGGGTAGGTAGATTTCTGATCAATAAGGGAATTAAGGATTATGGGGAGCAGGCGGGTAAGTGGAACTGAACCACTACAAGATCAGCCATCATCTTATTGAATGGTGGAGCAGGCTCGAGGGGCTAGGTGGCCTACTTCTGCTCCTATTTCTTATGTTCTTTATTGCTTGAGAATCCCAGCTGCGGGCAATTTCAGAGAAACTTGAATAATTTTCTACCAAAAAAGTAATTGTGGTTTTGTATTTTTTTGTGTGGCTGTGAAAAATTTGATTCAACACATTATGCATCTCTTCTGGATCCTATTTCATTTCAGGAATATCACGCTACTAGGACTGTAAATCAATATGCTATAAGTGATAGCTCCTGGCATGCCTGATTGGGAAAAGCAGACCTGACCTGTAGAATGTTCTGGGAGTGTACAGCTAGTGAACAACAAAGCGACACAAGGGAAGACTGGAGGTAATGTAACACTCCTCACAACTTATCCTTTGTAGAAGACAAACTGTGAAACTGTATCACCAATTAACACCCAAGAGAAGCAAGCAGGCTAAGGCAATACTGTTTCATTCCATATCAGTAACTTCCAGCACTCAGAAGACAAGAGCACTCAGAAGACTATAACCTCCAAATATATGTCACAATCACACATCTTTGTGACATGAAAATATACCACCATTCCATCACCATTACTGAATCAAAATCCTAGAATTCTCTAACAGCTCACTGGGAGCAAATTCATGAGATGGACTGCAACGGCTCAATGGTTCATCTTCAGCTTGTCAAAAGTAATGAAGGATGGGCAATAAATGCTGCCATACTGGCAATGTCATCACCCCAAGAATGAAAATAAAACAAAATGGGAAGATTTTTATATCTGGGCAAAAACAATCTCCCTAATAAACATTCCACATTTCTTCTCCCCTTCCTCTTGAAATACTGACTTTATATTAATTTCAAACCTGGAAATGTGGGAAAAATAGGTAATTAAATGTTTTCATCTTGACAAAGCTGCCACCAAGTTGGGATTTTGACAAGCACTGAATGATCACTTAATCAATGGTAAGGGGGCCAGTACATCCTCTTTGAATTTTGTAAGAAAACCCATAATCTGCAAAAAGTCAGCAGATAATAAAAATATCTTCTAATTATTTTTTATTAGAGTAGGTAATACTTTTATCAGTTGTAAAATCAGTTGATTGAAAGGATTGGGGAAACATACATAGCAAAGAGAAAATAGAAGCAGGAGTAGGCGATTCAGCCTTCTGGCCTGCTCTGCAATTTATTACACTGCACAGTGTAAGACACTGATCCCGGCTTCCTCCATATCCCTTCATCCCTTTAGCCCTAAGAGCTACATCTAATTTGTTATCGAAATCATAACATTTTTTGACCTTGACTACTTTCTGTGGTAGTGAATTCAATTGATTCACCACTCTTAGCGAAGAAATTTCTCATCACCTTAGTTCTAAAAGGTTTACCTCTCATCCTCTTATTCCAGATCCCTCCCCCCCACCATTGGGAACATTCTTTCTGAATCGACCCTGTCTAATCCTGTTTGAATTTTATAAGTTCCTATGAGGTCTCTCTCATTCTTCTAAACTCCAATGAATATATTCCTAACCAGCTAGGTCTCTCCTCATATGAATGTCCTGTCATCCCAGGAATCAGTCTGGTAAACCTTCGCTGCACTCCCTAAATAGCAAGGACATCCTTCCTCAGATAAGGGCACCACAACAGCACACAACACTGCAGGTGAGGCCTCACCAACGCCCAATAGAAAATTGTGCTATAACATTCATATTCCTATACTCATATCCTCTCGCTATGAAGGCCAACATTCCATTTGCCTTCTTTATTGCCTACTGTATCTATGTGCTTACTTTCAGTGACTGAGGAATGAGGATACCAAAATCTCACTGAGTATCCACCTCTCTCAATGTATACCCATTTAAAATATAATCTGCCTTCCTATTTTTGCTACCAAAGTAGATAACCTCACGTTTATCCACATTATACTGCATCTTCCATGCGTATTACAAATTCTGCTGACCACTCACTCTGCTTGTTTAAATTATGCCAAAGCATCTCTGCTTCCTCCTCACAGCTCAGTCTCCCACCCAACTTTGTATTATCTGCAAATCTGGAGATAATACATATAGCTCCCCCATCCAAATCATGAATATATAATGTGAACAGTTGGGGTCTAGCACATATCCACGCAGTATCCCATTAGTCACTGCCTGCTAATCAGAAAAAGGCCTACTATTTGTTTCCTGCCTGCTAATCAGTTTTCTATCCATCTCAAGACACTACCCGCAATTCCATGCACTTTAACTTTCCATAGTAATCTGCTCTGTGAAACCTTTTTGAAAGTCTTCTGAAAGTCTAAGTAAACCGCATCCACCAGTTCTCCCTGGTCAACTTCATCAGTTACATCCCCAAACAATTTCAGTAGATTTGTCAAGCATGATTTCATAAATCTATGTTGCCTTTGTTGAATTATACCACTGTGTTCCAAATGCTATGCAGTTTGGTAATGGACTGGAATGCCTTTGAAGTTAAACATTTATATATATACTATATTAAAGGATTATGACCCATGAGAATTATAATATTATTGTAGGATTGGTCCTGTTGCCCATTCTTAGAAGCAAACTGAATTATATGCAACAGTGTTGTGCTGAAATGCACACTGATCGACTTGTCCTGGACTGTGTTCACCACTACTGTCATGAAATGTGGGAGGTGACAGGAAGCAAAACAAATAGACTCACTGGTCCTCCTGGAAGCGATAGTCCATTAGCACCCTGAGGACCGGGGAGGCCTTGTGAGCCTGGAGGCCCTATTTCACCACGTGGACCTGCAGGACCCTGAAAAGAAGCAATTAAAATTTTTTATTATTTTTGCTTTCTGCATGACAAACAAAAGCAAATCTATCACTGTTATTGCAGTCATCTGCGCCCATTACGTAAATCTGAGCATTGCTCCAAACCAAACATGCATAAATTTCACCCAGATATTGGCCAGAAGCTTACAAGTCCTGCTGGCTTTGTAGGTAATTACATAAGTTAGCATGTAATAGAACCATGCAAAGCAGGTTCAGTCTCCAGTCTGTGCTGAGTTAACTCATCTGTGATAAGGTAATAAAACACACTAATTTACACAAAGTCTCACAAAAATCAACGAGATAATCTCTCTATAATCTATTTTTCTGATGTTGATTGATTGAATAATGCTATGGGATCCATTGCATCCAGCTGGGAGCAAGGGCATACACAGCCTCAGTTTAATGTCTCTCAACTGACAGTTGATTTCTCTGACAGTACAACACTTCCTCAGTAGTACAGGAAAGTATTAGTTCAAGTCACTGGAATAGGTTCTATCCTATGACCTTTTGATTTAAAGGCAAGACTAATAGCCACTGAGCCACAGCTGGAACATTGGTGGAAGATGCTTCACAGCTGGTGAAGAAAGAGGCATTTATCAGAGTTCCTCTTTTTTGCTGTCTGTTAGGCCACAGTGAAAAATTATGTGTGAATGCCAGTTAAAGATGAGACTGAGCTGGGTTAAGATGCCTGCAGTTGTAAAATAGCCTGCTAGCACTCACAGCCATGATAGCTAAGGTTTGCTGGCAGCCCTAAAACTGAACCCCAACATTAATTAATATCTTCAGCAGAAATGTAGGAAGAAAGCCAGAAGAAATTTAAAAGAAGATACTTACAGGCGGTCCTTGTGCACCTCTTTCTCCTCTAGGTCCTTTGCTACCACTTTGACCCTGTTAATGGAACAAACCACAGAGAAGGCAAAATAAGCACCACTTGCATTCTATACATATGGATTCCCTCCAGTCCTGCAGCAGCCACCGCTCGCCCCATTTCCCCTTTCCTCACTCACAAAAACACAATCCAAACAAGAAGGAAATGAATATGTATTGATAGGAATTTTTTGGCCGTTTACGCCCCGCTGCAAGCGAGGATGGAGAATTTGGTGCTCAGCCAAATCTCCATTCCTTGCAGTGGGACCAGAGAATCCACCAGTGTGGGACAGCCAAAACATTCCAGCCATAGTGAATGGCTGGGGTCCCAGCATTGATCCCTGTGGTACCTCACTGGTCACTGTCTACCATTTGGAAAAAGATCAGTTTATTCCTACTCTTTGTTGCCTGTCTGCCACCCAGTTTTCCATCCATCACAATACATTGCCCCCAACCCCATGTACTTTAATTTTACACGCTAATCTCTTCTATGGAACTTTGTCGAAAGCCTTCTGAAAGTCCAAATAAAACACATCCACTGACTCCCCCTCATCAATTTACAGTTACATCCTCGATTTATCGAGCATAATTTTCCTTTCATAAATTTATGCTGACTCTGTCCGATCCTACTACTGTTTTCTAAGTGTTTTGTGATAAAACCTTTGATAATGGATTGTAAAATTTTCTCCACTACTAATCTTAGGCTAAATAGTGGGGTTACATTAGCTACCCTCCGACTTGTAGGAACTGTTCCAAAGTCAATACTGTCTTGGGAGATTACTGTCAATGCATCCAGTATTTCCTTAAGTACTCTGGGATTTACATTATCAAGCCCTGGGGATTTATCAGTCTTCAATCCCATCAGTTTCCCCAACACCTGTTCTCTACTAATACTGATCTCCTTCAGTTCCTCCCTCTCACTAAACTCTGTTTCAATGGACGCAATTAGTAAATTATACACACTCAAGCATAGAAAGTCCTAGCTCAGCATATTCCTTCACTTGACACTGGATAATTCATAATCGTTAAACAAAATCCTTTCATTTTCTGTCAATTTAAATTACATTCAGAGACTAAATGTTTCTAAGAACGTGAGTGTTTTCTGCAAGTGTTTCAAATGCCATCAGCACTGTTGCAAAATGCAATAGTCACATCCTTGCCACAATATATTATTTTCTGTCTCTTGTTTTCCACTTAGCTTGGTGGATTACATGAACTGTGTTTTAAGCTAGTAAGTGGAAATGAATGAAGTATTTCCTTACAGCAGGTCCAGCAGGTCCTGGGGGCCCTTTGCTGTCCTGAGCACATGTGCAGGCGTGTGGAAGAGCTGGACATTTTGCTTCATCTCTCTGAAAACATAGAAAGCAGATGACTTTGGCAGATAATGAAACAAGTTATTACAAAAAGGATAATCACTCTAAAAATCAGTCTTTTTATTGATGTTAAAATCAATGAAATCAAGTCAACTGCTTTTATTTTTACTTTTTAAATTAGATAAGGGCATTCACAGTTCTTATGTGGAGAGATAGACATCATTACTTTTCTTTGCATGTGAAATAACTCCTTAGAGCTATAACAAATATCAGAGGCAATACTTTGCACCTTGTTCCTGCAACTATAAATAAGATACTACTGAAAAATACCACATAATGATTGTTACAACTGGTCATAAAAATACAACCCTAGACAAGGCATTTCTCTATACTAGCTCGTTCTTTTCAGGACACCAGAATGATGAAGTTTTCCATCTTTAAAAACAAAACTTGGTAAAATTTGACTTCTAATCTCAGAATTTTGGAATGTTCAAAAATGTCTGCACATATTGCTCAAGCCAAGTTTCCCACACAACTTAGGAATCAACAGCATATATGGCAGACAGGTAGAGGTGATATGTTCACTGATGTCTTTTAGATTTACTTTCCCCTTAAAGACATGGGTTTTTACAATAATTTGAAAATTTTCAAGGCCATTCTTTTCTGGTGATCAAATGCATTGAATCTGATATCAGCAAACCAATCATTTGAAAGATGCTGATGCCATCACTCACAGTTATTTTGAGAGTACAGGACAGTAGGTGAAAAGAAAGTGCCCTTGTGGCACCAACTGAATGTGCAGTATCTGCCCAGCCTCTTTTGTAGTGCCAAGAAGACTACAACAACTTGAATGCTTGTAGTTCTGCTAACTCCAGACATATTCTTGGAGACTTCATTGCATGACTTCCTCAAATCCACCTTCCCTTATGCCTTACTCTTCCTATAGCCCATTTTCCAGGCATGCAGCCTGCCAACACAAATTTCAAAGGCTCTTTGTCACCCAGTCAGATTAATATTTATTGTTCATAAAAGAATTGCCATTGCCAATAAACAGGAGTGTTCAAAGGAAACAGAAGAACGAAAGTTAATGCCCCTATGCGTGCTTGCAGCAAAAATTCTTCACAGTTAATTCAAAGAAACAACTGTCAGTTTTGTCAATCCAAATAAAACACCAAAAATCCATCTTTTGTCGCCTGCTGACAGGTGGATACTTGCCGTGGAAGGAAGGTCGCAGCATTTGTCTCTTATGACCCAACCCAGGCTGCAAATGATGTCAAAGCTTTGGATTTCAAACTAAAATTGAAAGAAAGAGAAAATGATCATTTATAATACACCTCAACGAATAACAAGCCTGAGTAGCTCTTTGTCTCTTTAATGTCACTTCATTAATCTCTTTGAGCTCTTTTTGTTCCCTTCTCATGATAGGTTATCAACCTGAAAAGCTAAACTCTTGTTTTTTCTCCCTCTCAACAAACATTGCTTGACGCTTTTCAATGTTTTCAGCAGTACCTGTTTCATTACAGATTTCCACCATCTTCAGTATTTTGCTTTTCATTCCCTTCTGTCTATCCCATGATGAATTATTTTGACTTGTGTCCATCTTTCTAAAGCCTTTTGACTTCCTATTTGGTGTAAGCGGCCAGTAATTTCACCTCTTTTTAGCTTTTTTACAAAAAGTGGCTGTATAGTATTGTGATAGCATTAAGTATATTCTACCTGACACTTGCTTTCTTCCCTTCCTGTTCCATTTTATTCCATCTATTTGCTTCCAGTCCTAGCTTGACAGAGGGCCTATATGCTTATAGCAGCCGCTGAATCTTTTTACAGATGCTGATGCATGTTCTATGTATTTCTAGCATTTTCTGTCCCTAACCTTAAATTTTCTGAATATTCCAACAATTGAATGGAACTCCAACCCATAAAAAGTAATATTCATCAATTGAATGGTCCTATTGAATGAATCATTCAGGGACAGGGAAATAATTTATTATTTTCATGGTTTGACTGCAATGATTGCACCCTTGTTTCACATTTTCCTTTCAGTGGAGTGTCAGCAATTCCAGAATTCAAACCATGTGAAGATATGCCTTAAACAGTGGAGTTTGAAGTAATGTACACATAATTTGTTCACAAGGTTGCATGCCTGAATACATTCTTAAAATTATGGCTGAGTCATTGACTAGGTCTTTGATTATGAATCTTGCCCTGCTTCAGAATCACATTCAGAAGTCAACACATTGCATCACAAAATTGTAATGTGTTTCTTCCTGCTTATAATTCCATGGCTTGACAGAAAAAATGACACATGCCCCTGTGCCCACAGTTGCACACAGGAATCAACAGGTGTCTTTGGATCCATGACTCATCACCATAAAACTATAGAAATAATACAGCGCAGAAGGGGATCATTCGGCCCAACTTGTCCATGCCAACTGAAAAACACCCAGCTATCCTTTCTAATCCCATCTCCTGCACATGACCAATAGCCCTGCAAGTCACAGCACTTTAAGGTGCTGATCCAGGTTCTTTTTAAATAACTAGGCTTGTACTGCTGAATAAACTAGGCTTGTACTGCTGAATAAACTAGACTTGTACTCGTTAGAGTTTAGAAGAATGAGGGGAGATCTCATTGAGACATATAAGATGATGAATGGGATGGATAGGATAGAGGTGGAGAGACTCTTCCCGCTCAGAAAGGACAGTAGGACTAGGGGGCACAGACTCAAGATAAAGGGGGGCGGTTTAGAACGGAGTTGAGGAGGAACTTCTTCACTCAAAGGGTGGTGAATCTCTGGAATTCTCTGCCCGTTGAAGTGGTGGAGGCTGCCTCGCTAAATATTTTTAAGACGCGGGTTGATGGGTTTTTGGTAAGAGAGGGGATTAAGGGTTATGGGGAGAGGGCGGGAATGTGGAACTGAGCCACGACAGATCAGCCATGATCTTATTGAATGGCGGGGCAGGCTCGAAGGGCTAGATGTCCTACTCCTGCTCCTATTTCTTATGTTCTTATGTTCTGCCTCCACCACCAACTCAGGCAGTGAATTCCAGACACCCACCACCCACTGTGTGAAAAACAAATTCCTCATGTCCCCTCTAATCCTTCTGCCAATTAGCTTGAATCTATGATCCCTGGTTTTTCAACTCTCTGCCAAGAGAAATAGGTTCCTCCTGTCCACTCTCTCCCTACCCTGACAATTTTGTATACCTTAAGTTTAAGTTTATTTATTTGTGTCATAAGTAGGCCTACATTAGCATTGCGGTGAAGGCTTATGAGAAAGAGGCTAACCTCACCTCAAAAGTAATTTCAGTTCCCTCATCACTGAATAATGTGATATGAATGTATGATATGAATGATATGATACATTACTTCAAACTCCATGTGATATGAATGAACCATCCAGAAGGAATGGCTGATAAATATTGATGTCGGTCAACAGCTGTTATCAAATGACCCAGCAAAAACAGACCTGCAGTAATACCTGAGTGTTAAATCAATCACTTACTGGAGCAGACTTGCCCTTTGGTCCTCTAGATTTAGCCATCTTTCCGAGAATTTCATATCCATCGGTGGTAATGTTACCAGGTGGATTAGCCATCTTCTCTTCAATCTCTTGACAGTCCACGATCAGCTTAACAGTATTCTGGTTTACCATAATATGAACCTGCACAGGAGACATGGGAAAATGCCAGTTTGAGTTCATGTTTCACACATTGAAATACTTTTTTTGTATTCAGCAAATTGAAGAATTAGTTGAACTCTACAATCCTCCAAATTTGACCTCCGAATATCCTTGGCAGACTTGCTTTCAGTTGCGTGGACCCATAAGCTCTGGAATTCCCTCCCTAATTCTCTCTCTCCTCCTTCAAGCGGCTTTTCTTGATATACTCTTTGAAACATTCATCATGGACCAAGCTTTTGGCCAGCTGGTTTAATATTTTCTTACATGCTTTGGGGTCAGATTTCACCTGATAATGCTACTGTGATGCACATTGGAATGTTTTGCTACATTCCAATAGCTTGCATTTATATAATGTGCCAAAATGAAATAAAAGTTTAAATTCCTAATTCTTTTCCATGATTTGTTTTACTCTTTCAAATGAGCATAAAAAATGCACTTGTACTTCATCATAGATTTATTTTGTTTTTGTTATTTTACATAGGTCCCTGCCTCTGCTATAGCAGAACAATCACACCTCATATATTAATATATCTCCAAATACTGACTCAAAAATGGACCCGTCAGGGACCTAGAAAAAAAACATTAGAATTGAATTGGTGAGCAGAAATAAAATCTGACATTGCCAGAGCTGTATACTCCTACACATTAATGCTGGTTTAATGTGGGAGGCATAGTAGCACAATGGTTAGCACTGCTGCTTCACAGCTCCAGGGACCTGGGTTTGATTCCCGGCTTGGGTCACTGTGTGGAGTTTGCACATTCTCCTCGTGTCTGCATGGGTTTCCTCCGGGTGCTCCGGTTTCCTCCCACAGTCCAAAGATGTGCGGGTTAGATTGATTGGCCATGCTAAAATTGCCCCTTAGTATTCTGAGATGCGTAGGTTAGAGGGATTAGTGGGTAAATATATAAGGGCAGGGCCTGGGTGGGATTGTGGTCGGTGCAAACTTGATGGGCCGATTGCCCTATTTCTGTGCTGTAGGCTTGCTTTCTTTCTTAATTAATTTTTGGAATTTAGTGGTCAGTATTTTTTTTTGGCATTTTGTCTTCCAGTTTCCTTTCCATTATTTTATCCTCCGCAACGAGTTCTGCCACAACCGAATTTAACTTTGTCAGGGAAGCTTAAAAATATATTTCGTCATTAAAGACTTAATTTAGAAGGCTTTATGCATAGAAATGTTTAAGGAGAAACAGCAAGCCTAGACAGACAAATTGTTTACTGTTACACCCAATGTAGGCAGTAGGTGGCCTTCTAGGTTCAGCTGACTGAAGCAACAGCCAAGTTATAAAAGAGTAAAAGACAAATTGAGAAGAACCAAGCCTTGAAAGGCCAGGAGATTGGAATGTGAAAGGACTGAAGAAAGTGCTGAACTTTGTAACTTAGAGCATCAATTGGATGAATTAGGAGACTGCATGATGAGTTGAGTTGGAAACATATACTAAGAAAGTGGGGGAGGGGGGTGGGGAGCTGGGGAAAGAATGCTGTTTCAACAGAATGATAGAAAGGTTTAACACGTTATGAAAGTGCATAACTTTGGGTTACACTCCCATGATTTCAGAAAGCTGAGGGAATCTAGTTAGGGTGTTATCAGGGGCTTTTTGTAGATAAAGACTTTTAAAAAAAGGATATGAAGCAAAGGCATGTAAGTGGATTGATGTAATGATCAACAACGATCTGACTGAATGGTGGAAAAGGCTTGATGGGCTAAGCGGCCTAATCTTGTTCCTCCGATAAGTGAATGTGATGGAAGTGTGGGGACATGTTTGTCAGATGGAGGAGAGAAAAAAAATCGCTACAATGACAAGCTTTATTAGCTATTCAATTCAGGAGTGTTAAAGCAGTTATAACAATCAACCTCTGTAAAAGCAATAAGTCTTGGATAGCCTCAAGCTTTTTTTTATTATTTATTAATGCCACAAGAATCGTAGAACCCTACAGTGTTTTGGAAGTTCCAGGGAACAGTGCCAGGTGGATACTGCCAAGAGGCAAGGTCTGAATTGAGACCAGAAGATGGGGGAGGTTGTCCTTTTGTTGCCAAGGATTGGGGTGTCCCCCAAGAGTACCCCAATCACTGAGAAGCTGGTTTTGCCACAATCTATAGGTCCTGCTGATGTCCTTCATAGCGCAAATCACCCAAGCTCCTGAATAATGTCCAAGTGTGATTTGATTGCAATCTATATCGTTTTGACCCACCCAGCAGGAATTGCACTGTACCGGAAACAACACAGAGATTTTGTGGGAGAGTTGCACCCTATATTTTCAGAATAAGGTGGAATGAGTATCATAGGAAGTACTCACACCCTCTGTAAGTACAAAGAACAGTACTTGGAGAGGCAAAGCTTGATCAGGGATAATCAGCATGGCTTTGTCAGAGAGAAGTCATGCCTAACAAGTTTGATTAAATTTTTTTGAGGGGATGACGAAGTGTGTAGACGAGGGTATTGCAGTCAATGTAGTATATATAGATTTGAGCAAAACTTTTGACAAGGTGTCACATGGCAGACTTGTAAAGAAGGTAAATTCACATGGGATACAGGGAAATTTGATAAAGTGGATTCAAAATTGGCTCAGTTGTAGGAGACTGAGGATGATGGCAGAAAGCTGCTTCAGTGACTGGAAACCAGTGTCCAGTGGTATTCCACAGAGAGCTGTTTTGGGCTCCCTATTATTCGTCATTTACATAAATGACATTAATGACTATGTGGGGGTCAGGATTAGTAAGTTTGCAGATGACACAAAGATTGGATGGGCCATTAACGGTGAGGCAGAGTGTCTTGGGCTACAAGAAGATATGGATAAAATGGTCAACTGAGCAGTTAAGAGCTTAACCCTGAAACATGAGGTAATACAGTTTGGAAGGAATAATTTGACAAAAAAGTATTCAATGGGACGCTAGGAAGTTATGTGGAACAAAGGGACCTTGGCGTGTTTGTCGACAGATCTCTGAAAGTGGAAGGAGATGTTAGTAGGGCAATAAAAAAGTCTTTATCAATTGAGGCACAGATTAGACAAGCAGGGAAGTCATGTTGGAGTTGTATGGAACTTTGGTGAGGCCATAGCTAGAGTACTGTATGCAGTTCTAGTCGCTATAGTATCGGAAGGATGTGATTGTACTGGAGGGGATGCAGAAGAGAGTTACTAGGATGCTGCCTGGGATAGAACATTTAAGTTATGAAAGGAGGTTGGATAGGTTTGGGTTGTTTTCCTTGGAGCAGAGAAGACTGAGGGGTGGCCTGATTGAGGTGTACAAGGTTATGAGAGGCATGGACAGAGTAGATAAGAAGCAACTATTCCTCTTAGTTGAAGGGTCAGTCATGAGGGGATATAGGTTCAAGGTGAGGGACAGGAGGTGATGTAAGGGGGAATGCGAGGAAAAACTTTTTTTACCCCAGGGTAATGATGGTTGGACTGCACTGCCTGGAGGGCTGGTGGAGGTGGGTTGCCTCACATTCTTCAAAAAATATCTGGATGAACATTTGGCACATCATAACATTCAGGGCTTTAGGCCAAGTGCTGGCAGATGGGATTAAGTGGAAGTTCAGGTGTTTCTAATGTGTTGATGCGGACTTGATGGTCGAAGAGCCTCTTCTGCGTTGTATGATTCTATGAGTACAGAACAGGAACAGGCCCTTTGTGCCGACACAGATGTTTCTCTAATCCAATATTTTCTTGTCTCCACGTGGTCTCTATCCCTCTTTTCCCTGCTTATTCTGTCCAGATGCCTCTTGAACATTGTTATAAAATCTGCTTCCACCTCCTTCTCCGGCAGTGCATTCCAGGAATTCACCACCCCCTGTGCGAAAACCTTGGCCCTTACATCTCTTTTAAACTTCCCCCCTCTCACTTTCAACCTATGCCCCCAAGTAATTGACCCTTTGACCCTGGGAAAGAGGCTGACTATCCACTCTACCAAAGCCTGTCATAATCTTGTAAACCTTTATCAGGTTCCTCCTTTATCCTCCGATGCTCCAATGTAAATAATCCATGTTTGTTCAACCTTTCTTCATAACCCATATCCTCCAGAACAGGCACCATCCTGGTAAATCTCTTCTGCACCCTTTCCAATGCATCACCATCTTTCTAGTAGTGTGGCGACCAGAATTGTACACAATACTCCAAATAAGATACTCTGTTCAATTCACCCAACTGCACAATTGATGGCCTTCTGTAAACTGCTCAATTATTTTCAGTCTGTTTTATTTTTAACCGCCACTTCCCCAATTAATCCACGAGTCAATGTGCTCCCATAATTTTTTGCCTGTGTTTATTTTTGTTTATTTAAACTTCATATTCTTGACTGATTTTGGCAAGGTTCATAGCACATGGGTCTTTACACATTTTGCAGTTGTTGATTCGTTAATCTGCAATCCCAGCACCAGGACAGCCTGTATTTTTAAATCCTTTCTGCTTATTTAGCTTAGCCTTAACAAAGCACTCGGAGGGTCAGGTGTCATTAACTAAGCTTTATTTAAACAACTGAGAACCTGCAGCATTTCCAATTTTCCACTGCAATTCTCCGAGCTCATAGCAGTATCCAAGTGTGCAGCTACATAAAACCTTGGTTAGGCTGCATGTTAGGCTCATGTAAAACCTTGGTTAGGCTGCATGTGGAGTATTGTGTGCAGTTCTAGTCACCACACTACCAGAAAGATGTGAAAGCTTTGGAGCGAGTGCAAAGAAGGTTTACCAGGATGTTGTCTGGCCTCGAGAGCGTTGGCTATGAGGAGAAGTTGAATTAACTAGGATTCTTTTCACTGGAAAGACGGAGGCTCAGGGGAGACCTGATAGAGATCTACAAAATTATGAGAGACATAGACAGGGTAGATAGTCAGAGGCTTTTTCCAAGGGTGGAAGTGTCAATTACAAGTGGCATAGGTTCAAGGTGAGAGATGGAAAGTTTTAGGGAGATGTGCAGGGGAAGTGTTTCATGCAGAGAATGGTGGGTGCCTGGAAAACGCTGCCAGAGGATGTGGTAGAAACAAGCACATTAGTAACATTTAAGAGGCATTTGAATGTACATGAATACGGAGGGAATAGAGTAAGGGCAGAAGGTTTTTTTTAGTTCAGGCATTGGAGGGCTGAAGGGCCAGTTCTGTGCTGTCATTTGTTCTTTGTGATCAGAGATGGGCAGAGGTATTGAAATGTCAGATATTAAGATCACAATTCCATGCTTTCAAAATCCAAGTTTCCCCAGAGGTTTCTGATGATTTTTTATGGAGTGTTTACAGAGCTCAAAAACCCTATTCAACTCAAATGAATCACTCGACTGAACTCTGAAACCAAAAGCTGTCGTTGTCTATTTCACTATGTTATTCAAGAAAGAACAAAATCCAAAATCACTTTAGAGTCAGTTAAGATACTTTCTGAATTGTCATTGTATGAATGGAAAGGAAAATCAGGCAGTGTATAACGGGTTGTTGATGTGTAATCGCCCGTTTCACACCTTCTGCCAAAGTATTCTTAGGAAAACACTGGATAAGCTCAGCAGGTCTGGCGGCATCAGTGCAGAGAGAGAAAACAGTTAAAATTTCGAGTCTATCTGGCCCTTCGACAGAAGGGTTCTGTGGAAGGGTTGTATGGACTTGAAACATTAACGCTGCTTCTGTCACCATGGATGCTGCCAGATCTGCTGAGATTATCCAACATTTTCTGCTTTTATTTCAGATTTCCTGTATCTGCAACATTTGCTTTTATTCTTGGAAATGTCAACTGAGAGAAAAATATTGGGCTCAATTCTCTCAAAAGATATGTTCTAAGTGTGCCCTCCGGCATTTCCTGCCAGATGGGTCGATATGATTCCGACTGCAATCCACTCACACTTTGACTGATTTCACTTTGGTGGTTTGTGCTATTCAAGAGATGTTGGGGACCTGGAGACATTAGCAAGGCCTAAAGAGATTGGGACTTCCTTTTAAAAACAAACACTACAGATCCCATCATCTACAGGTGATGAGCAGCTTGCCCAAATCTCACCCACCATCAATGAAATTCCTCAGTGCAGGACATTTTTGGGAACCAAACCCCCCCACCACCACTACCCAGCTCCATTTCCATTTCCTGGGGCTTGAATTCTGCCTTATTTTTCTGTGTAGCATTTCCACAGTACAAATTGCAGCATCAGCCTGGTGGGATATTCAAGGGTCTTGAATGGGCTTTGGGCAACTAGCTTTCAGACTCCAAAAAGCTTTCTCATAGCTGGGATTAACATATCTTCCACTCAGAGGTTGTGCATTCTGCAGCAAGTAGCTCATCCTCTGACTCCCCAGAGCCTTCCACCACCCTAAAGGAACAAATCAGCAGTGTCAGTGCAGAAACTGTCTGCCTTTGTTTCCTATATTACAACACTGACTGCACTTCAAAAATACTTAATTGACTGCAGTGTTTTAGAACATCCCGAGGTTGTGAAAGGCACTATATAAATGCAAATCATGACTAGAAAACTATGTGCTGAACTGCGTGATGCAAACAGAATTGGACAAATGGCTTTGTCCTCGGGCAAGAGTCTGGAACCTTCTATTTCATAATTGTTACTCAGTACTTTCCTGTCAGCCCTGCCACATAAATTTGCAAAATCCCATCAATATCATTTAGAAGTGATTCCAAAAATATCATAACTGTTCATGCATAAAACCATGGTGTTTCTAATCTCCAAATAATTCATTTATCATGTTTCCTAGTACATGTCCCATTCCCCCAAGAGCTTTGTATTGATTTCAAGTAAGGCTGCGGATTGGAATTAATGGCAATACCAACGATTCTTCAAACTAATTTCATGATGGCTACCATCAGTGGCCTGTTCGGTAAATGCAAAGCTTTATGAGTCACTGAACCTATGAGAGCCAACAAAATAAACAGACTTTACTGCTAACATCCTTATTCACTTTGTTTTCTTTCATGGGATGTTGCTAGCAAGGCCAGAATTTGTTGTCCATCCCTAATTGCCCTTGAGAAGGTTCTTGGAATTGCCTTCTTGAATTACTGCAGTTCATCTGGCGTAGATACAACAACTTTGCACATACATATTTGGAAGTTTGCAGTTCAATTTCTGGTCCATGCTAATTGCAGTAAACGTCCTACTACAGACCTCAGTGCATCAGAGTGGAGTGGTGGGGGGCGTGCGTGTCGGGGCGGCGGTGGAGAAAACAAAAATATCAGCGAGCGTGTCTACTCCAGACCAGGACTGATCTTGAGACCATGTTGAGTTAACTGTTTTCAGTCAGGAAGTTATGAGCAGTATGACAATCACCCCAAGATGAAATAGATAGCTATGGTGAATCAGCCACATTCTCCATTTCTGATCACAATGCAATGACATCTTGCTGAAAACAGACAATGGGTGAAAACAGGAAAGGACTTAGCTGCAAACTCCCCAAGTTGATAAGCCTATGATAACACTGACAATCTCTGCCTAAAGGCAATGAATGGTTACTTGGATGAAATCCATCGGGGTTGCTGCTTTCACAAGAAAGGGAAGTAAATTGGGATATATCTAAAAACAATAAATTCCATCGTTTGGTTATTTTCAGCTTTCAATAGTTTCCTAACAAGCTCATAGGATTGGAGCTATTGACTTTGTTCCAAGTCCAGCTACCAGAACTGACATTGACGAAGTGCAAGGATTCTGCACCACAATGACTTCTGGTGCTCGGGGACCATCTGCTAACACTCAAGGCTTTATGCAAAACTTGAAGGCCTGGGTAATGAATCTAAAGACTCATATTCTTAACTGATAAACCACAGAAACATGTTGAGATTTTAAGTAAAGAAAAGGGAGAAATGTGAAATACCAGCATCAAAGAGGGAGAATTCCATGTATATAGATGCATTTCAGAATAGTGTGGGCAATATCAGTACATTAGCATTGATTTATTAAACATTATGCAGAATAACATGAATAAATCTATTCTTGCAAACACAAACACCTATCCTCTTGATATGGATTGTGAGTCAGCCATAAGTTGTGAATCAAGGACCTTGTGGATATAATGGTGTGCCTATTGATGCCCATAATAGGGACAGAGCCAATCTCATTCATATTGAGGGATTCTGTGACCCTCTCAGCCAAAACAATAACAATGACAAAGGGCATTCCATGTCTCAATTCAAAACCGCCACTGGTTTAGCAAAGATACTGCTTCATCCATAGAGTCATAGAGGTTTACAGCACGGAAGCAGGCCCTTTGGCCCAGCTTGTCCATGCTGCCCTTTTTTTAAAACCACTAAGTTAGTCCCAATTGCCCGTGTTTGGCCCATATCCCTCTATACCCATCTTACCCATGTAACTGTCTAAATGCTTTTTAAAAGACAAAATTGTACCCGCCTCTATTACTAGTTCTGGCAGTTTGTTCCTGACACTCACCAACCTCTGTGTGAAAAAATTGCCCTTCTGGACCCTTTTGTATCTCTCTCCTTTCATTTTAGACTCTCCTATCTTTGGGAAAAGATGTTGACTATCTAGCTGATCTATGCCCCTCATTATTTTATAAACCTCGATAAGATCACCCCTCAGCCCCCTATGCTCCAGCAAAAAAAGTCTGAATGGCTTCTTCACCACTCTGTCCAACTGTGACTCCACTTTCGAGAGGCTATGACCCTGCACCCCTGGGTCTCTTTATTCTATAACTCTCCCCAACACCCTATCAATTCAGATATTAGACCATTCTTGGTAAGTAGAATAATACCTTCTCTTTTCTTACTGTGGTCAGGCAAATTCTGCTGAAATAAGCAATCCACTTACCTAAAAATATTGCTATTACTTAATTCTGGGATGATGGGACTGATGTATGAGGAGAGACTGAGTCAGCTAGGATTATATTGCTGGAGTTTAGAAGAATAAGGGGGGATTTCATCAAAACCTATGAAATTCTAACAGGACTAGAGAGGGTAGATATTGATGGAGGAGTTATCCAGAACCAGGGGTCACAGTATATGGGGTAAACTATTTAGAACTAAGATGAGGGAAAATTTGTTCACCAGAGAATGATGAGCCTGTGGAATTCACCACAGAAAGCAGTTGAGGCCAAAACATTGTATGTTTTCAAGAAGGAGTTAGATATAACTCTTTGGGCTAAAGGGTTTAAAGGATATGGAGGGAAAGCCGGACAGATTACTGAATGGGATGATCAACCACGATCATAATGAGTGGTGGAGTAGGTTCAAAGGGCTGAATGGCCTGTGCTTGCTCCTATTTTCTGTGTTTCCATGGGTGAGATATTCCACACAATCCATTGGTAGACAGCTGGATTTTCTAGTCCTGTCATCGTCAACTTTATTTCCCATTGAATACACTCCTCACCACTGTGAAAGCCATGGTTGGGGTGCACCATCAGAAGGATCTCAAGATCCCGCCAGTGTGAACGGCTAGAAAGTTACAGCCTATGTTTCTATTAAGATGACTGAAAGATTCAGTGTGTGTACACCACAATTGAAGGACTCCTCACAACACATCTTTAAAACAACATGATGATTACAGCTTTCCTGGTTTTAGTCAGTATGCCCCTGGTTGGTTCAATTGTAGAGTCAACAAATTCACTGAAGCCTATTTTAATTCATGGCAAAATCATATAAAATATAAGGTTACCACCCAAACAAGGGTTCTGTTGTAAACTTTAGAATGTGTCCATTGTCACGTATTACAAAATTCATGACAAGCTACCACAGTGACCATGCTTGATAATACATTGCTGTCTTAGATGTCAAGTTGGATCTTGTCAATTTTGGCTCTCAACTTAGCACAGCTCATGAATGAGGTTAACTGGTAGAAGAAAATCATGTTTCTGAACCAAGTTTGAAAGAAGGAACTTATATTTTATATAGCAATTTTTAAAACCTCAGAATATCCTAAAACAATTAACGACTTACAAGTCTCCTATGTTGCCACAGTTTTCACTATAAGGAAACACAGCAGCCAATTTGCTCCGGAAAACACCCACAGACAGCAAAGATAATGGCCAATCACCTGTTTTAGCTTTGGCAGCAATGTTGGACACCAAGAAAATGTTCCTACTCTTCATCAAATAGTGAAATAGGATCTTTTATATCTTCTTGAGAGGAGACAGTGTCTTGGTTTAATCATATATTCAAAAGTTGGTACAACAAAATCCTATATTTAGCAGAGGTCACATTCCCAAAAATCTCGCAAATGGCAAAATTGTGAATGAGGAAAATGCTTTTGAATGGGACTCAGTGAGATAGACTCCAGCCATGCAAGGTCAGCACAGGTTTGAACAGCAAATTGTTCTCACTATATCTACTCACATGCACTTCTACCAGGGCTACTGAATAGTAGTGTGGAGCTGGAAAGCTGATTTCTAAGACCCACTGTGCCAACTCATCATTCCCAATTTGAGAACAGCTGACTAACCCTGTAGAGATCCATAGATCATCGTAGTCTGCGCAGTCCAGTTACTGTCTGAATAAACTCACAAAGTTGTCATTAAATGTATTCTGTGAGCAACTGACCCCAATAATTACTTGCTATATCCTCTATTTTAGCATGGCATTTCAATCCATCAGCGTTCCTTACTGAGGTTTCAGTACTCCTGAGATCACATCTAACAGTATTCAAATTGCTGAAGTATATCTGTCTTAGATTTTCATGAATTTTTATAGAATGAATTAGTGATGAAACTAATATCTTTGGGGAAATTGACCAATCTTACATGTGAGCTGTACTGAAAGGATGTACTTGTCAAAGATTCAGTGCAGTGATTTAGACTTTTAAACGCGGATAAATATTCATTGTACACCGCATCTCCCAATGCACGAGCAAACTACTAAGAGTGGCTAAGCGAAAAGGCAAACAAGGGAGTCTCAAAAGGTGGGATTTTTACTGGACCTCTGACAGTACAGCATTTCCCCTGTGTTGCACTGAAAGCATTGGCCTGAATTATGTGATAACTTCTCTGGAGTGGGAGTTGAACCTATTACCCTCCGGTTTAGAAAGAGACTGCTACGACTTAAGCCATGGTTGACACATAGTTAAATAGGAGCAGGAAGTTAAGCATGCTGTGAGTACAGATAATATCAGGTGATACAAAATAACTTTTCCTGAAACCATTCCCTTAACTCCATATGCCTTTAATTAGCCCCTGGCTTTCTGTTGTTCTACATGGAGACTCTTTATTGGATACATATCTTGTAAATATTCTTATCTTCTCTTACTTCAGATGCAACAGATTTCCTGACATTTGACTTGATAGATGAGATTCCCTATTGGGAGCATGAAGCTACAAAAATATCCCTGTAATATAATCCTCTGCAAAGGAGTCACAGATTGATGCGTATATTAACCAGTGTCCCCAGAAGGAACTCGTCTAACTGCACATTAACAAGCTAAGTTGAGAAAAACAAGGTCAAACCACCCCTCCCCCCAACTCCATCCCCAAATTAATTCAATTTTAGCCTGTCATACATCAGCTCAAAGGCCTTCTCAGTATATCGCCTAACTATTCCAAGATTCTGGCCTTAAATATCCCTTTTTCTAACCGATCCCAGCTGTTGATTGGCCGTTGTGTAAAGAAATATGGTGTTGTCTATCGTAAATTTAAAATAATGTAATCACTGGGAGTAGGATTGGTGTTGGAATGAATAGTGAGGCAAAGCCTACAAACCAATGCAATAGCACCGCTACGTTCTCCAAAGACTACACATGCCCAAATGGATAGCTGGCTGCACACACCCCAATGGCTAACTCTCCCAATGCTATCCTCCACATTTTTACAACTATGCTTCAAAAGCGTCCGATTTTCCCTTGGCGGGGTGCGAAGGAGATCAAGCAGAATAACTATGTTGCATGTCCCACTTATTTTGGAAGTAGTGCCAGATTTCAATCAAAAAATGGAAACCATGTCAATATTTTCTTTCTACAGGGTTCTGATTTATTCATGTTTCAAGCTTTAAAAGAGAAAAAATATGGAATCTGTCCCCAACTTGACTTTGATGATGTAATTAAAAGCAGTTAAGTCCAGCAGATACTGAAAATCTATACTTTATCTTCCTTTTTTGGCTTCTGGACCTTCCATTTTTGATTCCCATTCACTCCAGTGGGATAAGTTATGCTTTCTGTTTGGTTAGGTATGTATGGAACAAATGAGTTTTGGAGTTGAGGTGAAATTGCCAGGAGTGTGTTTAAAAAGAGCAAAACGAGACAGTATCCTGAACTTAAGGCATTGAAACTAATCGAGAATCTAAAGAAATAGTGCCTGATAATTGATTAAGTACAGCTTGGAGTGGAACTGATAGAGGAAAAATCAGAAGATTCGAACTTCATTCTGTGAAGAATATGATTCTTACTGATTGCCTGCACTGGAGAGTCGATAGAAGGGTAAAAGGGATGTGAAGCAGATGGTGGGCAATATATGAGATTCTATAATTGTCTGTATAATATCAAGATTGCTGGGCCATATAGTATTTTTGCCCTTGTGGTGTGTATCAGCTAGCGGGCAGTGGCTGGGGAGCATACCAGTGATTAGCTAGCATTGCAGCTTCTAACTATTGTATCACAGTTCTCCCTTGTATTTCATCTGGAGGCTCTGGGTGACGATGAGACCAGGCTCAGCTGTTGATCAACCTTCATGGTTGAAGAGTCGACTGACAGACACCATCCAGGTTTTTACATGAAGAAATGGGCAAGGTAAGTCTGTCAGCAAAGGATGAAAGGGCTGGGACTCTTATTGCTCAGCGGTGTAACAGAAAGGTTCTGTTAGAATGTACATAATGTGAGTGTTTAATCTTTTGGAAGTCCAGAATGAGTGGTTATCAGTATAAAATGGTCACTAATAATTCATTAGGGAATTCAGAAGAAACTATTTTACCCAGGGAGGGGTGAGAAGTGGAATAGGAAGTGATTGAGGAAAATAGGATAGATGCACATAAAGGGAGGCTAGGGTATGAATATGAGAGAGAATGGAATACAGGGTTATGCTAATGGCACAAGATAAGGAATGATCAGAGGAGGCTTGGGTGGAACAAAATGACGAGAATTGACTGATTGGGCTGAATGGCCAGTCTCTCTGCTGTACATTCAACAGAGCTCCAAGAAAATTTAACAAGGGAAGTTGAAAAGCTAAAGAAATTGCAGGAGTAAGTAGGACTAATTAGATAGCTCTTTCCAAAAGCCATCAGACACACAGGCAGAATTTTACCAAAACTGCAGAATGTTGACTGGGGCAAGAAAGCTACTGTGAAACTCACAGGCTGCACTGCCGGCTTTTCTTGCCAATTTGATCAGTAAAGGGGAAACAAGACTCACACAGTCAGCTGGAAGGTCGGGACATAAGAAAGCTGGCAATCCCAAGATTTAAAGGGTGCCTCAATTTCTGATTTAAATAAAAGGTAAACCCCCCCGCCACCCATGGACATTGAAACCCTCCACAAACACGGGAAAACTTCTCAATCACAGACACCGAGACTCCTCGAGTATATTTAGAACCCCACCCCCACAGACAACGAGGCTCCAAATGCAGAAGGCTAGCACCCACCCCCCCATGGATAAGGGGGAAGTGCCTCCACATGCAGAAGGCCAACCCCACTGCCATGGATAAGGGGCACACTCAGCAATGGCACTCCCCATTTGTCTGGGGGCACTGCCACAGTGCAAGGGAGCAAAGCCCAGGTATGTCCCTCACCATCCAGGGGCTATACTTATCTGTGCAAGCTGGGTGTTTGATTTTGAAATCCCCAGCAGTGATTTGCACAGGGATGACATCATGCCAGGTGGGTGGGAGAATACAACAGGGCAGACATTGTATCTTGATGCCCACTGTTGAGATGATAATGCACGCAAATCAGGCTTACGCCTTTCTCAGATATGGATCTGATCACGTCATCGGAGAGGGGCTGGGAAGGTCGCAAACCCAAACCTCACTGTCGAGGTTCATGTTTTCAGCATCTCACGAGATTTGGCCATAATAGACCACCTATCCTGCCTCAGCATTGTAAAATTCTCTGCTGTCATGAAATGCAATGCTGTTGGCATCAGTGAAACACTTTACTGTGTCAAGAGAGGGAGAGGCTGATGGGGGGTGTTGGGTGGGGGGGGTAAAGATGGGAGGATTATCTATTTAAAAATGGGTGATATTTTGCATAATGATGTAGAGGTCTTCTGCTTTGTATCTCAATGCTTCATTGTTCATCATTTGTGAAGCTTTTGGATCATAGGAATTTACTCAACTCCTTCCTTCTCTGTCAAGAATGTCTTGTCTTACAGTTCTTTTAGCTCATTAAAACTTTATTTTTCCACAGAGCATTTGCCAAGTGCATGCTGCATGTCAGATTTACAGATAATTGAAATTAACATATGTGCCTTTAGGCACAGCCAGAGTACACACCATTAATATTCTGGATTTTCCTGAAGCGTTGTGCACAGAATGACACATGCACTCTGCTCATTGACATTAGCAGATCCTCGGAGCAGAAACTTTGGCTGACAGCCAGAAATATTCTATCCTCTTATTTTCCAAAAACAATCTTCTTACAAATGTCAATTGTTAATGTTTGTCTCTTCCATTTACAAATGAGGAATCAAAGGGGTTGTTTCAATGTCAGGAGAATGTGTTTACTTTGTATCCAATAAATTAATTCCCCTGGTCCTAGTTTGTGGGGTGGAGTTCCCCTAAAAAAAAATTCTGAATGTCAAATTTATGTGAAAACTGGAGTAATTCACACTGGTTTTTCAGACAAGAATCTCCCACACTCTGTGCACTGCCGAGGGCACCAACGTGAATATTATTAAATTACAGGGGGTGGGGAATATCCCCATTGGAGCACGCTGAGTGAGCCACTGCGCACGTGTCCATGTCAGTGCTGAGATTGGTGCGTGTGCAGTGGTCCTGCACTGCTGGCCTCCCAATTGCTGACCAGCCCTGTGACCCCCGCAACGATGGCTCTCCTCCCCCTGCCCCCCCCACCAAGGCCTGATCGCTGGCCCCCTGACCATTCCTGTGCCCAGCCACTGCCCTCCTGGCCCACCGTGATCTCATGTAATGCCCCTCCCTCACTGATCCCTGGCTGACAAATACCCCCTATGCAGTGCCAAGCTGCCCACCACAGTGACAAACCCCTATCCCCCCACAGTGCCAACCCCTCCCCGCAGTGCCAAACCCCCCCAGCAGGCTGACTGCACACCCCCCCATCTTTTGTGTGAAAACGTGCTTCCTGATTACAGTCCTGAATGGCTACCCTATTGAATCACTTTAAACTCCCCAATGAGATCATCCATCATTCTTTGATAATTAAGGAAATATAACCCTCAGAGTTTAAATCCCTGGATCTTGTTTCAGCTGCAGAACAGCCCCTCAATCTAACCTTTCTGAGATGCGTTGCCTAAAATTGAACAGTGTACTCCATTTGGAGTCTGAACTATATCTTTCTCTCCTCTGCAACTCTTGTCCATTCCTCTTCCCTTCACTCCACTACTGATAGCTATGTGTTCCACTACCTTGACCCTATGCCCTGGAATTCCATCCCTAACACTTTCTCCCACTTCAACTTCCTCCCCTTTAATTCCCTCCTTGAAACCATCTCTTTGACTAAGTTTTTGGGTACCCTTCTTAAAGCCCCTTGCTTGTCTCGATGCCTGTTTTTGTTTGTCTTTGTGAGGTGCTTTGGGACACTTATCTACCTAGATTTGTATCATCTACAACTCGGAAACATTACATTTAACCCCCAATTCAAAATTATTGATTATAGATGTGAATAGTTGGAGCCCACCTCCTTGCAATGTTCAACTAGTCACAGCCTGCCAACCTGAAAATGACACATTTATTCCTACTCTCTGTTTTTTATACATTAACCAGTTCTCAATCCATGTCAGGATATCAGTCGCTGAAAGTAAGTGTGCAGATACAACAGGCAGTAAAGAAGGCAAGTGGTATGTTGTCCTTCATAGCTTGAGGATTTGAGTATAGGGACAAGGATGTTTTGCTGCAATTGTGTAGGGTGTTGGTGAGGCCACACCTGGAGTACAGTGTGCGCTTTTGGTATCTTTATCTGAAGAAGGATGTCCTTGCTATTGAGCGAGTACAGCAAAGGTTTACCAAGGTGATTCCTGGGATAACAGGTCTATCATATATGGAGAGACTAAGTCGGTTAGGATTATATGCGCTGAAGTTTAGAAGAGTGAGAGACAATCTTAGAGAAACTATAAAATTCTAACAGGGTTAGACAGAGTAGATTCAGAAAGAATGTCCCCAATGTTGGGGGAGTCTGGGAGTCATAGTTTGAGGATAAGGGGTAAATCTTTTAGAACTGAGGTGAGGAGAAATTTCTTCACCCAGAGGATGGTGAATGTGTGGAGTTCACACCACTGAAAGTAATAGAAGCCAAAACATTGTCTGATTTCAAAAAGAAATCTGATCTAACTCCTGGGGCTGATGGGATCAAGGGATATGGGGAAGGAAGGATCAGAATACTGAATCTGATAATCAACCATGATCAAAATGAATGGCAGAGCATGCTCAAAGGGCTGAATGGCCTGCTCCTGCTTCTAGTTTCTATGTTGCTATATGTGGAAACGTAACAGAACTTTCTGAAAACCTAACTACACCACATTCATTGGTTCCCATCAGCCAGTCTGTGTGTTATAGTCTCCAAAAACTCCAACAGGTTTGTTAAACATGATGTCCCTTTCACAAATTAATGTTGACTCTGCCCAGTCCTGGCCATTATTTCCCAATTGTTATGTCATCATCACATCCTTTGTTCCAGATTCTAGCTTTTTCCCCATTACTGATGTCAGGCTAACTGGTCCGTTGTTCCTGTTTTCACTCTCCATCCTTTCTTAAATAGTAAGGTTATATTTGCTGTCTTCCAATCCACAGGAACCAATCCAGAGTCTATAGAACTTTGCAAAAAGATCACCAATGCATCTAATATCGCTACAGCCATCTGTTTTAACACTTTGGGATGTTGATCATCTAGTCCATTGACTAGAGACTGAACTGACCAGCCGTCCAAAAAAAGGTCAAAGGTTGGGAATTCCTGACTCGCCAAAACCTGTGCAGAAAGCATGGGAATCTTATTTCAATAAAATTAAATGTAATTATAGGGCTTCCCTGCAATACGTTTCCCCCATTCACTGAATATTAATACGTTACCGATGTGACTTCACGTCGGCGAGGTTCAGAACAGGTCTTTAAAAGTGTTAAGCAGTCGAGGGAAACCCACCATGAGAGCAAAGTTAAGTTTAGCCCCTGGGGAGAGTGACTGCCATGGTCAGTGCCAGGGGTAAGCTCTCTGAGAAGCCCCAGTTTGGGGGTTTGCCTTATGTTTTATGGGGGTGGGGGGGGGAGCGTGGTGGGCAGTGTGCGGTGGTGGGGAGAAGGGAGGAGTGGTGGGGGGGGATGTCCTGCTGTTTGTGATGGGGGTAGGTCACCCTGATGCTCGTGAGGTGGGAGAGGGCAAGTCCCCAATATCTGTGGGGGATGGAGGAGGCAGTCGATGGAGCCTGCGTTTGCCATCTCTATCAGGTCTTGCCCTGCCAGGATGGCGGCAAAGTCAAAGCCCCAGATTCTCTGTGCACAGAGTGTCAGAAAAGCAGGAGAGAAGACCCAGCTGAGCAGCTAGAGAGCTACATCCAGTTTTCTTACTGAAACCGACATTCTGAAAAAACATCAGAAGATTCCACTCTACATAGGGGAATAATTTCCCTGTGCATTATGTCTCATGGAATTTCTAACCCTTATTTTTACCCTGTTATATATCATCACCAATTTTTAAGTGAAAGTGAAGTAGTCAGTCAGATTGTTTCGAAAATGAGGAAGGAAGGAAGCTGTCTGCTTGGGAAACCGAGCATTGGCCAAAATTCAATGAATGAAAGGCAAGAGAATCAATGGCATTAAGCAAGACATTACGCCAAGTTCCACGAGATCAGCAGTTCAGCTATTCCATGGGATAACTTTAGTTCCAGTTGTAGAATCATACAGTACAAAAGAGGCCTTTTGGCCCATGGAGTCTGCACCAGCACAGACATGGCAGTGTCAGCTATGACATATGGAAGGCAATGAGGCCAAAGCTTTTAGGATTCTGTGCTTGCCGCCTATGCTCATGTCAGAATAATGACAACTAGAGGCATGACATTGCAGTGTGCGCCGGGACACATAAACCAAGCCCCACCAAGAGGCAGCTCCTTCAAAGATGGAAAGGTAAAAATTGGAACGATTATTGTCAGAACATAACATTGCGAGACAGCCCACACGACTTGTCTAGACCTACATTCCAGCAAACTCTGTCATTCCAATGATTTATGGTACCATAGAGACGTGATCACAAATATATAAACATGCTTCACTGAAGGGGGAATTGAAAAGTCATTAACAATGTAAAGGATAAGTAAACACTGACCTTGTGAAAATTTCCATAGAAGAGTTTCTTCATATCTTCATTGTCAAATGTGATGGTCTGAGACTCTCCTCTCTCATCCTTGTTGAAGTAGGATAGTGTTTTACTGTTGCCTGTAGTTTGGGGGAGGAACATCGATAGGTGTTACTTTTTTTTAATCATAAATTAAATGACCGGCACTTCCTACTGAATTAACCCATTTCTTAACTGTGTAGTGAGAATGTTCAGTATGATGAAAATTTTAAAACTGGTAAGAAATTGGTAAATAGTAATTATTTAATTATTGAAATAAGCTTCATCAAAGGGCAGCTAGCTTGGATGAGAACTGGGGAGAGAGGGAAAATAATTAATCTGGGTTGGTGTCGTAGCTAGATTTTTTTGTTTGGTAAGTATATCAAAGGATATAAAACTAAGGCGAGTAAAGGGATTTAAGCCCTCCCATGTTTAATGAATGCCAGAGTAATCTCGAGGAGCTGACAGTCCATTCCTGTCCATGTGTTCCAAAAAGTACTGAACGTTTTAGAATAAATGGCCTTGGGATAGAAGTTTCCTAAGGGCTCCTTCGATCTCATTCCATAAATTGGTCAGGTTTGGCTAAATGTGGGAATTTTAAACAAAGATGGAAACTTGTAAATCCCATTATAGAAACTGGTTAAGTTCAATTTAAGAAAATTTCTAACCCCAAGTGATACACTAAAATCTTTAACGGAACATTACTCTATCTAGAATAGTTTACTCTGTTCTTTACAAGTTACTCTAGTTCAATATTATATATCTTAATTTTAATTGACTCACGGCAATGAAGGAGAGCCAATAAAAACTCCTAAGAACAAATAAATACAAGATGCTGACGGATCTGTTGAACATGTATAGGATTCTAGTTCAGCAATTTCTGTACTTTGGTGTCTAGAATATGCAAAATGTTTCTATAAACTGCATTTCATGGACAGGGGTGGTTTGGAGGTGGACTACTCCTTCCACTGATAAGGAAACTCAGCTGTAGGTTAATGCATGCCAAGGAAGTCTACCCGCAGCAATAACACAGAGGGACCTGTGTTCCTCAGTGGGAGGAAGTCCCACCCATGGGAACTGACAATCTAATTGGTTGGCAGCTCCATCAGTCCCAGCATCGCCAGATGTCAGTAGTAGCTACCGAGACAGACAGAAGAAGCCAAGAGGATCATGGCTACCTGGGATAGGTTAGCCCCGTGGTCTTAGGGAGAGGAAAGAATCCTGGGGTGGTGGGGGTGTGAGTGAGAGGCTGGGTTTTGGAAGAACAGTGGCATGGAAAGGACACTTGATGTCTTGGAAAAGGTGCCCCTGATGTACACAGGGCACCCTCCCTTCTTTCCCACCTTTTCTCACATAGGCCTTAAAATAAAGCCTTGCCACCCCTGGTCAACTGCTCATGCCAACAATATTTTTGTTTGGACACAGTATCCCCACTGGGATGAGCTGTCAAAAAATTCCGGCCAAGAAGAAAATCTAGGCAGATGTCAGTAAACATAAAGGTTCCAGGCCTCACAAGAGACCTGCAATTCTAGGCTGGTATTCACCAGGCCCACTAACCCCTGGAGAGAACTCAAGTTGGATATTGGGCCTAAAATGGAATTCGCGCCAGGCAGCAAACCTGTTGCAATGTTCCCGAACCGTCCCATCAGTCCCAATCAAGTTCTTGCCCAGAGCGCCAAGTCAAGGTATCACTATCGAGGTGTCAGGGGACGGTGCAAAGTTTGCACCGGGGGTCCTGCGCATGGCCTGAAGAGAGCCCACATGAGAGTGTCTCTCTTGCTAGAGAGAGCTGGGGGGGAGAGGGGGAATGGGTTGAGGCCTCTGGCTAGAGGGGTGGGGTCACCCTCATGCCTGCATGATGTTGAGGGGAGGAGGTGAAATCAGTTCTTTCAGTGGTAGAGGGGAGGATTCCCCTCTGTTCTGAGCATTTTGGACTGCTTCCCTTGTCAGAGGGGGTTGCCAACTCATGGAAGGGTTTGTAGAATGGAAAGGTACCTGGTCGTCAGCACTGAAGGCACCCCAATCCCTGGAAAGCCGGGTCAGCCAATGTAATTCCCGGGCTGCATAAATTTTAAGTGGTTCAGATGGGACATTCCCACCTGACAGGCATTGCTAACGCTAGCGAGATCACTCCAGTTTTCCCACTGGAGGGGACACTTAGGGTGCAAACTGAAGAACTGCGCCCAGAACATTCAACTACAGACAACTAATGGTTTGTGCATTAAGAAGCACAACTTACCATCCAGAAGTACTCCAACCTCTGGCTTGTAATCTTTGTCCGTAATCTGCCAAATGGCGAAAGGCTCAGAGGTTGTTGTTGGAAGAACACGGAAGAGCATCATGATTGTATAGGTAGGTGGCAGACCATCAGGGTGAATTTCTCTGTGAGATAATGAAACACATTTCATTGATCAATCGTGAAGTAAATAATAAATGGAAGACTTGGACTGCTTCAGCACTTTATTACGTCCTTCAGAATTGTCTGCATGGATTTTATCTGGCTGCTTCGGTTTCCTCCAGAGGTCCAAAAATGTGCAGGTTAGGTGGATTAGTCATGATAAATGCACAGAGTAGCAAGGGTATGGAGGGTTGGTGGGCCTGGGTAAGATGCTGTTTCAGAGATTCGGTGCAGACCTGATGGGCTGAATGGCCTCCTGCTGCACTGTAGGAATTTTATGAATTACATCTATGGAATTGTTCACAAATAATGAATGGATTTTTCATCATCATAACGGCTGTTGGAAATAATGGTGGGTAAAGTTAATTATTCTAAAGGTTTAGCCCCTCTTGGGCTTATCCCATTATTTCTAAGGAACTTGCAGACAAATTTCTGGCTGACATGTCCTCATTTGGCGACAAGTCTATGAAGGGAAAGAGAGGGTTGGTACATGGGGACATGATTCAACAAAAAATGGGGAAAGTGAAACGGACATTATAGAGTTTTTTTCTCTTAGTTACATAACAAGGAAAACAAGCAGCCATTTTATATAAAGCAAGATCATAAAAAACAATGAATGAATCTCCGTTATTTGAGAAACATTGGCTAAGACAACAGAATTCCACAATAATTTACATTTATAGAGCATCTTTAATGTAGGAAAAAAAATCACAATGCATATCACAAAAGCAGATAAAAACTGACAAGCCAAAGGAGAAGATATTTCTCCTTCAGTGAGATGTTTAACATCAATCCAAGTATAAACACTCAGGCATTTGAGCCTTCAGCTTCTACAAAAATATCATCTCTTATACTGCAATACTGCAGTGGTGTGTCAACTTCGATTATGTGCTCAGGCTTTGATATCTATCAGACTTATGGTGAAGTATGTAAACACTTTTGGTTCTGATTGCCAAATTACTTGGGGTTTCCACAGAGATTTGTTTTTGAGCAAAATATTTTCCTTCTAAAATTCCCAAATTGGCAAAAATAGTAAGTCTGAAATACTGCCATATTTCACCCTCATACTAATTCATGCAGATTCACAGACTGGAAGAGATGACATGGTATATACAGTTAAAGGAAAGCTCCAGTTAAAGATTGTTGGTACATCATTTCAATTTTTAAAATAAGACAATGTCCATGTAAAAACAAAAATCAGGATTGACGCCTCTACTTTCCTCTCAATTCTTCTGTTTACTTGAAGTTGCAGTGCAGTTGTAGCTAAGAATCAGAAACAGGCTTTTCAGTCCATGAAGCCAAGACAAGTACCTATCTTCACATGAGTTTCACTTCCCTGTTCGCTCATAACATCCCTTCATATCCTTTCTTTCAAATTAAAAAAATCCTTTGGAAGGAAGTTTACAGCCTTTTCATCAAAGGATTGCAGAAATTCCATCGTCTAAGTAGCTCACTATAGGAAATTGAAAACCTCAATTCCCAACAGGCATTTAAAACTGAATGGAAAAGATATGACCTTCGTATAACATCTCATCTGACAAACAGTACTCTCATAATGCAGTGTTTCCCCAGTGCTATACTGAAATGTCAATCAACATTGTGTACTCAAGTCTCTGGAGTAGACCTAAAGCCATCAGCTTCTGATTCAGAGTCAAGAGTGCTACCAACTACGCCAAGCTGTATGCATCTCTATTTCTTGGCTATATTCCCTTTAATACAATGTCCCTTAATATTTGCACCATGTCTCTTAACTGGCATCCTATCAAATGACTCCTGAAAATCTATATGTACAACATTGCCATTCCAGAGGCCTTATACAATTGATCCGACCTTCATATCTACTCCACTGGTTCAATCGCTTGAGAATAAGTTAAGCATAATAGTTCCACACCCATTGACAATGAAGACAGTGTGGTTGAATGACTTGAAACTATCTTGTGAAAGATTTTAAGATGTTTATTCATCCTTCTAAGTACACTATTCATCTGTGGTCTGTGGCCCTACACAGGCAATTATCAACCTCAAACTCTCTCTGCTATTGGCAGTGAAACACTAAATGCCCAGGTTTTGTGGTTATAATGGCAACACAACTGCCAGTGTTTACTGTCATTACCAACTTCCTGCATGTACAAACGTGCAGTTAAATGCAAAAATCCAAAATTGCTGTCAGTGATTCCTGATCTTTCATATTTCCACAGAGTACACAATGAAAATCTCCACAGATTGTAATCTTTAGAAATTGCTGAACAGATGGAAATCTTCCATTGTTAATGGGCTGTAACTGGATCTTTAATAAAAAGTAACTACTACATAATTCTCAAGCCCTGGAATGTTAATTTTTACATTTGTGTAATGCCCATTATGTTAGAAATCCCATTTTAAAAAAAAACTTTTTAAAAACATTTACTTGTGACATTTTATCTTCTCACAAAGCAAATTTTGATTTCACAGTCTGTAAAATCCATTAAAAAAAGAAAATCAGTCCATTTTTACTTCTTAGTCTGCTGTCAATGAGAATTTTTTATTGTGAATGGTTGCTTAACCTGCTTGCTGTCATTACCACAGCTGGACTTGGTACCAGCTTCAATCTAACATCAGGCAAGGTGAAATCCATGTCACAGATTTCACTCGATCTTTGTCAGTGAGCACCATTAATCCACTGCTGGCTGCAAATTGTGGACCATAATGTACCATGGGGTATTTAATTATTTCAGTTGATATTTTCCCCCTAGTAAAATCAGTTGTAAGGCCTAATCAACTCAAATGCAATTCCTGTTTCCCAGTAAAAATAGGGGGGGGGGTGGGGGGGGGGAGCAGTTTAGATCAGAGTTGAGGAGGAACTTCTTCACTCAAAGGGTGGTGAATCTCTGGAATTCTCTGCCCTGTTCAATGATATAGCCAATTCCCTTTTATAAATTACTATCTATCCGTGACTTAAATATGTTCAGCGAGGCCACCTCGCTGAACATATTTAAGTCACGGATAGATAGGTTTCTGATAGACAGGGGAATTAAGGGTTATGGGGAGAAAGCGGGAAAGTGGAACTGATCCACTTCAGATCAGCCATGATCTTACTGAATGGTGGGGCAGGCTCGAAGGGCTAGATGGCTACTCCTGCTCCTATTTCTTATGTTCTTACGTTCTAAACTATATACATTGTTAAATACAGGGAAATTTGCCAAACTGAGAAGTTTAAATGGAAAAGAGGATGGTTTGCCTCTATGGGGGTATTAGAATCCCAGGGAATTCATTAGAATAGTGCAAAATCTGAAGGTGAATATTTGTAGGAAATGTACAGTTTTGTCGAAGGTGAAAACTCTTTCTTGTGTTTTCTAGTTTTAGAGAGAAAAGCAGTGAAAAAAGAGATTTGAGGAAGTGACTGAGAAAGACAGAGGGTCCTTGTTCAAGGATGAACTTTTGACTGTTGAATATAATTGGCCAAATATCAACTGCGGTAAGTAATTATGTTTTTGCCTGGTTGGTTAACCACTTGTCAAGCCGTTTATTTAGCGTGATCGTAGATTGGGCTTTCCTTGAATTATATCCCATGCACATTATTCAGTTGTTCTATTTCACAGAGCTTTGGGTGTGCCGTGTCCACAATCTATGCTCATCTTTTGGTATGGATTCGTTCTTTACAATCAAACATTGTCCAAACTTTTCAGCAAGATTGATGAATATTTCCTTTTGCTGTAACCACAACAGTGCTCTATAAAATGAGCTTGGGAAAGCATCAATCCCATCTCTAGTATTAGAATCATTAGAACGCAGAAGGAGTCCATTTAACCCATCACGTTAATGCCAGTTCTTTGAAAGAGCTGCCCAGTAATTCCCCTGCTGTTCTTTCCCAATAGCTTTCCAAATGTTTCCTGTTCAATGATATAGCCAATTCCCTTTTATAAATTACTATTAAATCTGCTTTCACTGCCCTTTCATGCAGTATATTCCATATTATAATAACTTGCTGCATAAAACTTCTCATCATCCCTCATGTTGCAATGCCTATTATCTTAAATCTTCAAAATTTTCTTTTGAAGTGCGGTGACTCACTGTTGTGAAGTGAGCACTGAATTATGGCTAGATTAATTGGAGCCCACTGGAGCAAAAATGATGCATGTGGTGAGGGGAAGTGGTAGAGAATCAGAAAGGGAGCCCTCATTCCTTATGTCAGGAAAATTGTCCCCAATTAGGTTGGGATGGGAAAAGCATATGATGGGACTCCTAATTACTAGCAACTGGAAGGTGATTAGGCTCACTAATGAATCACTTAAAGCCAATGATCCCCAAATCCATCAGAATTTAGTGGTGGCTTAGAGTTTTAATAGAAGTTGCACTGCTTCCCCATGGCCCTAGCAAGCAGCCATCTCAGGTTTGCCTGCAGTCTTGGAGTGGGCAGTCCTTATTAATGGGCACAATGTGCCTGATTGAGGGAGCTGACATTGGGAACTGGGCGTATTGGCCTTTTATCTCAGACCTCCCTGTACTTCCTGCAGTGACCTGCTCACCATGACCCCATCCCTCCCTCATTCACCTGTGTCCTGGGATCTGACAGTGTTCCTGGGGCTAGGCCTCTGTGTATGAGCAGTAGCAACTAACTCTTCCAATGGTGATACCAGCACTAAAGAGCTGTGGCCATAAGTTGTCTGGCAGCTCTTAAAGGGAGGTTCAGTGATGCCCAGTGAAGAACCTGATGGGCACTTAATTACATAGTGTCTCCCCTTGAAAGCACGTGAGATTCCCACCAGCTCTCCAAGCTGTGGGAGTTTGGGGAGGGCAAAGGGATGCACATCACAAAACAAAATCATAGTAACCAATTTATGCATAAGAAGATCTCATGAAAAGCAATGAGAAATTTGTTTTTGGCACGGTTGGTTTACCGAAGAGTATTGTCCACAATACCGAGGGAACTCCCGACTCACCTTAAAATGGAGCTGCTTGAGATTCTCTCAAGGAATAGACAAGGCTCTGGTTTGGCCTCTTATTGAAAGCACATGGATGATTTAATGGCCACGCTAACCGAGGGTGCAAATTGTGTAGCAGCTGCTGAATATTGCCCTCTTCGTACCATCACACCCAGCTGGCAAGATTTTTCAATGGTGTAAATCATCATTGATTTTCCAAATCAAAAACTAGTCATGATGAACATCTTGGCACTATCCCAGGCAACCTGGCAATGTCAACTTAGCAATGCCAGGTTGGCAAAGCTGGGGCTAGCTTTCTGGGGAGCCACATGAGGGGAAGTTTCCCTTTTATATGATGGGGGAAGAGTTGGCCAATGCCTCTGAGGTGATAGGGGAAGGTGGGAGTCCTGTGTAGGGTGGAGAGCGGGAGTGCTAATGAGTGCCTGTGAGGGGGTGAATAGTTGTGTAGTATGGGAGGAGAAGAGTCCCACCAATACTGAGGAATCCTCTGTACCTGTGGGGGGGCAGACGGTGTAGGGGAACACAGAGGGCACAGCTAGAAGCACCCTTTGAAGATGGCACCCTGATCTCTGGTTCATCCTGCCAGAATGGTGGCACAAACCACACCCCCAGACTTTCTGTGCATGCAGTGCCAGGAAATCTGGAGTGAAAACTTGGTTGTGCATCTGAACACATACATAGAAACATAGAAAAACTACAGCACAATACAGGCCTTTCGGCCCACAAAGTTGTGCCGAACATGTCCCTACCTTAGAGATTACTAGGCTTACCTATAACCCTCTATCTTACTAAGTTCCATGTACTTATCTAAAAGTCTCTTAAAAGATCCTATCGAATCCGCCCCCACCACCGTTGCTGGCAGCCCATTCCACACACCCACCACTCTCTGACTGAAAAACTTACCCCTGACATCTCCTCTGTACTTACTCCCCAGCACCTTAAACCTGTGTCGCCTTGTGGCAACCATTTCAGCCCTCGGAAAAAGTTTCTGACTATCCATTCGATCAATACCTCTCCACATCTTATGCACCTCTATTAGGTCACCCCTCATTCTTCGTCTCTCCAAGGAGAAAAGGCCGAGCTCCCTCAACCTATCCTCATAAGGCACGCTCCCCAATCCAGGCAACATCCTTGTAAATTTCCTCTGCACCCTTTCTATGGCTTCCACATCCTTCCTGTAATGAGGCGACCAGAACTGAGCACAATACTCCAAGTGGGGTCTGACCAGGGTCCTGTATAGCTGCAACATTATCTCTCCACTCCTAAACTCAATTTCTCGATTGATGAAGGCCAGTACACCATACACCTTCTTAACCACAGCTTCAACCTGTGCAGCTGCTTTGAGCGCCCTTTGAACTTGGACCCCAAGATCCTTCTGATCTTCCACACTGCCAAGAGTCCTATCATTAGTATTATATTCTGCCATCCTATTTGACCTGCCACACTTATATGAACCACTTCAGACTTAAACCGTGCTGGTTTTCAGTCTGAAACTGACACTCTGCCAGGTTTTGGGAAAATTCGACCCAATGTCTCCAATCAATACAGTATTCTCTCAGACTTTGCACTGGGACTAAGGTAAAAATATATGCCTGAGCTTAGGCATGGAGCTCGAACCCATTGTTCTTTCTCCCAGAGGTGGCAGTGTTACCAGCTGATAGGACTGAGCGGGATGTTTCTTTGATGTAAATGCCACATAAAGAAAGAAAAGAACTTGAAATTATATGATTCCTTTCAGAAAGTTACAGAGCCATTACAGCACAGAAGGAAGCCATTAAGTCCATCGTCTTTCATGACCAATGAAGTTCTGTTCTGGAAGTGCAGTCTTTGCCATAATGTGTGAAACACAGCAGCTAATTTATATAACCATAACCAACAATGGGATAACAACCATGTTTTCTGTTGTTTACTGATATTGGATGAAGAATAAATATTGGCTAGGACAATGGAGAGAAATCTCCTACTCTTCTTCAAATACTTGCACATGAGAGGACAGCTGGGGCCTTGGTTTAATGTCTCATCTGAAAATGAAACCTCTAACAGTCCTCTACTCCCTCAGTACTGCACTAAATTGTTAGCCTAGTTTATGCCCTTAAGTCTCTGGCATGGGAAATGAATTCACTACGTTGTGTTGCAGAGGTAACAGGGCCCCCTCCTGAGCCACAGCTGAGGGAAAGAAAGAACAGCAATAACACCAGAACTTACATGGTTGGTTGAATGAGATGTGCATCTTTATGGATGCTGTAGGCAGTATAGCCATTGAAAGACCCTGGTCCCATAGAAACTCCTGCAACTGATCCAACATCCTTCTCTGTCAGATTGAATGACTCCAACATCCTGTAACCTTCAGAATAAGAAAACACTTGATTATCTGTTGGGCATTCTCATTTCTCTTAGATGTAAAGAAAGTGTTCAATTCAAGTTGGGTGAACACCTCAACGGCCCTAATGGTTAAGAAAATCCAACCTCTTTTCTCCCAGAGGGGGAACTACATTCACTTCCGCTGCCCAACGTTTCTTCAGAGTTGCTCCCACTGTTCACAACTTTATTAGATGTGTGCCAGAAATCCTTCCACCCAACACCTGATCTTTTGATTACCCTAAGCAAAAGACCTTTCAAAGCTGTACTATGCAGCTTTATATCCAGAATATAACTTTACAAGGATGAGCATTTATTAGGATGACTTTTTGAACTGCAGGTGAACTTTTATTTTCATCACAGAATCATAGAATCCCTACAGTACAGAAGAGGCCATTTGGCCCATCAAGTCTGCACAGACTCTCTGACAGTGTATCTTAACCAGGCCCTTTCCCCATCCTATTCCTGTAACCCCACATATTATCATGACCAATCCATCTAACCTACACATCTTTGGATACTAAGGGCTAATTTAGCATGACCAATCCACTTAACCTGCACATTTTTGGACATTTTTTCATAATGTTAATACATAAGCTCACAACCATGATTACTGAGTTCCTAAACTTGTCACAGAAGTTCTGACAATCAGAGGAAGAGGTTGGGGGCTGTGCAAAGACTGGAGAAAGGAGGAAAGGAAGAGTAGTAAGAAGGGGAAAAAGTGGGAGAGATAGGGATAATGTGAAAGAGTATGGGAAGCATAGAGAGAGATGAAGATGAAATTGGCAGAGGAAATAAAAGTAAGAATAGGGAGAGAGTGATGAAAAGGGGAAAAATAAGTGAAGATATTGATAAATGATCACAGGTTGAGAAGGTGCAAGAGAAGAGAAGAAATAAACCAATCATGTGGTAAAAAACAGTCAAAGAAGGAATTAAGGAGAGAGAGAGAGATGAGAGAATGCTAAGAAATGGAGAGATGTGAGAAGAGAAAGTGAAAATGAGAGGAGCAGAACAGTGAGAATGGAAAAGATGGAAAGAGTAAGAGGGGTGAGGAGGGAGACCAGGTAAAGCGTGAAAGAGGGAAAAAAAGACATTGGCGATGAGCGGGGATGGTTGGGGGGGGAAGCTAGTGAAGAAAAGGAAGGAAAGAGAGGCATAATTTATCCCACACATCTAGTGTAAAGCCAGTTTGTGATGACAGGCTATAATTAATCTCATGCAAATCACAATGGACATTCAGTTCCCGTACTGTGTTACAGTGAAATTCATCGTATTATGACAGATTGAGAAAGAGAACAATGGTAGCTTCAGTGTGTCTCTTACCAGGTGTAGTGAATCCATTGAGATAAATCAACGGGCAAGCTGCAATGTGACAAAAAATAAATATTAACAGAGAAAAACACATTTTTCTAAAGGACATGTGTGCTAACCACTTCACTGACTCATCAATTTAACATTTTCTCCTGTTCACCTTGAGGGAAAAGAGGGAGTTTGTTTTATTTGAAGTCTGATCCATTGGACAGTGGAGTTGAATTTCTGCAGGGATTGCCCTGAACATTAGAGGTCATTTTGGTGATGAACCATTTCTCCTGGATTTCCTGCAGAACCACTGCTGAAGTAATGGACCAAGGAGAGAAGTCTTTTAAAGTTGCAATCCTCATTTACGTTTTAGCACCGAGTGGGCTCTATAGCAATAATGTCATGCTTCATTTTATATATTTAAAAGAAAAACACTTGGTGGGAACTGCATCTGGTGATTTGCTAATGAACCATGTGGAGAAAAGCGATCCCTGCTTTTGAACCTAATCCATGTTGAACTCATCTAAAGAAGAAGAGGCACTAAAATTAGCAGCAGAGTTGCTGAATTATGAAGAGACAGACATTCAGTAATGTTTCTAACTGCAATCCAGCAATGCCACCCAGTGGCATGTGACATTGGTCTTGGCTGTGATATCTTCCATAGTCAAACATCCCTTGACATTTAATGGTATTACCATCACTGAATCCTCCACTGTCAACATCCTTGGGGTTACCATTGACCAGAAATTCAACTGGACTCGCCACAAAAATACAGCGGCTGCAAGAGTAGGTCAAAGGAGACGTATAAGATGATGAATGGGATGGATAGGATAGAGGTGGAGAGACTCTTCCCGCTCAAAAAAGACACTAGGACTAGGGGGCACAGCCTCAAGATAAAGGGGGGGCGTTTTAGAACGGAGTTGAGGAGGAACTTCTTCACTCAAAGGGTGGTGAATCTCTGGAATTCTCTACCCGTTGAAGTGGTGGAGGCTGCCTTGCTAAATATTTTCAAGAAGCGGGTTGATGGGTTTTTGATAAGAGAGGGGATTAAGGGTTATGGGGAGAGGGCCGGAAAGTGGAACTGAGCCACGACAGATCAGCCATGATCTTATTGAATGGCGGGGCAGGCTCGAGGGGCCGGATGGCCTACTCCTGCTCCTATTTCTTATGTTCTTAAGTAACTCACCTCCTGACTACAAGGTACAAGTCAGGAGTGTGATGAAATACTCCCCATTTTCCTGGATGGATGCAGCTCCAACAACACTCAAGAAGCTTGACACCATCCAGGATGAAGCAGCCCATTTGATTGGTGTCACATCTACAAACATCCACTCCCTCCACCACCGACACTCGGTAGCAGCAGTGAGTACTATCTACAAAATGCACTGCAGCAATTCACCAAAGATCCTTATACAGCACCTTCCAAACCCACGACTACTTCCATCTTGAAGGATATGGGCAGCAGATACATAGGAACACCACCACCTGCAGGTCCCACTTCAAGCCACTCGCTTGTGTCTTGGAAATATATCACCGATCCTTCACAGTCGCTGGGTCAAAATCCAGGAATTCCCTCCCTAATGGCATTGTGGGTCAACCCACAGCACGTGGACTGCAGCGATTCAAGAAGGCAGCTCACCACCACCTTCTCAAGGGCAACTAGGGATGGGCAATAAATGCTGGCCACCCAGCGATGCCCACGTCCCATAAATGAATAAAAAAAAGCTTGCCAAAGTTGGTAGTGGCCACTTAAGTGAGCAACTGGAGGTCTGATAGCTCCCATCAATGCCTGGCCAGAATGAGTCAAACTGTTTGGAAGAAGGGAGAATAAAAATGACCTAGGAAAAACCAGCCTCATTAAAAATGATGGATGTGCTGGTGGCGAGCATTTTAATTTTGATAGAGTTAGTGTTTATGAATACAGCAGCAAGGAAACACTGTCATGTGTATTAAAGGAAGAACAGAGATTAAAAAGTGTCTGATTTCTAGAGATAACATGAGAAATGTCAGAAAGTTTTCTCCCTAATTACGCATGGAATGGACCAAATAAACCTGTTAGACTTTAACCTAATGTTGTGAGACTACTTACTATGCATGAAATGCTAACGGGCAGTATGACTGATTGAAACAGGATGAGGAAAAATGCATTGGGCAGAATTTCCCCTGAGGCTCGTTGGCAAAGAGGTACTGCTTGCATAACAGAGCAGGTTGGAAGCAAACAGTGTGCCATTCTCCCCTTCCGCATCTCTCGTTGATATTTTTCTTACTATTATGAATCCACATCAGGGTATGGGCCTAACAATGCAAATGATTCTACCGCAAACAGTTGCCTCCATTTGTTGATGGACTATTCCAATACTCCAGGAATTGCATTGTATTCTTCCATCTATTTCTCCTCGGAAGCTGAATGGTCAATGCATTGCAATGGTTATTCCATTGGTGCTGAGGGAGAGAGGAAACCAATCAATGACATGAATGGAAATTACTCACTAGAAGTAGCTGTTTCACAGAGGAAGGTGATAAGTTCATCCTGAATCTTTCTGAAAGCGTCAAAATCATCCACAAGGAAGAGATGCCTTTCACTAGGTTTGCTGCCAATATTCTTCAACTCTGTAATATCAATGTCAGCCACTCCCACTACAAACACACTGTAGCCTGCAAGGAAGATAAAGGCAGATTTTTCAAGTCTATCAGTAGTTACCGGCGAGCTGTAAGAAGAAACGTAGGAATTGCGGGGTGAAAAATACATGAAACATCCATTAATTCATCCATCTCCTATCCTAATGGAGACATATCGCAAGTTGCAGAAACTACTGGAAAATCTCAGCAGATCTAACATCATCTATGGAGAGAGAATAGAGCCAATGTTTGGGGTCAGGGTGACCCTTCCTTCCCTGATCACCCCCATCTGCAGAGTTCCTTCCCTCTCTGATCACCACCTCTGCACAGTTCCTCCCTTCCCCGATCCCCATCCCTGTTCAGGATCCATCCCCAATCTTGCCCTACCCCGCCCCCCTTGTCATTGCCCCTGGCATGGTTATGGTGCCCAGTGGGCAGTGCCAGGGTGCCCAGCAGGCACTGCGAGGGTACTTTGTAGGCACTGCCTGGGTACCAGGTGGCACCACCAGGCTGCATTGTCCCAATGGGCACTGCCCAGCCCTGACCCCATGAATGGCCTCCAATCCGTCTGCCAAGGTCATCATGTCTGGTCTCCATTGATAGAGACCAGCTGCGATTCTTGCCCGACCAGCAAGGAGGTCAGTGCAAGTGAGCCAGGACGGTATGTAAATCATATCATTAATATTAAAATCGGCATGCTGATCTTGTCAGCAAGTCAGGGCTGGTACAATCAAGGGAGGCCAATAATCGGGCGCATTTCTGAGTTTTCCCCTTTCACCTGATTGTACCAGCTCGTCTCACCAACCAGTAGGCAGGACAAGGTTGTAAGATTGTATCCTTAAGATTGAAACATTTAATAAAAACCAATCAATGAGCACTTTGATTTGGAAGATAAGGAAAGGACCTTCGACTTAAATGTCAGAATTGAGATTAAACAAAAGGCTGAACTAATATTAGAATAAGATAGCCCCCAGTACTGAACCTTACTGGTCACAAAGGATCACTAATTACTACAGAAATTCTTCAGGATACTTACCAGCCTCTTGTAATGCAAGCGCAGGTTTCTTAACCTCATCCTGTGACCGTCCATCAGTGACGACGACAAGCACTTTTGGAACAGTTCTCCTCATGCCATTTGGTTGAATAAAGACGTGGTCAGACAGGAACTCAAGTGCTCGACCTAGAATGTAAAAGGCAAGGCCATAAAATTGATGCCAATTTAAATCATTTGTATATTATTTCTCTCCATAGCTTTTTCTGTTTATCAATGTGACAGATGTCAGGAAGTAGAAAACAGTTTGTGCTTTGCACCCTTTGAGCAATGAACAAATTAGATCAAGCATTACACATGAGTGTACAAATTAGGAGCAGGAGGAGGCCAGTCAGCCCCTTGAGCCTGCTCCATCATCCAATAAGATCATGGCTGTTGTGACTGTAACCTCAACGCCACATTCCCTCCCACTCCGATAACCTTTCTGTTCTTTGCTTATCAAGATTCTGTTTACGTCTGTGGGATTGTAGGGGTTTGCATTGTAGGAATCAGAGACAGAATCCTTTGTTTATTGGTATTTGAAAGCTTCAAAGTTATTAATTATATACAGCATCAAGTACACTTTATTCTTAACAATGAAAGTAAGGATGGAAAGGTTTGGTGCTGAGAATTTCCTTTCCACAAGGAGCAAGTTTGAGACTGACCGAGACAAGCACATTCTGAGGAACATAATGCTCACTGCTGAGGAGAATTTCCAGTATCAGTGGGTAATATTTTTGCCTCTTAGTCAAGCTTCAATCATCACTTCAGAGACGCACAAAATCCCACTCTGGCAATCCCAGTGGAGTACTAAAGAAATGCTGCACTGCCGGTGGAGCTGTCTTTTGGATGAAACTTAAACGGAAGCCTTGTTTTCCCTCTCAGGTGGATGTCAAGAAGCCCATGCACCATTTCATAGAGAAAGAGTTCAGTATTCTGACCAGTTTTATCCCTCAGCCAACATCACCGAAACACATAATCTGGTTTGTTCTCAAAACTTTTATTTTAATAATCAGACTGAATGTGATCTGATATCCAGTGAATTATTAGTAAGGTTCCATGACCCTCTCAAGGGACAATAATAATCACCATTGCCCACAATTGTTTTTTTGAAATGTATAATTACTTATTTTGTTGCTGTGGAATCAGAACAAGAAGGGACATTTGGTCAGCGTGGGGAGTTGGGCAATGATTTTTTTCAGCTGGCGGGTTACATCTTGCTGCTGTTGCTTGTTCAATTACTTCCTTTATTTTGTCAATAATAGTGCAACTTCCTTCATTTAACTCATTTTACTTTGAAATGGAATATCATGTTTCATAAGCTATCATCTTAAAAGGCAGCTATTAACATTAATATACAAATTTATATTATTAATTAACATACAAATGCCTAACAACTGGATAGATCATTACTTTATTAAAATGGAGTACTAGAACATTTAAATTAGTCCAAAATACACCAATCTGCCCAACCACTTTGTACCACTGTTATGTTCTACATAAATCTTAAAGAACTAAGAAAAATACAGTACAGGAACAGGCCCTCCAAGCCCATGCTGATCATAATGCTCTAACTAAGCCAAACTGCCCTTACTCAGATCATATCCTTCTATTCCCTCCCTATTCATGTACCCATCCAGATGCCTCTTAAACGTTGCTCATGTGCCTGCTTCCAACACCTCCCCTGGCACCGCATTTCAGGCACCCACCACTCTCTGCGTGAAAAACTTTCCCTTAAACTTTCCCTCTCATCTTGAACCTGTGCCCCCTTGTAATTGAGACATCAACCTTAGGAAAAAGCCTCTGATTATCTACCCTGTCCATGCCTTTCATAATTTAGTAGACCTTTTTCAGGCCTCCTCTCAGCCTCCGTCTTTCTAGTGAAACCAATCCTAGTTTATTCAATCTTTCCTAATAATCAATGCCCTCGAGGCCAGGCAACATCCTGGTTGGTGAACCTTCTTTGCACTCTCTCCAAAGCTTCCACATCCTTCTGGTAGTGTGGTGACCAGAAGTGTACACAATACTCCAAATGTGGCCTCACAAAGGTTTTATTTAGCTGCAATATCATTTGCCAACTCTTGTACTCAATGACCCAGCCAATGAAGGCTAGCATGCCATATGCCTTCTTAATCACCTTGGCCACCTATGTTGCCACTTTTAGGGAACATTGGACCTGCATGCCCAGATCCTTCTGTATTTAAGGCTCCTAAGTGTTCTGCCATTTACAGTATAATTCACACCTAAGTTTGACCCTCCAAAATGCATCATCTTGCATTTATCTGTATTAAACTCCATCTGCCATTTCTATGCCTAAGTCTCCAATCTATCTATATCTTGTTGTATCTTCTGACAATCTCTGGCACTATCAGTGACTCTACCAATCTTTGTGTCATCCGAAAACTTACTAATCAGACCACCCACATTTTCCTCCAGATAATTTATATATACTACAAACAGCAGAGGTCTTAGCGCAGATCCCTAGAACACCATTAGCTATAGATCTCCATTTTTAAAAACACCATTCCAATGCTGCTCTCTATCTTCTATCACCAAGCCAGTTCTGTATCCGTGGAGCTAGCCCACCCTAAATCCAATATGGTATTCATAGAACATAGAACATAGAACACTACAGCACAAACAGGCCCTTCGGCCCACGAGTTGCGCCGATCACAGCAACACCTACCAACCTACAGACCTATCTATAACCCTCAATCTCATTAAACCCCATATACTCATCCAGAGGTCTTTTAAAAGACCCCAGCGAGTTCGCCTCCACCACCACTGACGGCAGCCGATTCCATTCACTCACCACCCTCTGAGTGAAAAACTTACCCCTAACATCACTTCTGAACTTCCCTCCTTGCACCTTAAATCTGTGTCCTCTCGTAGCAACCATTTCAACCCGGGGAAATAGCCTCTGAGAGTCCACCCTATCTATTCCTCTCAACATTTTGTAAACTTCTATCAGGTCGCCTCTCAACCTTCGTCTCTCCAGGGAAAAGAGTCCCAGCTCCCTCAACCTAACTTCATAAGGCATGCCTCCCAGTCCAGGCAACATCCTTGTAAATCTCCTCTGTACCCTCTCAATAGCTTCTACATCTTTCCTATAGTGAGGCGACCAGAACTGCGCACAATACTCTAAATGAGGCCTGACAAGGGTCTTATAAAGTTGCAGCATTACCTCCCGACTCCTAAACTCAATCCCTCGATAATGAAGGCCAGTACACCATACGCCTTCTTGACCACCTCCTCCACCTGCGAGGCCGATTTAAGAGTCCTGTGGACCCGGACCCCGAGATCCTTCTGCTCTTCAACACTACTCAGACTTCTGCCCTTGATAGTGTACTCGTTCATCCCATTGGTTCTGCCAAAATGGACGACTACACATTTATCCGCGTTGAAGTCCATCTGCCACTTCTCCGCCCAGTCCTGCATCCTATCTATGTCCTGCTGCAACTTTTTCCATCCTTCCAGACCATCCACAACACCACCGACCTTAGTGTCATCAGCGAACTTACTTACCCATCCCTCCACTTCCTCATCCAGGTCATTTATGAAAATGACAAACAACAAGGGTCCCAGAACAGATCCTTGAGGTCATTTTTATACCAGTCTGCTATGTGGGACATTTTCATGTGGGCAGCACGGTGGCACAATGGTTAGCATTGCTGCCTTATAGCGCCAGGGACCCAGGTTCATTTCCAGCCTCGAGTCATTGTCTGTGTTGAATTTGCACATTCTCCCTGTGTCTGCATGGGTTTCCTCCAGGTACTCTGGTTTCCTCCCACAGTCCAAAGATGTGCAGGTTAGGTTGATTGGCCATGCTGAATTGACCTAGTATCGGGGGATTAGCAGGGTAAATATGTGGGATTAGGGGAATAGGGCCTGGGTGGGATTGTGATCGGTGCAGATGTGACGGGCTGAATGGCCTCCTTCTGCACTGTAGGGATTCTATTATTCTATTCTATTTAGCACTTTACTAACGTTCAAATAAACTACATTCACAGTCCTTCCCTCATCAGTTATCTTTGTCACCTCTTCAGAAAACTCTATCAAGTTGGTGAGACATGACCCTCCCCATACAAAACCCTGCTGTCTGGCACTAACTAGTCCATTTCCTTCCAAATGTGCATATATCCTGTCCCTCACTATCTTCTCCAAAAGCTTCCTCACCGCTGATGTCAGGCTCACCAGCCTATAATTTCCTGGATTACCCCTGCTTCCTTTCTTAAATAAGGAAACAACATTGTCTATTCTCTAGTCCTCTGAAACCTCTCCTGTAGTCAAAGAAAATGTGAAGATATTTCTTCCCTTGCCTCCCGCAGTTACCAGGGATAAATCCCATCCAGCCTTAGAGACTTGTCTACCTAAATGTAATTTAGGAATCCCAACATTTCCTTCTTTGATACATTGACATTCTCACACACCTATCCCTGACCTCAACATTTATTATGTCCTCCTCTTTGTGAATACCAATACAAAGTACTCATTAAGGATCTCACCCACTTCCTGTGGCTCCTCCTTGAGTGGGCCTTCTCTTTCTCTTGCTAACCTCTTGATCCTGATATATGCTTAAAAAGTCTTGGGATTCTCCTTGACCCTGTTAGCTAAAGTTATTTCATGGCCTTCTTTTGTCCTCATTTCATTCCACATTTCACTTCCTTCCTACTTTGTCTATAGTTTTCAAGAGCTTCATCAATTTTTAGCTGCTAGACTTATAGTATGCTTCCTTTTTCTCTCTTCCTAAGCTAATGATTTCTCTTGTCAACAATGTTTCCCAAACCCTGACATTTCTATCCTTTTTTGTGGGGACATGCACGTCCTGCTCTTCAGTCAACTGGTTTTTAAAAGCCTCTCACATGCCAGATTTGGATTTGCCCTCAAATGTATGCATTTGGATGTATTTGGCCCTCACCCACTTAAGTACCCTTACCCTCGTGTCCTTATGCATAACTACGTAATTACTCTCCTCGTGCTTCTTTACTTTCTCTCAGCTATCCTTGTATTATTTTCTCCCTCTTGTTTTTATCAAGCTTCCCCTTAAATGCAGAAATGCTATTCATCTCAATTACTCGTTGTGCTAAAATATTCTCACTGTTCTCTGTGTCAAGATGAGTGAGATTTTTCTCCCATTCCACAATGTGTTTCCTGGAGGTGGGAGGCAGCTTATGCTCGCTTGGTGCTGGGATCTTACTGTCCCGCCACTGTCGACAGGATTTCCTGTTGAATGCTCCCCTCATCTTCAGGAAGCCATGGCGAGGGTGCGCCATTGGTGGGACCACAAGATCCCGCCTGCGTGAACCGGAGCAAGATTTCAGCAGACGTTTCTCCTGAGTTTCCTATTTCTATTTACCAATGAGTGTCTTATACTTATAATCTCTAGTTTTATTCACCACCCACTGCTCCTCCCCCACAACTGGAACCATCTTCTCCGTGTCTACCTTTATCAGGTCACCTGACAGCCAGGACTTGATGTGGAGATGCCAGCGTTGGACTGGGGTAAACACAATAAGAAGTCTCACCTGGTGTTATGAGACTTCTTACTGAGCCAGGACTTCTCCAGTGGCTTTACGTAGAAGAGATCTCTTACAGAAACATTACATGGAAGAAAAGCGTAACAGATGCATTCCTTGTTAGCAAACAATTGGTTCTGGGTAATACAAATTGTTTCTTTGATAGGAACACTGCCCTCAAGAACAGAAAAATATACAAGTTGACAAATCTAATGTCCTTTCGAGAGGAAGGGAAGTCAAAAAAGCTTCTCCATCATTTTCAAATTGCTCCATGTAACTGTGTGTGACAGTGCCTTCACATTACTCATGCTGAACATTGCCTTGTTCTTTATGAGCAAGATAAATAATGGTAATGTTTCGCCAAATGCTGAAGATACTTTCCCTTTAATAAACCCTATGATCCTCAGGTGGAAATTTTACACAAGCTGCTATGGAAACTGATCTCAAATCCCATTGGCAGTTGGGCCTCAGGACTCTCAATTTTCAAGCCTGTAACACAAATTTCCACACATAACATGTGGGTGACTCACTCCACAGAGGGCAGGATATGTGAGCTGACGCACCGACAAATTTCACTGTAATCTCATGGGAGCTCTGTTGTTGATCTGAGCTATAAAAAATATACACAGACCAACGTGTCTGGAGCTCCCTGAGATTGGAAATTCTACGTCATTTGCAAAGGAGGCCTTCAATATGATGGATACTTTTTATCTTAGTAATGTCCCGCTGACTTACTTTGTTGAGTGCAACGCAGCACTAGGTCAATGAACAGAATGGCTCAATTTTAAAGGGTGCGCAGGGAATGAAAGACTTGGGCATACAGGTTGACAAATTGTTGAAGGTGATGGGACAATTTGAGATGACTGACAAAAATGTGTAATTAATCCTCAGCTTTTAAACAGAGGCATAAAGTACAAAAACAAGACTTTATGCTCAACCTTTATAAATCATGGGTTAAGTCATTATGCTTGCATCAGCTCTTCAAAGAATTGTTCATTTAGTATCATTCCACATCATTTTCCCCATCACCATGCAGAATTTTCCACTTTATACTTAACTGAAAGTTATTATCGAATGTGCTTTTATCACCCTTTTAGGAAACGTTGTCCTGATCATAAGAACTTGCTGCATAAATAAAAACTCTCTTCATCTTGCCTCTGATACTTTCACCTTAAATCTGCTATTCTTTTCCTTAGACAGAGAAGCTTAAGTTGAGATTTAATACAGGCATTCAAATTGATGAAGGGAAAATAAGGAGAAACAGTTTCCAATGGCAGGAGAGTTATAACCAGTAAAAACAGAATGTGGAAAAGTGCTTCCTTTATTTTATTTCTATTTCAGGTCTCTCACTAAATAAACATAGAGATGACAAAAGCTCAACAAACCGTGAATGTGGTTAACTCCCAACTGCCCTCAGGCAAGTAGGGATGGGCAATAAACGCTGGGCAGCCAGCGATGCACATTTCCCACAAATGAATAAAAGAAAGGAGGATGGAGTGAATTCAAAACTAAACTGCAGAAGTATTTCAGTGACTGTGTACTTTACTGTGGGAGTGGTTAGTATTGAGCAATCAAATATAAGATAGATTTTGGGATGCATTATGTAATTTGTGACATGACATAAGGGAACATTAAATATTCGAAAGGAACAGGTGACTTTGAACTTTGTTTTTCAAAGCTCTCCAACATTATTTTTTTCCCTCTTTTCTCTGATCTGTGTTGGCGACTAATTGATTCTTGCGATCATCAAGTGCTCCATTTTAACTGAGTAATTCTCGGTACTCAATTATCACTGAGTATGCAACTACCAGGATAGCAGAAGGTCAACTAGATCAATGTTGGACTTTTCTTGGTCAGAAGTCTCACAACACCAGATTTAAGTCCAACAGGTTTATTTGGTAGTAAATGCCACTAGCTTTCGGAACACTGTTCCTTTGACAGGTGAGTGGAGAGTTCTGATCACAAAAAGGGCATATAAAGGCACACAGTTTGTGAGTGCCTGATGAAGGAACGGTGCTCCAAAAGCTCGTGCTATCAAATAAACCCATTGGACTTTAACCTGGTGTTGTGAGAGTATTTACTGGGCATCTTAAAAGTGCTTTACAACCATTAAATGGAGTAACTGTTGTAATGTCAGAAATACATCAGCTAATCAGAAAGAGCCACATGATTACTATTAACTAATCTGTTTTTGTAATGTTGATTGAGGATTAAACATTGACCAGGACACCAGGGATAACTTCCCTACTCTTGATCAAAATAATAACATAAGATTTTTTTTAATGTCTACCTGAGAGGGCATAGCTAGGAGCTTGGTTGATTAACATTTCACCTGAAAACTCCGACTGTTTAGCACTCCCACTGCTTTGAAAGGCCAGCCAAAATTTTGTGTTCAAACTCTGGGATGGGACTTGAACCTACAATCTTTGGACTCAAAGAGTGCTATCAGCAGAGCCACAGCTTACATCTCAGAGAGCATATCTAACCTGGGACTCCACCCTGAGGCGTGACTTGCCCAATTGCAACTTAAGGTAAAAAAGATGGTAAACATCACAGCACATACACATCTTATCAGACAACACTAGTAATTGTGTAAACAATGTGCAGTATTTCTGCTGTACCTGTTTTTGTGTTTCCGCCTTTGTAGTGGATGATCTGAAGAGCAGCAAGGACCATTCCTTTATCGTTGTAAGTGTTCAACTTAAACTCAGCTTTTGCATCATCACTGAATTGAACCAGAGAAATCTGCACACAAGACCAAACAAAAGTCTCAATTTGACAGGAATGAGGTATGAAGAACTGTATTTTATAGAAAATACTTTTGCACATCTCTGAGCGCATCTCAGAACTTTCCACACAGAGTTGTATTCTAGGGTACTCACTGTTGCTGCAGTGTAACATTCATTTTTCAAATACTAACTTGTGTTTATATGAACACTTTAATGTACAGAACATGCCACGGGACTATGCAGATATGCAGAAGCTAGGTGGATATTGATCCAGAAAGGGATACAGTTGCAGATGTGAGCAAAACTTGATAGCTAAGATAGGATTTATGATCATTTTTATAGGGGGGTTAGTTTAGGGAGCAGTGGGCAGCACAGTGGCACAGTAGTTAGAACAGCTGCCTCACAGCACTAGGGACACAGATTCAACTCCAGCCTTAGATGACTGTCTGTGTGGAATTTGCACATTCTCCCCATGTCTATGTGGGTTTCCTCCGGGTGCTCCGGTTTCCTCCACAGTCCAAAGATGTACATGTTAGGAGGATTGGCCATGCTATATTGCCCCTTGGTGTCCAAAGGGTGTAAGTTATGTGGATGAACCATGGTAAGTGCATGGGATTACAGGGATTGGGAGGAGAGGAAGGCCTGGATTGGATGCTCTTTCAGAGAGCCAGCACAGACTCAATGAGCCAGAAGGCTTTGATCTGAACTGTATGGTTTCTATGAAAGTGGAACACAGGCGGCTGGGGAGCTGTTTGTGTTGGAGTTTATACCAATGGCTAAAGTGAAAGAAATGGACTCTTCCTCTGAATTTGACTCCAGCGTAAGGTCCTGAAGACAGCATTTAAATGGATGTACAGAACCATCCGCAAACAGCATTAAGATGGATCTATTTGTTGTGGCTGATAAACAGACAGATTAACATTTCACACAATGCTCAACACCTCTGACAGAGCACATTCCCAGTACTGACCACATCCGGTACTGGGGATTGAACCGATAGCTTTACTGCCCTGAGGCCATTCCTGTACCAGACAAGCCAAACTCACTATGCGGGATTTTACAGCCTTGCTTGTCCCAAAACCATAAAATCCCATCCAAGGTCAACGGACTTTTCTGTGATCCGCCCCTCGCCCACTCCGATTGTTGTGGCAGGCAGGACGGTAAAATTCCAGCTACTATGTAAAACAAAAAGCTGATTGTTTTACAAACTGAAGATCAAAGAACCATACACACCTGCATTCCTTCTGGACTGATGTTGTCAAGAGCTCCAATAGTATCAAAACAGAATTGCAAAATCTTATGGAAGTTTTCATCCCCAATACTCCAAGAACCATCAACCAAGAACACCAGGTCTGCTTTTGCACCCATACACTCTGATAATGAAAAGGATAACAATTATCATAAGTTATTTTCCCTCACATTACATGCTTACTTTATAAACTGAACCAGTTCTACTAATAGACTGAAGGCATGAAAACAAAATGCTTGAAGTGCCCAATAGAAATCAAATCTGTAGGTCAACGAACTGCCGAACAAAAGAGAAAAAATAGATCAGTGCTTTAGGTGGGACCAACGCACAGTGAATTGTGAGAATGTAATAAATAGCATAGCGGAGGGAAATGAGATAAATACATGAGGGAGAAAACAGGAAAATGATAAGCTGATAGAATGAAATAAAGCTGTTTGGAAGGAGACTGTGGAATGGAGCAATTGGACAGAGTGACCTGTTTCTGTGTCGTAAATCCCAAGTAACATTTCCAGCTGGTTTTGATTTCTAGTTCTTTAGTTCTCCCCAAGTTTAAAAAGTTACTTTTATTGCACTAATCTCATTCTCCCCTTGGTGATGATCGCTTGCTTCATGAGATAGTGGGCTGAATTTTGGCAGCCTCTTGGTAACTGGCTGGGAGGTGTTAAGACTGGCAAAATGACATAGAAAGCACCAGATTAAGCTGTGCTCGACATTTTTTTGCTACCATGTCATTTTTCTAATGGCAGTATAGATGGCACACGCATTGCCAGCCAGAAGCTGAATTGAGCTACTTACATACTCAATTAAGAAGTTCTTTCCACCTCTTGGGCATTTTGCTAGCTGCGTGGGAATCCCACCACCATATGGAGAGATTGTCCAAAGATACTGGCAATCTCCCAATGGGCTTTGCAGAGAGAGGACTGCTCTTTTGAATGGCCACAATGGAACTTTCCCAGCAGCATGCTGTCACCTTGGCGATGTGACTCCTGCCTTGAGTGACCCCCTTCTGCCTGCCTGTCTTCAGTGTACAGATCCCACCTACCCACCTTTAAAAGCACTGATCCATCAATGTATCCTCATTCTACATGTGCAACCCCAGCAACAGCCGCCACAAGCAGTAGTGCTGCTGAGTTGTGGTCCCTCTGATTGAGCCAGCAGCTCTTGAAGGTGGGGCAGATGGGTGGCCTGCAGAGTGGCCACTGAATTGGCCACCAGTGAGAATATAACTGCCCAGCCCCAGCGGTAGACCTTCAGCCTCCAAGATAAACGCAGCCCCAGTGTGCATGGCCAACAATTTCTAAACTCCTTTTAACTGCAAATGATCAATGCCACAAGATATTCACTCAGTTAAAAAAATTTAAAATGCAACTTTTTAACCAAGAGATGGAGTCAAATGCCACAATCTCCCCATATTGCCGCCAACATGTATACTGGAAAACAATAATGGAAAATGAAATGACCAGGAATGTACTGACAGGTCCTTTAGATTGAAAAAGCGAAAGGATTGCAAAATTCTGACACAGGTTCATTGAAAGGTAGCTCACCAGGCAATGCCAATTCTCCAGGATTATACTGGATTTCCAGGGGAATTAAGGGTCAATATTAATCACTACAAGCAACTGAGGAGGGGCATTAAATTGTCCTTTTTGTTCTTATATGTTTGCTTGGAACAAAACTCTTTCACTCCTAATGACATTTAAGAAGCATTTATATGAGCACTAGAAAAAGCATATAAGGCTATGGACCAAGTGCTGGAAAATGGGATGAGTGTAGGCAGTTGCTTGATGGTGGCGCATACATGATGGTCTGAAGGGCCTCTTTCTGTGCTGTAAAATTCTATGACTCTTACAACGGATGGGGCAGTTGGGCAAGAAGTCTTTTGTAACTTCCAGGCAGATGTCCAAACTGAGTAGCAAGCTACTGAATCTGGAAAATCGACCTTTGGGTACAGTTGGATCTGCAATGTATTTCCAGTGCTTTTGGTTTCTCGTTTCAGAATTTCAGGTTTCACTTTGACTGAGACCTGAGGTGTAGAAGTTCTCAGGCAGGTTCCTTTGACAACCATTCTGAGTAAGGTCATTAGCAATAGACAAGTTAAAGAGCTCACCTTCTCGGGCAGGAGGGATGGTTGGAGGTGGAGGAGGGGAGGGGGGCTCCGTTGGAGCTTCTGTTGGCTGAACCACTGCAAAAGAAGATAACAAACATTTGTGAATGAAATCAATTTTTTTTTAATTGATTACAAAATCAAAACCAAAGAACACAAAGTAATTTCCGACCATGTGGTTGTAGGTTGGGTCGCATCATTAAGTTCATGAACAAGCTTCAAATTCAAACTCAAGATTGTGGCATCTTGAAATGTAATGGCAATCATGATCTTGCCCTGCATCATCATAACCGTATCACACCCTCGTACCCTGCCCAGGAAACACTGGCTCATCCCCACAGGCCAATGCAGAAAAGGAGTCATTTTTTTCTCTGAGGTTGGACTATACGATGCATTCCAGGAACATCTACTTGTAGGTGCTCCAGTATCCAGTCACGTGTGTTTTCAGTAGATGTGACTGCATTGGCAGGCTTAACCCCTCTTCCCCTCCCACTCTCGGAAAATAAGGAGCCATTCAGTCTATCAATCCTGTTCCACCATTCAATTAGATCATGCTGATCTGCATCTTAATTCCACCTGCCTGCCTTCGTTCTGTGCTCCTTAATATCATTGCTGAACAAAAATCTGTCAACCTTGGTTTTGAAATTTTTAACCAATCCCCACCCTGAACAGTTTTCTGGGAGAGAGAATTCCAGATTTCCACTATCCTTTGTATGCAGATGTGCTTTCTGACATCGGCCCTCAGTTGCCTGGCTCAAATCTTAAAGTCACGTCCCCTAATCCTGAAATTTCCGATCTGAGTTTCTCTCTTTTCCTGTGACCTTCCAGCACTCTACAGCTCAGTTCCACATGGGCCATTGCATTAACGAATGAAACGATCAGGAAATCTGAGCTGGTGATGAGGTGAAGAATGAGGGATGACTCTCAATATCACAATATTCTGATCTGGCAGTTTGTAATATTTGCTTAGTGATCCCATCAGTGGAATGCATTTGAATGCTCCACATGTGTATTTATTAATGTTAATCTAGCTCCTTCACAATGTCATGCAGTAACCCTTCGCCTTCTTCAGATCCTTGTGGTACTGATTGTATCTCTACTGATGTTAATCAAACACTCTCACAGCTGTCACTCAGTGGCCCCTGACCCCCTAGTACCCTGTTCTCCTGTTTACATTTCTACTGAATGTAGTCCAGCTCTCTCACACTTGTACTGACCCTTCTCTCCAGCACCCAGTGGTACAGACTGTATCTCCATGGATGTTAATCCAGCTGTCTCTCAAATTGCCCTCATTGACTCACCCGAGCATCCATGTGTTTCTGATTATATCATTATCGATGTTATTCCAATTCCTAACTGCGATCTGAAAGTTTGTTGCCCTCTTGTTAATGGTAGTTTACACCTGAGTACTCACATGTACGCTCCTGCAACTGCACTCCAGGTCCCTCAAGATTTGGGAGCTGAGTATATATGGTGGCATCATATAAGGAGTCAGGGGAAAGTCCAGTGAAGCAATGGGTGGATTCAGCACCGCTGATGGTAACTTCCTGACGACCATTGCTATAAACTTCAAAACAAAGAAAGGGAAAAATGAACACTCATTGTATGAACAGGGTGTCCAAAGTCAATTTAATATTATCCCTGTGGCATAATAACAAGCTGAAGTCACAAGATACAGCAATGGAGGAGGAGATTGGAGAGTTTACTGAAACAAATTTATTGGTAATTTTTATAAAGGCAGTACTGTCACTGCATAAATATCAAAGAATAAATATAGGATTAGGCTCATTAATCTTAATGTAATAAACTCTGAACTTTCATGTTAGGCAGAATGAAGCACTCCTAGCTGTTTGCAATCCTCATTGAGCTGTGCATTATCCTATCAGTAACACTTTGCCATTAAATTGTTTTATGTGATTTTTAACTATTAACTTCCTTGGATTGCTAAGTCCAGAATTACAGCGCTCAAAAAGCAAGGATATTATTTCCCTTCATCGTTCATTTAAAAAACCTTTACTGCAATATCAGTTTCAAAGAAGGCTTTAAGTAATCTAATACCAATGTCAGGGACCCTAAAGTACTGGAGCAAATTCTCAGGCAACCCTTTGAATCACTGGCATCAGCCTTATTCATACTGACACAATACAAGATAAATACTCGGCGTTAAAGTGAATGGGGACAGAGCAAGGAAATATGATGAAGAGCAGGTCACTCTGTTCGGAGAACTTGCTTTTGTGAATGACTAGCTTTTGAGCTGGAACTTCACAACAAAAGAAGTGGAGTGTGTAAGGTGTTGGTTTTATGGGTCATGATGAATGAACAATAAAAGACAGACCAAGAGTGAAAAAAACTGCAAATGACTAGTAGGCTGAGACACAAAATAAATAAATAATGGAAACACTACATGGGTCAGTCAACATCCAAACAGATAGCGCGTTCGGGTGTAAGTTGTGGCTGAAATGGTCTAATCCCACCCAACAAATTAAGATAGAATGTCCTTTTGAAATGGTTGGACTGCTCAGGAACAGAACTGGTTTGACAGGAAGGAACACTGTGGAAGATGATGGCAGGATAGCAGCGAACCACATTACTCTTGAGAAACCTGATGGAGATCACAAAAATAACTTTAAACCCCACTTCTTCCCTACTGTCAGATTTTACTACAGCAATGGGAAGATGATTGTTAGAGGAACTAAATTGGGATGAAGTTTGCCTTTTTCACTTCCTAAAATTTCCCAGATTCTAGAATTGTATTGCATTAGTGTTCTCATTAACCTGGTCCAAATATTCCTGTGATTGTGAAACAAGCCTATAATTAGCATTGTATCTATAAAACCTAAGTATTGGTGACAGCTACTAGGAATTCCTCCCCCTGTAATCCATATGACAATAAATTTAACACCAAGAAAGATTAGATTCACTGTGAGGTATTTTCTGCTTTCCACTTCTCATTGACGTGGCAGAATGATGACACAGTCAAAACAGGAAATAACACAGTTCACAGTTTATATTAGGTGCTCTTTGAAAGGGCTATGCATATATTTCCCACAGTATTGTTCATGAGCTGTTTGTGTTCGGGGGTGGGGTGACAGTGTGCACACATATGTGTGTGTGTGTGTGTGCGCACGTGTGTCTATGTACAGATGTTGCAGTTTGTATGCATGTGGGGCTTCAGCTTGTTAAGGTTTCAGAACCAACTTCCTTTCAGACACCATTAAATTTTTTTCATTTCATATTTGTTAGCGAATTAGTTGGCAAACGTTAAAAGACTAAGCTAATGAAGGCTAATGAGTTATATTCTCCAGTGCACACTTCAGTTTCCTGTTTTTAACATCCTACAGGCTTTGTTGTGAATTGAATCCATATGGAAACAACATACAGCTGTAAACATTCCAAAGCCACATCAGGATAATAAAAGTTAACACATTTAAATTTGAATTGCCCTTCACTGCCAATATTTTTCTTTCTCAGGTTAGTTATCAAGTGAAGACAAGGATAAATAGAAAGATGGAAACAATTGCATTTATGTGGCTTCTTATCCCATAAACTATCCCCATGCAGTGATTGTGGTTATGTAGGCAAGCAATGACAGCCATTCTGTGTCAGTAATATCTTACAAACAACAGTCAGGCATCTGTTAGTGTTGTTGTTGGTCGAGACAAAAATATTGGTGAGGACAGAAGAAGAAACTTTCTACTCTTCTTCAACACTTTGCGAACCCCTAAGGTTCGTCCGGACAGAAATTTGGGGAAGATGACAACTTCAACAAGCATCATTGACTCAGTACAATGCTGGGATGCCAGTCTAGATCATAAGTTCATTCTGGTGTTCCACACCACAACTTTTCGACCCAGAGTGCCAGGTGAAGGTTGGAGCCATTTCTGCAGAGAGATTGGTTTCCCAGCTGCCAATTTCAGGATGGTATTTCAGAAGTGTCAGTTTGCTTTGTGGAACACTCTCAGTAGGAAGACTATGGCCTGAATTGCCAGTCACACCCCGCCGCTGTCAGTGAGAATGGAGAATTTGGTGCTTGGCCAAATCTTTGTTCACTGCCGCGGGACCGGAGAATCTCAGCCATGGGCGAGGTCAGAGAATCTGGCCCCTTGGGTTCTACCTATTCCTCTAGACTTTAGCATATGTACTCCCAAGCAGTACTGAGGGATTGTTGCACTGCTGAGTATGCTGTCTTTCAGGTGAGATGGTAAGCTCTATCTGTTGTCTCATAAAATCCTGCGACAGAACAAGGGAGATTTTTCCAGTGTTTTGGCAAATATTTAATCCTTGCCCACCACCTAAAAATGAGGGACTGGTTATTGTCATATTGCTGTATGAGGGAGCATCTTTGCAGAAAAATAAAAGTTTATTGCTGCTTTTTGAGTCACACTGCTGGGGCACAGCTGCTGCTGTGGATGAAAGTGGGGTGGGGGCGGGGGGTGGTGTGGAGTGGATGCATAAGACGCCAGAATTGCAGGAACACTGGGAAGTCGTAGGAGGTTACAGAGATAACAAAGATTGAGGATATGGAGAGATTTGACTGCAGTGTTTCCCAACATTTTAGAGACAACACTTCCAAAGGACTTTTTTTTGCCTGTAAAACACTTTGTTCTAAGGCCATTGATGCCATTGTATAAATGAAAGTTCATTCTTCAGGACATCAAATTTCATTTTTAAGCATTCCCAAGGTCAGAAAGAGGTATCACACAATTTAGACGCAGAGTAAAGCTCCGTGTAAGATGTCTGGACAAGCTACCTGAGCCTTAATGTCTGAAAGGTTTTCATACCAGGGCTATGCTGTCTTCAAGAGGCATTGCCAACTTTACGCTCATACAGGACAGATGTATGCTGGAGCAAAATTGATCTAGTCTAGTTTCAAATTGAACCCTCAGTTGAGTGGATAAGAAAGATGCAATCTGGAGTAAATTCAAGCTACAATCTGTGGGAATGAAATGCCAGTGTTACTGCCTAATCCATTGCACCATGGAATTTCCTTTCTTTTATCCATCCCTCGTAATCTTTTGTTCATTCTCTCCAGTAGCAACATTGAGTCACAACCAAAATATATGGCCAACTAATGAAGTTTAGATAAAAATTTATTGCTGCTTTATTGAGTCACACTGCTGGGGGCGGTAGGTGGGGGGGCTGTGGGGGATGGGGAGTGGATGCACAAGACGCCAGAATTGCAGGAACACTGGGAACTCAAAGAGTCGTAGGAGGTTACAGAGATAACAAAGATTGAGGATATGGAGAGATTTGATAATAAGAATGACAATCTCAAATTGGTGTCGGTGGACTGGGAACTATTGTTGGTGGGTGAATTAGCTTGGTGTAAGTTAGGACACAGGGAGAAGAATATTGAATAACTGACCAAACAATATGTATAAAGAGACATCATTTTAAATATAAACCCATTTTTTTCCCCCCTCAGGATTACCATCAACTGGCTGCAGCTTTATTCTGTAGGAGGTTGCTGCCATGTGAGGGTTCCATTCAATGCAAAAGGTGTTCCAGTCGACTCTGTACGTACGAAGTCCTGTCACATTTAGGTACACTAAGTGAGAATAGAGAAAACAAAGAATATTTCAATTTGTGTCATGAGCAACATCAGAAACAAGTACCACACACATTACCACTCAGCTCATGTCACAGTCCTCCTGAAGTTTTGGAAAGATGGAGATTGCTGGATAAAAATGTCCAAGGTCCATCTGGTTTTCCTTCTACTATTCTGGCATTTGCTCAGTACAGCTGTAATGGAATTGCCGACTAATTATAGAAATCAATTAGTCTGCAACAAACTCAGAAATGAACTGAGAGTCAGGGAGAAGGAGGAGAAAATGCCAAATAAATGGTGGGGACAGCACAACGTGTGTACGGTTGACAAATGCCACACTACCATCCCAATAGTCTCTGCAAGGCATGTATTGGAATCTCAATTTAGTCGGGGGCGGGGGGTGGGGGGTGGGACGGCTTCATTCAGGGGAAAGATGTTTTCACTCCTCAGCTCAGAGATGGCAAGGATCTTGTTCACAAATGAACAGATGTTTCAGAGGACAATGCAGAGAGGGCAGTGGCCCTGCTGGAAGCATTCTCTGGGTTAACAGGTGGAGTGATGAATTAGATGGACAGGAGACTGGCAAGATTGGCCCCCAGCTGACACACTAGGTGGGTAGCGAAAGGTGGTGCAATTGGGGCTGCTGCTCACAAAGAGGCAGCAGTGAGTTCCTCAATAGTCTCCACAGAGGATATTGAACAGTTTGGAGGGAAGCTGCAGTCTTATCTAAGAAAGAGTCACACTTGGGATAATGCCAGGAGAACAGGAAGGAGGAGTGAGGAGTGCTGTTAGGTTGGGGAGGGTAGTTTGGAGGTAAAGGTACCAGGGGGATGGGGGTGTGTTGGGGAGAAATAAAAGAAGGCATTACAATAAGGGGAAAGAAAAAAATGAAAAAAGGATTTAAAAAAAGGTGCCTACTCAAGAGTGAGGATGGTGGCGTATGATAGTTGATACTGAAGTGTAGGCACACAAGCTGTGTTCAAGACATTCATATATACTTGTGCTTGGATTGTATGGTGAGGTTTAACCTACATTCTGAAATAAACTTTTCACCACATGACCTCAAAGTTGGCTTGAACTCTGAAGTGTGAAGTCTGAGTTGGCCAGAACAAAGGGTTGATAGGAATATCCTGCCACTTTTCTGTGGGGAATGAAAGCTGAGTGAGTAGGGGCCTGGTAATTTAACACTGGCCAACATTTTGACTGAACCTGGCAGCCAACAATGTAATCCCAGAGGAAATCAGCATTCAGCAATAAGAAATCCTGCAAATGCAATGTGTGACCTATCTAGGGAGCAAAATGAGGCCACAGACAGATTTGGTAGAGCAAACTCGACACCTCTTGATCTTCAAATTTCCCACCCAGCCTCAATTTTTACATTGCAAGCAGTCAGCAGTTTGGGAGAAAGTCTGGAAAAAATAAAGTTGGATCTCAGGTGGGTGGTTGCAGGGGATGGGAGAATGCCTTCATCAAAAGGCCTATTCTGATTCGGGGCACTCTCCTCTCAAGGTCTAATGATCTCTGGACTTTCCTCCCCAGAGTCTGACCACCAAGACTCTGATCGTTCCCCCCCCATGACCTCCCAGATATTCCCTAACCTCCGCACCATGGGACCCCTGCCACCTACCAGGTCCTCCAGGTCCAAGGAATCTGTTGTAGATGGCTCACTGCAGTACCTCTTCTGACCATTGCAGCGCTGTGCCTGGAGGATCTGATTGGCTGGCAGCTCTCCAATGTCCCCCCATCCTAACAATTCAGGCCATAGTTTGTCTGGGTCCAGCAGAGGCAGGTTAGGAGGCAAGATCCGAGCAAAGTTAGAAAAGAGCATGTTTGCTTAGCCACTGGACGTGTTTCTGTGTTCAAGCAATCTAGCCAGCAGCAGGGTCAATGAGTCAGAGGTGACTGACCCGACAGTAGCAGGTAGCCAAATAGATCATTAATGGGCCAACTAGGGGAAAGATGGTGGCATTATCATGATCTTCCCAATTGTGCACCCCGCTGAACCCAGAGCCCCACAGGTAATTAGAAGCAGCCCTCCCAACTTCCCCTTCCCTGACCAGCAATGGACTAGGCCAACCGTCAATGCCTCCTCTCCATCACTCCAGCATCGACTCCACATTATGATCCTGCCACAATTGTAACCAGGAGCTCCTCCTCAACAATGATAGTAGCTGCCATATGCGATCTTTATTTTTCTCAGTGCTACAGAAAGCGACTCCACTCTTGTGATTTCCTGCCTGCCTCAACAGAATCCACTTCTCAGCGTGGGCCTGCCAGCCAGATATCACTGCAACCCCTCTGATTGGGTCATCATGATCTGCCTGCCATCTTTGGATGGCACGGTGGCACATTGGTTAGCACTGCTGCCTCACAATGCCGGGTTCGATTCTAGGCTTGGATCACTGTCTGTGCAAAGTCTGCACATTCTCCCCATGTCTGCATGGGTTTCCTCCGGGTACTCTGGTTTTCTCCGAAAGATGTGCTGGTTAGGTGCATTGGCCATGCTAAATTCTTCCTCAGTGTACCCAAACAGGCGCTGGGGTGTGGCAACTAGGGGATTTTCATAGTAAATTCATTACAGTGTTAATGTAAGCCTACTTGTGACCAGTAAATAAACTTTTAAACTTTACTTTTATTGGACAGGTCTCCTGGTGGAGGCGTCCTAATTGACCACATCCAATGTGCCATCAGGACTGTGGGAGTTGATGGGGATGAGTTCCCCACTGACATTTTGGCCCGAGATGGGAAGAAGTTTCTTCACCAAGAGGGTGGTGAATGTGCGGAGTTCATTACTACGGAATGTTGATCACAGAATGTGGTTGAGATTGTCTGATTTCAAGAAGAAATTAGATATTGCTCTTGGGTCTAAAGGGATCAAGGGATACGGGGGGACGGGGGAATCAGGATATTGAATTTGATGACCAATCATGATCAAAATGAATGGTGGAGCAGGCTCAAAGAACTGATTGGCCTACCCCTGCTTCTCATTTCTATGTAAGTGCCTGGTTGGTTGGTGTTAATTAATGGATTCATTGTTGGTGTAACAGTATCAATAATTTGTTGCATCACTTAAGCAAGATAAACTATTAAAGCCATCAGTGTAACAAAAACATCAAAGCTTGGGTCTTTGATTGCTTCCCTTTCATCTTTTGGAAGGGCAAAGAGCCCAGGGTGGCACTGCAATGTGATGTCAGCCATGTGCAGCAAGGGACCACAATCTTCCATTTATCAAGACTGTGTGTTTCACAAAACTGTGACGATCTCCTGTGAAGGCCCAGTAGCTGAAGGCAAGCATGAATGTCTGAAAGCTGAGTAAATATAAGCACAAAAGCAGCCCTTTTTAAGAAGTTCAGCCAGATCAACTCACAGGTAGTTCCTTGACCTTCCAACGGCCCACTGCTGCCTGAATCATAAATGGCATAGACATTTACATCGTAAGGTGTACCAGGCTTCAGATTCTGTGGTGTGTAAGTTGTCACGTCGCCCACAAACAATTCCATTTTCTCATTGGTGCCTGAAACAAAAAATCATTATGTGCGTTAAATTTTCGTCCAAACTTTTCTCTCGCTTCTTTTTCCTATTGATACTGGGGCCTCTGAATGCATACTCTATGAGGCCCTGCTTGGGAGGAGGGAGAGAAGGGGAGCACAAACACTGTAGGGCCTGCCTACACCGTATAACCATCCTGGTGAAATTGTACATTACAATCTCACAGAGTGAAAGTGGATTTGGGCGCAGAGGGAGCAAAACTGATATCTGAAATTGAGCCTCAGGTCCCACACTGGGCTTCAGGTCTCCAAATCTGCCTCAGACATCATGACTTGGGCCTGGTTCTCTGGGTGAGCTGTTGTCTGCTGCCAACTTACAGAGGCAGTCTGGTCATCTTAAGGAGATAAACAGGAACAAAGTTAAATCTCAAGGGGTTGGGGTGGTGGTGGCAAATCATGGAGCTTTTTTCCCCAAATCCTTCTTAAAAACACTAATGTTTTAATAGTTGAAGAGCTCCAATTTTTGTAGTCTGGGCTTAAAATTTGTGTACAGTCCCATTAATTGCATTTGTACGGGGATGTTTTAAGCAGCCATAGATGAGCCAGCCTCAAGGCAGACCTCTTTCAGGGATTGGGTGGGTATTGGTCTCCAGAATTGGCTGTTTTTATGAAAATTTGGGTGCAAAGGATGATAAATTTTATTCTAGATTATGGCCGGGATTTTCCGAACCTGCCATGGGGCCACCCGTATTGGGAGATTTGGCAGCCCAGCCAGAATCCATTGACTTTCAGTGGGACTGGCTGCAAGCGATGCCAAAAAAATCCCATCATATGTCAGCATCCAATCTTCACTGCACTCCTGTTTAATGCCGCACATTACATTGATTCACCAAATGAACAAACTGTGCTTGGAATGAATTCTGCTCATATCTAGAAAGCAAAACTCTGCAGATGCTGGAAATCTGAAATAAAAACAGAAATTGCCAGAAATATCAGCATCTGAGAGATGGAGTTCGCTTTTTGAGCCCAACATGACTACTTCAGAGCTCACCATTAATTTTTTCCCAGATTAATCCTTCTACAGAATCCTATCAAGATATCTCGTTGTGCTGGTGCTGACTCTTGCGAGCAACTTAGTTATTCTGACTCTCTGACGATTCTCTGTTAACTCTGTAACTCTTTTCTGATCAGCTAGTTATCCAACAGTGTCCTGAAAGCCAAGGTTGAGTCTGCCTCCAGCTTGTTCTCCCCACTCACTTTCAAACCAGAGGTCTTGCTTAGGTTTGCAATGTAATGTTAAGCCCTCGGGGCATCTTGTCCAAATGGGCATTTCTTGTGGACTGGCTGAACTCTGCCCTTTGCTAGCTCCCTGACCGAGAGCTTCTCGATAAAAAAGCACAGTGAGAAGACCTTGACTGCTCTCCTCCTGGCTATGCAAGCTATGGTTAAGATGTGCTCTTGGATTAGCCGTGGTAAGTGCAAGGGATTACGGAAATAGGGCAGAGGAGAGGGCATGGATAAGATTTTCTGTCCGGGAGTCAGTGCAGACTCAATGGGCTGAATGGCCTCCTTCTGCACTGTAGGAATTCAAAATTCTGTGCTACAGTGCAAACACAAGAGAGGAAGTAAAACTGTGTAAAAGAGTAGGAAAATATGACATGTGCAGCACAGATGTTGGTATTTGCTTACCTGTAGGCTGATAAACAAGTTTGTATCCAAGGACTGGTGATGGAGCAGGGTCCCAGGTCACACGGAATCGGGTGTACCATTCGTCAGATACCCGCAGATTGCGGGGTTCCAGCAGACCCACTGGGAGATAAAAGAGACACATATTAAAGAGCAAGTTGAAACCCTTGAAATATTCCACAACTAATTGAGCAAAGTGGCTGAGATTCGACTCACTGCACCCCCCCCAATCCATTCTGCTGTTTGATTTTGATTGGCTGGTATCCAACAGGTCTGTTGGCAAAGAGTAAAAAACTGCAAAGAAGAAGGTTGCTCACTGTAAAAATAACATATATTCATGAAAGAAAATTCAAGCTGGGGTCTTCTATAAATCCTCCCCCAAATATTGAATCATAGAAAGAGACCATCTGGCCACTTGTACCAATACTGCGCTCGGTAATATCAATGCAATCAGTCTCCCTTCCTCTGCACTTTCTCAATGGCCCTGGAAAATTCTCCTTTTTCAATTATTTATCCAATTCTTTCTGTAAGTTACTTTCGAATTGACTGCCGCCGCGCTTTCAGACAGCACATTCCAAATCACAACAGTCTGAAAAATTTTCCCCTCTTCTCCTCTCTGCTTCTTATGCCAGTTAGCTTAGATCTCAGTTGTCTGGTTACAATATTATATGAATGAAAAGATTCTCACATATCCACACTTACCAACAAGGGATAGTTTATATGTATGCTCACATGCACATCAAGGGATAATTTTGGTTGCAGTGCAATGTGAAGCCCTCTGGGCATTTTATCCAATTAGGCATCTCTCGTGGTCAAGCTGAACTCTGCCCTCTGCTAACTCCCTGACCGAGAGCTTCTAGGTAAAAAACGCAGCCAGAAACTCTTAACTGACCTCTCCTGGCTATGCAAGCTCTGGTTAAGGTGTGCTCATGGATTAGCCATGGTAAGTAATGTGGGGTTACGCAGATAGGGCGGGGGAAAGGTCTTGTTTAAGGTACTCTATCAGGGTGCCAGTGCAGACCCAATGGGCCAAATGGCCTCAACAGGGGATAACTTACACACATGTCCACACACATAAAACAGGGAATAAATTACACACATGTTCACACATCCAGCAGGGGATAATATGCACAAATGTCCAGACACACAACAGGGAGTAACATATATGTCTACACACATAATGGAATAATTTACATACATGTCCACACACACAACAGAAGATCATTTAAATACCAGATGATATTCTAAAACAGCCAATATTAAATTGGACAAACATTAAACCTCAACCTGATTTCCATTCATTTATATCTAATTAATGAGCTAGACACCATAATGCCCATCTAATCACTCTGCATATAGTACTGCACTGGGAGTGTCAACCTCGGTTATGTGTACTCATGTCAGGGTTGCAACTTGAACTCACAAACTCAAAGGTGAAAGTGTGACCCACTGAACCATGGCTGGCACTCTTGGTGAAATATAATGTGCAGAAGTCACTGAAGGTTCAATTACCCAGCCTGCTGTTCTTAATGTCCCAGCATTAGACCAATCCTGAAATTCACCAAATTACAGCTTCCAGCTTGGAGGATAGCAGCCAATTCTTGATTTTGTTTTTGGCTGGATTTTGAAACAGGATCTGTAATAGACATTGGCTATAAAGTTGTGGGAATAAGCCTGGGAGCTCTGGGTTAATGAAGCGTCAGTTGTATCCAGTTAGTTAATCTCAGCTGAGACAGCATTTGGAGAAGTTGCAATTAACTTGAATATCCACAGGCTAGGGAGGATTGTTGCAGGGGGGGTGGTAATGGTAGTATAATGTAATGTCTCCTGGACTAGTAACCCAGAGGCCCACACAAATCATTTACACTAGAACATGAGTTGAAGTTGCACCAAAGCAGCTTGAAAGTTTAAATTAATTTTAAAAAGATTCCTGGAGTCAGTGACATGATTAGCTGTACTACCATAAAAACCCAAAGGGTTCATTAATGTTCTTTGGGAAGGTAAACCTCCCATACACGATTATCTGCTGTCTGAAGTAGCACAGCAACCCACTTATTGCATTAAATTGTTGGAAAGAATTAACAAAGTTGTGGAAATACTCACCATGTAGACTGCAGCAGTTCAAGAAACCCTCTCTACCAATTTCTCAAGGAGTCAGCAATAAATTGCCTTGCCAGCAACACTCATTTTTTTTTTAAATGTGTCTGCATGCATCTTGGGTGAGGGGAATGTGCAGGAAGTGTCCCACAATCACCGCAGTCCCTAAACTAACGTCAACTAAAAATATAAGTTGATTGTTCGATTGTCTCAGTGTCATTTTTGGGATTTGTTGTGAGAAAAATGATTGTCACATTCTCTTGTTTAGCAATAATAATTGCAGCCTATGGTAATACATTGTGAACAAAATGCTTTGAAATATAGGTTATGCTATTGCAAGAGCAGAATTCTCTGCAATGGCAGAAAACTAAGTGCCTTGGCAAGGGCGGAAGCATGGAGTATTTCCCATAGAGGAGGCTAAATCTTCTGGCCCCGACCTCATGAACCTAATGAACCTTATGAACTAGGCTCCCAACTTCACTGACCAACTATTGAAGAAAGAAAGCAAATCTGACAAAGAGGATGGATCTCAGGGAGTACTTTGAGCTGGAAGATGGGACCCCATCCAGGATACCTAATTATTGAATCCCTATAATGCAGATGGGAGGCCATTTGGCCCATCGCGTCTGTACTAATGACAATCCCACACAGAACTTTCCCTGTAACTCTACGTACTTAACCTGCATATCCTCTGATGTTAAGGGGCAACTTAGCATGACCCATCAACCTAACATGCACATCTCTGGAGTGCGGGAGGAAACCGGAGCACCTGGTGGAAACCCACGCAAAGAGCAAACGTGCAAACTCCACACAGTCACACAAGGCTGGAATAGAATCCGGATCCCTGGTGTTGTGAGGCAGCAGTGCCACCGTACCACACACAATCTGGAAGGTCACCTGCAGATGCTCCCCTGATCCATTGCTGTGGTGTTCCAGGATCCAAGATTGTGGGTGGTGTCCATCTTGAATGCTGGAGACACCCCCAGGCATTGTCCTGGTGAGACCCGACAGCTGCACACCACATTGGGCAGTCGAGTCCTCAACTAAGGTTAACGCCAGCCTCTGGTGGGTTTTCCAACACATCATAGCGGGCCCATTGGAAGATCCTATCATAAATTCGCGCTCATATGAAACTGATCTCTGGGCCTCCCATTATACTTTCCCCATTGAACTTATCTGCAGGGACTTGAGAGAAATCTACCCAAATACTTCTTTTCCCTACACAAGGACGCCAATAAATGTAATGTCCAGTGTCTGTGATTCACTGTCAACTCTGTAAATATCGCTAAGACCCAGACTCAATTCCAGTCTCGGGTAACTGTGTGGAGACTGCACGTTCTCCCCATGTCTGCATGGGTTTCCTCCAGATGCTCCAGTTTCTTTCCACAATCCAAAAATGTGCAGGTTATGTTGATTGGCTATGGCAATTTGTCCCTTAGTGTCGGGGGGTTTGACAGGGTAAATACATGGGGTTGCGGGGAAAAGGCCTGGGTAGGATTGTTGTCGGTGCAGATTCGATGAGATGAATGGATTCTGTGATTTTAAGTTATCTAGTACATATCGCATTCCTTCTCAGGATGTGGACTAACAATGGCCAGCTTTTAACGTTCATTTGAGATTGCCATGGCTTTCTAAGTTGCTTTTTTATTTTATTAGTTTCACAAGTAGGCTTCCATTAATACTGCAATGAAGTTACTGTGAAAACCTCCTCAGAGGATAGTTAAGAAATAGCCACATGTGTGGCCCTGCATCACGTACAGAGCCAGGGCAGGTCAGGACAGCAAGTTTCCTACCCTAACGAGATGTATATGACAAGCCAATAGCTTCACAAACCCATTTCCTGATACCAGCATTTTATTTGCAGATTTTTTTGAAACTAAATTTAAGTTTGCACACTGCTGTGGTGGGATTCAAATTCCAGGTTATTATCATTATCACAGGCCTCTGGAATGTTAGTCCAGTAACACAATCTTTAAAAACTACTGTACCCACATAGGTGGAATAAAATCACCATCTACACTGAGGAATTGTCCATCATAACAATAAATAAGGAGAAATTGTTTCTACTGGCAGGTGGGTTGGTAATTGATTGGACAAAGATTTAATATAGTTAATAAATCAACCAGAGCATTTTTTTTTCAAAATTGCAAGTTTTTTTTGATAGACCAAATGATAAAAACTGTTTCCTGTGGCATGGGTCAGTAACCTGAGTTCTAAGATATAACATCATCGGCAAAAGAACCCAAGACTGAATAAAGAGACTTTTATCCACACACAAGACTCTTAAAAACTGGAAGCCAATACCTGAAAGACAGTGAAATCAGATTCCAAAAGACCTATACCTGAACAGATCTAATTTGTACCGTTATAGGGAAACAGCTGGTGTAAGCAACTAAACTGAATAGCTTTTCCAGAGATGACACAGGCATGGTGGTTCAAATAACCTCCTTCTGTGCTGCATCATTCTATCATTCCTGGGTAGTTTTGGATATGAAGACAGATTGGATTGACTGAGGGCTTGGGGAGGGGGGGTGGTGGGGAGAGGTGGTAGTTGTTTTACTTGGAGCAGTGGAGGCTGAGGATGGGATATGATTGAGATGTGTAAAATTATGAGGGACATTGTGATGATACGGTGCCTTTAAGAAATGTATTTGAATAATGTTTCTTGTGCAGGATTTGGTTTAGCAGTTTGTTTTATTAATGGTGATGTTTTGTCTGGCCCTAGCAGCCCCTATTGTTACTGCAGCAGCATAATTGTTCTTAATTGCTAAAATATTTGTCTCAGACTAGACTAATGCAGGGTTGTTATTTTTGTGTTTTCCCTGGGGTTTTTCTGAGTGGGGCTTGATTGGGGTTTTGACAGGAAAAGTCATGTGACTAGGCAGGATTCGGCTCACAGAGAGAATCCCAGCTCAGCTACTGCTTGGGAATTACAGAGAGAAAAAGTTTTTTTCTCTCTTTGAAGATTAGCGACCAGGACCTGCCAGAAAATTGGTCTCTTTCTCAGAATTTCTGTTGTTTGAGATACATCATTCCTTGGAAACCACTGCATGGGAGTCAGAAGGCAGACGTCTTTCAGTATCGGTCTAGAGGGGTTAAAAGGCTGGAAATCTAGCATTGATCTACTTTTGCTGCTATATGGTTCTGAAGTATGATTTATGTCTTTGGGGATATAGCTTTAATTGGCAGTATACATTGGAGATAGATAGTTATTAAGAACTATACTTTGTCATGTTTAAATATTTTAATTGCTAAAGGTTATGCTAATTCTTTTTGTTTAAATCTGTGTTCTTAAATAAAGTTAGTTTTAATAAAAGCTTCCTAGTGGGTCAATAGAATCACACCTGGAGCAAAACATGTTGTGAAAATGCCAAAATCAAAAAAAGTTGCGGGTCTTGGTTAACTTCATAACCTTAGAGCTTCTGACCCAATCCCAACAGCACAGAGTGCACAGGAAGAAACATGGAGAGATAAATGACCGGGGGACATAGATTTAAGGTCGGGGCAGAGGGGATGCGAAGAAAAGATTTTTCACCCAAAGGATGTTGCTGGTCTGGAACCCACTGCCTGAAATGATGGTGAAGGCACAGAACCTTCATAACATTCAAGAAATATTGAGATGTGCACTTATGGATGCTATGGAGCCTGAAAAATAGAATTACAATAATTAGGTGGTTTATCTTTGACTGGCATGGACAGACTGGGGCAAAGAGTCTTTTTCTGTGCTGTTTACGTCTACGACTTTGTGATCTGTGGCAATGAGGGGATTTTTTTTTAAAACACAGTGAGTTGTTGTGATCTGGAATATGCTGACTGAAACTGCAGGGGAAGTTGATTCAATATAACTTTCAAAAGAGAATTGGAGAAACACGTGAAAAGATTTGCTAGGCTATGAAGAAAGCGTGGGGTATTGGATCTAATTGGATTTTTCTTTCAACAACCACAACGCAGGTAGAATGGGCCAGATGTTCTGCCCTGTGTGATTCCGTGATTAAATACATATGATTGTTATAGCAGAAGGAATAAACAGTGAAAAAGCCAAGCAATAATGTCAGTGCGGTATTGTATTGTCTGATGATTGAGACATAAGAGCAAAATAATACCGTGAATCATCAGAACTAAGACTAATCTGGACAAAAAAATCCACTCCTATTTCTTAATTACTGCATTGGCTTTCAAACTGGGGGCTCCAGTGTTCCTAGGGTTAGCAGACTTCTATCCATCTATTAGAGTTCTGTAGTTCTTGCCAGCTGACTTTGTGGCACTGTTTCTGTATATTAAGTGTCTAATTGTTTGCTGAATGAGTAGCTGACATTGTCTTTCTAAGAAGTGGTGCCAAGAAGCATGTCAGTACTTTGTAGGGATTCCATGAAAGTTTGTCAATGGTTTTAATGAGACCCCCGAGATTGAGCTAACATTTGCAGCAGTTGCCTGGGAGTGTGTCAGCGTTTCAGAATTTGTGAGGTGGGGGTGGAGGGGGAGGGTGCGTTGCGGGGTTGGGGGGGGGGAGCGGTGCATGGGGACTTGAAGGGAATCCCTGGCTCAGTGCCAGTACTTTTTAACAAAGAACCTATGGGAGAGGATCAGTACTCACAGCAGACGCCTGGGAATGTGTTAGTATTTACTGGGGGTCCCTGACTGATAGATAATACTTTCAAGGAGTTTCTGGGAGTGTGACAGTATTTGCTGGAGTTTTTCAAAACTGAAACGCTTGAAAGTCACTGAGTTACTATAAAATATAGTATATTTGACCTATGTGCTGTGGATTAGTGGGAGCACTGAGTCAGAGATTCGTAGGTTCAAGCCTACTCCTGACACTTGAGGATGTCATCCTGGCTGAACCCATATTCCCATACTGAGGAGAGGCCTGTGTTGAGTAAAATGCTGAATTTTGGATGAGATGTTAACCGGGGTCTGTCTGCCCATTCAGACTGATATAAAATATCTTGTGGCACTTTGCAAAGAAGAACATGTGAATTCACACCACTGTCATGGAGAAATATATATCCAACATCACTAAAATCAGTTTACATTATCGCATTGCTCTTTATGGGGCCTTTGCTGTGCGCACATTGGCTGCTGCCTCTAAATTGGTTGTTTTCCTGCATTACACCCGCGGCTATCAAAGTATTTATTTGGCTGTAACAGTTTGGGATGTACTGAGGTTGTAAGAGGAACTACATAATTGGAATTTTGTCAGCGAGAGTTCCTTAAATATGAATCTGGTGTGTTACATTACAGGCATTCTTTTGAAGATTGGCTCATGGGTTGTGGCACTGCTCAAATCTGCTTGGAGAGAGCCAGTGACAGAGAGTTAAACACTATCCAGAGTGACCCGGTAGCAGAGTTATGCTGCATGTACTCTGGTCCCATTTGTTTTTAAGTAGCCAACAAATATCAGATTGAAGGAATAAATGGCAATGAAGAAAGGATGATTACCTGTCTTCCCATCACCAGTCAGCTGCCCTCCATCTCCATCCTCATACATTGGCACCACACTAATCCTATAAGGAGTGTCAGGCGTGAGGGGTTGCAGAAGCACATTGTTCCGTCTTCCCGGAACAAACGTCTGAAAACAAAAAGAATTCCTTGAAGGAAATGAGCAACAGAGCAAGGCTAACGGGGAGGGACAGAGGAGGGAAAGGAAAACAAGTAGCATTGTTTCAAACATCAGAACCTCAAGGCAGGATTACAGAATGTACTTACAAACTCCTCGATTGGGTCACCAACAGTTGGAGCATATATAATCCTGTACTGCTGTACTGGACCCTCAGCATGATCCCAGCTCACACTCAAACTATTGGTCGTTGCATCATAAACCCGCATATTCCTTGGTCCACTGCGAGGTACTGTGCAGGTGGGAAAAATAAGTAAAGTGTGATTGCTTGTACAAGAAAATATTAGCTTCAGTGCAAGGAATAGAAGTGAAAATTTACAGCACTGCATCAAGCCATCCAGCTAGAGCAATCCAAACTGCTGTTTCTGTTCCACACAGGCTACCTCACACCCATCTTCGTCTCACCCCATCACCAGGTTCTTCTATTCCTTTCTCACTCATGTTTAAGTAGCTTCCCCTTAAATACTTCAATGACATTTGCCTCAATCACTCCTTGAACAAAGAACAAAGAAAATTACAACATAGGAACAGGCCCTTCGGCCCTCCAAGTCTGCACCGACCATGCTGCCTGACTGAACTAAAACCCCCTAGGCTTCCAGGGATCATATCCCTCTATTCCCATCTCATTCATGTACTTGTCAAGACACCCCTTCAAAGTCACTGATGTATCTGCTTCCACTACCTTCCCCTGACAACGAGTTCCAGACACCCACCACTTTCTGTGTAAAAAATCTGCCTTGTACATCTCCTTTAAAACTTGCCCCTCGCACCTTAAACCTGTGCCCCCTAGTAACTGACCCTTGTACCCTGGGAAAAAGTCCAGATTAGTGAGTTTCACTTCTAACCACTCTCTGGGTAGAGAAGTTTTTATTGAATTCCACAATGGATTTATCAGTGACCACCTTATATTTCTGGCCCATAATTTCAAATTCCCCACATGTCTTCCCCTCTCAAATCCTTTCACAATCCGAGAGACCTCCATCAGGTAACTCCTGTGCCTCAGAGAGGGAATAGCCTCAAACTATACCATGTTTCCTGACAGCAGTACCCAAAGGTGGACACACACAAACACATAAAAATGCCCACACACAAACACTCCCACATATATATATACATAACGTGCGCGCACACACACACACACACACACACACACCAACAGACCCCACCACCACCCACCCCCCACATACACACACATATGCAAATACCTATAACCAATACACCAACACCCATACTCACATACATACCAACACACATGCCAACACCCACACATGCCAAGATCCACACACACCAGCACCCACCAGGGGATCAGGGGTTATAGCGAAAAGGCAGGAGGATGGGGATGAGAAAAAAATCAGCCACGATTGAATAGCAGAGCAGACTTGATGGGCCGACTGGCCTAATTCTGCTGCTATGTCTTATGGTCTTACGGACACACATACATACTTTATTACAGACATGTGGGCACATGCAGATATTCACACATGTATCCAGAGATGCAGGGAAGCATACACATGTATGTGCTCACAAGCATACACAAAAATGTATTGATTAGAACTTAACTTACATGTTTTTCCCACATCAGTGCCCGGATCACCTTCCCCATCTGCATACATTGGCACCACATTGACGGAATACTCTGTGTCTGATTGTAAGCGTTCCAGGAGCACGTTGTTGGTGTTTGCTGGCACCACAATCTGGGCAACAAATAACAGTTCCACAATCAGCATGTTCACAAAGCCCATAAACCACAGCAAACATCCTTCCTGAACAGCCAGGCGAAAAGACGCATCCATTGTGTTATTTACCACAGCTCCAATCGTTGAAGAAAGAAACAGATCACACAGTCACATTATTTTACATTATTACAAATGATGCTTACTCAGTCTTGGCTCAACTAAAACTGTCAGAAATATTTATTATTCCACTAGTGTTGTCTGGATGGGAGCAACTTACATAATGGGCAGGCCGGGTTCCACTCAAAGGTGTGTAAATCACTCTGTACTGCTGCACAGGTCCTGGTGCATTAGTCCAGCGAACATTCATACTGTTTGTTGATGGGTTGAAAACTTGAACACTTCCAGGTGCCCCCCGGATTACTGAGCACATTTACAAACACACAAGAAAAGAAGACTGAATTACATTATTGACATAATGTGGAGTTGCCCGCGTTGGACTGGCGTAGGCACAGTAAGTAGTCTCACAACACAAGGCTATAATCCAACAGGTTTATTTGGTAGTACTCATCTGATGAAGGGGCAGTTCTCCGAAGCTTGTGCTATCAAATAAACCTGTTGGACTTTAACCTAGTGTTGTGAGATTACTTACTATTCTTGATATAAGCAGGCATTGGCAGATATAGAACACCAGCTGTAAGGTCTACACCAACCTGTCACCAACTATGTTATTTCTGTGTTTCCAATTACCACTTGGGTACTTGGCACTAGACAGCTAGCACTTGGCATGTCATAACATTCAGGGTTATGGGCCAAGTGCTGGCAGATGGGATTAGGTGGGAGTTCAGGTATCTCTAATGTGTCGGTGCAGACTCGATGGGCCAAAGGGCCTTTTCTGCACTGCATGATTTTATGATACCAATGCTCTGCCCTCATGGGTCAATGACATCACAACATGGGCCATGGGGGGTACACTGCTTCAAGTGCAATTTTCAGTGCCTACATCAGATGATGTTAAATAAGGGAATCAATGCTCCCTTTATGTTTTGGGGAGAAAGATCAACTCCAACTTTTCTCATGGTTACTGCTTGTTCACTCAGCTGGAACATTGTGCAGGTGCTCTTTGAAAACAGGATTGTGTTTGGCTGCAGTAATAGCCAAATACCATGTACTGAATTCTCACTGACACGCAGCAATTAGCTGGGAGTTTGCCAGTGTCCATTGGACTTTAACCCAGTGCATGGCATAGCCTGCAGAAGGCAAGAGGGGATCTCCCTTCCCTTCATCACCCAGACTGCAATGACTCAAGGTGAAAATTCACCACCAAGATTCTCAAGGATAATCAGAGGGATGCTCAACAAATGCCAACCTTGCCAGTGACATCCACATCCCAGGAATGCATAATTTAAAACAAATTATTGGAACTGATTTGATTTATTATTATCACATAGTATACAGTGAAAAGTATTGTTTCTTGCACACTATATAGACAAAGCATAACGTTCACAGAGAAGGAAAGGAATGAGTGTCACAATCATACAGTTTTAGAAGCATAGGGTGAGAGTAAAAGATAGAATTAGAGGGCATGCTGGGCAGAGCTCACAAGAAGTCGCCTCGCTCCAATGCCATCTTGAATCAACAAGATCAACAAGAATTGAGAGGTTAAGCTTCAGATCTGATGAAAAGGGAATTAGTTTTTTTGGACTGAGTACTTACATGTTCTCCCAGTACTGGATCTACGACCACCTTCACCTTCACTAAAGACAGGAACCACAGTAACTTCATAAGGTGTATCAGGATTCAAGCTTTTAAGAACTGTGCTGTGTGTATTTCCTGGTACAGTGATCTAGTAATAGAAACCCAGCCAAATCATCATCATTCTTCAACATTATTGGATGGATTACAATAGTGTAATAGTGTTGTTTCATTCCAATTCTCTTCCCGCACCTAGAGATGCACTAAGGCAGAATGGTTTCTATGGTTAATAATTCCCGGAACAAGTCTTTAGTTTGTTGCCAGGGGGCTTAAAGCTCGAGAGGCACCACTCCATATCACAAGTGGCTCTCCAGCAGTCTTCCCTATTCTTATCTCCAGCCATTGGCACATTTGCAACGGTCTGCAAGTTTACACACTCAGCCTGTTTGGCTGCGTTGTGAATGCATCCACCTTGGCTATCAAGCCCGGAGTGGGAATCAAACCCAAAGTTTCTGATTCAGAGACAGGGATGTTACCTACTTCACCACACAACTCCCTGCAATAATATTGTTACTGGACTATAATGCAGAAGAATGTGAATTCAGTTTTCTCCATGGGCAGTTTGAGCTCAGTTTTCATGAGAAAATAAAAATTAAAATCTCAACAAAAGTGACCATAAAGTACCAGACCATTATAAAAATACTTCTCTATGGCTCTTTAGGGAAGGGAACCTGCCATCCTTACCTGATCTGGGTCAGTGTGTGACTCAGATGCTACTGAAGTGACATTGCAAACTACCCAGGCTTAACAGGGCAACTAGGGATGGGCATTAGATAGTCAACTTGCCAGTGATACCCAAGAATGACTAATAAAAATTAATAGCTTGTTAGTTTCTTGCTGGTCATGGGATATTACTGTGCATGATTGGTGCCACCTTTTGCTCCAGGCAGTACTTCAATAGCTGTAGAGTGCCAGTTAAAAGTAACTTACTTCTTTCTATGTAAAGTTCAGCACCTTTGCTAATGGTGCACCAAAAATCAAGAGGACCGGGGGTTCATGTGCATAGATCTTTGAAAGTATAATCAGTGACTTCACATGGAAATTGCAGAGTTATGACGGTAGAGCGGGCCAGTAAGACTGGTGAGATGATCTATACAGAGTTGGTATGGGCCCAATGGGCCAAGTGGCCTCTTCCTGTGCCATAATGACTATTATTGCCCTTAATCACCTCCAGTCACAAATTCAATTCACAGGAAACTCTGTCCAACTACTTGAGGAGATGGAATAATTTTAAAAGTTTTAATTAGTATACAGATGATACAGGTATACAGGTAGGAAAATGCTCACAACTGAACACATTCTACTTAGAAAGACTGGATGTGAAATACCTGGGGAATCTCATGCTGTTTAACAGTGATTCCATTTATACATGTAAACAAGGACAGTTTTTGCCAAATTTCTAGTTGTAAGCTTGGGAACTCCCCAGGGAGATTTGCACATCAAGGAAATTGGTACAATGACCCATTAATGAATGACTTGATAACATAAAGTCATAGTGAAATTTGAAGAGCATTTTCCATGAAATCCCCTAACCAGAACTCCCTTGGGCACCTCCAATTTCCTCAACACTGTCAATGCCAGCCATCCTTTCAATTGCTTGGTCCTAAACCCTGGAATTCCTTCCCTAAACCTCTCTTTCTGTACCATGTTCCTTAAAATTCTTTGACCAAGCTCTTTGTCACTTCCTCATGTTGCAATTCCAATCTCTTCCTGCATCCAGCGGTGCACTGAGGCAGACTTTATCTGTTTTTCCCCAGAACTGTCTCCAGGGGGCAGGTAGTTTGATGGGCACCACTCCACATCAAGTGTGGCTGACCAGAAGGGTCTGGAGTGTTGACACACTTGGCCTGTTTGGCTGTGTTAGAACACACCTTCCTTCGCCATCAAGTCTTGGGGTGGAATTCGAACCCAGTGCTTCTGACTCAGAGGCAGGGACACTACCCACTGAACCACAAGACCTACCTCCTTAGGTGATGTTATATCAACTTTTGTTTGAGAATTCTCCTGTTGAAACATGTTAGGAAGTTTTCCTATATGAATGGTGCTATGGAAAAGCAAGTTGTTGACAACTGCTACACTGCAACTGAAATTGGCCTGGCTACTTTTTAACCAATGAACCACAGGAAAGCTTACCACTTCTTCGTTTCCAGACCCAGTGGTGGGAACATAGTGAATCTTGTAGCGCCGTACTACACCTTCAGCAGGATCCCAGATCACGTTCAGCGAGCTTGTTGTCGGGTTGTACACTCTGAGATTTCGAACTGTAGCGAGCGGCTCTGGAAATAAACGTTACAAAGCATTATGATGGCTGCTTCGAATGCTTCCTTGTCGGGAATCAGCTTTCCCTACTTCCATCTCTCAACATTAAATGTGATTTCAAATTGAGTCCAGTGGCTAAATGCTGAAGAACTACAAGCCTAGCCGAGAGGATGATCCCTAGTCTGTGCTAAATGAATGGATGATGTGTCTGGGGAGCAAACCCATTTTTCACCTTTACTTTATCTGTGTTCACCCACCTGATGGGTATATGCAGACTTCTGCTTCTGGCGAGGCCAGCATGAGGAGATTTTGCTTTCTCTGGCACATGCCACCCTGAGTGTTGTGATCCCTTAGGGCCACTGTTATTAAAATTAGTCTTCGAACGTGGAGGAAAGCGCTCAAACTTCAAAGAAAGTTGCATAAGTCTTCAGAATTCTGGGCATCGCCTCAGTGAGTCCCCCCTCTTCCCCCCCACCCCCTACCCCTGCTGCCCCCCATCCCCCCACCTCACCTCCCTCCCTACTGCCTCCTCCAGATTGTGAAACTTGAGTAACTCTTTATCCCTGTTGATGCTGCACTGGACTTGTGAATTGAAGCCACCCTTTCAGGGACTTGAGTGTGCAACCAAAAGAGAAAATACTGGGAAACTCTTTTGGTTTCAGATTCCAGTATCCGCAGTAATTTGCTTTTATACTTGAGTGTGCAATCCATCTGACCTTCCAGTGCAGTATCAAGGGAGTACTACACTATCAGAAGTGTTGTCTTTAGTTTGAGGCCCTGTACACCCTCTCAGGTGGGCACAGAAGTTCGGCACTTTTTGAAGAAGAGCCGGGGAGTTCTCCTGTGGTCACCATTTGTCCCTCAACTAATATCAACAGAAGAGATTCTCTGGTCACTTATTTCATTGGTGATTGTGGGAACTTGCCTGCAAATTGGCTGCTGCATTTCCTGCACTACAAAGAGCTTGGTCAAAGTTTTTATTTAAGCATCTCTTCGCACACACTCTTTTCCCCCTGGGGAGTAGTGGGGGAGGTGATGGAAGGATTCCCAGGCTGATTATCAGTCCATTAAACTACATCACGAATGCTCCTTCTATGGCCAACAAGCCCTGGCGTATGGCTTGAACCTGGAACTTCTGGTCAGAACGCTACCCAATGTGCCACACAACCTCCTGTTTGAACAGGGAAACAGTGACTACACTTCAAAAGTATTTAATTGGCTTTAAAGCATTTTGGAATGTCCTGAGGTCGCAAAGGTATTAATTAAATGAATGTTCTTTCTTCTAAAGTAACAATATCACCTGTTTTGATTTACACTCCATCCTATTTTTCAGGAAGCCAGGAATTTTGTTTGTCCTTCCCGATGTAACCATACACTGAACGGGTGGTTTCAATAATTTTTCCACAAAAATCCCCAAATCCCTTTTCCAATCAGCACGCTCTGCTGCTGATTTATTCAAAACACACATCACTATTTTGTTTTCTTATTCACAAACTAATTATTTTACATTGAGCGAACCAATTATTTTCCTCTGGACTCTTTGAAGAAGATTGTGGGGTTGATGCCAGATTGTAACTAGTTTGTGCTGTGGATTTAGCACCACTTTGACTTCGCATTCAGAAAACTCCAAAACCCACTCCACTTGAGAACACTGCAACAGCACATTCTGTTCTATTCTACCTGGCAAACCAGAGTTTAAACCAAAATCAGAGAGATGAAAGAGTTGTCTTCAAATCTATCTGTAGATTCAGAATCAATTGAGGTGTTTGAAAGGGAAGCTACTATCAAGGAAATCAAGCATTATTTCAGGGGCAGGCGTGGAATTAGGAATATAAAGCTAATAACTTCCGATTTTCACCTATCACATCCCGTGTGAAGCTAGCAGGCTCAGAATGGTTGTTTGGCTGACACCCACCCGATTTTGATGCTGCATTGAACCTTGGCCCAAACCCACCTTTTTTTTTGATGGTTAGGTTAATATTGGAAATAGATGTTGTTCAAAATGGTGTAGCAGGACTGATGGAATGAATAACCCTCTTGTCCCTTGTCCCCAACTAACATAAGAACATAAGAAATAGGAGCAGGAGTAGGCCATCTAGCCCTTCGAGCCTGCCCCGCCATTCAATAAGATCATGGCTGATCTGTCGTGGCTCAGTTCCACTTTCCCGCCCTCTCCCCATAACCCTTAATCCCCTCTCTTATCAAGAACTCACCAACCCGCTTCTTAAAAATATTTAGCGAGGCAGCCTCCACCACTTCAACGGGCAGAGAATTCCAGAGATTCACCACCCTTTGAGTGAAGAAGTTCCTCCTCAACTCCGTTCTAAACCGCCTCCCCTTTATCTTGAGGCTGTGCCCCCTAGTCCTACTGTCTTTTTTGAGCGGGAAGTGTCTCTCCACCTCTATCCTATCCATCCCATTCATTATCTTATACGTCTCAATGAGATCTCCCCTCATTCTTCTAAACTCTAACGAGTACAAGCCTAGTTTATTCAGCCTCTCCTCATAGCTCAATCCCCTCAACTCCGGTATCAGCCTAGTAAACCTCCTCTGCACTCCCTCCAGGGCCAAAATATCCTTGCGCAGGTGCGGCGCCCAAAACTGCACACAGTACTCCAGCTGCGGCCTCACCAATGCCCTATACAGCTGCAGCAAGACCTCCCTACTTTTATATTCAATCCCCCTCGCTATGAAGGCCAGCATCCCATTCGCCTTCCTGACCACCTGCTGCACCTGCAGGCTGGGTTTTTGCGACTCATGCACAAGGACCCCGAGGTCCCTCTGCACCGTCGCCTGCTGCAGTTTTTCGCCACGTAAGTAATAGTCCTTCCTACCATTCTTCCTATTCTTCCTACCAAAGTGGACCACCTCGCACTTGCCAACATTAAATTCCATTTGCCATTTCCTGGCCCATTCGCCCAGCCTAAAGACCTTTCAGCACATGTAATTTCTCTCCCCCTGCCCCCACAGCTCTTCTATTCAAACATACTTGTTCTGCCATTGCCGACAATCTGCCCCCCATCTCCAGCTCTGGAAATGGACACGACTTTGATTGAGTATGGCGTGTCTGGATCCAACTTCTGTAACACCACGCTGTTCTGTCTGGCACCGACGGTGACCTTGAAGAGAAATAAAAGCTGTGAATTAAACATTCAAAACAAACCAGTATGACTAAAACTATGGCTAAACAAAAAGGCAGCGGGGACAGTAATAACTGGCCTTTGCTATCTCAGCAACAAGTGCAGGATTCCACCATCTCCCACCAGCACAAATGTGGAGCTCAGATTGGGAAGTAGGTTAGCGATCACATTCCTACCTCTGAGTCACAAGACTGTGGGTTCAAGTCCCATTCCTGTGACTCATGCATAAAATTCAGACTGATGGCATACTGAGGGAATGCTGCACTGTTATGAGGTGGCACCTTTCAGATAAGTCACAAAACTAAGATCTTATCTGTTAGCTCAAGTGGATGTAAAAGATGCTGTGGCACTATCTGCTATTTCTCTGCCGACAGGGATAATATTTATCCCTCACCCAACATCAACAAAATAGATGATCTTCTCAGTTATCAGTTTGCTCTTTGTGAGATCTTGCTGTGCACAGAATGGCTGCCACATTATCTACATTGCAACAGTGATGTTGAATTGAATTGATTGTAAAGCATTTTGAAACATCCTGAGATTGTGAAACACTTCTTGCTCTGCAGCTTTCACTGTGACGAATTTCTAGAGCTAGCTACAGGTATTGATATAAAGTAAAACTCCCTCTATGCTGCCTTTACAATGTGCTTCAGCCCCAACAACCTTTTCATAAGACATCTGTGCCATCTGTTCTCCTGTTGGTATTGCAGATTTAATGTTACTTCGGATCGTGGCAACTCTGCTATCTTAATTGACTACGAAGAAGCTTCAGGAGAGTTTGAGGTTGTGAGTGTTTTTGAGCCCAGTCCTGCCACATCAGTCCACTTAAAGAGAGGCAGTGCCTCTGGGAGATAAGGTCTGTAAGCACTGCATCTTTTGTGGGCAATCTCAAACTGGGCACTGCTGCCAACACGGCAGTTCACCAGCTGGAAGATGTTCTTTGTTCAGGACAGCAATGAAATTGCTGTGAAATTCCCCCAATTGCCACACTATGGCACCTGTTCGGGTCAATGGACCTAACCAACGTGTCTTTCAGACTGTGGGAGGAAACTGGAGCAGCCAAAGGAAACCCACGCAGACATGGGGAGAATGTGTAAACTCCACACAGACAGTAACCCAAGCCGGGAATCAAACCCGGGTCGCTGGCGCTGTGAGACAGCAGTGCTAACCACTGTGTCACCATGCTGCCTCATGGTAGCTCTGGTAGCTACTGCAACCTGAATGCAGAAACCTGCGACTCCATAATATTAAACACCAACGTTAAATCTGAACTATGGCTAATCCCTCAACCTAATTGGAGAAACATTGTTTTAAATGTAGCTTAAAGGCTTCCTTCTCTGCCATGCCCACTCTGGATATAGTTCATGTTGAGGTACACAGAGATTAAAGCAGATATTAATCTAGTTCTAGGAAATTGCTTTGTGGTCATTCTGGCAGCTGTCTAGAGAAACATCAGTTGTTTTTATCTCACGAAGGCCATGAGGATTTTACAAACAAAGCGCTTGGGTGGATTTGACTGAAATGAACCACAAGTCTGTTTCTCATGAAAAACGTGGTGCAATATGGAAAACCCAGCAAAATGGGATCCATTAAAACTATTCTTGATAGATCAGATGCTAGCTAAAGTAACAAAAGAAAGAGGTTAGCCACAACACAAAGGAAACTTCCTGGAAAATAACTTATCTGCATACAGCAAAGAATAAATTGGTGTTTTCTATTTTCACAGTATGGCCTTTTACTAACTACAACCTAAGAATGGCTGTTGGTATTGTTCAGTGAAGATACCAGCATGAAGATCTGCAGCTCTCAAACATGTTAGTTAATACAGCACAAAAATGTCACAAGGTAACTTCCCGCTAATATTGTAAAGCATCTGAGCCACAGTCCAAAGTATATTATTCTGGACTTGTTCTACAATATGGGGGCCTATTACAAAATGGCAGTGACAGTTTCTGAAGGGTAACCCACATAATTATTCCAGTAAATGTTGTGGTATTATGGTACAGTGGTTAGCACCACTGCCTCACAGTGCCAGGGACCTGGGTTCAATTCCAGCCTTGGGTGACAGTCTGTGTGGAGTTTGCACACTCTCCCTGTGTCTGCCAGGGTTTTCGCTGGGTGCTTTGGTTTCCTTCCACACTCCAAAGCTGTGCAGGTTAGGTTGATTGGCTATGCTAAATTATCCTTTAGTATCCCAAGATGTATAGGTTAGAAGAATTAGTGAGGTAAATATGTGGGGTTATGGGAATAGGGCCTGGGTAAGATGCTCTGTCAGAGAGTAGGGATTCTAACTGTTTACTGAACTGTCTCAATTTTGCCTCCAAGAAGGAGGAGTAATTGCCTCTTTGATTTCCATCACATTATCACAGACTGCCATCGAAGGAGTGGACGACAGCTGGAACTGTCAGCTTGGTTCTGCCGGCTGTACACTAGACATTAATCTGGATTTTCACTCTTGAGACGGGTGAGCAGAATCAGCAAAAATTCCCAGTTCCCGGCTGACCTGC